>NC_087450.1:45038714-45663714 GCF_036321535.1 Camelus dromedarius
GCACTAATAATACTACCATGTCTCCACTTTTCAGTGGGAAAGGGGAACCTGTGACTGAACTCAGCTGGCACTCCTGCCGGCAGCTCCTCTACCAGGCAGTGGCCACAATCCTGGCTCACGCAGGCTTTGAGTGTGCTAATGAAAGTGTCCTGGAGACCCTAACTGACGTGGCACATGAGTACTGCCTTAAGTTCACCAAGTTGCTGCGCTTTGCTGTGGATCAGGAGGCCCGGCTGGGGCAGACTCCTTTCCCCGACGTCATGGAGCAGGTGTTCCATGAAGTGGGCATTGGCAGTGTGCTCTCCCTCCAGAAGTTCTGGCAGCACCGCATCAAGGACTATCACAGTTACATGCTACAGGTGAGAGGAGCCTAAGTAGAAGTGGGTAGAGGTGTGTAATCTAGGGGTGTTCAGCAGGACCCTGTTAACACTTGCTCTAGAACGCTGAGAACAGGGTCTTACAACAGAGCTGTGCCCTGTGTCCAGCTGTGCTGGGCCCTAGCTGTATTCCACTGGCCTCATCACTGACCTGGACAGACCCAGGGGTCTCCCTTAGTTGGTGGAGTTTGAGAGAATGTGGTTAGCTTGCTTCTATTCAGCAAATATTTATTGAGTGCATGTTGTGAGTCAGGCACTGTGGGAAACATCAGTTAACAAATCCCTTGAGTTTGCATTCTTGCTGAGGGAAACAAAAACAAGTAAACAATGATCAATATAATTGGCGTTTCAAATAGTGTTAAGTGCCATGAAAAACAAAACAGAGTGAGCTGATACTGCCCAAGGGTGGGATTTGGGGTTAGGGGGGAGACACCATTTTTGGTTAGAACCAAAAATATCTAATCTCTTCAACCTTTGTGGCCTTAAGCATTTTGTTCACTGTTTTGGTTTCCCCAAATCTAAAATACGATAAGGAATTCTTAACACTCAACAATTTTTGCTAAGTGAACCAGATTTCCTACGTTTGTTATCCACCTGTGGTACATATGTCAAATGTTAGTTTTTATAGCCAAAAAATGTGATCTTTTGTCTTTCGTTTTTATAGCCAAAAATGTGATCTTTTAGTGTAACACAGTCTGTTTATTTTTCACTTTTATGCACCTTTTAATGACATACATACTCTCTGCCAAACAAATTTTCTTGACATGTCTCTGTCATTTACAAATGCAAACTCAACACAAATTCCTTCCATTGGCAGTGGATGCTTTATTCATAGTCCTGTTCTGTTGGCTTTTCCATGGGATGCTACAATCTGATTATCCAGCTTGCTTTTAACATTTCCTTGGAAAATTGGCTCTTGCTTGCCAACAGATTAGTAAACAGCTCTCTGAAGAGTATGAAAGGATTGTCAATCCTGAGAAGGCCACAGAGGACACTAAACCTGTAAAGATCAAGGAGGAACCTGTAAGCGACATCACCTTCCCTGTCAGTGAGGAACTGGAGGTTGACCTGGCTTCTGGAGACCAGTCATTGCCCATGGGAGTCCTCGGGGCTCAGAGCGAGCGCTTCCCATCCAACCTGGAGGTCGAGGCTTCACCACAGGCTTCAAGTAAGAGAAACCAACCTACTCGTTTTGATTCTGGGAAATCTGCCAATCTCAGTACTTTTTGTTTTGGAATCAAACTCTGGAAATGGAAGAAAAGTGAGGGTGGGCAGGAGAATGGAAAGTCTAAAGACAAATATAGCTTCACTGATCTAGAGATACCAACATTCTCTGTGTAATGAGTGAAGAGATAAGAAGCACAGCTCAGGCATTCTTTAAAATAATTCTTAGTTAGGATATAGATGCACTCACTAGGTGTTATCCTGTTGATGACCAGGGTTAATTCAGCTGACCCAGCTTGGGGTGGCGGGGTGCAGATGGCCTCCTGTTCTCTGTATTCTGTACTGGTCTTTCCTGATGCTTATGCTCAATTGATTAAGGCAACTTCCAGAAAGATAGAGTGATGTTAATTGATTAAGGATATGTGAATAGTTGGGGTTCCTTCCTAAAGTACCCCCAACAAATTGGAACTGAAAGGGATTGAAATAGGGTTACCCAATGACAGGCAGCTGGCCTCCTCTTCCAGATAGACCCTGTGATTACCTTCAGAACCAGGATGACTCCATCTCTAAGTCAGTTAAGTTGCAACTTAGTCTAGACATCAGTTCTTTACAAATATAAATTGTCATGTCATCAATGCACAAATGATGCATATAGCAAATCCCCCAGTGTGGCCTAAATAGAATTAGGCCACATTTTTTACAGTATTGGGCAGAGAGCCTTTCACCATGGAAGTCTTAAGAACCACAGAACAGTATTGCTAGAACACACAGAGTTAAAGAGAAATTGTTGCAGACATTGGGGCCATGTCTCTTTCCAGCAGTCTGGGAACTGCTACTAGCATTTTGTAGTGATCATTAACTTTTCATAATGTAAGAAAGGACCAGGGACCCAAACAAAAGGCAATAAAACCAGACAGCCCCATAAAAGGAAGGACAGGCAAATGTAACTCCTGACCAAGAGCTCATGGTTGTGCCTAACTTTGATCCAGGAGACAGGGAATGTTCCCACCTGTATAATTCTACAGGAAAACTGTTTACTGTTTTAGGGAAAATGGAGGTGGGTGAGGTAAAGGAGGGTGAGGGTAAAGGAGGTAAAGGGTAAAAGAGGGTGAGGAAGTGAAAAGGAAGATATTCAGAGTTGGTAACTTCTCGATGCAGAGAGTAACAACCATGTTCTCCAGCCAGGTAGGGAATCAGAGTGAAAACTGAGTTCAAAGGCCAGCAGTTGGCCCTGGGTGGTGTATGCCTTCTACTTTGTTACAGCCTTGGCTTACTTGGCTTACTGCTTGTTAGTTCTGTGTTCTTCTTCCATTCTTAGGTACGGAGGTGAATGCTTCCCCCCTTTGGAACTTGGCCCATGTAAAAATGGAGCCTCAAGAGAGTGAAGAAGGCAACGTGTCCGGGCATGGCGTGCTGGGCAGTGATGTGTTCGAGGAGCCCATGTCAGGCATGAGTGAAGCTGGGATCCCCCAGAGCCCTGATGACTCAGACAGCAGCTATGGCTCCCACTCCACTGACAGCCTCATGGGGTCCTCCCCTGTTTTCAACCAGCGCTGCAAGAAGAGGATGAGGAAAATATAAAAGGCAAAGGGGGAGATTTTCTGTCCAGACCTACAAGACCTAGCAGAAAATGTATTCAACTGTTTCCATGAACAGTGATTTGACTCTTACTCTTAAACACAGTGTTTTTTTCTGATTTCAGTGGCACTGGATTTAAGCAAACAGGTTTGTATTTTCCTTTTGCATCCAGTTTTTATAGTTTTCCACAACAACCAAGCCACCTTTCACAGACATCACAACACTGGGGTGGTAATCCAGAGACCAAAGCACTGTCCCTAACTCTTGTCTTTACTGTGTGACTAGACAAGTGACTTAGCTTCTCCAGAGCCATTTCTCTCACACAACTGAGAAGAATCATACTGCTTTGATTTCCCTTGCAGGGATGTTATGAAGACTGAGATGTTATTAAATCTCAAAGCTGTGCTTGAACAGGCTCACAAATCAATATATGATGATACCAGATGTCAGTTTTTCCTTTTAACTTGCTTCATTTTTGGTTCAAGTCATTGGGAGTCCAGTGCTAATACCTGATAGGAAATAGCTGAACACTGCACAACTTAAATATCAGTAGTCTTTTTTCAAACTGTTCTTGCTGCCCATGAAGTCTCATAAAATCAGAGTGGTCTGTGGTAAACAGCCTTTTTGCTTATTCAGATAGTACTGCCCTGTCTCTGCCTCATATTTCCTTCTTCCTTCTCTAGACTTATCCCTTGTATCCCCATCCTTTTGTCTTTACATTCTTATTTCCACTCATACTTTTTTTTATATTTTCACCATGCACATTTTTCAGTTGCTTTCATTTTCTCCCTTGTGAATGAGGCTAATAGGACCTGTCCAAGGATGGGCTTGTGCCTATTTCATTTGTTGCATTTGCTTGGCCATCAGAGGACCTTTGCTACAATTCTGTATCTGCACATTGTGCTCCTACCAGATGAGCAGCCGCTAAACGGATAAAAATAGGCACCTTTCTATTTTACATCTTGTGCTGAACAACTTTACTGTTGTTACTCACCTATCACAGTATCTGCCCTGCTTGGCATCTGATAGACTCAATCAGTATTTATTAAATAAATGATACAGCTACTGGAATAATTAGGAGTAATTAGCAAATGTGGGCATGATAAATACTGCTGAAGTTTGGTTTGGGGGTGCAGAATACAAGTCTTGTGAAACTTAGAACACTCCCTTAGCAGACCACACATCAAGGCCCACATTGTTGAGTGCCTTAGATGTTCCAGGCATTGAAAATAAAGATAAATGCAGTAGCAACAAAATGAGGTTCTAAACTGTTACCAGATCATTTATAAACTTGCTAATTGTACATCCTTAGCACACTTACCTAAACCCTTCCTATTCCAGGCTTAGCTTCATTTTCCCTTATTTATTTATGAGAGTAGACATCAGGCAATCAGTTTCCACCATGAGCCACCTAGTATTTAATCCATTCAGTTAGCAAACATTTATTGAGGACCTATTATGTACTAGGTCCTGTACAAGGAATACAAAGAGGAGTAAGACTTTGTAACTGCCCTTATGGAGCTTATAGAACAGGCTGGACAAGTTACTCTTTAAGGAAAAAGTATTCAAAGGCACTAAGGGGAAAAACCAGCTATGTTCAGAGTTTTGCTATGCAAATGGTTTCCTCTTAAAGAACAGGTTCAAGTTTTTAGACCAGTGGTTCCCAATACTCAAAGAATATTGAAATTAATACTTCATGGTAAAATACTTGTTTATTTTTAGAATGTTTAAATTAGAGAATAGGCACCAAATGGTCAAGGTTGGGGTACTCTGATAAAGCAGGTCATGTGAGCTTTCATACCTGAGATTGACCTGGCCTGGAATTACGTCACAGGCTGTTTGAGTTGGAGAGTGGTCTCAAGCTTAGCATGCATCAGAATCCCCTGGAGGCCTTATTATACTAGACTATTGGACTCCACCCCCACAGTTGTGACTCGGGTCTAGAGTATCCCATTTCTAGTAATTTCCCAGGTGATGCTGATGCTTCTGGTCCAGAGACCACATTTTGAGGAACACTAAATTGGAATAAAGATTAGGCAGGGATAAAATTCCTTAAGAGAAATGTATTATGTTTTAAGATACTGAGAACGTGGAGGCAGAGCAAACACCATGGCTGTTAGGTATGGAATGTGCACCTGACCAAATCATGGCCTTTGAATAAATCACTAAGGATACTCTGCATTAAGTTCAAAGAACAATACAAACAGGGCCTGGCTTTGTACCTGGTTACTAGGTGTGTGTACACAAAACTTCAGTAAACATCTTTATAGAGGCTTTAAACCTCTCTTTTGAAAAGAAGTGATTATTTGTGATAATTTTCTTATTTGAAATTATGACAGACAGGCTTACAACAAAGTTAAAATTAAAAACTCTTTATCCAAGTCACCATCAAAAGTAAAATTCTTATTAATTATGTTTTGCCCACTTTCCTCAAATGAACCTGGTGTTCTATAATGAGCTACCCAGTGTGAGGTACATTTCATACCAATGTTGATTGGTTGCCAAGGAGACTCCACTGCTGCTCTGGACAAGCTCCTGTTTCCATCTCCCTTTCTGCTAAAAGGACGGGAACTCATGGTGTAGGTTCAAGGGTAAGATGCTGAGGAAGTAGAAGCTACAGATCTAGCCTAATAGAAGAGATCTGAAGTGAACTAAGTTCTCTGTCTGCTCCACCATCAGCAGCAAAAGTATGTGAGTTCAAATGAAAAAACTTGCAGTTTTAGGTTTGAAGGGACATCAGTATCCAAAAACAGAATATCCTTCTTTGCATAAATCCAAGGGAAAGGCCAAGGGGAATCAGCATCTACCCATGAGGTCCAAAGGTATCCTATCCCTGGCTTCATCTGAGTCAGGAGATTTCACTAATAAGAGAAACTACTATTCTGAACAAAATTGTCCATTACTGTAGCCCCCAATCAGAAATAAGGACAGTTCCTTCACACACAGTTCCAAAATTCTGGACTTCAGCTAGAAACTATTTGTTGTTTCTCTTCCAGTACTGCGCCATTGATTCTTGCATAAAGTTCTGGAATGCTGGCTCTTCATGGCTTTCCTCTGTAACTGTAAGGAAAAAGGTCAATTCTTCTTAAACTCCCCCAATTAGGCGGATTAGAGCAGCTATCACCCAACCGTCAGAAATAGTACAGTTGAACAACTCAGGTTTGAACTACATGGGTCCACTTATAGACAGATTTTTTTCAACAGTAAATATTAATAGTAAATACAGTACGACACGATCCACAGTTGGTGGACTCCACAGTGCGGAACCACAGAGGGCCAACTCTAAATAAGTCAGTTTACAGGGATTTTCAACTGTGAAGAGGGTGGGCAGCCCTAAACCCCGGGCTGCTCAAGGGTCAACTGTACTCTAAGACACTACATGTTCACTTCTCCCAATAAGGAAATATCTTCCAGAAGCATGCTCTATTTATCATGTTGCCCAAAATGTACAATTTCTTTGACCTTTAAGTGGGGAGAATACCTCCTTTGTTAAGTAACTAAAATGAGATCCCACTCCTACGTATTTTTAACCAAGAGAAATGAAAACCTATTCCACACAAAGGCCTATGAAATGTTTATAGCAGCTTTATTCACAATAGCTAAAACTTGGAAACAACCCAAATGTCAATCAGTTGGTGAATGGATAAACAAAGGTACATCCAAAGGTATTCCATAATAGAATATTACTCAGCAATAAAAAGAACATGTTACTGATACATGCAATAACATGGATGGATCACAGAAACATTACACTGAGTAAAAAAAGCCAAATACAACTTAAATACTGTGATTCCAATTAAATTATAGGAACAAAAATCAGATAAGTGGTTGTCAGGAATTACTGTGAGGGAAGGGACTGAATAAAAACAGGCATGAACTAACTTTTAGGGTAATGGAAGTGTTCTGTTTCTTGATTATGATGGGGATTAAAGACCATATATCTAAATTAAAATTAATCAAACTATACACTTTAAAAGGGTAAGATTTATTGTTTGTAAATTATACCTCAATAAATCTTTTTTTTTTCTTTTTTGGGGGGGAGGGGCAGGGGGGTAATTAGGTTTATTTATTTGATGGAGGTACTGAGGATTGAACCAAGGACCCTGTGCATACTAGGTATGTACTCTGCCACTAAGCCACACCCTCCCCCCACTCAAATCTTATTCAATGAGACAATTTACATCTTAGCACCCAGCACCCTAGAAAGAGTTTTGCTTTTGGGCATAGCTAGGACCTAAAAGGATTGTTTCAAGAAATAGATTCTGTCTACAGTCCATGAAACTATGCCATGTGGAAGCCTTTTGGGTTTCCAGAGACATTCTATCCACAACGTCACAGTCCTTTCTAACTGGTTTAGATCTGCTGAGGCCTTCTTATGTATTCTTAAAGCAATGATTACAATAAACAATCCTAGATTCCTCAGATTGAGTTAGCACCTGAAGATGGGAAGACACAGGACTCACAAAAGGCTTGTAATCAAACTCAATATTAACCATTCAGCAGGAAGGCCAGGAACTCTTTCCTGGTGCTGCATCCTTTACCATTTCCTCTCTCCCCTATTATTGGCTGCATGCTTAAGGTCTTCTCTCAACAACAGGAAGCTCCTGAGCAAACAATGGGAGGATAAGCAGCTGTTCTGTTTTCTTTTTTTTTTTTTTTTATGGTTTTTTTTAAATAATTCTTTTTAAACTTTAGGTTTATTGGGTTTTTGGTTGTTGTTGTTTGAGGGGTAGGTAATTAGGTTTATTTACATATTTTTTGTTTTTACTGGAGGTACTGGGGATTGAACCCAGGACCTCATGCATGCTAAGCAGGCATTCTATCAATTGAGCTATACCCTCCCCACAGCTGTTCTGTTTTCATGGCCACCTCAGCCCCTTCTCACCTCTGTGGTCAATATCATCAGTATCACTGTCTGCTTCCTCATCCTCTTCATCCAAGGTTCCCCGAGTCAGGATCAAGTCAGAAGGGTCCAGCACAGGAGATGAGCTGCCTACAGTGAAAACACGTATCAGCAGCATGTCATGAACACAGGCCTCCTCAAAAGAGTGATTTTGAATCAATAAATAACTATGATTAAAAAATGGCAGGATGAAAGTGATCATGATAAAATGCAGAATCTTATCTTGTCTAAATGTACTGTTAATACCACTTAACATTTCTACACTAGTTTATTTTACACAGTGCCTTTGTAATGCAAAAAGCCCAAGAGGTCTCATTTTTAAGCTAAGGAAAATAATTCTCAAGTAGCATGTCTGAATAGTAATGTCATTGGTTTTACTAGCTCACAGCTTGGAAGAGGCTATGGTTTTTCCTATGATGGCTAAAGACATTTGAGCAGATCCAGTGTGCTGATGAGTCAAGGGTAAAAGTGTTGAGTGTTAAGGAAGCTTCTTGGTGGAAACTGAAGTTCAGAGAGGGTCTGAAGAGAAAAAAGGGTGAAATGATAGAGAGTAGAGGAGCCAGGGTATTATTCAAGAAAAAGAGGAATTAACAAAAAATGGAATATACTAATAGAGTCGAGTTCCCCATCCAGGGAAAAGGAATAAGTGCTGAACTCCAATTATGAGGAGAAAGTCTAATCAAGTAATTCTGAGGCTAGGGATTCAGCCTGCGGGGATTGGTCTCTATGAGAACCTAAAACCAAATCATGGAAGGTCATGACCACTCAACTCCCTCTTCAGGAGCCTAAAAGGTTAAGAGAGCTCAGCTGGGAAACAAGTGTGGCCAACAGCAGCAACATCAAGAGGCACAAATCTCAAGGGGCCAGTGGTCTTGAAAAAGGATGATGCAGTGATGTGCTGACAGTCAATGCTTCATTCTCTGCCCAACTAAGAATTATACAACTGGACTTGTGATTTTCCACAAAAGATTTACTGAAACTCCCCTAACCTTTACCAGGTTATCTGAGTACAGCAGACCCTTTGCAGCAGATTTAACATTTGCCATTTCATGTAGTCATGAATGATTCCAAAGGACCACAGTACACAGAAATTTATGTTGCTGAGGAGGACAACAAGGATGGCACAGGTGACCCACTCAACCAGTAAACCCAGCCAGGTTCCAGCACCTCCTCCTCCAAGCGGCTTTGCTATTCTCTACTAGGTATAGAGCAACAGCTGTCATGAATAGAACTTCACTTCTTTAAAGGCCAGTCATGGGGGGCCAATGATGGGCTGGGGGCAGGAGGGCATGTATATACTTAAATTTGAGCACCAACCTAGGAACCCCTAGAGAATCAATGACAAAACTAACTCAAACAGTAAAAAAAAAAAAAAAAAAAAAAAAGTAAAGTAGCAGAATAGAAAGACTAATATACAGAAATGAAAAGTCTTCACATACACAAACATAACCAGTTAGAAGAAAAATCCCATTTTCAACACTTATAACAAAGAAGACAAAATCACTGGAATAAATTTAACAAATTTAACCCAAACCTACATGAGGAAAACACTCCTGAAAGACACAAAAGTAGACTTGATAAGTATAGACACATTCCTTGTCCTTAAACAGGAAGAGTCAATATCACAGAGATGTCAGGTAATTAATTAATTAATTAATATAACACAATCCCAGTAAAAATACCAAAGAACTACATTAAGTTGATACTAAAGGTGCAAGAATAGTCAAGGAAACACTAAAAATGGTAACTTTGAGGGGCACTAGCCCTAGCAGATATTAAAACATACTATAAAGCCTCTGTATAATTAAGGCAGCACAGTACAGGCACACAGTCTAGAAGAATAAAATACATAATTCAGAAATATACCCAAGTACATATGAAACTTTGGTATATGATACAGGTAGCATCTCATCAATGGGACAGAGGTAGGCTTTTTAATAAATTGTGTGGGTACAACTATTTATGAAAAAGGTAACTTAGACCTATACCTCACACCATACCTAGGAATAAACTCTAAATGGATCAGGAAGGAATCCAGATGTAGAAAATAAAACCATTTAAGTACTACAATAAAACATGAGTGAATGCCTCTTTATTTAACACAGGTGTAGGTAAAAGAGTCCCAAGTCTGACTCAAAACCAGGTGCAATAAAAGACAAATCTGACTATGTTAAAACAAAACAGAATAAAAACTTTTGCATGGCAAAGGAACGCCATGAACAAAGTCAAAGGGCAATGGACAAACAAGGAGAAAATACCTGCAACACGTGTCACAGAAAGATGGAGACTATCCCTGCCTAGATTAATGGATAGTAAAACTAGCAGGTGAACATTTGAAAATGAAAAAGACATTTATCTAATCAAAGCATCACCCCACAAAAAAATTACTATGAAGGTAAAAAAAACCTGGCAGACACCAATTTAAGTAAGTCATCAAGGATAAATCAGGATCGTGAGCCTCATGATATGATACATGGAAAAAACACAATTTCACATCTGTTAAGTTCTGCTAAAAATGAGCCACCTGAACTGAATCATGAGGAAATATCAAACTCAAATTGAGGAACATTCTATAAAAAGTCCTGCACACTTCAAAAATATCAATGTCACAAAATACAAAGGATCCATTCACAATTGAAGGAGACTCAAGAGACAACTCAATGCAGATCTAGGATTTACCTAGATCAATCAATATAGATAGATATAAAATACTACATTTACTTTATCCTATTCTCTTTCTCTTAAATATAAATAGCCACCTACTAGGTGGAAGTAAGTGCACCCCTCTTTGGTTCCTAACACCAAGAGACCCTCCAGTACCTGCAGCAGTCCCTGTATCCAAGGCTACAGAGCCCATATCTTTCCGAAGGCGTTCCAGCTGTTCTTCCTGCTGCTGGCTCTGTGCGCGGGCCTATATGCATAGAGAAAAATGTCATCATGTTAAAAAAGGAGGCCCAAGGTAGATGCTAAACTTCTAACTGGAGATGATAAATTATACAAATACTAGAGGCTACTTAAACATTGTGGCAGATAAGGGATGGCTGATATGGGGACAGAAACACTGAGCAGTGTGGGCCCAGACAGCAAAAGTTCACTCTGGAGGGCTCTGCAGATGGCATTAGAGGGCCAGAAATTGGACACAAGAACAACAAAAGAACCCTCAAGTAGACATAGCAGGAAGGCTCAGTGATAAGGGGCCCAATGTAGCCAAAGGGGACAGGACACCTGATCATCTGGGATAGGAGTTGTGAACTGCCTCTCTATTCTTTAACAAAACTCTACGACTACCCTTTAAATGGACTTCGGAGTAGGGGTGAAGGCGTGGCACAAGAAGGACTCAATATATGTAGCAGGAAAAATCTGATTTTTATTTCTTCAAATATAGAGAAGAAAACTAAGGGGACTTTCTTCATCCAAATAGCATACATACATATTTACAGATTTAAATTAAGAAGTACCTAAAAGATACAGTGAGAGCCAAAACAAAAGCATTTATGGCAAAAGTATTAGTATATAGTTTGAGGTTGTTTTTTTAGTGCCCCTAAAATATACAAACAGCTCCTCTCTTACCAGTGATTTCTTCAGACGTTCATATTCAGGACGATACTCTCTGGAAAGAGAAACAATTTCTAAATCCCTTTGATTAATAATCTATCCTGCACCCTCCCGGGTACTTTGATAATAGCAAATGATCTTATGTCACCAAACATTAGATGTAACAAATCTTAGTCACTGAGATTCTGTCCCTAAGGAATTAAAAGCCAAGGTGCCTGCCCGCTACCCTGAAACCAGCAAAGAGACAAAAGACTGACTGCTGAGCTGGAAAGATCAACTCTGGAGAGACCATGACCAATGAATTCATCATTCATTTGGATAAACATGAGTAAAAGACGTTTAAATGATGAGTAAAAGAAGCTAGGCCTGTTGGGCTCAGGAAGCCCAATATAGAATTATTTCCTTTATCTGGGCAATAATGAAAGGATACAGAATAGTCTATCCTGAGGCTTTGATAACACCCATTAAAAAACAAAACAAAACAACAAAAAAAAAACCTCATCTGATGAATAAAATCAAAATGTGTCTGAAATGCACAATGGGGCTATTTAGGATCTTGCTAGAAAGCAGCTAATTATCAGGCCTAATACAGTGTAGAGGTGCTCTGACCCCAACTTCCTTTAAATAAATGGAATGCCAGTATTAACCATGACAATAATTATAACAACCATTTATTAAGAAAAATGCTTACTCTGTGTCAGCAACTGTGCTAGGTGCTTTTTTTTTTTCTCAAATAATCCTCACATTGACCTTAGCAATAAGTGCTATTATCCCTCATTTACAAATGATGAAAACCTGCTAAGGTTACTCATTTATTAAGTGGAGGAAAAAGAAATCTAACCCACGTCTATCTGATTCCAAAGTCTATATTCTTTATCAGGGCATCAACCAATGAGGCAAAGGGGCCAAATGCGGTCCACAGCCTATTTTTATAAATAAAGTTTTATTGGACCACAGCATGCCCATTTGATTAGGAACTGCCTATAGTTGCTACTGCACGACCATGACACAGTTGAGTAGTTGTGACAGATAGTATGGCCCACAAAGCCTAAAATATTTACTATCTGGTGGGTTTTTAACAAAAAATGTCTGATGACTCCTGCTCTTAGTCATTTAATACAGTGAAGGTTTTATACTCCAGTTTTTTTTAAAAAGTTAACAGGGACTTGTTATCTGTAAGTGTGGTCAGATTCAGTACATCACATAAAAAATGTTTTGCTAGCAAAACTGCTATCATACCAGAATTGTGGGTAACTAAGAATGTCATCAACAGAATGTTCCTTTAACCTCACCTTTCATATTCTTCTGCAGCACTGGCAACTTGGACAAAGAGTTCATCTAAGCCTGTACCCAGAACAGCAGACACACCCACCACCTGCCAAAAGCATCATTAATGCCACTAAGGAAACAACAATATATTTTTAAATGATTTACATTATTTGGCTCAAATTTAATAAAATCTTCATAAAAGAGGTTTAGATACTTTAAGAAGTCTCTGGCAAAGAATGAAGCTAAAGCAAGACAGAACAGCATGCCTACTCTACAGTCATGGAAATAAGTCTATGGAAAATAGAGAACTGAAAAAGATAATTAGGACCAAACAAGTATCAGTTCTTTTCATCTATTCCCTGTCAAATCAAACCACAGTCTCTTCTCTATAAAAATTAGTACCTCAATGTCTTTGCTTGGGCAATTAACATACTCCCTGCCATGTACACCCACTTTTGCTTACACAAATCTTACCCTTCCTTCAAAGCATACCTCTAAATGCTACACCCTCCACAATTCTCATTTCAGAAATGATCTACCTCCTCAGTACCATCAGGTCCAACTTCCAATCTTTCTTAAGATACCACAATGTAAGTTACCACAATATATCATGTTTCAACTCTGTGTTACATTCTCTCCTAATTAGACCATAAACTCTCTGAGGCAGGATCCCTATCTTACTTATTTTTTAAACCTCCAGTTTTTAATAAGCAATACCTTAAAAAATTACTTCCCAGAAGGTAATGGACTTCCTTACTAAAATGGGTTCAAAGTCAGCCCTGTGGATTAAGAGTTTATCTGGGTAGACCATCAGCATGGGCAGGAGAGAAAGTTTACCCTGAGTGAGCTGTAAAACTCATCTAACACCAGGCTCATCGAGCGAGTCAGGTTACTGACATATGTAGTTTCTTGATTCAAGGCATCTTGGAAAGCTTCAAAATCCTGCATCCATTCCACTGCAAAGCTGTGATCAATGATGTCAGTCTATACCAGAAAGAAGTCAACTATTAGCAATCAGAGATTAGGTCAGACATCAATCAATGGCAAAAAAAATTTTTTTTAATTAAGTGGTGACAGCAAAAAGCAATCATTCATATATTTTCTTTCTCTGCTTCCCCCATTTCCTCCTCCACTGCAACAAGCCACAAAGAGCCAAGACTGCTGTGCGGTATAAATAATTAAATGAAGATATGTATATTCCAGGTTAAAATAGACCCTTCGCTATCCACTGCCAAGTGACTATGGCACCGTGGAGGCCAGCACATTCCAGGCTCTAAAGTCAAGTACATAGTCTCTTGCATCCCAGCCGACAACCAACAACAGAGTTTTGTTTTTGTTTGTTTTAATTGCCACTTCCAATAGACTAGCAGTCTCTCCCCCATTTACACAGTTCCGATTCTGAGGGATAATCCACACACTGTGATGGAGGGGCTACTCTATCTAGCCTAAAATAACTTTGGAAAAGAATCAGTGAAAAATATTCATTCAATCTGATTGAATCCATTTCCCAGAAGTGCTCATGACTTTGCTTCAGGCTAGTTTGAATCTGCTCTCCAGCATCTGAAATAATCCTTCTCACTTACCCAAACTTCTGATAATACAAGGTTCTGATGAAAAAGAAATATTCACTCACAAGAAGAAGAATCCACTTACTTTATTCATGACCACAATAAAAGGCAGCTTGGTTTTGTACAAGATGCTGAAAATCAAACATCAAGGCATTATTAGTAGAAGCACTTAAACTCTTGCTTGACTGTTATCAGTCTGATGGATCTGAGTAATAAAAGGGGGGATGAGTTCAGACTCTAAATACAAGTATACGTTCTTACATAGCACTCACACATTCTTCCCTCCCAAGCAGGAAACCATCACCACCATCCAGCAAGCAATATACATAGACTCCCTCTCTCTTTCTTGGAGTAGTAATGCTTTGGTATTGATCCTGGTTTTGTGTGTGTGGGCTTGTTTTTACCAAATAATTGTCTTTCAAACAATTAACATGACAATAAAATTATGCTAGCAAACATCAGATTTCTATTTGGACTAGGATTTCTTGTATCTAACAGGAAGGGACATCCCTAGTCATATTAGAAGAAACAAATTGGAGTGATTGCTTTTGCATACCCCCAAAATAACATTCAGCATTAGTAATGGTCTGCCCTGCTCCTAGGTCTAATGCACTCACATAGCCTAGTCAGGCAGGTCCTTCCTCTCCTAACGGCACCACACTTGGGGAAACATGTGCATTTAGGATTACAGATGAGTCTTTTTATTCCAGTCTCTTCTCATGTTATAATTTCACTCTGCCTATCACAACACAGGGGAAAAAAGCATTTAGACCAGGAGGCTCTATTCTATTTAGAACTGGATTTCATTCAACTGGGGGCAACTACCAGAAGGTTCATATTCATTTATCACCTGTTCTGTAACAGCAAGGAAGGAAGAGGAGAAGGTGCTGTTAGAGAATGCCAAGGGCATCTGTGCTTCTTTTCCCTTCTCAACCCAGAGTCCCTCCCCCGACCGGAGCTGTAAAGTGAGTGGCAAATGTGAATGAGCACAAATCTAGGCGTAAGCACTCAGGACTCAAAAATGAAGGAAAAGAAGAAGTGAAGACTGAAGTATGATACTTTGACATAATACTATGCTCAACAATAATGAATTACCTGCAGGCATAGAGCATATTGGACATGAAGGTCACTGGGTTGGTACTTCGAGATGTATCCATTACATAAATGACAATTGTTGGGAATGAGGATGCCTAAAGCCACAAAATAATCAAAGCGTTAGTCAGAGAGTCCTTGACCTGTCCACAAACTCTTTTCCACCTCCCTCGCAAGGACAGTGTACCACTTTAGGCAGGTGTACAGAGCTCTGTGACTCTAGCCCACTTAAGACCCCAGGCCACAAGACGCTTTTACTGTCTGGCTCTCTACTTACCCTCAGTAACAAGTCTAGAATACTCACCAGGGCCTCGGTGATGATTGTCCCAGAAGCTGACCAAGTAAATACTTCAATCTGTCCAGGTGTGTCAATCAAGACATACCTACGTCAAAAAGGACCATCCATTAAAGAAGTTTTTACTTATGCATTCTGAAAGATATTTCATCCCACAAAACATTAACATCCGGTTATTCAAGAATGAAATAAAATCTTCATAATGCCAAGTCCCACTGCTTCCCATTGTCCTTAAAGTCCCTATCACATTCCCCAGGCTCTGTTCAATGTCCAATATTCAGGCTAACTGGTAGGAGCAGCAATATATCACTGCTGCAAATGATCACAGGGGAAACTGATAGTTTTAGAAACATACTGCATTAAAAATGAGACATAAGCAAAAACAGACTGCAAATCTCTTGGGAAATCATCCAGTTACTTAGGGGTGAGGGTGGAAGAAAATGGAGGGGAGAGAGGAAAAGAAGAATAGGGAAGTGACAACTAAAGAAGGGGGATGAAATGTTCTAAAATTGATTGTGGTGATGGTTGTACAATTCTGTAATTAAACTAAAAGATACAGAATTGTACAACTTAAATGGGTAAATTGTATGGTATATGAACTGTATCTCAATAAAGTTGTTTTTAAAAAGAGCAAAGATCCACACATATATGGACAATAAATTGACAACAAAGGAGCCAAGAACATACAACGGAGAAAGGAAAGTCTCTTTAAGAAATGGTATAGGAAAAAATACACAGCCACATGCAAGAGAATGAAACTAGACCACTATCTTACTCCATACACAAAAATGAACTCAAAATGGATGAAAGACTTGAATGTAACACCTAAAAACATTAAATTACTCAAAGAGAACTTAGGTGGTAACCTCACTGACATCTGTTTTAGTGTTTCTGTGGATCTGACTCCAAAGGCAAGGAAATCAAAAGCAAAAATAAACAAATGGGACTACATCAAATGAGGGCTGCTGCACAGCAAAGGAAACCATCATCAAAACTAAAATGCAGCCTACTGAACAGCAGAAAATATTTGCACATAACATCTCCAGTTAGGGATTAGTATCCAAAATATATAAAGAACACATACAACACACTAACAAACAAACAACCTGATTCAAGAATGAGCAGAGGATCTGAATACATAGACATTTCTCCACAGAAGACATACAGATGGCCAATAGGCACATGAAAAGATGTTCAGCATCACTAATTATTAGGGAAATGCAAATCAAAACCACAATGGATTATCACCTCACATCTGTTAGAATGGCTCTTATCAAATAGATAACAAATAACATGTGCTCGAGAGGATGTAGAGAAAAGGGAACTCTCATACACTGTTGGAATAAAAACTGGTGCGACAACTATGAAAAACAGAAGGGAGATTCCTCAAAAAATGAAGAGAGTTTCCACACGATCCAGTGATTCCACTTCTGGGTGTTTAACCAAAGAATATAAAAATACTAAGTAGAAAAAATATATGCACCCCTATGTTCATTGCAGCATTATGTACAATTGCCAAGATAAGGAAGCAATCTAAATGTCCACCAATGGATGAATGAATAAAGAAGATGTGTGTGTATGTGTGTGTGTATACATATATATAATGAAATACTACTCAGCCATAAAAAAGAATGAAATCTTGCCAACTGTGACAGCATGGATGAACCATGAGGCTATTATGCTAAGTGAAATGTCAGAAGGAAAAAGACAACTATCATATGATTTCACTCATATGTAGAATAATCTGGGGAAAAAAAAAAACAAAAATCAACCAACAAAGCAAAACCAAGCCCACAGATACAGAGAACAAACTGATGTTACCAGAGGAAAAAGGGGTTGGGGGCGGGCAAAATGGGTGAAGGGGGTCAACTGTATGGTGACAGATGGTAATCGGACTTCTGGGGGTGATCGCTTTGCAGTGTACACAGATGCCAAATTATAATGTTGTATACCTGAAACTTTTTTTTTTTTAAAAGTTAAAAATCTGAATGGACATTTCTCCAAATATATACCAGTGGCCAAAAAGTACACTAAAAGATGTTCAACATCATTAATTGTTTTGGAAATATATATCAAAATCATAATGCATTACCACTTCATACCCACTAAAATGGCTATAGTCAAACACAAAAAAACAATAACAAGTACTGACAAGGGTGTACAGAAATTGGAATCCTCAATATATTACTGTGGGAATGTAAAATGAAGCATGCAGCCACCAGGAGCCTGGAGAAAGGGGAAATAGAGCAACTGCTAAAGAGTATGGGGTTTCTTTTGGAGACGATCACTGCACAACTTTGTGAATACACTAAATTGCATACTTTAAAAGAATGCACTTTATGGTCTGTGAATTCATACTGCAATAAAGCTATTATTTTTAAAAACTACTCCAGTATGATCCTATTTTGTAGAAGCACCTTATTCATCCATTCTTCTATCTATGTACATAAGAATAGAAACAAGTGGAACGATAGTCACCGGGAGTAATAATGATAATGATAATTATTTCTAGTGACAAGGGTGATAGTTTCACCTTTTAAATATTATGTATGAATTATTTATAGTAATAAGCCTATATCCTTTTTACAAAGATAATAAATTATCTTCCTGTCTTTTAAAAAAGCAAACTTATTAAAAATTTAAAAAGTTAATTGTGGTTAATGATAATAAGGATTAATATTATTTTATATTTTGATACTTCCTAAATTAAAAAATATTCTCTTTGGATCATGTAAATTATAGTTATTTAAACAAGGATTAAAAAGGGATTTCAGAGACTTAAATGCCAACCAGCAAGAGAAGACAGGTGGGCAAATGAATGTGGGCTCAAAATTCTCAAAATACCTCCAAAGAAGCCAGGGGCATGTATGAAATTGATTGGGGGTGGGATACTATTAAATTGAGCTCTACACTGTAAAACATCTTAATGATTGTTTTCTTGCCCACAATTTTTCATTTATTATGGATTCATCTCAAACTACACCTTTTCAGAACTTGACAATATCCCCAAATCCTTCAAAAAGCCTAGAAATGTGTTAACTACAGAGTAATAAATAGGTATTAGACTGAAATCACTTACTTAGACATGTTCTGGGCCTTCTCAATAAATTTCATTACCTAAAAGAAAAAGATACTAATTACAACAGGATTCAAGTTCAACACAAAAATCTCAGGATCCTCTCCAAAGTGGCTCACCTCACAGGAACAATCAACAATTGAGTCTCCATGTTCTCATCTGAGGACCCCAGCTAATATGCCCAGAAAACCAAAGAAACACGGCCACACCACATCACACCCCGGAGCACAGGGCAAGTACCAGAGCAACTGATGACTTGATCTGTTACTGTCAAGTCATATCTCTTGGGGCAACAGTCTGTTTCATTGAGTGAAATCGGTAAAAAAATTACTGACTGCAAATTACTCTTTAGGAAGTAGAATGTGACAAAGGAAACCTAACAAATGACAACTATTTGTCACAAGTAAAAAGCCCCATAATCGTTCCATTCCATGCCTAATAGCCCATCCCACTCCCCATCCCTCCACTCCATCCTCAGGGTAACACTGCAAGCCTATAATGAATCAAGAAGAGAACCCAGGTCTCTTGGGAGTTTGTTTTATTGGCTGCCACAAACATTCAGTGTGAAGCATCTCACCATGTTGATCATTCTCTCATAGCCTACTTCTCTGTCTACCAAAGTGCCTCCTTATGTTCTACATTTACATCCAGGTTGACTGCCCTTCTTTCCCAATGTGATCAAGCTAAGGCATTTAAGAGTCACAAGTTTTGACACAGCCAATTATATGTAAGTAAAGACAGACATACCTGATCAAATCTGGTAGCAAAGAGATTGAGTGAGGTTACTATGCCACCATTGGGCCCAAGTCCATACCTAGACACTAAGTTAAGGATTTGAACTGCTTTTAGATCAAGTTAGATGATAAAGTTTATACCTAGACAATCCCTCACAAAAACAGCATGATAACATTAGTGTTCCATTGACTAGTATGTACCACACAATCTTAACCTGAGGGAAACATTCATTATCGATGTCTTCCTCACTTATTTATCAGTTTAGAGATGGCCAGGCAAAATGGGACCAAAATGGAATGGACAGATGTATCAGGCAGTGACAGCCTGATGACACTACCATGAAGATCATCTATATATCACTCCTTGCTCTGATCCTCATTCGTCAAGTCACCTGCAGAATTAGTCTTTCCACCTAGACTTACCTAAATGGAAAGTACACATTTCACACAGCAATGTACTAAGACTTGTTTCTACTAGTTTCTGAGTTTTCCAGTCTAAAGAGATGGCAACCAATAGATATATCAACCAATGTAATACTACCACGGGGGACGGAGGGACATCAACAGCTAGCCTCTTATTCTCTGTGCTAATTACCACAGCCCGCCGTGTGGGATGATGGCAGAAAACAGAACAAAGCTGAAATAGGATTTCTAATCACCCACAATTCCTCTCCCCACATTCATCTTCCCTGCCGTTTATAAAATTACATGAAAGCAATCAGATACTTTTGCTAGTATATTTCCCAAGGAAATACGATTTCAAAGCCACATAACATACAGCAATAACCACCCAGGGATGAGCAAACAACAAAGTAGATGTGGAAAAGGATACTGTTTCATGACTTCTTTATACTTCACAGTGTCACGAATATCTGGGGAGAAAAAGGAATGAACTGGAATTTAACACATAAGAAACAATATAGTTTGAGACTCTCCACCTATAATATCTAAGCGAAGAGGCCTCTCAAGTCATCTCTGCTTCTTCTGAGGAAGCAAATCAGTTTCTCTCAGCATCTGAGTTACTTTTCAAATCTGTTTTCTAAGTTTTCAAGCTAACATCATTGAATTGTGACAGCAAAAGAAGTAAGATCAGAAGACTAGGAGTACAAAAGGTGCCCTCTAAGTACCTTCCCTTACAACAAGAAACTGAAACTAGCTTCTGAGGCTTCTTTCGTCATCATTCTCTTCTAGTAATTTCTCCAGCTTCACACTGGTTTTCTTCCTTATGGTCAAGGATAACTGCCAAGTAACTCAAGAAGAATGTTAGGCTAGGGGCTAACAAGTTACAGAAAGGATGGTCTGAGAGAAGGAGAAAAGTTTTAAACAATTGAAATACCTTCTCAGTGACCATATGCATAGAAAAAGAGAGTTAAATCAAGGAAAAAGTTCTATTTCTTACTCCTTGCTTACTGGTAACAAAGGTAATGCAGACAAGATTTTTACAAACGCATTAGTTTGTGGGGGTAGATGGGGGAAGAGAAGTAGATACTAGAAATTAAGAGGTACAAATTTTCAGTTACAAAATAAATGGGTCATAGGGATGAAATGTACAGGGATGATAACAGGGAGGGAACCACTCACCACAAGAATGCACACAGGCAAAGACACAAATTTTCCCAAGTAACTTTGCAAAATTCCTACAGATCAGTAAGCAAACTACTGCACAAGACCCTAATGCTCTAAACCTGAAAAGAAGAAACTACACAAATAAGGATTTTGTATCAGAGCCTGCTGAAGGGTTTATGGCTTAGAAGCCAAAGGACTGACTTTCTGTCACTTCATTTTCATAAGTAACTATATAGCTGACACCCTAGGTCAAAAAGAGGTAGAGAGAAAGGTAAGTGGCAAGGGAAAAGAAAAGAAATTTAGGAAAGGAGAAGAAGTAAACAAAGAGAAAATGGGGATCTGAGAGAAGCCTGTTTCAGGATGCTAGCAAACTCAAGGGAAATGAAATTATAAAGTTTAGAAAACATTAAAAATGAAAGCTTTGAAGACTGGTAGAATAGGCTGACAGCTTTCCATTCTCCGAGAAACTTCACATAAGTTCTGGTACAGTTCACTCACCAATATTGGCAGGAAAGGGAACTTCATGCACAGCTGGGTCCAGGTTGATCACATATGGTGGAGAGCCTTGACTATGCAGATGTCCCGTGAGCCTCTGTGAGGTATGGGGAGAGGGATGGACTGAGACCAAGAGGCATGATAGGGAACAAGAGAGAACTTCCACCCCTTTATCCAACTTACCAGAAGAATTTCGCACTTTCATTTCCCTCTACCTTAAATATTCCCCTCTGATCTCCACCTCCAACATTTATTCAGTTGAAAAGCTACCTTTCTTCACCACAGAGCCAACAGTGTCCTCTCCAAAACCCCTTGACGTGGGAAGTAGGGCCGGGAGATTCCATCTCCCCCACAAATTATCAGCACTGTCTAAGCGGGAACCTTGTCAACCTCATTTCCGCTGTATTCCCCAGTGTCTGAAACATGGTAGGTGCCCCAGAAGGAATTCTTTACGAATCCACACCAAAAGCCTGTGTGCTCGCCCTCTATTAACCGCCAGAATTACTTCTAAGCCCCTGTCTTTGAGGACTTGGCAATGACAAGACAATTTCAATACCAAGTACGGTAGTACCAATAGTCACTGAAGGTGCGCAGAAGAGAGGCTAAATGAACTCAGGTTGGGGTCTGAGAGGGCTTCGCGGAGAAGAAACCGGAGTTGCTGGCAAATCCGTGAAAGCCAGACGCCGGTACCCTCCAACTTCCCAGAGACCTCCCTCACATTCTCCCTGGCTTTCCGCCCGCCCACAGACAGCTTCACTCGCGCCTGTGCTACGCCCGCGCCGTGCAGGTCACCTGTACAAAGGTAGTTTTCCCAGATCCCGCCATTCCCAACACCAACAGACACACTGGGAGCCGGGGACCCCCAGAAGCTTGCGGCTCCATGGCAGCTGCGGGCGCGGCCATCTTGTTCCTGGCTCCGCCCACTCGACCATAGAGACGCTGGAGGCTAGAGAGACTCCCGCGACGTACGCGGCTCTGAATGCGCGTAGAACCCGACTGAACCGAACCAAACCGAACCGGACCGAACCCAACACAACGGGCCAGAAAGGGCAGGGCCAAGGGGCGAGGCCTGCGCCCTAGCTTATGTCCGTGACGACCCGGATGGGGGCCCAACTGGGAACAGCGTCTAGGAAGTGGAGGCACTGGCTGAGTGACTGCAGGGGGCCTCCCAATGAGCCGCTCATCGTTGTCGGGCAGGGCCTGCTGCGAAAGACCCCGGGCTGGCTGGACGAGAGGGGACCCTGGGGCCCCCAGAGTACGAACGGGAAGAGAGTGCGTTTTCCTGTCTGCCTCCAGGGAGCGGGAAACAGAGTAGCCGGAGAACCGACCCCTAGGGCTCGGCCAGCAGCCAAGGATGTTAAGCAGCTCACGGCGGGACGGTCCTCGACCTGGGCGGGGTACAACCCCTGGAGTCGCTGGGCCGCGCGGAGGCCTGTGGAGCTCAGCCGGGAGAAACTGGGAAAACGCGTCACATGGGGAAGCTATTTCTGCTTCTCGCCAGCCTTCGGCTCTAGGGCTTGCTCCCGGGCGGTCTCCCCAAAGCCATCGTACCGTGATTTGTGGGAGGAACGTTTGGCTGCCGAGCTTATCAAGTAGGTACTGAAGGGGCGCTTCCCTCCACCCAAGCGCCCTCGGCACCCAGAAAGGTGATGAAAGAGTCCAGCCATGTACTGCAACCGCCCAGACGGCTCCAGTGGCCCTTTGGAGCGGCTGTAGTATTAGTAAGCTGTGAGATCTGGGTTTCACACCCCGGCTCTGCCACTCGCTGGCTGTGTATGTCGTGTCCAAGTCACTTCAGTACTCTGAACCTGTTTTCCCTTCACATTTGAGATACCTCGCAGGGTTGCAGTTGAAGACACATTGTAAGCTACACTCCTTCGCCTTTACCCCTAACTCTATCCCACGTGCCTTGTGTGAGGAATATCATAGGTGCCCCTAAATATCTTCGTGTATGAATTGAGGTTCAAGTGTGCGTTTTAAAAATTACTTCCTAATTTTTCGTGAAAAACTAATGGAATGTCTCTTGTTCTTTCAGGTTAGCGGAAGACTCCAGCAACCCCCTTCAACCGGATGTTAGTTTCGTATATAATTTTCTCAACCAAGAGAAGCTAACGAAGGCAGAAAAGAGGTTTAAAGAAAAGGCAATGGTGGAAATGATGAAGCTGGACAAGCAAATCAAAGAATTTCAAGTCCGACTAGAACCCCTAGTGGAGCAAACCAGGCAGTTACTCACCGAAAAGGCACATGTTCAGGAGGAAAACCAGTTCTTTCTGGAATACATGACCAAGCACACTGAGGAGGCTAAACAGCGAGCCGAGAAGCTGTGGAACGACTGTTTACAACAAAGTAGGGAGATTGAACAAACGAGACAAAAATTAGCCTCCAAATATGTGGAAAAAAATTCAGCGCTTAAAACAGAGTTCCTACAGAAGGCAAATATCCTATCCAATCTGAATCAGCAATTGCACCGAATGAGGGACGTTTTCATAATAAAGGAGAAACAGGAGAAAGAAATTCAGACATTACAGGAGGAGATAAAGAAAACCCCGGCTGAGACAGCTGCAAAGAAGGAGGCCATGCTGGTCCAATTCCTCCAGGAAAAAGCATCACTGGCGGCACAACTGAGTGAGCTAGACGCCAGGCGAGTGGGAAAGAGACCAACAAATGGGATTCAGGCCTTGGAGAAGGCAGCAAAGCAGTACACTTTGGACTTCCACAGTAGTGTCAACAGACAGAACCAGCGGTTACAGAAGGAAATTCCACAGCTAATTCAGAAATACCGGAAGTTGGAGGCTACTCAGAGCCATATAAAAAAGAAAAAGCAGCATCTGCAGCAGGAGCAGTGGTACCTGGAGTGCTTAAGCCGCGGGAGGCAACGGCTGCAAGAAAGGCGTAATCTGTGCCCAAATGGACAGGGTACTCCCAAAGACCACACTGAACCCTGCCCTAGGCACCAAATCAAGGATGCTTCCAGAGTAATTCCTAAAATAACTCTGACTAGGTCCGGACTGGAGCAAGGGTTCTTAGGTGCTACCTAACATAAACCTGGTTAGGAAGGCTTTGGGATCTCTGGTTGCTATGGTAAAATAACCATCATAATGTGTTAGTGTGAAGGATTTGGTGTTTCTCCAGCAGTACTGCTAGATTATTTGTGGGACTGCCTTCCCTTAAAGTTAGGTTTTTCTTTAATTAGCTCTTGTTAATAAACAGGATGTTTCTCATACCTCCAGATAACCCAATACCATTTGCCAGAAATCTGCTGGTGAAACTAGTTCAAGAAAACCACCTTGAGGAAAACACTTGTGTGGTGTGTTTCACCTAGCTAATTTAGGCTTCTTTATAGAAAAAGTCGCCCCCGAAGCATACCATTTCAGATTGATGTATATGTGTGCTCTCTGTTCCATAAACAACAGTGTATCCTCATCTTTTGGCCACGTTAGCATACAAAGACAAAGTGATTTTACTCTCTTTGTAAAGTCTGTGACAGTGACCGGAAAGCTCCTTGAGTAGTTCTCTCAAGACTGAAAAATACTCTAATTGCAAGTATAATAAGCCCTAGGCAGAATGACCTTCTGTCTGACACTCAGCCCATACAATTGTGAGAAGGGATGAGAATTAGAAGGGATGTACACAAGGTCAGCTCTGACTTTCGAAAATAATCTTTGTGGAGAAATACCTCTAGCCTGAATGAGGTACTGAATGACTCTACCTGTTTCAGGAAAAAGTATCAAAAGGTTTTTCAAATATTTGGAGAACGTTTTAAAGTCTTTTGCCATTTATTTCCCTAATAACATCCTAAATTCCAAGATGACAAGTAAAATGACTGAAGGTTCTGCAGAGTGAGTACTTTAGTTTTAAGTCACTTACATTTTCTTACTACATATGCACTTACTTGTCCTTGAAATGCCTTTGTTATTCACGTCTATCCTATGTTTATGCCCCTTAAGTAGAACTAGGAATAGTATTTTAAATTAGTATAGACTTTTAAGGTAGTTACAGTCTTTGGCACTTACGACATACTGATAGGTAGACCAGGGATTTATGTGGACCCTGTACAGAAATATAACTCCGTATTTTTACATTGTCCCCAATGGGAACACAGAATCAACTTTGTTTTCAAGAGACTGTCAGTGATGAAAAACTTCACAATAATTTTCCTGGATTTTCAGTTTTATATGTAAAGTGAATTCCTCTAAAATTGGATTCAGAAAAAGAATCTCCCTCAATGTGCCTTTAACTCCTAGCATTGAATTTCTGTTAAATGTGCTATTTCTTGGTTCTTAGGCAAAATTTTTGTTATTTGAAAATAAAAACCTCGGATTATTATTTACCCAATGATCACTATTGTTTCGATGCTCTTACACTTTCTCTCTCTTCTCTTTACCAACTCTGCATGTCTTCTTCATACTAATGTGTACATAATAAAACTGCAGAACGTTAGGTGGCCCACAGGTACATTAACCTGAATAGTTCAATTAAGTGGAGCTAAAAACACAGAAAGCCTGAACTTCAAAACCGTGGTATCCAAGACACATTGAAGCCCTTACTCTCTGGGGATGCAAAAAAACCCACAAAAAACAAACAAAAAACCAACCATAGGAAAATAACTAAAGATAAGGGGTTTGAAAATAGGAAGGATAAAGAATTTTATTTTGCTATTAATTCCCCATCCTGCCAGTGTTATCCTGATGATCTAATTCAGTTTCTTTTGAATTCCTCTCATCCCAGATAAATCTGATCTGGTATACTATGTCTGACTCTTGCTTTGAGTATCATTCTGAGGGCTGAAGACTAAAGGGTGAGTCATCTGACAAAGGTCCTTGGAAATCCGTATCTGCAAGCCACCAGTAAGTTGGCCAACTAGGATCTCAGTCTACTCTTTGCTATGCAGGAAAGGAAAGAGGGTGATGTTACAGAAAGTGCGTTTGGATGGAAAAAATCTCCGAGCTGAAATTTAGGTTTAAGACTTGAATGATAAAATGAAGCCTGCAGTGCAAGAACTGGGGAAGAATCATTCCAGGCAGAGGGAACAGTGAATGCAGAGGCCCTAAGATGGGAAGGAGCTTGGAAGGATCAAGGAACAGAAGAGTCAGTGTGGCTAAGTGTAGTTGGGGAATGGCCAGAGAACAAAGGTGGAGGTGAGGCAGAAGAGGCTAAAAGGTTAATGGTGGGATCACAGAGGGCCTTAAAGGATAAGATAAAGGAAATGACTTTTTTCTTAGTGCACTGAGAAATCACTAGGCTTTGAGCATGTGAATGAAGTCTGATTTACAATATAAAAAATTCACACAGCTGTATGAGGAGTGTACCAAGCCAGAGAAAAGCAGAAGAAGGAATCCACTGAGGAAGCTATGGCATTGAGACCAGAGGTGGTGGTGATGGTTTGGACAGGGATGGCAGACATGGATGTGAAGAGAAAATATAGAGGAGAGCCAACTGTGATGGTGGGGGTGGAAATGAAAGGGGAAAATGAAGCAGAAGTAAAATTCCTAAAGTGTTCCCTTTGATGAAGGAAATGAGCACAATGTATCTTTTCTTGTTTGTATGAACTGGTTTTTTAAATGAAGCATTTCAGACATACCAAAAAATACAGAAAACTATAACAAACTCACTATCTATCTGAAGATACAAGAACTTACCATTTGTTGTAGTCCCTCTGAATCCCATAAGCACTATTTAAATTTGGTGTGTATCATACCTGTGCATGTTTTCATATTTTTCTATATTTTATTAAAATATAAATATTTTAATAACTTATTTTCCCGGACATTATTTTTGAGATGTATCCATGATACAAGACCTGGTTTATTTGATAGCTGTGATAGATGACTATCACAACTTACCCAGTCTCCTGATGATGGACAAACGTAGGGGATAAGGCTCACAGAGACCCAAGAATGTATCATGTTTCAAAGAACAGACATTTTTTGCTCATATAATAGTCTAAGATAGATAAATCTTCCTCATTGTCAAATAGTACTTCTTGGGGTGATTCACGGAATCAACACCTTCCATGTTATGCTCTACCATGCCCTAGAGCTGCCATATCATCTGCATCTAGATGATCAGCCAGAAGAAGAGGAAATAAAGCATCGAGGTACACTCACTCTGTTAAAAGTTCTGGCATATTATTGATACATATCTCTTCTATTCACATCCCACCAGAAGTTAGTTGGCTACCCCAACACTATAGGGGATTGGGGTGGAGGGCTGGAAGTGCAGTCTAGCCATTTCTTCTGTAATACTATAACTCTGCAAGGTGAAGCAGATTTTGGTGGACAGTCAGTAGTCTCTGGTGTAGGATGTTTCCAGTGTGTACTGGAAATTGGACTGCAATATCATTCTTGAAGATCTCTACTGGCACACCTGGACAGGAGGAGTTTCTCTGTATAGACTCAGGCCTGAAATTGCTGAGTCTCAGGGCATATTTTACTAGATCCCACCAATTCTTTTGAAATTGATTGTACCAATGTCCATTCCAAACCATGCAAGGAGTTCACATTGCTCCAAAGTCTAGCTACACTTGATACAGTCCAACTTCAGTGAATATTATTCTAATGAATGTGGTTAAAAAACTTAAAAATTCAATAGTATGATTAACATCCTCTCTAGTGAGTCCTGCTGACCCCTGGCTCAGGTAGTTAAATAAAAGGATTGCCTACCAGGGTCCTGGATGAAATTGGGCGTGTTTAATTTCAAACCAATTACAGGCACATGTCTGAGTTATTGAGGGTTTGGGTCTAGACCACCTCAATAAAGGGAATTTCACAATGAAGCAAGTCACATGAATTTTCTGGTTTCCTAGTGCATGTAAAAGGTATGTTTACCCTGTAGTCTAAAGTGTGTAATACCATTATGTCTAAAACAACAATATACATGCCTTGGGAGGGAAGGGTATAGCTTAAGTGGTAGAGCACATGCCTAGCATGCCTGAGGTTCTGGGTTCAATCCCCAGTACCTCCACTGAAAAATCAAATAAATAAAACTAATTACCTCCCCCCTGCAAAACAAACAAACAAAAAAACAATATATATGCCTTAATTAAAACTGATACCTATAAAGGGAAGAGCAATAAAGCAAGGTATGCATGTATTCATTTGAACCAGATTTCAACAGCTGAAGAACTACTGAGACAACTACACACTATTTCTTCCAAATTCATTCTCATCTCTTGTCATCTTCCTCCCCCCATACACTGTGTCAGCAAGAAGTCAGGCAGCACGTTGCAGTCAGTGAACAACTGGAAACATCGTTCTAACACAGAGTCATTTATTTTTCTTGCCACTGCCAAACATTCCCCAAGTCTTACTCACCAGAAATTAACAGAGCTTCTCCATTTTCCTCCCTGACAATCCTCATGTATGGAAAGGGCTTTAAGGGAGCAACTGCCAAAGACAATGTTGAGTGGATAGACCATGTCCTTCCCTTGTTTCAAAACAACCTGTTCTGGCAGTATCCCAATCAGGTTTCAATGCTCCCATGTATGAAAGTGGTCTTCAAAAAGCCCACATTTTAAGGCTATATGGAGGAGCACAGAAAACAGAGTTAAAAGTAGTAACAGCCGTTCAGAATTTGAAAAGGTACTACTGGTCCATATTAGTGTTAAGGGTCTCTGGCTTTTTATGTGGCATATGCCACAAAAAATTGGCAAGAATATAGGAGACCAATATTTATGGAAAAAGGAAAGAGAATCCAGGAACACAACAACAGAGCTGCTCTAACCAATGTTCCAGGAAAAGCCAGCCTCAAAGAGAAATTGCCAGATAGACCTTATCAGGTAGGCAGGAGGTTCAGAAAAAGAACTTTTCTTTCCAACTCCAGATTAATATCTACACCTGGTGTCAAAGTCTCAGGATATAAAGAGGACAAGAACACAACATTTTAAAAAGAGAGTCAAGGACGATATTATACGATATTCTCAGAAAATTCATAGAGACAGACTTTGGCTAAAGGGAGAAATGAGTACTTAACAGAGTGCAGACTAACAAGTCATGTCAAGTCCAGGGAAGAAGGAATGTGCACCTTGGCTACTGGCCTTCGTGGCAGTACCAGCAATATTAGGGGTCTGTGTCAAAACATCAGGGGCAACACAGTATTTCTCAATCCTTAAAACTGAGAGAGCAAGACAAGCTGCAGGAGGGCACTGTTCATAGCAACAGATAGGGCCTCACAGCTAGGAAATCTGAGGCAATATTTATTTCTGCTGCTACTATATTCTTTCCTGTCATTTTATGTGTGGGACACCTTCCTCCTAAAGCTGCATTTCATGCCTGTGGGTCTAGTTATTCACTGCCATCTGGGACAAGTAAAGCATTTCCCAAGGAAAAGCTGTGTCCGGAGGGTCTAGCCTTTTTATTCTAAGTCTGTTTTCTCACTTTCAATCCTGAAACCATATTGAGATGACAAACAGCCTCCATAAATTTTGTCACCCAAACAGACAGGGCAACCTTATTATAGGAGTGACAACAGTTCTAGGTTCTAGGCTTGTTACATCACAAATACAAAATGATAAGTCAGTATGGTTTTTAGAAGTTAGTTTGGAATTGTTTTACAAACTAGATGGTGGAGTGACTACGAAGTCAATGGAACTTCCAAGAACTTTCTACATCCAGTATGGAAAGGACAACCAAACAGATTTCTTAGTCTTATACGGGGCAAGAGGGGCCTATAATGGGCCTTAAGAGGGAGCTCTTTGGGCAAGATAAGAGAAAAACAAGAGGACTCCAATCAGGAATAGCAGGAAAACCTACCAAAAAGGATGGGGTGGTAGAGGGTCCAAGGGAATCAGTAGGGAAAACAGTGAAATTTACACAGGAGGAAAGAGCTGAGAAGGTTACAGTCTTACACAAACAGCTAAAAGAGTAAATTTCTCTTGACTCAGCCCCGTGACTCAGGCCTCCCAGCACAGGTCTCCGAGACCACAGTATCCCATCCACTCTCCCAGGAGTGCTTTCACACTGACTGCCTACTTCTTTCCTCGTTTATGATTTGTCTTTGGGGGCTTGACTTTCTGGTACTGTGCTGGCACTGGCTCCTGCTCTGGTTCTTTACAGGTCGCCACTAGCAGTTCCTCATGACTCCTCCTCTGATCCTTCCCTACTCTAAGACTCAGCTCTGTCTCAGGAAGCTCAATGCCAGGCTGCTGCCGCCTTCTTAGAGACCTTCGGCTCCTGTGCTGCTGCCTCCGTTTTTCTTCTTCTTGCTGCCGCTGCTTTATCTTCATCAGCTTCTCAAAGCTCTTGGTCGTTGTTGGATTGACAACAAACCAATCCTACAGAGGCAAAACAGAAACATTATCCAGTCAAAATATAGGAAGGGCATCTGGAAGCAGTGTAGGAAGATTTTTTTTAAAAGGCATGATTAAGGCAGAACACAGGAAGGAAGAAAGATATGAAACCAGAGCCTGGAGAAATTCAGTACAGAGGAGTCATTAAAAGCATTTCTTGTATGAGACATAATTTGGGGAACTTTAGTAAGAGATCTACAAAGTCTGACTACTTAGCATCATCCCAACCATTCCTCCCCTTTTAAAAATCTCCTCATCATATGTAAAGCATTGGGCCCGAGGTGACTTTTATTGCTTGATAGTGTAGTGATTAAGAGCATGAATTTTGCTGCTAGACCACCTGGGTGCAAATCTCAGCTCTGTTTCTAGCCATGAACCATCAGAAAATTACTTAACCTGAATCTCAGTTCAAAAAATTAAGGGTTGGAGGACATAGAATCCAATGAAGAAGTATTCTTGCAAAAGAAAAACAAATCAAAACACACACACACAAATAACAATGTCAATCTAAACAAGAGGTCTGATCAGTCTTCTAGTTTTAACTACCAATTTATAGGAAATAGCCGGGATAGAGGACTACCGCCCACAGGAATGCAATCAGCCAAATCCAAGAAGTGGGTAAACATAGGTGACAAATGTCCTGGTTTCTTAAATAACAGGAGAAAAAAATGAAGGAAATTTCTACATGTGCATTGCCTAGTGAGATAGCCATTAGCCTTGTGTGGCTAATAAGCTCTTGAAAAGTTCCTAATCCAAACTGAGATATGCTTTCTATGTAAAATACACACTCAATTTCAAAGGCTTAACATGAAAAAAATATAAAGTATCTCAATAATTCTGTGTTGACTACATGTTTAAAAAAGATAGTATTTAAGACATATTGGGTTAACTAAAATACAGTATTAATTTCCCCAGTTTTCTTTATGCTTTTTAAAAATGTGGTTAGTAGAAAATTTTGAATTACATACGTGGCTTACACTACATTTCTACTAGATAATGCTATTCTAATTAAAATAGACAAATGCAGTATATGGACCTTTGCTTCAGATCTTGATTGGAATAAACCAAATCTGAAAAAAAAAATGAGATAAATCAGGGATATGTAAATAATGAGTGGATATATGATGGATTAAGGAACCACTGTTAATTTTTTCAGTGTGATGTTTATTGCGGTTAAATATTTTTAAAAGTCCTATATTTTTAGACACACAGGTTGAAAGAAGTACTGAGAGCTGACACAGGATATGGAATTTGCTTTAAAATAAGCTTTTAAGGGACAAGAAAAGTGGGTAGGGTTATAAATAAAACAAGATGGGCCATGCACTGAGGACTGTGAAAGCTGTTCATTACACTATTCTGTTTAGTTTCATGTGTTTCAACATTTCTGTTTAAAAAATGCAGTGTAAGAAAATGAGGCAGAAAGGGAGGAACAGGTAAAGATGTTTACACCACCACATAGAGTCCATAAATACAGGCATAAATTACTAAACAAATGCTTGGGGAGCAAGTCCCAAACTAAGTAAAATTTGCTGGAGACGGAAACTGGAGAAACAAATGAACATACAAAGGCCAGATTTTGTCAGGAGATAATTATCTTTCAAATACTTTCTGGAGCATAAAAAAGTACACCTTTATGGCGGGGGGAGGTAATTAGGTTTATTTATTTTTCAGTGGAGGTACTGGGGATTGAACCCTGGACCTCACGCATGCTAAGCATATACTCTTCCACTGAGCTACTCCCTACGCCCCTTAAAAAGGTACACTTTTATCGTAAAAAAAATAAGACTGCCTACCCGAAGAAATCTCAGATATGGAAAGGGATTACTAAAGCTTCAACCAGTGAAGCAACAGGAACAACACTGGATAACACTAACAAAAGCCCACATTGCTAAGAACTATTATATCTGAGGGCAGAGAACAGTGCTATTTTCCCTCACAAGGCAATAAGATTTTCTGCAGTAAGATATTCAAGAGAATGCACCCTCTATTCCTTAAGCTTCCACAGTAAGGGTATTTCACTATATAGTAAACAATTTCTCTGTTCACCTGGAATCCTAAAAACTTTCCCCAAGAGAAAACTCTTGACCTTCTGAACTTAACAGCATTTTCAACAGAATTTCTGATTTTCTAATTTTTAAAATTTGCAACTTTCAAGAAAAGTTACAATAGTTCAATGAACACCTAGATTGACCATTGTTAATTTCTCTCTTCCCTCCCTTCCTTCCTCTCTACCATTTCTAAGTTAGTTGCAGACATGATACTTCATCCCTAACTACATCATCATGTATCTGCCTAAGAACAAGGGCATTCCCTTGCATAACTACAATTATCACATTTGGGAATATTAACATTGATGTATTACTATTACTTAGTAGTACAGTTAGTATTCAAACTGCCTTAATTTTTTCAAGAACGTTGTTTACATTCTTTCTATGCGGTATTTCAATAATATTACAAACAGGTTGCTCAAAGACGTTGGAATACTAGAAAGCAGAAGTAAACATTATATAAACATTCCAAAGGTGTCAATGCAGTCTAGTTGCCACACGCATCATTTAATTGGATTTAAGACAATCAGAAGAGTCAGCGATTCTCACACTCACAGTGATTTCAAATGCTTTCACAGAAAAATACAATTAAATGTCAAATTTTAGGTAGTATTTTAACCCCAATGTCTCCAGTAGACACCCTGGTTTCCTTGACAGTCCTAGCCCACAAAAACAGGCACAAATCCACTTCTCTTATGGCATATTCACGGGGTCCACATATTTACAAAAACACTGGGGGAAAACAGAAACCTCACCTCAGCATGGACAGAGTTGATGTGATACTTGACACCACTCTCTGACACAAATTCTTTTTGACACAGAAGACATTTGTATTTTCCAGCCACAAAGGTTCCCTATTTTTAAGAGAGAAAGAAAGAGAATGGTTAGTAAATTCAGCAACACAAACCCGGGCCATGGGTAGGGGCTGTTAGAGATGAAAAGAGAGGATACTACTTTAGCAAAATGAAGAAGGGATAAAATCCAAAATGACAATATATTTAGGAAAACCTGCTTGGGCGTATTATCACTATTATACATCTAATCTTAATGCAATTCTACACCAAATACTCACCACTCCCTCCTAATCCCAACACAACCTGAAGTTCCTCTACTTTTATTATGTAACACATCACATTTTTCTATCTTCCCTTATGGCTTCACTTCCAGGTTCTTGGTTCCTCCCACCAAATGACCAAACTCCTGAAGTTCAATGAGACCAATGTGCAATTCTACCCACTACAATCAACCCACTACTGCAAAGAGTGCCCTGGGAATCCAGAATTAGAAGACTAACCTCCACAAGACCTAGCTGAAGGACTCAGAAACTAAGATTGAAATGACAAACTCCTAAGCATTTCTGGACAGGTCTGGTTTGGATGCCTACAACTCCCTTGTTGCCATGAACTAAGACCTCTCTCCCCTCCTGAAGCTTCTAGTTTCCATGGTGCTCATATTGTGTGGAGATACTTCTGAATGGGAATGGAAAGTGGCAGCAATCCCCACAGCTGGTGGGTTGTAGGCACCTGGGTCAACATGGAAAAGATTCAGTGAGGTGAATGGCTGTCAGCCTGACACCCAGGGACACCTCCCATCCCCAGAAGCCAGTATAGTTCAGATGGATTTGAGAATCTTCACCAATCCAGATAAGCACATGTAAGGTGACTCTAGGAAGTTGAAGGCCCAATAAGACAGGGCAGGCCCAGTGTGGTAGAGGCTCAGGTGGAAGAAGTTAAATCCCTGGTAGGACTCAGAACTGTATGTTTTCGTCCAAATTTTTTCATTGCTATGATTTATGGCTATGTTGGCCTGTTCTGCATCTTGACTATACCCTGGCACTCCACCCAGTAAAGGACCAAGAATCTCTGGGACAAAAACAAACAAACAAACAAAAACTAAACCAGCCTTTAAAGATAACAGCAAACAGGACAACTAGCTGTTCACCAAATCTGAATTCTCTTCCATGTCAGATTATTTTAGAGGTCACAGTAAGATAAAGAGTTCAGAACATTACAAACCAATGTACAAGAGCCCAGGTGAGCTTTAAGGCCAGATACACTACTGTAGACAGCCTCACAACCCTGAAAAAGAGAAGAAGAAATCATGTGAAGATTATACCAAACAGCATCCTTTTCTTAGCAATATGGCCATTTACACTAATCCACTCTACCTTTGGGAGGAAGAAGCCCAATAAACTGCACCACAAACCACAAAGAAAAAGAATTCACATGCAAGCTGAAGAGCAAGAAGAAAACAAGGAAAAGTAAAAGAAAAGGAGGTGAATAAGTTGTTTAGAAAAGCTTAAAACATTCTCTTCCCTGGTATTTTTTCTGATACTTAGAAAAACACACAAAATTGTATGGTCAGATTTTTCCAAAAATCAGCTTAACTTTAGTGCAATTGTGTCTCTTATTTCTTGTATATCTACTCCTCCCAAAGTAATGCACATAACAGCTGTAATAGATTAAATATGGCTGGAAATTCTCTGCCACTCTTCCCATCAAGAAGTGGAGCCTATCTATCCTCTCTTTGAAACTGAGTTACTCCTGTGATTCCTCTGACCAACAGAAGGCTGTGGCATTGATGCTGAACTAATTCTGAAGCTAGGCCTAACAGATCTGCAGCTTTCACTTGGATGTTCTTGCAATACTCTGTCTGAGAATTCAGTCACCATGTACCCTGCTGGTAATCAAACTACCATGCAAGAGACACCAGGTGGAAAGCCAATCTCCCAGCTGAAGCAGGGAAATGGCCGCTTAGAAGCCATCCGACATTCAGGCCCCATCAGAACTTCCAACTGAATGCAACCCATGAATGATCCCAGTTGATGCCATGTACTGCAGGAGAACTGCCCTCTGAGCCCTGGCAAAACTGTTAACAAATAAAGTAACTGATGTTTTAAGCCTCTGAGGTTTAGGTGCTTTGTCACAAAGGAATGAATAACTAAAACTATAGCAGATGCTTAATAAACATTTATTGAATAAATGAATGAGAAAGAACCACCTGGTTAGGACACTGAATGCGATGATACTTCTTGATATCTGACTTCCATTTGTGTAGTACTTCCTGGCTGAAGGTAGGTAACCCAGGGCGAGTATATTTTAACTGTAAGACAAGAAACATTTTATTGGAGGAATTCAACTTTCAACCAAAATATCCCCAAAGTAACAGAATTACCTTCAGGTTATGTAATTCTCGAATTGCAGAAGTACATTTTCATATATAAAAAAATTATAGTATGTAAGATTCTTTAAAGTTCCTGAAATGCACAAGCATAACTTCCTATTGTTTTATCTTGAAACAATTTAAGACAAACATCTTAAACATCTTTAACAGAGGACAGGAGACTTTCAGATATAACACTTCATCTAAAGTTGAAAAAAAAAAAAACTAGTGACAGAGCATTATACAGTTAAAATATTTGTCACAAAAGAGAGAGAAAGGAAAACAAAATAAAACAAAACAAAAAAAGAGAGAGGGATACAAATATGCTCTCTCTATATATATAACATATATATTCTAAGTATGCTTTATACTCAAGGTACATATATACATACAAAGTAACATATTCAATAGAAATATATGTATATGAGTCAAAGGCTATAAATCAAAATGTTAACAGTAGTATTCTCTGGATGCTAAAATTTTGAGTGATTTTAATATTTTTCCTGCTTTTCTGCATTTATCATTTTTCTTCAATGACATCATGTTAATTCTTAATATTTTAAAAATACTTCCACACAAAAAATTAAGGTTCAACCTAAAACAAGAATGTGAGAAAACTCAGGGAATAGAAACTTAATCTTTGCTTCTACTGCAAAAATAGAATTATTCCTAGCACTTCTTTTCACATGTTTTGACACCAGTCTTTATTTTTTACAACTCTAACTAGTTCCCAGAAAACAGTTATTAACACCTAGAGAGACACTTCTTACAAAGCCCACCATTGGTAACACAGAATTGTATTTCCAGTGAGTAAAGAACTCTCCTGCTTGAAAAATGGAAGTATCTGTAAAGAAGCAGATTCTCTGAGACAGAAAAACAGAACCAAAGCCCACTGAGGTAATGAGGGGAGTAAGAAAGGTAAACTAAAGAACCTCTGGTAAATCAGAGTACAAAGCTGGCTTTATTTTTAAGCATTTCCTCTCTTCTGGTCATTTTAACAATATTAATTCTTCCAATCCATGAGCATGGTGTATCTTTCCATTTGCTTCTGTCATCTTCAATTTCTTTCATCAATGTCTTAAGAGTTTTCTAAGTATAGCTCTTTTACCTCCTTTTTGATATTTACTCCTAGGTATTCTATTCTTTTTGATGTCACTGTAAACGGGATTTTTTTTTTGATAGTTTGTTTTTGGTATATAGAAACGCAACAGATTTCTGTATATTAATTTTGTATCCTGCAACTTTACTGAATTCATTTATCAGTTCTAATTGGTTTCTGGTTTGTGTGTGTGTGGCATCCTTTGGATTTTCTATATATAGTACTATGTCACCTGCAAACAGTGACAGTTTTACTTTTTCCTTTCCAATTTGGACACCACTGATTTCATTTTCTTGTCTGACTGCTGTGGCTAGGAATTCCATTACTGTGTTGAATAAAAGTGGCAAGAGTGAGCATCCTTATCTTGTTCCTGGTCTTAGAAGAAAAGCCTTTAGCTTCTCATCACTGAAGATGTTACCAGTGAGCTTGTAATAGATGGTCTTTATTACACTGAGGTATGTTCCCTTGGTAACCTCCTTGTTGAGAATTTTTATCATAAAAGGATTGCACTTTGTCAGAAGCTTTTTCTGCATCTATTGGGACAATCAAATGCTTTTCTTTCTTCAATTTTTGAATGTGGTATATCATATTGATTGATTTACAGATATTGAACCAGCCTTATATCCCTGGGATAAGTCCCACTTGATCATGGTATATGATCCTTCTAATGTATAGTTTAATTTGATTTGCTAATATTTTATTGAGGCCTTTTGCATTTATGTTCATCAGTGCTACTGACCTGTAATTTTCTTTTTTTTGTAGTGTGTCAGATTTTTGATATCGGGGTGATTCTGTCTTCATAGAATGAGTCCAGAAGTGTTCCTTCTTAAATTTTTTGGAATAGTCTGAGAACATTCAGTGTTAACTCTTCTTTAAATGTGCTGTAGAATTCACCTGTGAAGTCATCTGGTCCTGCACTTTTGTTTGTAGAGTTTTTAAATTACTGATTCAATTTCATTACTAGTAATTGGTCTGTTCATATTTTCTATTTCTTCCTGATTTAGTCTTGGGAGATTGGATGCTTCCATTTCTTCTAGGGTGTCCTTTTTATTGGCATATAATTGTCTGTAGTAATCTCTTATGATCCTTTGTACTTCTGGTGTTGTCAGCAGTAACTTCTTTTTCATTTCTGATTTTATCTGTTTGGCCCCTCTGTCTTTTTTTCTTGATGAGTGTGGCTAAAGGTTTATCAAAATTTTTTTAACTTTTCATAGAACTAGCTCTTAGTTTCATTGATCTTTTCTTTCCCTTTTTTTTAGTGTCTATTTCAATTATTTCTGCTCTGATCTTTACTATTTCTTTCCTTTTTCTAACTTTGGGTTTCACTTGTTCTTTTTCTAGTTCCTTTAGGTATAAGGTTAGGTTGTTTATATGAGATTTTTTGTGTTTCCTGAGGTGGGCTTGTATCACTAAAAACTTCCCTCTTAGAACTGCTTTTGCAGCTTCCCATAGATTTTTGGATTGTTGTATTCCCATTTTTATTTTTCTCCAGATATTTTTTTATTTCCTCAGATGTCTTTAGTGACCCTTTGGTTGTTTAGTAGCATACTGTTTAGCCTCCATGTGTTTGTGCTTTTTGCAGTTTTCTTTTTTTGTAGCTGATTTCTAGTGTCATACTCTTTGGTTGGAAAAGATGCTTGATATGACTTCTATCTTATTACATTTATTAAGACTTGTTTTGTGGCCTAGCATGTGATCTATCCTGGAGAACATTCCACATGTACTTGAAAAGAAAGTGTATTCTGTTGTTTTTGCATGGAATGTCTATTAAACCTATCTGGTCTAATGTGTTATTTAAGGCCAATGGTTCCTTATTCATTTTTTTGTCTGGATGATCTGTCCATTGATGTAAATGAGGTGTTAAAGTCCCATACTACTATTGTGTTACTGTCAATTTCTCCCTTTATGTTTAATATTTGCTTATGTATTCAGGAGCGCCCATGTTGAGTGCACACATATTTACAATTGTTATACCTTCTTGTAGGATTGATCCCTTGATCATTATGTAACATCCTCCTTTGTCTGTTACAGCCTTTGTTTTAAGTTCTATTTTGTCTCATGCAAGTGTTGCTACCCCAGCTTTCTTTTTGTTTCCACTTGCATGGTACATCTTTTTCCATCACCTCATTTTCAGTCAGATCTGAAGTGAGTCTCTTTTATACAGCATATATACAGGTCTTATTTATATATCCATTCAGCCACACTGTGTCTCTTGATTGGATTATTTAGTTCATTTATATCTAAAGTAATTATTGATAGGTATGTACTTATTGCCATTTAGTTAATTATTTTCTGGTTGTTTGTCATTTTTTGTTTGTTGTTCCCTTTTCTTCTTTTGTTCTCTTCCCTTGTGATCTGCTAATACTCTTTAGGTTAGGTTTGGATTTCTTTCTCTTTTTTTGTATGTGTATCTATTGCAGATTTTTGGTTTGTGGTTACCATGAGGTTTACATATAGCAACCAATATATATTTTTTAAATTGATGAGCTCTTAAGTTTGAAGGCATTCTAACAATCCTGCGTTTTTTACTCCCCTCCCCAGTATGATGTTTTTGACATCATATTTTTATATCTTTTTGTTTTGCATATCCCTTAACTGTATTGTACACATAGATGATTTTACTAGTTTTGCCTTTTAACCTTCCTACTAGCTTTAAAAGTGGTTAATTTCCTACCTTATTGTATATTTGCCTTTACCAAAGAGGTTTTTTTTTCTTTCACAATGTTCATATTTAGTTGTGGTCTTTTCTTTTCTGGTTAAAGAAATTCCCTTAACATTTCTTGTAAAGCTGGTTTAGTGGTGCTGAACACTTAGCTTTTGCTTGTCTGTAGAACACTTTGTCTCTCCTTCAAATCTGAAAGATAGCCTTGTTGGGTAGAATATTCTGATTCTGAGTTCTGCACCCCTCAGAATACACTAGGGGCCTTGGAGGGAAATGATAAAAGTATCAAGGAGAAGGCTAAGTAGACAAGGCTTTGCATTCACTACCCCCAGTTATTCAGGGCAACTCCATTTTTATTTATTTTATATATAGTGTTTTGCATAATCTTTTATTTATAAAAAAAAAAGTAGGTGGGGAGAGGAGTTCTACTGCTACTAAAACAAATTGATACCACTTACCTAAACTAAATCTTAAACTACTACATATGAACTAACAAAGTTGAAACACTGGGCAAAGACTAAACAAAAAAGTAATCTGGGAATTCAGGTTCCCCCTGGAAGTAGTCTAACATTAACAGGTCTCCTTAAGGAACTTCTGAAAAAGACTGTCACTCTAGGACCTACATGAATCCAAACACTGAGGCTGGAACAGATGTACTCTATCTCTGAAGATAAAACAGCAAAACATTGTTTATTATGTACTCACTCAAGTGCATTTACTTTTCTGTAAGTAAGCGAAGTATCAGACATAATCATTCAAAATTTACAGTTTTTACCTCACCTTCCGATCATCAGGTACCAGATCTTGAAGCACCTTTCTCTTAGGCCATTCCTTGGCCAGTTCAGCAGAGGCCAGTTCCTGCAGGTGGTATACAGCTATTTTGGCAGAACGCCTCTGAACTCTGCCCCCACTCTTTGGCTCCAGGCTCATCTCCTTTAAGCACTCTGGCTGTCCTGACTCTGGAAAGAAGGAGATCTACAAGAATGAGACATAGTAAAACACAAGCCTGAGAAATGGCTTCCATCAGAGTCAGTGATTAAAGGCTATTATTCCTGCTCTAAATATCAAAAGAGCAATTTACTATCTTGCTAACCACTAGAATAAAGCTCCACCATTTTAATGAATATTTCACTGGTAAAACAGTTTCTTAGGATAAAATCTGTTGTGTTGTAATAAGTTAAAGTGGTTGAAAGTCAAGCTATATCCACATCCAAAGAAATAAACTTTGACCCATGTGCAAAAATTAATTCAAAATGAATTCTAGGAACCGCCATCTTCCAGTAATTTGCCAAAATGACCAACACAAAAGGAGAGAGGAGACTTCGTTATATGTTCTCTTATGCCTTTTAGAAAACAGGGTGTTGTTCCTTTGGCCACATATATGGAAATCTACAAGAAAGGTAGATATTGTAGGTATCAAGGGAATGGGTACTGTTCAAAAAGGAATGCCCCACAAATGTTACCAGGGCAAAACTGGAAGTCTACAATGTTACCCAGCATGCTGTTGGCATTGTTGTAAGCAAACAAGTTAAGGGCAAGAGTCTTGCCAAGAGAATTAATGTGCATAATACTGAGCATATTAAACACTCCAAGAGCTAAGATAGCTTCCCAAAACAAGCGAAGGAAAATGATCAAAGAAGAAAGCCAAAGAGAAAGGTACTTGGGTTCAAATGAAGTGCCAGCCTGCTCCACCCAGAGAAGCACACTTTGTGAGAACCAATGGAAAGAAGCCTGAATTGTTGGAACTCATTCCCTATGAATTCATGGCATGATAGGCATCAAGAAAATAAAAGACCTGGATGGTAAATTAAAAAAATTTTTAAAAACCCCAAACCCCAAATAGATCATAGCCCTAAATGTAAACCATTAAAGTATAAAAATTCTAGAAGAAACCAAGAGAGAACATTTTTGTGACCCTGGATATGATGGTTTTTTGCTGTGTCAACTTTGCTAGGCTACAGTCATCAGCCAAACATGGTATTCTTGTAAACCTAATTAATATCCATAATCAGTTGACTTTAAGTAAGAGAGATATGACAGAAAAAGAGGCAGGGGAGATTCCAAGCATGAGAGAGACTCAATACTGCTGCTGATATGAAGATGTATGGGACCATAGGCCAAGGAATACAGGTGGCCTTTAGAAGCTGAGCACAACTCCCAACCTGTAGCAAACAAGGAAATGAGGTCCTATAACTGCATGGAACTGAATTCCTGAACAATCTTAATAAGCCTAGAAACAGATCCTCCCCTTGGGCCTCCAGAAAGGAACAGCTCTACTGAAACTTTGATTCCATTCTAGTGACGCTCTATGCAGGGGAACCAGCTGAGTGTGCTGGATGTAACCTGGACTTCTGGCCTAATAAACTGTGAAATAATACAACTGCATTAAGGATACTAACTTTATGGTGATTTTTTTAATGCAGTAAAAGAAAATTATACATTTGGTTGGGCAAAGATATCTTAGATACAACAACAAAAGCATTATCCATAAAAGAAAGAAAAAGATAAACTGAATTTTATGAAAATTAAGAATTCTGCCCTTTAAAAAATACTAAAAAAAAAAAAAAATGAAAAGACAAGCTACAGAGAGAAAATATTTGCAAAACATGTATCTGATAAAAGATTTGTGTTGAGAATATATAAAAAACTCAAAATATATTCAAAAGTTAATAGTAAGACAACAAAAACTCCAACAATAAAATGAATAAAGGATTTCAACAGACACTTCACCAAGGAAGAAACTTCTCTAAAGACTGACATTCCCAAGAAGCACATGAAAAGATGGTCAACATCATTAGTCATCATTAGTCATTAGGGAAATGCAAATTTAGACTGCAGTAAAATACCACTACATACCTACTAGAATGGATTTTAAAAAATGAAACTGATAATAGCAAGTGCTGATAAAGATGCAAAGCAACTAGAATTCTCATACTTTGCTGGTAAGAATGCAAAAGGACACAGCTGCTTTGGAAAATACTATGGCAGTTTTTTATAAAGTTAAACATACATTTATCATATGACTTAGCAATCTCATTCCTAAGTATTTACCCAAGAGAAATTAAAACTTATTTTCACATGAAAAACCTTTATGTAAGTGTTTATAGTAGATTATTCATAATTGCCTAAAACCAGAAACAACCCCAAGTGCTTTTCAACTAGTGAATGGATAAACAAGTTGTGAAACAATCATACAATGGAATCCTAGACAGAAACAAAAGGGAATAAACTAATGATACATGCAACACATAGATGAACCTTAAATGCATTATGCTAAGTGAAAGAAGCTAGACTCAAAAGGCTATGCTATACGGTTCAATTTATATGACATTCCGAAAAAGGTAAAACTATAGGGATAGTATCAGTGGTTGCCAGGGGATGCGGGTGGGAAGAACTGACTATAAAGAGACACAAAGGAATTTGGAGGGATGATCAAATTCTTCTATACTTTGATTACGGTGGTAATTACATGACTGTATGTACTTGTCGAAACTCTTACAACTGTACCCTTAAAAGGATGAATATTAATTACCATATGTAAATTATACACTGAAACTTAGTGCTAAAAAAAATGAGGGTTTTTTTTTTCCCTACAGCTTAGAAATGTAATCAAGAAAAGACAAAGTCCAAACAAAAAAATTGGAACAGAGGAACCAGCTGGACAGCTTCCTACAAAATTTCTAGCTAAAGGAGAATGCCTTAAGTTTTAAACATATAATATTGAGTTTACTTCTGCCCAGATTATACAATGAAATTTGATTTCTCTAATCTAAGAACGATCAAAAGGCAGAAAGAAAGAGCACAAAGAACAAGGAAGAGAGAGCACAAGCATTCAAATTAAAAGGGGACACAAATGAGGAACCAAGGATGTAGGAAAGATGTAGGGGTGAGCAGTCACCACAGAACAGATCTCGAAACAGGGTCTGGAAAGTAATCAGTACTCACAGGCCCATGCTCTGACCTCAGATGATACGCAAGTCCAGCCTTCGATCTATACGGCTTTCCACAGTGGTGACATTTCAGGGTCATCTTCTCCAGCTCTGCAGCCCCTTTGCCACATTTTCTGACATGGTACAGATATCCCATGATGCTGGTGAAGCTACTAGAGCAACTCTGAACACAGGAGAGAGGCCTATACTATAATCTTACATATTTTGATATGATCTCTAAATTTCTAAACAGCCACAAAGCACTCAACCACATCATACAAACAGACTCTCTAATATCACTAGACCATCTCCAGCATTTCCTACTGGCACAACCCTTACTTGTCCCTGGCCTGACTGCTCCCCTATCTACCACCAAGCATGATATTCAATCAATTTAGTCAGCATTCAATAAACTAGAACTGTGCACCTCCTCTGCATCAGAGCTTCCTCCTTGGTCTATGATCCAACTCCACCCCGATATCAAATACCAGCAATATCAAAGTTCCTTATACAAGGTTACTACAATCTCTTCATCACACTAAAGAAAGGATGATAAAGAAACTCCTTCAAACAAGGGGAAAGAGGAGAAAAACTAATTTTTGGAGATGAGAAAGAAAATAAAGAACTATTAATGAGGGAGGAGACACTGAAAAACAGGAGCCACTCTCATGCTGGCTGATGACACAAAACCAGATCTATAAGGGAGAGGGAGGAGACATGGCAAAGAACTACAGAAAGACATTGAGCTGAGACTCCAGGCAGAAGGAGCTGCTGTCGTTGGGCTCTTACCTCACGCATGCACCTGAGCTTTCCCAGCCTCTTGAGAACTGTTCGGAGACGTTCCCTCTCACTTGGCTCATCTATTTCATCTCCAGCCTTCAAAATGGGCTAGAAAGCAAGAGAAGCAAACAAGCATATGATTCATGGAAAAGACAGATACAGAAAAAAATTCTATCACAGGAGACAAAGGACTGGACTAGCACCAAAGCTAGTGAAGTCTGAGTTATCTAACTCCTGGCTTTCTCCATCTTTTCCTACACACTGAAGTGAATGTAATGGAAGTAAAAGTTCAAAGCCTCTACCTCCCAGGATATGAACCTTTGGGCTAACCTAAACACATAAATACCCTTTGTATCTACCACAAAGATTTCATCGTATGTAATTCTTCTATCAAAAGGCTCTTCTTACTTACAGCCCTATGAAGTCCCAGAGCCTTAGCCATCTCCACTGAGTTATCTACACTCATCCAAGTAAAGACATCCAAATACCACATGGGCTCATATAGGACAGAAGACACTCTTACCAAGCTATTATGATTTGCCATGACGTGATACTTCATCCCTGCCAGTGAACGAAGTTGTTTCCCACAATGATGACAAGTAAACATTTCCTGCCAAGGGAAAAATACTGCTCAGTGCCAGGCTGTTCAACAGAGAAACAGAATGTCACAAAGTCCTATTCAAATGTTCTCATCTGTATCTTCTTTATTTCCCAATCTCTGTAATAGTCAATGGATCTCAAAATCCCAGAAACTCACTGTCATGTCCTCAAGGGCAAAGAAGTAAAAGCTACTCATTTTTAAAGTAATAAGAATTACTACCATTTACTGAGTGTCAATATTTGCCAAGCAAAGGGGTAGGCACTTAGCATATATTATTTCTTTTTTATCCTCTGATGGACTACACAAGTAGTAATTATTTTATCTCTATTTTATAAATGAGGAAACTGAGGTCCACACATACAAAACTGACACAACTAAGTGGCTGAATGAAGATTCAAACCCAAGACTGTCAGACTCCAAAGCCTACGTTTTCTCTATGACACAAGGCTGCCTCTTCTCCACAGTAACCAACATATCCAACACAGTGCCAGATATTTAAAAATAAAAAGTCACAACAGTTATGAAATGCCACAAAATATCTAACCTGTTTGCAGTTTTCCATGTGTTTCTTTAAGCCCTCTATGGTCTTCCTCCCCACTGCCTGGCAGGTAGGACAGGAAACACTGCCTTTATCCACAATTTCTAAGTACCACTGCTCCTCTAAACTGCCTATAAAGGAAAGAAAGGAACACTTATAATCTGTAGTATCCTCCAGAAACAAAAAGCACAACCCCAGAATTTAGGAAAAGTATCATAAAATGGTTTTTCTCTTTCCTGTGGGAGAGACTATAGCTGTGTACAACTTTCACAAATAATCTTTTTAAGCCAGTGAAGAATTTCTGAAACTCCTACTCAATTCCCCATGACAAAGACCATCCGAGAACCACGCCAAAGCCCAGTGGCTTAAAAGAATGAGCAATAATTTTTTTCACAGTTTTTTTGAGGTATAACTGACAATGTGTAAAATTTTTCATAGCAGCATATAAGAGTAGGATACTGAGACGTGTAACAGCCAGTTTGCTAAGTGTTTCCTATGTGCCTGAGACTTTGTTAAATGTTTTTATCCTATTTAACTTTCACAACAATTCTGACTGCCTTAATTATCCCTATTTAGAGACATGGAAACTGAAACCTGCAGAAGTTAAGAAGCAGGTCAGAAAATTAACAAAGAGCCAAAACTTAAACAAGGGTCTGACTGTCTTCCAAACCCATGCCCTCATAAGTGCCTCCTTAAAGAAATGCTTTGGTACATCATTCCTTTACCAACAATGACAACAAAAAAGACACAACGAGAGAACCAGATCTCACAAAGCTTCCAAAAGAAAGCATACCTGCTGCATAAGCTGGTGGTTCCTTCCGAATACGACGAGCCTGGGCTTTGGGATTAGGCTGAGTTTTAGGCCGTTGCTTCCTCCCTGATGCAAGACAGAAACTTGAAGCCCAACACATCACCTTTGCTAACCTGTCTCTAGTACCAAAACCTCTTCCCTCCTCTTCTCAATGCCCTATGCCCCACTCCCTCAACCAACTGACTCATGTAAGTCATAACAGAAGAAAAGGGTAACGTAAGGCAGGATGGAGGCTATTTTCCTTGCCAGAAAATTCAAAGGGCTCAAAGTGCTTCAAGGGGTAAAACCTAAGATCCCTCTCCCTTTTACCTTCAAATAAAGCCAAGGCACCCAGGGAAAAAGAGTTAGCAAAGTTACTCCCTTACCATAAAGCTTATGCTTCTTCTGAGGAAATTCGCGATAGTCCTCATCTTCTTCCTGCCTGGGTTTCCTTTTTCCTTTGGTTGAAACTCCACCTGACCCTGAAATAACACAGAAAAACAAAACAAAAACTTAGTACAGTTTATAAGTGAACATCTGGGCCTGCCTTCAACTCATCGATCACAAGACCATCAGAGGGAAAGATGATCAGCGAGCAAGGCCTTACAGAAGTGTTGGTAACAGTTTTAGGGAAGTTAGTATAACTTCTCATTAATTGACTCAATCTTGCCTTTTCCTTTTGAGCTGTTCTCCATCCCAAGTGATCAGTTGTTCCCTATGAATAATAAGGTCCTTCAAGCAGTGTGATTTGTTTAATCCTGATTTGAGGCTAACACTGAAGCAGAAAAACAGTTCAAGATATAAGGCTACTTTGTGACATCTGGCTTGAAAACCGTAAAAACTACCACATAAGCAGGTAGAGGAGGAAGACAGAAGCACCTGTTCCATGGTTGGCATCTTCAATGCCTTCATGGAATGTGAAGCCTTAGCAAGACTTGAGTTATATTCTTGTGGAAAGGCATTAAATTATTTCTGTATATTATGTAGTAGGTTCCTTCACTTTTTGCAGAATAGCAAATCTAGCTTCTTTGTACAAACTTAGAGCTTATCCAAAGATTTCTTTTTACCTCATATTTCTTAGAAATTTAATGGGATATATGTTGTTTTCCTATGCCTTTTCGCTCAAGCAGCATATATATCAATACTGACTTTTTCTTTCTTAGATACAGTGTAAAAAAATTTTTTTCCTATGAAAGAAAGGGATTAAAAAAATTTTTTTTCCCTAAAGCTTTCTTGAAGGTCAGGGGCTTTATCTATGAAAAAGTAGCAAATACTTATTTGTAACCTATGTCAAGCAGCAGCCAGCCTTAAAATAGTCCTTTCTGGCTAAGAGTTAGAACAGTGAGTACCAGTACAATTGTTTGGGCTGCTTTTAATGTCTCTTAATCAAAATTACTAGATGACAGAATTCAAGAATTTGTTACATGTTATTACTTGGTGTACTGATAATCATTTAAAAGTAACGACTCTCTGTCATGTGGGGAAAAAAAAAAGACATAGGCTACTAAGAACCCCTGAGACTATGACCACTAAGATAACTCTACTCAGAATATCCCTTACACCAGTCCCTAGACCCTCAACAGAGGATCAAACTAGAACAACAGGAAAGAAAGCTCAATTCATACGAAGAGGTAAAGCTGATACCAGTATAACCTAGAGGAGTGAGATCAGCAGAATTTCACTAGGTAAAATAGAGGGACCATTCATGAAGTTAACAGTATATGATAGCTTAACATCTTTAAAAAATTTCAATCATTAATATGAAACATGTATGTGGTACTTAATGCTTTAAAAGCCATTTACAACAGCTACCTCAAAATAGAACTTTAGAGAGTTTTCTGTCTTTGGAATAAGATTCTGATACCTTCAACATGGGAAGTAGCAGCTGGCTTGATCCTTCTCATCTTCATCCAGTAGGTAGATTTTCGGAAGGATGCCGGAAAATCACTCACTGGTTCACACGAAGAGGCGGATGATGAACCGCTTAAGGAATCATCGTGAGGGATAGTGTACTGGAAACTATTATCCTTTATGGAACACTGGGTCCTGCTATTAATATGACACAAAGATATATACTGCAAAAGAGGGTCTGGAGTAAAGTTCCTGTTAATTGTATTACAAAAAGATAACCAAGTTGGTAACCTGTGCAAAAAACTAGGAAGCTTGATAATAAAAATAGAATTTAGATAGCAATTTTCTAACAATTAAAACAATTGCTCTAACACAATATATATAATTATTATACTCCATTGTAATCAGAAAGAGTAAGCAGTCCACATAAATGATCACTCTGTAGCCCAAGTAGGCATTCCTTCCTAAATTCATCAAAGCAATAGGGTGTTCCATGACCCTTCAGATGATCCCCTGGATCTGTAACCAGGTATTTCCAGGCCTCTCTATATCTCTGGCAGAGGAATAGTAACTGAATAGTATCTCTGAGAATAAAGAAGGAAGAGCATAGTTTGTAGGCTCTAGTCTGATCCATCTTCCTTTTCCTGAGCCTCCTCCCTAAATCTTGATATCAGGGCACCCCGTCTTACGTAGGCAACAATGCTACTTAGATCCCATAGCTAAAGGAAGGGTGCCACCTTGTTTGAGTTGAACTGGCCAGAAGTCTGTTATATAGCTGATCCAAATTCCCAAATCTAGGACCAGTCAATATGTAGTTGACAAATATTGCTGAGTAGCTAAAAAGTATCTTCTAGGTGGTTCAAGATGCAGTAGAGCGTCAGTTCTCAAAGTGTAGTCCAACGATCTCTGAGACATCCCTTTTCCAGCTAACTAACCATGTGAGTGACGGCTGCCTTAGATTTACAGTTTAGAAAGGTCACTCTGGATGCTACATGAAAGATGACCGACCCGTGGAGGAAGAGTGAATGAAAGAAGAGTTAGCAGCTTGTTGCAACAGTATGAATAAGAGATAATGAAAGCTTGAACTTGAACTAAGGTTTCGTAGTAGAGCTGATAAATTGACAGATTCAAGACAACACTTTAAAGGTAGAGCTGGTAAGAATTACATATGGAGGTTTGTGGTAGCAGGGATATGGAAGTAACACAGGTGACCATTCTTAGGGAAAAATGAAAGTAAAATATGATAGATGCCTACCTACTATGAAATACTAGTTGTTAGAAGCCATAAACTATTTCTACACATCTAGAGATATGAACATAACTAAAAAGCGTATTTAGAATGAAAAAAGAAACAGAAGATTTATAGTACAATGTCAATTCAGTAAATTAAAAACAAATATAAATGTAAATAGCACTAACTATTTTACAAGGACCATAAATATTTAAGGAAAATTTCAAATTTGTTAGTATGGTTGTCTCCGGGAGGAAGGGATGAAAATGGTAACAGGGACTTATGATTTGTACAAGGCAGACCTAAACCATCATTAAAATAGACTCAAATAAAGGCTGAGATTGAACCAATGCCCTTAGAAAGCAGGTTAGAACTTATGGTCTGAACCTAAACAGGTTATCTGCTAAAATAAAAACAGCAACATTCCCCCAGAAGATTCTGAAAAGACCCACAGTCTACACAAATAACATTCATAATCTTGAGAATAAATTCCAAAATTATGTAGTATACAAACAACCAGGAAAATGTGAGGAACTCTCACAGGACAGATGATAAACAAATGTCAACCCAAGATGATGCAGATGTTGGAACTAGCAAAGACTTTAAAGCAACTATTATAACTATGCTTCATGATATAAAGAAAAACACACTTGAAATGAAGGAAAATGTAGGACTTATCAGCAGAAAAACAGAAACCATAAAAAAGAACCAAATTAAACTTTAGGACTGAAATAAAAATTCACTGGATGGGCTAGTAACAGAACAGAGATGAAAGAGGAAAGAATCAGTGAATCTGAAGACAGATCAATAGAAATTACCCAATCTGAAGAACAAAAAGCAAAAAAGACTGTAAAACAGTCAACACAGCCCCAACAACCTATGGGTCAATATCAAAAGATCTAACTTAAATGTAGTTGTAACTGCAGAATAAGAGGAAAGAGGGACTAAAGCAGAAAAAAATTTTGAAAAAAAAATAATGGTGCAAATATCTTCCAAATTTAATGAAAGATTTACCTTTATAGATTGAAAGAGCTCAACACTGAACAGTATAAACTCAAAGAAAACCATATCTAGATATATCTTAATGAAACTGTTCAAAACTGAAGATTAAAACAAAAAGCAGTTAGAAAAAAATATAACATATTACATACATGGAACAATGATTCAAATGATCATGAATTTCTCAAAAGAAGCCAAGACAGAAGACAGAATAATAACATCTTTAAAATCCTGAGAGAAGAAATTCACCAATTCAAAATTCCATATTCAGTGAAAATACTCTTTACTTCAGATGAAGTAAAACTAAGATTTGTTGTCAGAAGATTTGCTCTATGAAAAATTCTAAGGGAAATAATTCCAGCTGAAGGGAAAATGACACCAGAGTGAAATTTGGGTTTTTAAGAATGAAGAAAGAGGGGTAGGGTATAGCTCAGTGGTAGAGCACATGCTTAGCATACAAGAGGTCCTGGGTTCAATCCCCAGTACCACCACTTAAATAAATAAATAAATAAACCTAATTACTTCCCCCATTAAAAAAAAAAAATTGGAAAAAAAAAGAATGAAGAAAGAGCAAGAAAAATGGTAAACAGCTGGGTAAATATTAAAAACTTTTTAAAGCAAAAATTTAACATTATCTGGTAAGATTTTCAATATATAAGATGTAATATGACAGCTATAACTTAATGGTCAGCAGATAGGGGGTTAAAGTAATCTATGTGGTTGTGAGGCTTCTATATTTAAGCAAAGTGGTAGGATATTAATTCTAAGTAGACTATGAAAGGATAGATATGTACACTGTAATTCCTAGAGCAACCACTATGAAACATTCCCCTCACCCCTGAAGAGAGAGGGAGAGAGCGTCAAAAACAAATGGATAAATTAAAATGGGATGCTAAACATTCAAATAATCCAAAAGAAGGTACAGAGGAACAAAATACAGAAAACAAATAATAAAATGGTAGACCTAAATCCAACCATACCAATAATTAATTTAAATGTTTATGGTCTAAATACTAAAGTTAAAAGTCAGAGATTGACAGCGTGAATAAAAAAAAAAAAATCCTGGTATATGCTGCTTACAAGAGGCACACTTTAAATATAAACACATATGTAGACTAGAAGTAAAGGGATGAAAAAAATCATACCATGCCATCAGCAAATACAAGAAGGCTGGAGTGGCTATTTTAATATCAGATAAAATAGACTTCAAGACAAACAGTATTACCAGAGATAAAATGGGACACTTCATAATAGTAAAAGTAACAAATCATCAGGAAGACAATTACTCATTGCATGTGTCTAACAACAGAGCCTCAAAGTACACAAAGCAAGATTGCTAGAAAGGGAAAGACAGACAATTTTACAATCTTAGCAGAAATTTTAAGATCTCCTTTCTGGAACTGATAAAACTAGACAGAAATTCAGTGAAGACAAAGAAGATCTGAATTGCACTATTAGCCACCTCGCTTTAGTTGACATTTACAGAACACTGCATCCAACATGAGAAGATACACATTAAGTGCACACTGTACACTCACAAGATAGATCATATACTGGGCTATTAACTTTACTCTTAAAAAGATGAAAATCATAATGTATTCTCTAGGGGGGAGGATATAGCTCAAGTGGTAGAGTGCGTGGTAAAGAGTATGCACAAGGTCCTGGGTTCAATCTCCAGTACCGCCACTAAAAAAATTAAAAAATTAAAAATAAATAAATAAGTTACATCCCCTCCAACATAAATAAATAAATACATAAATACATAATGTATTCTCTAACCAAATCAGAATTAAATTAGAAATCAAAAACAATAAGGTATCTAAAATAAAAAATAAATCTGGAAATTAAACAATCTATTTCTAAGTAATTCATGGGTCAAAAATGAAGTCCCAAGGGAAACTGGAAAATATTTTAAGTGAATAACAACCAAAATACACATACCAAAATTTGTGGAATGCAACTAAAGCAGTACATAGAGGGAAACTTTACGCTCTAAATGCTTATCTTAGAAGAGAGCTAAAATCAATGACTTGAGATTTCATATTAAGATACCTTAAAAAGAAGAGCAAAGTAAGCCCAAAGAATAGAGACAACATAATAAGAAGGAAAAATTCATAAATTAGGAAACAGCCATTAGAGAAGACCTGTTTCTTCAAAAAGATCGCAAAATTGACAACCCCGTAGCTAGACTGATCAAGAAAAAAAGATACCAAAGATACTACAAATAATCAATGTAAGAAATGAAAGAGGGGGTTTTCCTCAGGAAGGAGCAGGCGGCACGATGGCGGCTCCTGGACCACGTGGCCTGTGTGTCCACCGGAGGAGGACGCTCCCAGCCCGCTGTCTGAGGCCCTTTGAATATGTTCAGCCATGAAATGAAACAGACTCACTGAAGTCTGAGTCCCGAGAGACAGCGACCCAGGACACAGCCCTACCAGACGAAGTCACTATGTGGCACCCACACTTCAGGAGAGGGGAGTTAGCACCACCTACTTAATGAATGGTTGAGTATCTACAGCAACTATTTGGAATTCTTCTACAGAGAAGATTTCTATTCAACATCACTCATTAAAAAAAGAAATGAAAGAAGGGTTATCATTACACATTATGCAGACAGACATTAAAATAGTTAAGAGAATATTTTGAACAACTTTATGCCAATAAATTGACAAATTAAGGTAAACAAATTTCTTAAAAAACACAACTTACAAAATTGACGTAAGAAGAAACTGGAGACATAAAGAGCAGAAGGAAAAAAGTAAAACTGCCCCTACTTGCAGTTTTTTTTTTTACAGATCTTTTGCAGTTTGTTTACAAAGATAATCTCAGGAAATATGTGAAATAATTACTAGAACTAAAAATGAATTTAGCAAGTGGCAGGATACAAAGTTAAAACACAAAAATCAACTGTATTCTTAGACACTAACAACAAACAAGTAGAAAATGAACTTATAAAAATAATAGCACTTACAGTAACAAATAATACAGGAATCTAGGAGCAAATCTAGGAATCTACGAACAAATCTAACAAAAGACATCCAAGACTTTTACAGTGAAAACTACAACACATTAGTGGGAGAAAGTAAAGCCCTAGATAAGCAGAAAAATATAATGTGCATATAAATCAGAAAACTCAATACTGTCAAAATGGCAATTCTCCTTAAATTGATCTATAGATTCAATATAATACCAATCAATACTCTAGCATGTTTCTTTTTATAGAAATTGACAAACTGATTGTAGAATTTATATAAAGAGGCAAAGAAAATAGAATAGCTGAAATAATTTTGAAAAAGCAACAAAATTAGATGACTTTATCTGATTTCAAGACTTACTCTAATGCTACAGTATCAAGACAGCTCAGTATTGGCAAAAAAAAGATAGATGCATACATCGATGAAACAAAGTAAGGAAAGTGAAAAAGAAACAGACCCACACGTATTCAATTGATTTTTGACAAAGGCAGCAAGGCAACTGAATAGGGAAAGAATAGTCTTTTCAACAACTGGATGTACAAATGGAAAGAAATTAAATTGACCTTTATAACGTACCATGCACAAAAATTAACTCTGAATGAGCCATAGACCTGAATGTAAAACCCATAAAACTTATAAAAGAAAACATAGGAGAAAATATTTGCAATTAGGGATGGCAAAGTTTTCTTAAATATAAAAAGCATGAAACATAAATGAAAAAAATTAAATTTTATCACTTTTAATGGTAAATTTAAAATCTTTGCTCTTCTAAAAACACCATTAAGAAAGTAAAATGCAAACCATGAACTTGCAGAAATATTCAAGACACATATCAGACAAAGGAATTGTATTCAGAAAAAAATTTTTTAATTAAATAATACAATTCAATAATGAGACAAAACCCTATTTGGGATGGGTAATAAGGGGTTTTTTTTTTAATGAAGGTACTGGGAGTTGAACCCAGGACCTCATGCATGCTAGACACGCACTCTACCACTGAGCTATACCCTCCCCAGCCCCCAATTTTTTTTTAACGTGGGCAAAAGACATAGACACTTGACAAAATAAGATATATGAATGGCTAATAAGCATACAAACAGATGTTCTACACCATTACTCATCAGGAAAATGAAAATTAAAACCACAATGAAATACCACAATATATCCATTTAAGCTAAAATTAGAGACTTACTCTCATACACTAGAAATATAAAATACCAGCAATTTGGAAAACAGACAATTTCTTAAAAAGTTAAACATACTCCTGACATATGACGCAAGCAACCTAAGATGGTAAACACCATCCTAGTAAATAAATACTGTGTTAGGTATTAATAGAGAGAAAAACAGACAATGAAACCACAACTGACTGATAACAACCACTGAGAAAAAGACTGGAACCTAGCAAAAAAGATCTTCTTCAACTGGAAACATAAAGAGGGAACCTCAGCAGGACAGTAGGAGGCAGTGTGCTCATGATATAATCAGGCTCCATACCCTAGAGATGCGCAATTCACAAGCTGAAGAATAGTTAAGTCGCAGAGGCCCTCCCACAGAAGTGAGAGTTCTAAGCCCCTCTTCCGGCTCTCTAGCCCAGGGTTCCAGCCTTGGGAGGAGGAGGAGCCCCCAGGACATCTGGTTTTGAAGACCAGCAGAGCTTAACTCCAGGAGCCCCATGGGATTGGGGGCAACAGACACCTCATTCTCTTAGGAAGCGTACACAGAAACTCGCATGCACCAGGTCCGAGGGCAGAGGCAGCGATTTCATAGGAACCTGGGCCAGGCCTGCCTGCTGGTTTTGGAAGGTCACCCAGGGGACATAAAAGCTGGTGACAGACATTCCTGGAGTGTTAATCTACATGAGCTTTCCTAGAGGCTGACATCTTGATTGGATCATTAGCACCAAGACCTAGCCCCAAGACCTAGCCCCACCCAACAGCCTGAAGGGAAGCCTTGGGCCAAACAGCATACTGGCTATGAACACAGCCCCACCCATCAGCAGACCTTCTGAGACACAAACTTCTAGACATGGCCCTACCCACCAGAGGTCCAGGACCAAGCTTCACCCAGCAGTGGGCAGGCACCGGCTCCTCCTGCCAGGAAACCTGCATAATCCTCTAGTCCAGCCTTATCCACCAGGGGCAGATACCAGAAATAAGAAAATAACAATCCCAAAGCCTGTGGAAAGAATCCACAAACACAGGACAGACTGGGACAGGCTGGACCCTGGCCCTTGGGTAACAAGAGAGGAGTGTACTGCTGGGACACATAGGATGTCTCCCAAAGAGGGCCACCCCTCAAAGGTTGAGAAACATAACTAACCTACCTAAAAATACAAATAGAAAGACAGATAATATGAGGCAGCAGAGGAATACCTTCCAGGCAAAGGCACAAGATAAAATCCCAGAAGAAGAAATAAGTGATAAGGAGATAGGCAATTTATCTGAGAAAGAGTTTAAAGTAATGATGGTGAAGATGTTCAGTGAACTCAAGAGGAGTATAAATGCACAGAGCAAAGTTTTCAGAAGAGAGTTGGAAAATATAAAGAATACCTAAACAGAGTTGAAGAATAAAATCACTGAAATGAATAACACACTAGAAGGAACCAAGAATAGACTAAATGAGGCAGAAGAATGGATCAATGAGGTAGAAGACAGATTAATGGAAATCACTACTGCAGAACAGAAAAAAGAAAAAAGAATGAAAAGAAATGAGGATAGTTTGATAGAACTCTAGGACAACATGAAGCACACTAATATTCACATTATAGGGGTCCCAGAAAGAGAAGAGAGAAAGAACCTGAGAAAATGTTTGGAGTGATAATAACTGAAAACTTCCCCAATTTGGGAAAGGAAAGTCACCCAGGTCCAGGATGCACACAGAGTTCCACACAGGATGAACTGAAATAAGAACACACAAAGGTACGTAGTAATCAAACTGACAAAAATTAAAGATAAGGAGAAAATATTAAAATTAGCAAGAGAAAAGCAGCAAATAACATACAAGGGGACACCCATAAGGTTATCAGCTGATTTTTCAGCAGAAACTCTACAGGTCAGAAGGGAGTGGCATGATATATTTCAAGTGGTGAATGGTAAAAACTTACAACCAAGAATACTCTATCCAGCAAGGCTTTCGTTCAGATTTCATGGAGAAATCAAAAGCTTCACTGATAAATAAAAGCTAAAAAGATTTCAGTACCACCAAATCAGCTTTACAACAAATATTAAATGAACTTCTCTAGTCATCAAACCATAAGAGAACAAAAAGAAGAAAGAGAGGAGGGAAAAAAAAAAGAAGACCTACAAAAGATTGCTTTGGCAGTTTGGGGTCTTTTATGGTTCCATATAAATTTTGGAATTGTTTGTTCTAGTTCTGTGAAAAATGTTGTGAATATTTCGACAGGGGTTGCATTGGATATGTAGATTGCTTTGGGTAATACAGCCATTTTGATAATGTTGATTCTTTCAACCCAAGGGCACAAGATATCTTTCCATTTCTTTGTATCATCTTCAATTTCCTTCATTAGTGTTTTACAGTTTTCAGGTTATAGGTAACCTCCTTGGTTAGGTTTATTTCTAGGTATTTTGTTGTCTTTGATGCAATGGAAATGTTTATGTCAGTTATAAAATTCTGGATTTTGAAGTGAAAAAAAAAAAATAAAGAGAATGAAGGGCCGCAAATGGCAAAATATCCTTCTTTCTTATGGGTGAGTTGTACTCCATTACATATATGTGCTGCATCTTCTTTATCTATTCATCTATTGATGTGCACTTAGGATGCTTCTATATCTTGGCAATTATAAATTTATAATAATTATAAATAATTGCTGTTAATAGAAGGGTGTATGTATCTTTTTGAATTAATTCTTATTTTGTGGTTGGCTTTATTCCTTTGGTAACTATGTAAGTTTAAAAAACTAAAGCTCTAAACATTCTTAGAAACAATGAATAGTACATATATGTAAATTTTTTTAAATATGTGCAAAAAACTGTGTATATGTGTTCATATGCAATATACTATATAGCAGTCAAACTCTGACAATTCTACCTAATAAAACTGAAAAATGAAAAAACAAAAAAAGAGAAACAAAAACATTTTTCCACACAGAGACTTACACACGAAAAAGCAGCTTTATTGTAATATCCCCACATTAAAAATAACCCAAATGTCTCTCAAGGTAGATGGCTAAACAAATTATGGTATCCATAATGGAATCCTATTCAGCAATAAAAACTATTTTTATTCAAAATCATTATTCTGAGTGAAAGAAATCATGCAAAAAGAGGACACACTATCTGATTTCATTTACATAAAATCCTAGAACATGCTAACCACTGTACAGTGACAGAAAACAGGTCAGTGGATGTTTGGGGATAGGAGTAGAGGGAGGGATGGATTGCAAAGAGACACAAAATAACTTCTGGGAGACATGGAAATGTTATCTTGATGGTGGTTTCATGGGTACTTACATATGTCAAAGCTGATGATATTACCTACTTTAAATATATGCAGTCTACTGTACTTCAATTATACCTCATAAAAATATTTTTAAAAATTTTAATGGGAATTGGCAGTACTCTAGGGCTAAAACCCACCATCCCAAACAAATGGGAACAATCTCTACTAGAAAGACTGGATAGAATCAACAGGCCATTAAGAGTCAAGTCCCATGTGACTCCTTTTAGGAAACTCTCCTCATAGGAATTTCTTTACTCTTGGTGTAGGACTCAGATATACCCACTTCCCCTCTCATGAATAAGCCCAAGCATAGTTTAAAAAAAAAATCAATAGTTTATATGATCAGCATGAATAACATCTTGGGAATTAAGTCTAAGTGGATAGGGAATCCCTCCCTCTAGGTCTCTTATTTTTAAAGGACTTAGTAAAAACAGTTCTCAAGTATTTTATACTACATATCAACTCAGGGCATTTGACTATTTGTTAAAAACCAGATTAATCTCAAACTTCCCTTCCCATAAATATGACAAGAAGAAGCCTTTGGCTCAAACAATAATTATCATAACTGTAGTTACTTTAAAATAATTTGTTGTTTGTGGCACCTTCCACATTTGTACCTTCCTGTCTCAGCTTCTGATCATAAGGATGAAGAGTTTAAACTACTTTCAACTCCTTTCTGATCTACCAGGAATTTTTAAGAGCCGCTAGTTCATTCTCTAGGTGTAAATATTTAGATTTCATTGGAAAAATATTTTAAGTTCATCTCAGTATCCTTTGCAGCTTCCTTTTATTTTACCCAATCCTTAAATACTGATGTTTTCTCTGAAAAATAAAGGTTTCATCCTTTACTCTCTTCTAGTCTCACTTCTCACCGATTCTCAAACTTCACAATCTCCTAGGAGGCCACTTAAAAATTAAATAAAAAATTAAGATTCTGATGCCCTGACCCCCATGATTCTGATTCTGATTAACAGAAGAGGGCCCATTAATCTTTACATTTCTTTTGAGGAGTTAGGTAATTAGGTATGTATGTATGTATTTATTTATTACCTAACGGAGGTACTGGGGATTGAATCTGGGACCTTGTGCATGCTAAGCACGCACTCTACCACTTAGCTATACCCTCCTGCTTAATCTTTACATTTCTTAACAATTACCCACTTGCTATTCCATCACATCCTTTTACCCATTCACATTCTGTTCTTACTTCTAGGAGGAAAAAAACCTTTCCCTTCTGGCTAACTGCATAATTCTTTGACTTTCAAGTCTGTTTAGGAGTGATTTGCTCTGGTAACCCTTCCTTCCAAACTATCCCTTTCCCCAATGGCTATATTAAATTCCTGTTTAAAAACATTTAATTACACTGTATTGTATTGATCTCCTTGCCTAGGTTTGTTAGACTGCTAGTTCTATGTTTTTCATTTCTGTATATCTAACTTACTACACAGCTGGCACAGCAGATATTTAGTAAATGTTATATGAATGAATTAATCCCTACCAATGAGTATCTCATTAACAAGAATCTTTTCTGTATTAACAAATACCGAAAAGCTTAGCACATGCAGTATACAATATAACCAACCAGTCTTAAAGCCAAGTAGTTTGAAAATACAAGGATTTCTTACAGTCATTTTAACCAATCCTTCCCATGCTCATCAATGTGTTCATGAGTACATATTTGATGTCTGAAAAAAAAATGCAGGGCTACAGAGTCTCATGCTATTATAATTCGTACTTTTTTTTTTTGCAATCTAAGTTTTCCTCCCCACACTAAGATTAGACCTGCACTTCCAATCAGATGGCCACCAGCTACAGGTGGCTATTTAAATTTAAATTAATTAAAATTAAGGACAATTAAAAACTCCTTCCTTAGTCACACTAGCCACATTTCAAGCGCTCAAAAGCCATACGTGGCTAGTGGCTACAGTTTGGGACAGTGTGGATACAGAACATCTTCATAAACAGAGGAATTGCTATTGGACAGTGCTGGCGACACAATTATAAACAGACCGCAGAAAACCTCACTTACTTCTTAGCTCCCACGATCCTCGTGCTCCTCTGCTGCTTAAAGGATGGGGGTCCCGGGGTCTAGCAAATTGCAAGCACATGAGTGAATGCTAGGGACTTCGGAACCTTGACCACAAAAAGAAGAACCTCCCATGAGGAGAAACGAAGTTCTCCCGGGGCTACTACCTCAAATGGAAGGCGGCAAGACTTTTTAGGAAAAGTGTGCCGCCCCATCCTCCTACAGGGTCAAAGCAGGTGACAACACCAAAGCCTTCATTTCTCCCATTCTTAAAGCCTTGTCCTAGACAGAGGCTCTAAAAGGGAGGCGGAAAGGGAGGAAACGGATATGGGAAGCAATGGGGATGTAAAGGCAATAGAGACTAACGACAATCCGACGAGGAACAGAGTCCAAGGGGATGAGGAACAGGCAGCAGAAAGTGGAGGAAAAAAGAGGGGACAGGTAGATCTGACCTAGAAGGGTGGGGCCTACGATGGGCTCAGATAAAACCAACACTGAGCAGGAAACAAAAGGGAGGGACGGCGTGTGGCGAGCTCGCCAGCGCTACCCCTAAGGCATAACGGTCAAACCGAGAAACTCACGGCGGGCACTGCACCGAGTCTCGAAGACATCACTCCCTCTCCACGCCTAACAAATTCACCCAAGGGCTCCGGCCAGACCAACGCCACTTCCGCTCTCCTCTCCGCTCCCGGATGTGGAGTCGGCGCCGCGAGTTCGGTCTCGTACGTCTACTTCCGCCTAGCTGCTTCCGAGGGGGCTGCGACCGGGAGAGTCACGTGACGAGAGCCCCCCACCCCCCATCCGCGCGGCGGCCCGCTTCCTTTGAGACCCCGCCCCGGGGTTGCACTGTGGGACCCGGGAAGCTGGGGGTGGGATTTGGAGCCTCAACTTGGCTTCAGAGCCTCCCCCCGAGCCCCGCGCCCCGTCTCATTCCCTCGGTTTGCACCACCCCTCTTGCCACTCCAATCCCATCCAGCACGACGAGTAGTCTTTGTAGAGGCACAGGGAGGTCAGTTATTGCCCCTTTATTTATCTTAGGGAATAACAGATCCATTCCCGCCTTCCCTCCCCCCAGGTAGAGAGACGTAGAAGCTCTTTTGTCGCTGAGAGCGCGGGAAGTGGAGGCCGAGGCTGAGCAGGAAAGAAGCCAGGAAAGGGCCGCTCGGTGGAGATTTCAGTGAGGCAATGAATAACGGGGGCAGGTCTCTTCCCATCTACTAGCGTTAGGCCTGCAAACCTGCCCTACCTTGGAGTTTTCTGGTGTGGTCGCCAGGAGACGTATTTGAGTTACTCATGAAATCTTTAGCCAGACTATGTCTGGGCCTCTCCCTGAGGGAGCTGTGCTTGAGTTTCTCCTTAGGGGGCCGGTGGTGGCTCCTCTCAGAGTGACTGTGTCTTCTCGTCTCAGAGGGCCTGTGCTGTCTTCTCTCAGAAGCACTATGTCCTCTCCTCTCAGGGGCACTGCGACGGATTTTCTCAAAGAGGCTGCGATTGCTCCTCTCGGAGGGAGTGCGACACCTTCTCTCAGACGGACTGCGACATCTCCTCTCAGAAGGACTGCGACATCTCCTCTCTGAGAGACTGTGATGGCTCCTCTCAGAGGGACTGCGATGTCTCCTCTCAGAGGCACTGCGATGTCCCCTCTCAGAGGCACTGCGACGGCTCCTCTCAGAGGCACTGCGATGGCCCCTCTCAGAGGCACTGCGATGTCCCTTCTCAGAGGCACTGTGATGGCTCCTCTCAGAGAGGCTGGGATGGCCCCTCTCAGAGGGACTGGGATGGCCCCTCTCAGAGGGACTGTATTGGCTCCTTTGAGAAGAATTACATGAGGTTCTTTCCCTACAGAATCTGTGATGGTGTCGTTCCTTGTGTGTGGGTTTCTCTTTAAGGTGGCTGTGTGAGGTTCTCTTCATAGGGGAACCAAGTAGGATTCTCCCTCCAGCATGAACTCTGGTTCCTGTTTTGGAGTTCTTGGACTCCTGGCTAGAGATTTCATTTCTGTAAAAGTTTTTCTTAGCTCTGCTACTACTGTCATTTTGAACAGGACCCAAAGGCTGTCTCGTTGAGGTGGTTTTGAGAGTGGTACTTCTTTGTGAACCTATGGGCTTGGGCAGTTGGATAGGTCTGGGTTGGAAAGAGCTGTCTCTTTTTGGTTGTTGAGCTGATCTGAATTGGTCTATTTCTCCCCACAATGTGCTCTCCTGCTTAGTGATTGAGTCTGTTGGCCTTAGCTTGACAGTTGGTATCCTGTGTCTTTCGATGTCTCTTGATAAGCAATAGTCTCTGGCTTTTTGTTTTGGAAGGTAATTTTTGCTTGACAAATGGTCTGGCCTTGTCCTGTCCTCAGGCTTCTGCCTAACAGAAGCCAAAATTTTGTGTGCTATTTGCAATGTCTGCTTCAGGCCCTGAAAAAGCAATTGAATGAATTTCGGTTGGGAGGATTTCTTAGGTTGTCTTCTTAAAGAGGCGGTAGTTGTCTGAGATGCTCCACTCCTCTTCCTTCTTAACTGGGCTGGAAATTCCCTGGAGGAACTCTGTATTATGGCTTTACCATTTGTGTAGAACTTTGTGTTTTGTGTTCTAACTCCTTTGGGGATTCTTTTCATTGGATATTTTGAATCATGGGTCTTTTTGGTTCTCATTTTAGCCCATTTTTCATCCTGGTTGCTTTCAGAGTCACTCTCTGGTAGAGAGTGAACTTGAGTGAATTCATAGTGTCCAGGCTCTCTAACTTCTGTCTTTCCCACTAGGCCAGAGCTGCCACGCTGCCTTCGCCTGATGTGGACTTGTACAGGAGCAGGAGACTGGGAAGACCCAGAATGGAAATCTACTGTAGAGGTAGGACTCTTGGAAACTCTATTATAGACTTTAGCTTTCCTTAATGATAGTGATCTAGAGCTCCTTGGTGTGATAGATCTGTCTCTTCTATGATACTTTGGGACTTGAGGTCTTTTCCCAGTTCGCAGCCTAAAGCCAAGATGCAACCTAATCTCTCCATGGCCTTCAGGAGTGCTTACAAGGTGAAGCTGTGGGTAGATAAGAAGGTAAGGCCCAAAAGTGGACTGTAATTTATGACAGCAATTAAATCCTGAACATCGACCACACTGTAGGCAGATAGGGTATTTTAGGAGCAGACCTGAAGCTAGAGGTGGTGGCACATTGGGGGGTATTTGACTCCTTAACAGTTTTGCTGCTATTTTTAGCTGTAGATCTTGTAGCAGCTGGAACTGTTCTGAGAAGTCAGTCTTGGCCTGGGAAAGATTACTTGGCTTGAGGGAGTGTTGGGACTTAAAAGTCCTTGTCTGTGAACCACTCCGTGAGTTCTTAATCTCTTCCACTGGAACAGGATCTCTCCTAGCAAAAAATACGTTGAAAGAAGACTCTAACTTTACTGGGGCAGGAAGCTGACTTCCTGTACATGAAACAGGCTTGTGCTGAATGACTTCCTGGGATATATCACTGGGCTTTGAGTTTGTTTTCTTTATTCGCTTTCTAGTCCCAGAGTAATGCTGTATCATGGAGGACATGGAGCCACGCGTCCACATCCTTAAGGCTGTTCTTTTCTCATGACCATGGCATGAAGTATGTCTCTGAATGTAGTTTTTGACCACTGAAGGCTGAGAAATAGTACTTTGACCCTTTTCAAGCAGGCTCTGGGAAAATTCCATCAGTTCAGCTGGAACCCCAAATAAATTCTGAATAGATTGACAAGTATCTGTAGTGGCTCTTTCTGTTGAAGATTTTTGAGAAGAAAGCTTCCTTTCCATAGTGGTCCCCAAGACATTCCCCAGTGTTAGCATACTGGAGAGATATTTTCTAGGTAGCCGCTGCCTCCAGGAGTGACTCTCTAAGACATTCCGTTGCCTGCCCAGGGCAGACCAGGTAAGGCCTCTTTGAGCCCCTGATCCTGCCTGGAAGGTCCTAGATGGTGATCTCCAGTTTGGTGGTGGATGCTGAGACAGACTCTGGAGTGAGCTCCCTGGTTCCTCCACCTGCTTCCTCTGAGTCCTTTCCTTAGATATGACATCTACTCCTGGGACCACAGAATTTGGGCTTTTCACAGTGTTAGCTATCTTATCAGAGGTTTGGTTATGAAAAGACAAGGGAAGAGTTGAAGACTGTATCATAGCAAGGTCTATAAAAGACTCCTCAGGCTGCAAAATATCTGTCTCCAGATTTTTTATATCTAACAATCTTGACACTTCTGACATCTCAGAATCCCAAGGGCCTAATTCAGATGTTCTGGCAGAACTTGAGATGAGTGAGTTTGAAGAGTTGTGTAGAAACCTAGAGAAAAAATTCTGTATTTGTAACTCTTCTCCTGATGAGCTGTCCTCAGGTTCCCTATTCTGATACACCTGTCCTAGATTCAAATCCTCAGATTCAATGACTTGAGGCCCTGATTTTATCCCTATAGATTTCACAGCCTGAAGCCCTTGTTCATGAGTCAACATTGTAGGTTCCTTGAATGGAGATGTTGGCTGGGAGGTTAATCCTACAGATTTCACTTCAGAATTTGGCTTTGGAGTTAATTCTACAGGTTCTACTGGTTCCTGAAGATGTGGCCTCAGGTGTAAATGCAAACAATCTGCTACATTGTGCCCTAATCCTAGAGCTACTCCTATTGGTTCTGCAATCTGAGGAACTGGCCCTAGTGCTAATTCCTCAGATTTCACAATTTCAAATGGTGGCCCCACAGTCTGGACTATTTTAAACCCTGTAAAATCCATTTCCAACATTTGGTGCTTTGGTTCTGTGATTAATTTCTTAGATTTTGCATTTTGCCTCCGTAGCCCTGAGGTAAACTCTGGCAGTCTCACATTTTGTAGTTCTGGAGTCAAGTGAACATAGTCTACCATTTGAGAGGTTGGCCCTGATGATGATGTCACAGACTTCACAGCTTGAAGTGGTGGCCCAGGAGTCACTTTGACAGACTCAACAACTCTAGGGGGAGCTACTGGGTTTACCCCTGTTGCTTGAGCAACTTGAAGCTGTGTCTTTGTAGATTTTGTGACTTGATCTCGTGGCTTTGGACTAATCCTTGTAAATTCTGTAATTTGACCCAGTGGTGCTGGGGCTGTCTCTGAATATTTCATACTTTTATTCTGCGATTGTGTTAGCCTCATTGATCCCTCCCCTTGCTGCCATGTCTCAGCAGTGACCTCCGTAGATTCTGCACGTCCCGCAATTTGACCTGTTTGCTTTGGGGGCAACTCTAAAGATTTCCCCCTTAGGAATCGCTTAGAGGTCAAACCCATAGATTCTGGGGTTTGATGTCCTAAACCTAATGTTATCTCTGAAGATCCTACATGAGACCATGACTTTGGGGTCAACTCCTTACATTTGTTTACTTGCAGTCCTGTCTCAGAAGTCAACTCTGCAGATTCAGAAATGTGATATCTTAGCCCTTCTGTCACCTCTGAAGATTCTGGGACATCATGTGATGACTTTGTAATCAACACTACAGACTCTTCCCTTTGCAGTCTTTTCTCAGAGATCACCTCCACAGATTCTAGGGATGGAGGATATGGCCTTGAAGATCTCTCTGCATCAGTGGCTTTATTTATTAGCTTTGGGGTCTTTCCAAGAAGTTCTTCCCCTTGAAGCTTTGCTTTAAAGGTCAACCCCATAGTTTCTGAAATGTGATGCTTGGGCTCTGGGGTCATCCTGTCAGATTCCACAACTTGCTGCAGTGGCCTTGTATGTAACTCCCCCAAATCCTTAACTTGAGGCCCTGACTGAGAGACCAACTCCAGAGTTTCTGGGATTTTATTGCCCTTCTTGGAGGTTAATTCTAAGGATTTTGAACCTTGATTCCTTAGTACTAGAGTCAGATCAACAGATTCTGGTACTTGAAGATCTAGCTTCAGAGGCATTCCTGAAGATTGCATGACTTTACCTTTTGGCTTCAGGGTCAACTTCACAGATTTCTCTACAGTTTCTGTGCCTTGATGTGCCAACTTTTGTGCCATTTTTGAAGAATCTCTGACTTGATAAATTGGTTTTGAAATCAAATTCACAGATTTAGGGACTTGATGCCTTGGCTTTGGGATCATCTCTGCATGTACTACAAACTGATGCCCTGGCCTAGGGGTTATCTCAGAGGAATCTGTGATTTCAGAGTTTGTTCTTGGAGTTAGAACCTCAGATTTCGCTCTTTGAAACAGTGACTCTGCTGTTAACTCTGCAGATTTTATAACTTGCTGCAGAGACCCTCTAGATGAATTTACATGTTTTATGCTTTGCAACTTTGGTTCTGGAGTAAACTTTAAATATTTCACACCTTGTTGCTGTGATTCTGGAGACAAATTTGAAAATTTGACATTAGTCAACATTGGTCCTGCTATAGACTTCTTAGTTGACTCTGTTGCCGATGCTACTGATTTCACACCTTGCCATCCTAAAGTCACCTCTTGGCAATTCATACCTTGTTGTTGGGACCCTAGTGTCAACTCTACAGATTTTACATCTTGAAAACATGGCTCTGGTGCAAAGACCTCAGAGTCTACACATTGTGACCTGAGGCATGATGACGACCCTAAAGAATTCACACTTTGAGGTTGCAGCAATAGGTTTGATTTCATAGGTTTTCCATCTTGTGAACATGGTTCTGATATAGACAATACAGATTTCTGCCTGAGGCAAGAAATCAATTTCTTAGAATTCACATCTTGAGGTTGTGGCTCTGGTTTTGACTCCAGAGATTTCACATCTTGAAGACATGGCTCTGGTGCAAACACCACAGATCTTACACTGTGCTGCCTAAGATGTGAGGGAAACTCCTCAGAATTTGTACCTTGAGGATGTGGCCCTGGATTTAAGTCCACAGATTTCACTTTTTGAAAACATGGCTCTAGTGCAAACATTTTGTATTTCAGGTTCTTCAGCTCAGAGTCTGAAATCAATTTCATAGAATTTGCATCACAAAGCAATGGCTCTTTGTTCATCTTCACAGACTTCATATCTTCAAGCAGTTGTTCTGGTAAAAATAACAGAGATTTCATACCATTTAACTGAGGGCCCAAAGTGAACACAGACTGTACAACTTGTTCCTGTGACCCAAGGTGGTTCACCACAAATTGGATTTCTGGAAACTTTGTCCCTGGAGTTAACTCTGAAGATTTTACACCTTGCAAACGTGGTTCAGAGTTGAACAACATAGATTTTGTACTGTGATGTTCTGACATAGGATTCAATTGGGAGGGTTTCACTCCTTGCATCTGTGGCCCTGGATTAGACTCTGAATTTGTGCAATGAAGCTCTGACCCTGAATTCAATTCAGAAGAATTGACACCTTGCAGCTGTGGGCCAGAGTTGAACTTCGTTGATGTTATACCTTGAGATTTTGTCCCTGTAGTCAATTCACATTTTACATCATGTAAATGCTGCACAGGACTGAACATAACAGATTTTATACCTTGAAGTTCTGGACCTGGATTCAAATCAGAAGATCTCATACCTTTACATTTTGTCCCTGAAGTTAATTCAAGAGATTTTACACTTTGCAATGGTGGCCCAAGTTTGCACTTAACAGAATCTACACATTGTAATTTTGGCTTTAGATTCAACTCAGGAGAATTTGCACACTGCATCTGTGGCCCAGGGTTGCATTCTGTAGGTGCTACACTTAGAAAATTTGATTCTGGAATCAATTCAGATTCCCTACCTTGACAGTGTGGTCCAGGGATGAACACCATAGATGTCTCACATTGATTCTCTGGGCCTGGATTCACCTCACATCCCCCATCTTGACATTTTTTTCCTGAAGTCAATTCAAAAGATGCTCCTTGCAAGGGTGGTCCACATTTGCACCCCATAGAGTTTAAACATTGTAATTTTGGCTCTGGGTTCAACTCAGAAGAATTTTCACACTGCATCTGTGGCCCAGGATTGCATTCTGTAGGTCCTACACTTAGAAAATCTGATTCTGGAATCAGTTCAGTTTTTATACCTTGACAGTGTGGTCCAGGGTTGAACACCATAGCTGTCTCACGTTGATTCTCTGTGCCTGGATTCACTTCAGACCCCATATCTTGACATTTTCCCCCTGAAGTCAATTCAAAAGATTTTGCTCCTTGCAAGGGTGGTTCACTTTTGCACCCCATAGAATTCAAGCATTGTAATTTTGGCTCCATATTCAACTCAGAAGAAGTTGCACACTGCATCTGTGGCCCAGGGTTGCATTCCATAGGTGCTACACTTAGAAACTCTGACTCTGGAATCCATTCAGATTTCAGACCTTGCCAATGTGGTCCAGGGTTGAACACCATAGATGTCTCACATTGAATCTCTGTCCCTGAATTCAACTTAGAAGACATTATATGTTGAAGTTTTGAACCTGAAGTTAATTCAGAAGAATTCATACCTTGCAAATGTGGGCCAGGGTTGCAACCAGTAGAATTTACACACTGAAGTTTTGGTTCTGAAATGAATGCAGAAGAGTTCACCCCTTGCAAATGTGGCCCAACACAGAGCACTTTAGATTTTCTGCCTTGAAGCTCTGGATCAGGATTCAATTCAGAAGATTTCATAACTTGCAACTGTGGCCCAGTGTCAAATGCCATATAATTTATACACGGAAGCTGTGGCCCCGGATTCAGTTCAGAGCATTTCCCACCTTGCAATATAGGCTCATGCTTGAATTCCAGAAATTGATCATCTGAAAGCTTCATTTCCATGCTCAACTCAGATTTTACTTCTTGCAACTGTGGCCCAGGATTGAACTCTAAAGATTGCATATCTTGAATCCTTGTTCCCAGGCACAACTCAGAAGATTTCACATCTTGCAACTGTTGGTCAGAATTGAATTCCATAGATTTCACATCTTGAAGCTTTGTCCCTTTGCATAATTTTGAAGATTTTATATGTTGCGAATGTTTCCCAGGATTGAACACCGTGACTTTTACACTTTGAAGCTCTGGCCATGGATTCAACTTACAACATTTCTCATCTTGCCACTGCTTTCCAGCATTGAACTCAGAAGATATCCCACTGTGAATCTTTGATTCCAAGGCCAACTCACAGGGTTTTGCACCCTGAAATTCTAGGCAAGGGATGACCCCTGCAGACTTTGTTAATTGAAGTTTTATAGGCTCAGAAGATTTTGCACCTTGTGACTTTGCCACAGTGTTGAAAGAGTCCACAGATTTCACACCTTGAAGGTGTGCCTCTGGTATCAACATAGACAACTTCCTATCTTGTAACTGTGGGATTGAGTTGAACTCCAAAGATTTCACATCTTGTACCTTTGTACCTAGAGTCAATTCAAAAGGTTTCATATCTTGCCACACCGGCCTGGTGATGAATTCCACAGATTCTCCACTTTGATGCTTTGTTTCTGGTGTCAACTCTGAAGATGTTACACCTTGCAGCTGTGGAACAGCAGATTTCAAATCCTGAAGACTCCACTCTAGCGTCAAATCAGATTTGTCACCCTGTCTCTGTGGTCCAGGGTTAAACTCCATTGATTTCACACCTTGAAGCTTCCTCCTCTGGGGTAAATCAGAAGATTTCCCACATTGTAACTTGGGACCACAGTTGAACTCTAAGGATCTCACATCTTGAAGCTTTATCCCTTGAATCAACTCAGAAAAATTTTTAGTTTGTACCTGTGGTCCAGAATTGAACCCTGATTTCATTTGTTGCTTTGTCCCTGGGATCACTTCAGAAGATTTCATATCTTGAGAGTGTGGTCTAGAACTTAACCCCTTAGATTTTACATCATGAAGCTTTATACCCATGATCAGCTCAGAACATTTTATATCTTGTAAGCATGGGCCTGAGTCCAACTCTACAGACTTCATACCTGGAAACTTCCTCCCCAGGGTCAAATCAGATTTCTCACCTTGTAACTTTGGACTAGGTTTCAGTTCTACAGACTTCACACCTTGAAGCTTTTTGCTTGGGATCACTTCAGAAGATTTCACACCCTGAAAGTGTGGTCCAGACCTGAAATTCATAGATTTTACATCTTGAAGCTTTACACCCATGATCAATTTGGAAGATTTCACATCTTGCAACTGTGGCCCAGGTTTGAACTTCACAGATTCCACATCTTGAAACTTTGTGTCTGAGACTAACTTAGAAGATTTCACTCCTTGCAACTGTTGCTCGGGGTTGAGCACCAATTTCACATTTTGAAGCTTTGATCCCAGGGTCAGCTCAGAAGATTTCAGAACTTGCAACTGGGGACTAGGGCTGAATTCTTTATGTTTTACATCTTGAAGCTTTGTCCTTGAGGTCCCTTCAGGAGATTTCACATCTTGTAACAATGACCCAGGGTTGAAATCTGTAGATGTGACATCTCGAATCTTTGTCCCCACAGTCAACTTAGAAAATGTTGTATCTTGCAACCATGAGTCAGGGTTTAACTCAGTAAATTTTGTATCTTGGGGCTTTGTCTCAGGTGGTGACTTAGAAGGTTTTAGGCCCTGCCACTGTGTCCTGGAGTCAAAATCCTCAGATTTTGTCTGAAGAGTCAGCTCAGATGACTTCATACTTTTCAAGTGTAGTGGGAAGTTCAACTCTATAGTTTTATCATTTTGTAATTGTGACCTTTGGCTTAATACCCCAGATTTCACCTCAAGAAACTGTGGCTCTTGTGTAAGCACTGGAGACTTCACACCTTGAAGCTGTGTTCCTGGAGATGACTGTAAAGATTTCACTTCTTGAAGCTGTGGCCCTGGGGTCAACTTAGGAGATTTCCCATCATGCAAGTGAAGCCTAGATTTGAACATCATAGATTTTATATCACAAAGCTTTGACTTAGAAGTCAGATCACATGATTTCATATTTCTAAACTGTAGACAAGGTTTCAAATTGACACCCTGAGGCTGAGGTTCTTCAAGTGATGCCAAAGATTGTATATCTTGGAGCTTTGGCCTTGGAGTCAATGCAGATGACCTTGTATCTCTCAACTGTATCAAAGGTTTCAACTCTGCTGGTTTGACATACTGGGATTGTAACCCAAGATTTAGCAGAGATTTCACACCTTTAAACACTGGTGCAGGCTTCCATTGAATAGATCTCATACTTCTAAGCTGTGGCTTTTGGTTTAGCTCCACAGTTTTCACACCTTGAAGCTGTGGCTCTGAGGTTGATGCCAAACATTTCCCTTCTTGCAGTTGTGGTCCTGGGGACAACGTAGGAGTTTTTACACTCTGCAACTGTTGCTCAGGGTTGAACTTCATACATGTTGCACCTTGAATTTTTGACCCTAGAGGCAATTCAGATGACTTCACATCTCTTAACTGTATTGAAGATTTCAACTCTACAGATTTGACACCTTGAGATTGTGACTCAAGATTTAATCCTATTGATTTCACACTTTGGAACTCAGGCCCTGGTATCCACTGAACATATCTCATGTTTTCATGCTGTGGCTCTTGTTTTAACTCAGCAGTTTTCGCACCTTGAAGCTGTGGTTCTGAGGCTGACTTTGAGGATTTTACCTGGTGCAATGGTGTCCCTGGGGTCAACTTGGGAGATTTATTTCTTTGCAACTCTGGTTCAAGTTCGAACTGTTCATATTTTACACCTTGAATATTTGATTCTGCAGTCAATTCAAATGATTTCTTGGCTTTCAACTGTAACTCAAAGTTGAGATCTACTAACTTTCCATCTTCTGATTTAGATCCTTTCTTCAGTTGCTCTGAATTCACACATTGCTGCTCTAGTGAAATTCCAGATATCTCACCAACCTGTTTTGGCCCAGTTGTTAAATTCTCAAGTGCCATCCTTTGAAACTGTTGCCTTGGGGCTAAATCCACATATTTCACTCCTTGAAACTTTTGTCTTCTGGTTGCATCCCCAGATTTTACTACCTGCTTCTTTAGCCTTGGGGTCAGCTTCACAGATTTTACATTTTGCAGCTCTGGATCTGGAGTCTTTTCCACAGGTTTTAAATTCTGAAGCTTTAAACGTGAGGTAATGTCCACATTTTTTATATCTTGCATTTGTGGCTCTGCAGTCAATTCCCAAGGTTTCATGCCTTGCATTTGAGGCCCTTGGAGCAATGACTCTGGTGCAAAAAATACAGAATTCTCATCTTCCTTCTTTGGCCCAAGTTTCAGTTCCACAGTTTTCACATCTTGCAGCTGTGTTCTTGGGGCCATCTTCACAGTTTCTAATTCTTGATTTCTTGAATGCAGAGCCAACTCAATAGATTTCACACCTTGAGGCTTGGAATCTGGGGTGAGTTTCACAGATTTCACATCTTCTGTCTGTGGCCCTGATGTTATCACCACAGATTTCTTACATTCCAGCTGTGGACTTGGAGTTAGCAACATAGATTGCATGCCTCTTTGACATTGTCCTGGAGTTAAGGCCACAGAGTTCACATTTTCCAACTGTGACTCTGAGATAAACAACTCAGATTTTAAACCATGAAGTTTTGAACTTGGGGTCATGTCTACTGGTTTCACATCCCCTACCTGTGGCCCAGGAGTTAACACCATAGATTTGACATTTCCCAGTTGTGGCTTTGATGTTAGCTGCATAGATTTCATACCTCTCAAATGTGGCCCTGGGGTGAACTCCACAGATTTCATATCTTCCAGCTGTGGCTCTGGCATTAGTACCTCAGATTGTAAACCTTGGAGCTTTGAGACTGGGGTCCATTCCATAGGTTTTACGTCTTGCAACTGTGGTCCATGGATCAGTTCAGTAGGTTTCATAACTTGTAACTGTGGTCTTGTGGTCAACTCAGAATAGTTTACACTTGGCAACTGTGGCCCAGGAGTCAACTCCATAGATTTTGCATCTGGTATGTGTGGCTCTGAGGGTAATTCAGAAGAAATGTCACCTTCAGAGCTTGACATTTGGTCTACTGCTACACATTTTACACCTTCAAACAGTGGCTTCAATACTAGCATCTCAGGCTTAACCCCTTGCTCCTCAGGTCCTGGGGTCAACTCCATTGATCCTACTCTTTGCATCTTTGGCTCTGGGGTCATCTCAAAAAAATTCACATATTGTAATTGTGGCCCTGAGTTTAACTCTGAGGTTAAGTTCACACCTTGAGGTTGAGTTCCTGATGTCAGATCACAAAATTTGACATCTTGTAGCCATGGCCCCACCTGTTTCATACCTTGAAGACCTGGAGACATCTTTGTTAATTTAGAATCTTGAAGCCCTAACTCTACAGTCGTCTCCACAGAATTCACACTATGAAACAGTGATCCTGGGGTTTGCTTCCCAAATTTGACACCTTGAAGCTTTGGCCCTGAAGTCAATTCAGAAAATTCAACATCTTTCTGCCTTGGCCCTCCATTCAGTTCCTTAGATTTCACACCTTGAAACTGTAGTTCTGAGATCAATTTCACAGATTTCATGCTGTGAAACTGTGACCCTTCAATAGACAGAACAGATTTCATATTTTCAATTGGGAGCCCTTGACTTAACTGTAAAGATGACTCTGTTACAAATCCTACAGACTTTATATCTTGAAGCTGTGTTCTTGGTATAAACTGCACATGTTTGAAACCTTGATGCTTTGGTTCTGGAGTCAAATCAGAAAATCTGACATCTTGCAAGCATGGTCCTGAGTTTAGTTCCACAAATTTCAAATTTTGAGGTTGTGGTTCTGTAGTCAACTGTACAGATACAACACTTTGATGCTCTGGCTCTGGGATAAAATCTGACAATTTTATTTCCTGCATTGGGGGACCAGGGGTCAATTCATCAGATTTCACACCACAATGTGGAGACCCTGAGATTAAATTTATAGGTTTTTCTCCTTGAAGTGGCGGCTCTGGAGACAACTTTGAAAATCTAACACTATGCAACTGTGGCCCTAGGGTCAATTTCACACCTTGGAGCTGTGCCCCTTTAGTCAGTTCCTCTGATATCATACTTTGTAGCACGGGCTCTTGTATCAGCTTCTCTGATTCTACCACTCCAGTAGTAGTTGACTGTTGAATTAAATTAACATGTTTCACATCTTGTAATTTTGGCTCTGTATCCAACTGCCTGGACTTTACTCCCTGGAGCTGTGGTTCTAGGGTCAACTCCGTAACATGTGGTTTTGGTCCTGTAATAAACTGTTTAGATCCTACCATTAATGGGGCTGACTCAGAGGTTAACTTCACGTATTTCAAATTTTGCAGTAGTGGCTCAGATTTCTCATGTTGCATCCCTTGTCCTAAAGTCAACTCCAGAGATCCTTTTTCTGAATATGGTGGTACTGGCATTGCCTCCTGGATGTTTTCAATTTGAAACGTTGCCAACCCCACAGTTTCTGTATTTTCATATTCTGACCTTAGGGGTATCTCTGATGACTCTGTAACTTGAAGATGTGGCCTTAGAGTCATCCTTGCAGATTCTATAACTTGACCTGTTGGTTTTTCTGTTAATGCTGCTTGGAGCAAAGCCTCAGAAGTCAGCCTCACAGTTTCTGTGTCTTGATAGCCTTGACCTAGAGTCATCTTTGAAAAACTTTGAAAATGTGACCTAGGCATCACTCCAGCAGTTTCTAAGACTAGTTGTGGGATCAGTTTCACAGATTCCTCCTCCTGTGGCCAGATCTCAGAAGTTAACTCTTCAGGTGCTATGTCTTGATGCCTTGGTCTGGAAGTTAGACCCACAGATTTCAACCCTTGTAAATGTGGTTCCATGATCATTTTTCTTGAGTCAACATGTTGTAATTGTGCCTCAGGAATTAACCTACTAGATTCTTCTAGTGGTGCATGTAAATCCACAAAATTATTATCATGCATTAGTGGCCCCAGAGTCAACTCCTTAGGTTTTATACTTTCCGAATGTGGTTCTGAGGTCAATGGCACAGATTTCACATTTTGAAACTGTGGTTCTGAGATCAGCTCCTCACAGTTCATAACTTCTAAATATGGTCCTAGATTCAGATGAACAACCTTCATACCTTGGGACTCTGGGGTCAACACCTTTGATTTCATACCTTGCATCTCTGATCCTGGTACTAATTCCAGAGATTCTTGTATTATGTACTGTGACACTGGAATCTCCCCCATGGCTTTTACACTTTGGAGCATTGGCTCAAAATTACCTTGGAATGACACTGAATTCATCTGCATAGATTCTGAAGCTTGGCTCAGTGGCCCTGGAGTAGTTCCTAAAGATGATTGTATCAACCCCACAGACTTTTCTGCATGGTGACAAGTGTCAGAGATCAACTTTGCTTCTGTTTCTTGATATCCTGGCTCTGAGATTATCCCTAAAGATTCTGAAGTTTGATGACAGAGGGTCAATCCTTCAGGTTCTGTGGCTTGATGATCTGGTTTGAAGAGCAGCTCTACAGATTTTACTGCTTGAATGTGTGCCTTTGGAATCAGTTCCTCATATTTCATACCTTCTACCTGTGTCTCAGGAATCAACCTTCTACATTCTACCACTTGAGGAGTTTTCACATCTTCAAGCAATGGTACTGGGGCTATCTCCTCAGATGTTGTAGCTTGTAACCACAGCTTTGGGGCCAACTCCACAGATTTCGTATCTTCTTGTAGTGGTCTTAGGGTCAACTCCACAGTTTTTATACCTGAAAACTCTGATGGTACGGCCAAATGAACATATTCCATACCTTGCAACTGTGAACTAGGGGCCAAATCTATAGATTCCCTACTTTGCAACTGTGGTACTTTGGCTAACTCAGCAAAATTTTCACTTTGTTGTTGTGGTTCCAGGGTCAATTGGATAGATTTCACACCTTGAAGCTGAGACCCTGGGGCTGACTGCACAGATTTCCCACTTTGCAGCTGTGGTATGGGGGACAACTCATCAGGTTTTATACTCTGCAGTTGTATTTCTGGGGCCAGTTCTATAGAGTTCATAGTTGGGATCAGTTGTTCATATCCTGCCATCTGCAGGATTGAATCTGTGGTTACATCTACAGATTTTGTACTTTGCAACTCTGGTCCAAAGATCAGTTTTCCAGATTTCAAATTTTGCAATCCTGGGGATAACTTCATAGAGTCTGTAACCTTAAGTTGTGGCATTGGCTTCATCCCCATATATTTCACACCTTGAAGCAGTGATGTAGTAGACATTACTGCAGATTCTGTGACTTGAGGAGGTGGCTTTTGGTTCATTCCCATAGATTCTGTAACTTGACACAGTGACCTTGGGATTGGCCCTAAAGATTCCATTATTTGATGATGTGACCGTGTCAACTCTACAGATTTCTTCTTTCGTAGCCTTGCGTCAGTGGTCAACCCCATAGTTTCTATGATTTGATGGCTTTGCTTTGGACTCATCTCTGGATACTCCAGGATTTGATGCCGTGGAGTCAACCTCGAAGATTCCATGACTTGATGAGGTTGACCTAGGGTTAATGCCATAGATTCTGTGTCTTGATGTTGTGGTTGTGGAGTCATTCCCACAGAGTTTAGCACTTGAAGGCATGACCCAGGAGTCAACTCCAGAGATTCCTTTACTTGAGATATTGGCCCTGGGGTCAAATCCTGAGTTTCTGCAACTTGTGACTCTGGTGCTGTGATCATAACCATGGGTGACCCCAGTGCTGCTGGTGTTACCTTTGGAGAATGTATGGATTGATGTGATGACATTGGAACCACCCCTACTGATTCCATAACTTTAGGTGGTAACTTTGGAGTTAAATCCACAGCTTCTACCATTCCAGGTGGACCAACAGTAGTAGGAGAGCTAGAAGAAGTCAAACCATCTGACTGAATTGTCCTTGGGGTCATATTTGCAATTTGAGACTGTGAATCTGGGGTCAAACCCCCAGATTCTATAACATGTGCCTGTGCTGGTGGAATTATCCCCATGAAATCCATAGTTTGTAATAGTGCCACTGGAGTTACTTTCGTATAATCCATCACTTGATGCAATGGCCTGGAGATCATCTCCAGTGATTTTGTATTTTGACATATTGGCCCTGGAGTAGTCTTCAGTGGTTCTATGACTTGACTTTGTGGCCTTGATGCTACATCCACTGATTCCATAACTTTATGCTGTGGCTCAGGGGTAATTCCCATAGTTTCCATAACTGCATGTTGTGGCCTTGGACTCATCTTTCCTGCTTGTATGACTTGATGGTCCAACAATGTAGTCCTTTTCACTGACTCCATGACTTGATATTGCATCCTTGGGGTCATTCCCGCTGACTCTATGATATGTGGATGTGATTTTTTAATCATCCCCATAGAATCCATGACTTGAAGCAGTGCTACAGGAGTTACCTTCACATTACCTACGACTTGACTTAGAGGTCTTGAGATTATCTTCCTTGATTCCATAACTTGCTGCTGAGGCCTTGGGGTTACCTCCACTGATTCAGTGACTTGACATGATGGTTTTCGGCTTATACTCACTGTTTCCATCCCTTCCATTGGTTTCACAACTTCATTTGGTGGCTGTGGGAACAAGCCCACAGATTCTATTACTTCTGAATGTGACTCTGGAATCATCCCCATTGAATCCATGACTTGAAGTAATGCCAGTGGAGTTACTTTTATGCTATCTGTGACTTGATATGGTAGCCGTGGGGTCAACTCCACATTAGTCACTTGGGTCTTATGCTGCTGTATCCTCTTTTCTGGAAGACCTATGACCCTCTGCTCTATACTGAGCTCTAGCACATGTTTTGGGTCCTTCTGCAGTAAAGTGGTTTCCTCTTGAATTACGTCAACTCCTAAACTTTTGGGAGGTAGATTGCCCATTGATGTCATTAAGGGCCTGGATCCAAGGATTTGGGAGCCATCCCCAGGTTGTGACTGCTTACCTGGGATAAGAGTCTGTGAAATTTTTGTTTCTGTTCTATTTAATCCAGATTCCACTCCAATGTTTACATGGAGCTGAAATGATGGAAGGTCTGGGGATTCATTGTTGATATTTTGCTCAGTGCTTTGATGAATGGGCATAGGTTTCTCTGGTTCAGGGACTCCTCCTTGTACCTCAATTAAATAATTCAGCATCGCCCACGATTCCCTCACAGGCAGAGGCACTGTTTGTTCCCGCAAAGTACAAACCTTCCAAGCCATATGTCCCTCTAACTCCCACCTAGCCAAAGGAGAGAGCTGGATTGGAGCTGATCCTGATAATAGTGGTCTCTCTTTGAAAATAGCATTTGGCCCATGATCTGATGTCAAATGACTCTTGCTCCTTCTCTCATCCTTTGTTTTCTCCTGTTGTTTGCAGAGATCTGGGGATTCAAAAGGAGAATTGATAAAAGTGCTTTCAGGTCTTAAGTGGGAAAGAGCTGCCAAATTCTGAAAAAGTTTTGATTTCCCAAGCTCTGAGAGCCTGAAAGAAGGCAGAGATGTGCCTTGGTTCCTGAACACAGGAGGTTGATTTTGGGGGAAAATAGGTAAACTGTGGCTCCGGAATTGCCAGGTTGTTCCTTCAGAAAAGACAGGAAGGTGTGACAGGCTGGAGCTGCAGGATGATCCAGAGGAGATGCTATGGTCAGTAGAATGTTTTGCCTTCTTACAGTCACAACAGGGTAGAACAGGCTCCTGTTCCATAAAAACAGAGGAGGTAGAAGAAGAAATCATATCCTGTGGTTCAGGTAAACATGATTCCATAAGATTTGATCTAAGAAACAAAGAGAAAAGTTTCCATTTGTTTTGAAACAGGAAAAAGTAGGGAAAGGAAAAGTAGAAAAGGGGAAAGATAATGGCCATTTCAAACACAAAATGTTTTGGCCTGAGGGAGAGCAAAAAAAAGAAAGTAATTTCCTCAACAGCAATTACTTATTTATGGAAAGAATTCCTCCACCACGACAAAGGGAGGCATTTGTCCCTATTCCAATCAGAATGATCACAGATCAGTGGTTCTTAAAATTCATTTGAACCCAGAACTTTCCCCCACTGCCAAAATTAACCATTTTTCTTCTCCCTCTCCCTCCCTCTTTCTCTTCCTCCCACCCTCCTTTACTCCCTCCTTCCTCCCTCTTGAAAATTCTACCACCTTCAATCCCCACCCAGAAATACCTGACCTTGCACTTTCCAGGTGTTGGAAGATCTGTCGAAGACTTCTGTCCATTGACCAGAGTAAATATTCCTGGCCCCATCCCACAGGGAGTCCTGAAAAGCTGAATGCAACAGAGTATGTCAATGTAACTGAAGTTATACTAAAGTACTGGTAAGGAAAACAATGAGAAGAGTGACTTAACTTAGAAAGGAGACAGCTATCATACTGAGGGAAGTATGAGTCCCAGGTTTCTTATTTATAACTTTTTTTTTAGAGTTTATCAGTAGCATAGGCTGAAGAGAGAAAAAATAAACACAGTGAAGACTGACCTTACTCACCATGTCAGGTTAGCTTCAATGCAACCCATCCTGAGATTTTCTTCCCACTGTGGAGCTGGGGGTAGAGGTGAAGAATCTATTAGTATCATGACTGTTGACATCACCTTAGTCCAACCCCCTGATTTGCAAATAAGGTATCAAAGGCAAAGCCATGCCTAAGATCATAAAACTAATTAGTGGAAGAGCTCGGATTTGACCTAGGTTTCATTTTGTTTTTTAAAGCTATACTATGCTGCCCTCACCATGTAGTAGATGTAAGCCATTGAAAAGAGCAGAAATAATCATGGTAGAAGGGAGATGAAGTGGGGGAAACAAAAGAACACATATCTTTGGGGGAAAAGATGTGTATTATCCAGTGTCTATAGTAGGGAAAAAAAGGTACTGAAACTTTCCACACCAAGCTCTTAGTAGTTACCCTTTTTCCATTCTCCAGTCTCACCAAGTTTCTTTTCTAATTCTTTGAGTTTTGCACTTAAAGGAGATTAGGAAAGGAAGCGTGAGGATAGGAAGCATAGAAAGAATTATGGAGCTATTTACATCTCTTTGGAAATAGAGAAGCTAGAAAGAATAGGCATGTTTCTTTCCTTTGCATAATCTTTTTTAACCTTCCCCCTTCCACCTGTTATCAAAGGTTAAGAGTCCTAAAGCAGACCCGCAGTTGATTTGTCATTAGCCTTGATCTGAAGAGTAAAGGATAGGATCTTTCTGACCTGTGAATTTCTGGATGTTTTTCAATTTATGCTGTTTTGAAGTCTAGAAAGGCACAGAAAGAAAAAATAAAATCAGGTAATGTTCTAGGTTTATTGAAAGCACATTTCATCTTATAGACACAAATACTGATAGAGTTGGTATCCATAACCACAGCAACAGTTACCTCATCCATTTATTCACAAATTATTTATTGAGTACTTACTAGTTCTAGGTATTGTGTGGGGTGCTAGGACTTGAAAGATAAATATAATCCCTGTATTCTAGGAACTTAAACTAGTAGGGAAAACAGATGTCTAAACAGATAAGTTACAATACCATGTGGTAAATGCTGTAACAGAAATATATGTGTGAGGGAATAAAGAAGACAGTGATTAACTGCTTGGGAGAAAGGGGAAGAATTACTCAAGAAGTTGCCATTTGTATTGGAGTTTGAAGAATCAGTAGGTTTTTAGGTGAAGAAAGAGCATTCTAGGCAAGTGGGAACATCACTAAGAAGATTAGAGAGTCACGATTCTCAGGTGCATTTTTGTTAAGTAGTGAGAGATGCAGCTGAAAAGGTAAGTAGAAGCCAGATTATGCCAGATAATGTGGGATTTTTATTTTTTCCTATAGGTCAGAATTTCCTATCCAGTAGTTAGTAAACTCCTGGGATTTTTGCAAGGGTGTTCAAGGTCATTTTAAAGGCAGATACGACATTTGTTATTATTTCAAGTAAAACATTTTTTTAAATGTCTTCCATTTAAATTAGGACATCAGTCTCCGAGGGTGTATTTAAAGGGTCTACACAACAATTTAGGGAATTCACAAATATGCTCATGATTCAGTAACCCAGTTTATTACTTAGTTGAATAATCCTAGGTACAGTGGTAATTTTGACTTATAGACAGTTTTAAATTGACTTTATGCTTAGCCATATATTATTTATGTCCATAATGGACTGTTTATTAAAAACAGAAGCAAAAGGAAAACTGACATTGAAATACAGATTGATGAATGTACAAATGATCTTTCAATATATTTACCTTAAAATGATCTTTACATATCATAGACCTAAATAATCTGCCACTACAAAACACTTGGAAATGCTGAGTAAAATACAACAAACATCTTTTTAAATGAAGAATTTAGCTCCTTACAAGAAATTAAGGGAAATCTCCAGACCAAAAATAAGGACAATGCTGTAAAACAAGAGTGGAAACTCAAGTTGATACTTCAATGGCTTAGCTCATTTGCTTTGTCAGCCACTGAGGGGCTTAGGTTAACAGCAAGATAGAGACAAAAGACAAGGCCCATGTGAAATGGGTATTTGAATGAGACCCCAGAAAAAAGCCAGGATTCTCAAATTGCTACACACTTGGTAAAAATGTGGTTAGAAAAAAATCTGCTCACCAGATAAGGAAGTTTGAGCTCTGGGTTGGGAAAAGAAGCCTTCTCTGAGATTTTTAACCAAGAATCTATTCTCATACTAGTTTGAAATTCTAATTTCTACTCACTTTGCAGTCAGGAACCCTCAAACTGAAAATAAAAGTGGTCCTGGGCTGATAATGCCCCTAGGACCAAAGGTAAAAGTAACTATAAATCTCCTTGAAAACTGAAGTAGAAGAGGAAGGAGAAGGAAAACAGCTTGAATAACTGGACATTAATACATGTGAAATATCTAATGAAATGGTTAAATTCTTGAAAAAAAAAAAATACCAAAATTGAGCAAAAAGAAATAGATTATTTGAGTAGACCAATAAGTATGAAAGCAATTGAAATGATAATCAAAGACATTCTCCATCAGAGCTAATAAAAGAATTCCCCAGGGTTTCTGAATACCAGAACAAATTACCAATATCAGTAGCATTTCTCTACTGCAGAAAAAAGAAAAAAACTAGAAAAATATTTTAGTAATAAAAGATATTCTTCACAATAGCAATAAAAATGATGAAGTGTCAAGGTATTAACCAAGAATACAGAAGACTATCATGTAGAAGACTATAGTACTCTATTAAAGGATATAGAGGATGATCTGAATAAATGGAGAGACATTCTAGGTTCTGGTTGGTATAATTTATAATTATAAGGATGTCAGTACTTCCCAAATTAAATTATACTTTAATGCATTCTCAATTCAAATTTCAGTTGGAATGTTTCAATGACTGTTAAACTCTCTAAAATTGATATGGCAAAATAAAGGTTCACTAACAACTAAGTCAACCTTAAAAAGAAGAGCAAAGAAAGGACTTGCTGTACCAAAAACAAAGATACACTACAAGTCTATGGTAATAAAAACAGGGACAAATAAGCCAATGGAACAGAATAGAGAACTCAAAGAGGGACTCCTGTATATATATAGCAATTTAATATAATAGAGGGAGTTCCATAAATCAATGGGGAAAAGATTCTTTAGAAAATAATTGTGAGAAAACTGGCTCACTATAAAGAGAAAAATAAAATTGGATCACTTCTTAATACTACTTATAGAAGTGGACTTTAAATATATTTTAAAAACTAAAATCTGTAAGGTTGGACTGGAACATCAAAAAAAAGTAGGAGAAAATCTTTGTGACCTAGGGCACAGGATAACATCTTAAAGAAAACTTCAAAAATACAAACTATAAGGGGGGAAAAAATCCAGTGAAGACCCTACCATATCCAGCTGGAACCTTAAAATTACAAATCTGCCACTCACTCCTAATCCCAGGGAACTGCAAGGAAAGTTGCCTTGAAACTGAGAAGTTCAGAGAACTGGAGGGAACTCCTGGAAAGTTGTAACTACAGATTGATTTTTGTGTACTTTGCAGCTCAAGTTCACATCATCTGCATGTCCCCCAAAACCCTCAAGCCATGAATTTAAAGTGGCCCTGGATTGATGGTACCATAGTCAAAAGCAAATGAGATACTCTCTGAGGAAGATTTTCATCCTAGGCTTCAAAACACTACTATGAATATTGCATTTCATTAAATCTAAGATGCTACCAATTGTAAAATGTACTACATTCTACATGCCACTGAGAATTTTTTTAAATCCTGCTAATTAAATTATGAACTATTAATTGTGAGCCACATTCCAACTTTAGAAATGTTAAATATTTTAAAATAAGCACGTGTGCAGAAGCAACAGGAAGCAGAAACAAACCTACAGAAATGTCAGTTATTAAAATTATCGGATCCAGATTAGAAAACAACAATGCATATTACATTAAAAGACATAAAAGCCAACCCAAGTTTAAATATTTTTCTAAGGAACAGAAAACGATAAAAAGTGATCTAGCAGATTTGAAAAATTATCAAATGTTACTTCTAGATATTAAGAATGCAGTACTGAAATTAAAACCTCAGTGAATGAGCTTAACAGCATTGATGAAATACTTCTGAATAGAGACTTGGATAAGTATGCACACTGAAATTTCTGGAGTAACCACTAAAAGAACAGAAACAGTACATAACTTTCAAGGTAGTATAAGAGGGAAAATGGAGAGAAAAAAATCTAAGATTTCTGTTCATAATGTGAATCCTCTGAACAAAAACTACTAGAAAAACTGGACAAAAACAAAAATTTAAACATCTATTTGAAGTCACTGGAAAATGATCAAGTTCTGAAATATCATCACAGTCTCAGCAAAGATTCCTCACACTGGAATCAAACCAAAAAATATCACTAGCCATAAAAGCAAAAACTGATCAATTGGATTTCATTAAAATTAAGAACTTCTGTTTATTAACACACCATTATGAGTGAAAAGGTAAGCTACAGAGTGGGAGAATTTATAACTCACAAAAGACTCATATTCATAATATTGAAAGAATTCCTATAAATCAATAAGTAAAAGGCTGACAATCCAATCTTTAAAAGTAGGCAAGAGAACTGAACAGACAGTTCATAAAAAAAGGATTTCCAAATGACTAATAACCATGAGAAGTTGTTCAGTATCATTAGTCATCAGGGAAATGTGCATTAAAACAACAGTGTAATACCAAACATACCCATTAGATTGACTAAAATTTAAAAGATACAATGCCAAGTGTTGGCAAGAATGTGAAGAAAGTGGAACTCTCATACTCTACTCATGGGAGTTTCAACTGATACAATCACTTTAGAAAACTGTTTAGCATCATCTGCTAAAATTAAACATGTATACCACATGCCCAGGCAATTCCTCTCCTATTGGAAATAGGGTTCCACATCAACAGTGTGTTATTTGCAGTTAACATCCTGAAACCACACCAGAAATTAACACAACATTGTAAATCAACTATACTTCAAGAAAATTTTTTTTAAATAGGAGAAAAATCCTGAAACTTTATCTTGTCATATAAGATAACCAAATTTTTGAAGTCAAAAAAATAAACTACTGCTTTTTTGAAATGCAGTATGCAAGAATTCCAGCCACCAAGCCAAGAAAGCAAACTTTTGGTCTATTTTTTATGCCACAACAGGTAAATTACATTCTATGTTTCAATATACATTAGGTCCCCAAAGTAACAAGTATAACATTAATGTCACTTTAAAATTTGTTAATTTTAAATTTGTGGATCTTAAAATCACGCTCAACAAAAGAAGCCAAAAGCAAAAGAACACACCCTGTATGATACCATTGTTACAAGTCTCAAGAATAGGCCAAACTACTCTAGGACAATAGAAATCAGAATGGATGTGGCCTTTGAGTGGGAAGAGAGCAGACTAGAAAAGTACATGCAGGAACTTTCCAGGATTATGGCAATGTTATTCCTTGATTGGGACATTAGTTAATGGGTATATAAACTTATCATAACTCACCAAACTGTACACTTAAGGTCTGTGCATTTTACTGCATATAATTACAGGTATCCTCCACTTTTTGAAAGTTTGCTTTATGCCACTTCCATTTTATGAAAGACCTACATTAGTCCCTGTTTTTGCTAACTGAAAGAAATCCGAAGAGGATTTTTGTTTTTATGAAAAAAAAAAGAGGGGGAAGAAAAGGCAAAAGAATTCATTTGTTTTGCAGTGAGCTGCTGTAGAGGCAGCGCACTTCCCAGCAGTGAGAATGGCACCACCATTCTCCTTCCCTGGGAACTACACTCAGCATCTCAGCATCAAGCCATGGTGGCTTTGAACTGTGTCTGTGAGCATCTGTGCTTTATCTCAGTTTATTTTGTGCATCTGCTAGCAAGATGTGTCCTAGGGTAATTGCTGCTTTCTTTTTACGCCATTTTGGCTTAACAAAAAGTTTCATAGGCTTTCTCTGCTTTCGACTCGCAGGGGAAACCTGTATACCTGAATAAAAAGTGTATTTGTTGACAAAGCTTTTTCTTAAATAAATATGTAGTAAGAAATGTTATTATTTCATGTAGAAGAGTGACACTGAGTAGTTTACAATATATTTTGTTTTTATTGCTGCATCCTTCTGGGAAAGAAACTAATGTTTCCCCTCACCAAAGAAGGTAGCCAGGCCTTTGTTCTTACCATTTTGCTTCTCCTAATCCACAGCAGGGAGTTAGTTTTTCGGTGCTGCAAAAATTGGCAGTAACCTACAACACATGACTTGCCTCAATATATGAGATAACCTTCATATAAGACTAGGCCTGTGGGGGATTTTAAGCTGAATTGTGCCAGAGGTTTAGTGTTTAGTGCTTCAGGAGTTAAGAGGTAAACTGACTCCAAGAAACTGGGAAACAACATTGACCCTGCAGGTACACTGCAGGGTAGTGAGGCACTGAGCCTAATGGAATTTATTCCTCCAGATCCTACTTAAGAGCTCAGATATAGTGGACTAGGGGCCTTAGCAAAGGTCTCTGTGATCAAGCTTGGCTCACAGCCACAATTTTTGCCTTCAGATGGCAAAGAAAAAAGCTACAGCTATTCCCATGGCTAAGGACCTGGCCCCCTGCTGTTCTGGATAAATTGTACCCACTCTGGCGTTCTTATATAACACAAAGATTGGGGAAGAAAAACTGATACTGGACTTTTTTCAAATCTAAGTGATAGGAGGTTTAGGCTGGATTATATTTGATGTAGACAAAGAAATACATTTGCCATTTCTTATACATAAGTGTTCTGGAAAAATTCATACCTGTTACAATTAAAGTCAATTAACTATCATGCATCACTTGTTATATGGGAAAAAATGAACATTTATCTCTTACTGTTAAAGACGATATTAAAATGAACCTTGCAATTTTAAGAAAACATGCCGCTGTAAAATGAAATACTATTTATCTAAAATCACTTGTTATATATTATGAAAAAGGGACAAAATGATTCTTAAATTCCTAAGGTACTTAACAAATTCTGGCAATGAAAGAAGTTTGAGAGTCCAAAAGTTTACAGGCAGTGGGATGCTGAGAGATTTTGTTTGTTTCTTTAGTTACTTTTAGCAGAGTGACACGATCAGCTTTGGGAGGTTTTATAAGGTATACGTTGTAGTTTTGTTTTGTAGAGCCAGGGTCTATGCTCTATGCTGGAAAATGTAGGAGATGAGTTAGAAAATAGTTCAAGGGGAGTCCCAGTTAAGACAATGATACTGAATCTGGATTGCTACATTTGAGAAATGTTTCTCAGAAAAAAAATGAAAGGACTTTGTGGCCAAATGTATCTATAGCCATGTCTGTTTCCAGGATCTAGTGTCCAGGATGGTGTTGTCCAATAGAATTTTCTATGATGATGGAAATATTCTATATCTGCTATGATAACCTCTAACCACATGTGAGCACTTGAAAAGTAGGTAGTGCAATTAAGGAACTGAATTTTAAATTATATTTAATTTTGGTTAATTTAAATTTAAATGGCCATGTGTGGCCAGTGGATAGTAGATTGGATAGCACAAGTCTAGACCACTAATTGTAGCTGCTTGATGAATATCTCCATATACATTTTCTGCCTCCTACCATATTTACAACTTCTGTCAAATGTTTCCTATATAGTTTAAAATGCCATCATCTTGTCAATCATTCAGGGTTAAAATTGAGAAGTCATTCACTTCACAAATATATATGGAGCATTTACTATATACCAGGTAGTATGCTAGGCAGAGGGGATGTAAAGATGAATAGTCCTTGTAGGAAAATGATGATAATGTTTATAGTCAACTCTTTGTATTTGAGATCCAGTCAGGGGAAAAAAAAAAAAAAAAAGACTCAGGCCCTTTGCTCTCTTTCTGCCTCATTTCTCATATCCACATTTTCCCTCAGGATCCTCCTCTTCTTTCACATCCTGGAAGGCAAAGAGTTTTGTCCCTTCCATGTATTGCTGTATCCATAGTGTCTAGAGGAGTGGCTTATACATGGTGGTGTTGGTGGGTGATAAACATTTGGGGAATTAATCAATGTCCTCTCTCCATCTTACTGTTTTGATTCTTTCACTTCCTTTTCCCTCCTTCCCACTACGTCTTTAACATAGCCTCCTATTGGCTTAGCTACACCAGAGAACTACCATATGCACTTACTGGAGTTATTTAAAGCCTCACACTCAAAGTGTGGTGCTCAGTTCAACTGCAGTAGTATACCTGGGAGCTTATTAGAACTGCAGAATCTCAATCCCTACCCAACACCTACTGAATCAGAATCTGCTTTTTTAATTAGACCCCCAAGTGACAAGTTTGAGAAAAGAAAGTTTAAACTTTTTTAAAGTTTAAAGCTTGTACTCTAAAGCACAGATTTAAGCTCATTTTCACCTAGCTTTAAAATCTTTGATGTCTTTCAGTTGCAGACAGAATAATATTTATACAAAGTATACAGCCTGGCACTGGAAGCCATCTACAATGTGACCTCTATCTGTTTTCCAACCTTTTCTCTCACTTTTCTCCAACCAGTTCCCTACACTTCTACACTCCATCCAGATAGGTGCCATCACCTCTCCTCAAACATAATCAATATTCTTCTGCTTCCCACGCTTTCCCCAATCAATTCCTTCTCTGTCTGGAAAGTCTTCCACTACTCTCCTCTGCCATCCTACCCACCTTTAAAATCCTACTCTTCCTCTGAAGTACAACTCAAATCTAAGCTCCCCCAAAAGGCATTTTGTAGATCCTAGAATACTCTTCACCTCTCATCTCTTTAGCAATATTTAGACCTCTATTAACTTATCTCTTTCTTTTTCTTTGGGTTATTATATATATGTATATCTATCTGACTTTCTCCCCCGCTATACCTCGAGCTCCTAGAAGCTGGGGATGGTATTTTATTCTTCTTCAATGTCTAATATATACACTACCATATATAACAGGTGCTCAAGGTTGAAAAGAACTGAAAGGAAAAGAATTGAGAGTGACTTATAGGAAGACATCCATAGGCACTATTTCAACTTCCCTCTTTCTGCCATTGATTCCTCCCATGACCCAAGATTAGGAATTTCTATGTCTCCAGGGGCAGGGAACAGCGAATTTCAAGAAAGTGTTGCATCACATACCTCTGAGTCTGTCTTGGCTGCCACATGCTCCCTACTCTTCTTCCCAGAAAACAGCACCCAAAGCCCCCAGATAAGGAAACCAGATAATACTAGAAGGCTGACATACGGTGGCAGTGGGATGGTCAGCCCCCAAATCGGCGCCATTACTCAACCCCATTCCCTCTCAGCCAAACAGTTTTCTCCCTTAAAGCTGTGACTCCATATGACATCACAGTGGGCATTCCAAGGGTCCAGCCAGTGTGCTTGCTGCTTAAGTCTTCTCTGAGCCATGCACCTGCTGCCCTTTCCTGCAGCTGCCCTTGAGCTCTACTCTGATGGCCAATGCTCAGGGAATCTACTTTATGATTCTTCTAGGATTGGGCTGGACCCCTTGTGATAAACCAGAAAGTATGGAGGCAAGATTTCAAAGGAGTAGGCCTTCCAAGTGGCCTGTTCTGCCCTATAAGCATCTTCTCTGGAGCCGGCACTCCTTAGACGGCCAAGTATGGTGTCATATGTTCCAAACCACACATTAGAATACAGGGTGAAGTACATTTTAAAAAGCTGGGGTACTTTAAGTAGATACTTTCAGAAAATGTGAGAGAGATGGATTTCTAACTCCAAGTCTTGACTCATTTCCTAGATGCTGTTGCATTGAGACAGAGAAGACTATCATATAGGGAAATTAAATGACCTTAGAGGATCACAGTACTCCAGAATTGATGGTCTCCTTTTCCAAGTCTAGAACACTTATTTTGTCACTACACCCAGAATTGACTAGATTCTCTAGAGTTAGTTCACTGAAAATAAAATTTATAAGGAATCAATTTATGTTGTAACAAAGATAAGTAAAACTGGCCAGGGCATTTTTTCTTACAGAAAAATTAATTTGGAAAAGGAAACTCAATTAAAAAATTATTGAATAGCAGGTACTGTCTTAGAAAAAGACATACATGGTCTCTCACCTCATAGAATTTTCATTGTGTTAGGGCAGCCAAATTCATATTCTTGAAAAGGCCATCAGCAAGGACCTGGTTAAATAAATATGATATATACATATTATAAAATACTCTGCAGTCACTAAAAATCACAATTGTAAAGAATGAGGCCTGTCATACTGAGCACATATTATGTGGCAGGTACTAGTTGTATGCCAGCCTGGAATTCTAAAAAAAGATTAGGGCTGGAGGCAGTTTTGGGTTCTTAAAACATGTATATAGTTCAACAAGAACCTTTTTCTATATGTATACAAAAATGCATTTTTTGTTCTTAAATATTTACTCACCATTATGTTTGAATTATCCATGCTATTTTATATAGCTGAGATTCATTCACTTTTTTTATTTTATTGCATTATATAAGTATTCCATAATTTATTTATCCACTATGATATTGATGGACATTTGACTTGTTTTCCATGTTTGGCTATTATAAACAGTGCTATTAAAAACATCCTGGTCCATGTGTCTTGGTGGACATATGTTTCTATTTCTCTATGGCAGGGGTTCTCAAACTTCAACATGCATCAGAATCATTTGGAGGGCTTGTTAAAACAAAGATTGCTGATGGGGGGAGGGTACAGCTCAAGTGGCAGAGTGCATACTTAGCATGCAGGAGGTCCTGGGTTCAATCCCCAGTGCCTCTATAAGAAAAAAAAAAAGGTGGGGGAGAAGGAGGAAGAGGAGGAGGAAGGGGAGGAGGAGGAAGGAGGAGGTGGGGAAGGGGAAAGGGGAGGAGAAGGAGAAGACGACTGCTGGACCCTAATTGCTAATTGAATAAGTAAGAGTGGAGCCTAGAAATTTGGCATTTCTAATGAGTTTCCAGGTAATGCTGATGCTGTAGGCCCAGGAACCACACTTTGAATCACTGCTTTAAGGAGTGGAATTGCTAGGTTGTGTGACTCAAACTTTAGCAGGCAGTACCAAACTGTTTTTCCTAAGTGGATGTAACATCAATTAACATTTCCACCATTGGTGTATGGCAGATCTTCTTGCTCTTTTATCATTCCAAATGTGGTATTGTCAGGTGGTTTAATTTTAGCCAATCTGGTATTTGTGGTAATGATACTTCATTGTGGTTTTAACTTAAATTTCTCTGATTACAAATAATTACTAACTTGTGAACACAGCTTCATAAGTTAATTGGACATTTTTTTCTTCAAATGTATTGCTGCATTCCAGTTGCCAATATTTTGTTTAGGATTATTGTCACCTATTTTAACGTGTGAGGCTGGCCTGTAATTTTCCTCTCTTCTGTTCTTGTCAGGCTTTTGGTATTGAGGTTATGCTAGACTCATGAGTTGGAGAATGTTTCCTTTTTGGGTTTTATGTTCTGAAAGAGTTTGTATAAGTTTGGAACTCTTTTTCAGCATTTGGTATAACTTATCAGTGAAGCCATACAAGCCGATAGTTCTTGTTGATGAAGATTTTTGGCTACAGATTCAATTTATTTGAAGGTGATAATATTATTGAGAATTTGGGGTGATTTTTTGAATCAGCCTTGCAGAGTTATATTTTCTAGCAATATTTCCATTTAATCTACATTTTCATATGTATTGACAAAGTTATTCAAATGTAGTAGTGTCTCCTTTGTTTTTCTGATTGGGTGTTCTCTCTCTCTTTCCTTTTCCTTTATCTAACCTGCTAGAGATTTGTCAGTTTTAATTAATCCCTTCAAAGAACCAACTTCCTGTATGTTTTCTATTTCAAGTTATGCCTTTGTCTTTAGTATTTCCTTACTTCAGCTTTCTCCCCACCTCCCCAGCTTTATTGAGATGCGACATAAAACTACTTCTACTTTCTTTGGATTTATTTTGCTGTTCTTTTTCTAACTTACTTCTTGAGATGAATGCCTAGATCATTCACTTTTAGCTTTTTCACCTAAATTGTGCATTTGAAGATACAAATTTCTCCTAATTACTACTTTAGCTTTATTCTACCAGTTATGATATGTAAAATTTTTATCATCCTGTTCCAGCTATTTTCTTATTTCCATAATGATTTCTTCTTTGATCCGTGGGTTATTTAGTAGTTCATTAAAAGACTTCTAGACATACAGGGCTTGTCTAATTATCTAACAAAGTTGCATTGTGTTAAGAATATACATTTTAATTTCAACCCTTTGAAATGTTTTAAGACTTTAGTCCCAGTTTATGATTAATTTAAGAAATTCTATGTGCTTAACGATAAGATGTATTCTGCAAGTGTTAAAAATAGTGTGTCTTCATAAACAAACTTTTGGTTACCAAAGGGGAAAGGGAGTGGGGGAGGGATAAGTTAGGAGTATGGGATTAACAGATACAAACTACTATACATAAAATAGATAAGCAACAAGGATTTACCATATAGCACAGGGAACTATATTCAATATCTTGTAATACTCTATTATGGAAAATAATTAGAAAAAATACATAAAACTGAATCACTTTGCTGTATACCTTAAACTAATACAATATTGTAAATCAATTATCCTTCAATTTAAAAAAACAAGATAGAAAAATAGTGTCTTTTCAGAGCTTCCCTTTCTGCCTGTAGGGGAATGGGAGATGGGAAGAATATTGTCTATGTCCATTTGGTCAAATCTGCTAATCTTAATGTTCAAGTCTAAATTATTCCTAAGCTTTCATCTGCTTTTTTCCAAAGATTACTACACAAGTGTGTAAAATTTCTCACTATGATTGTGGATTTATTTCTCCTTTGAGTACTGCAGAGTTTTGCTCTATATATTTTGTTATTTAAAATCTTAATTTATTCCTGGTGAATTAAATATTTTATTACTATGAAGACCCTCTTTATCTCTAGTATAATGTTTTCTGACTTAAGTTATTATGTCGGATATTAATATTGCTATAGAATTTTCTTTTGGTTGGCATTTGCACAGTATATCTTTTCCCACTCTTTTACTTTCAACCTTTCTATATCCCTTTGTCATGTTATTGGATGCAAAATAAACTGAAATCTAAATATACGTTATTTTCCATCTAAAGTAGATTTTAACTAGAGCATTTATTCCACTTACATTTAATGTAATTACTAAAACATTCGGGCCAAAATCTACCCTTTTAGAGGGTAGAAAATATTTAACAAATGATTGACAAAGACCCTGAATCTAAGAACAGAAATCTAACCACTCAGAATGAAGCTGGCCAGTATGCAGTACTCAGACTCTAGGCTGTATGTCAGACTGCCCTGTGGGGAAAAGATCAATGAAATCTGGGCTATATCACTAACCATTTATACCATTAACTACCATTAACAAGAAATATTTAAAATTTTACATAATTTGAAGCTAGACACATTCATTTTAAAGTTCATATGGAGAAAAGGCAGCAGTTTACAGAAGAGTAATGAAGGGAGGACTAACCTTCTCACACATTAAACATACTATAAAGCCTCTATAATAAAACAGTATGGCACCAGCACATCAATAGACAGACCAGTAGAACAGAACAAAAAGTCTAGAAATAAACCAGGGCACATGGGAACTGAGTGTTTGATACCAGTAGCATCTCAAATTGCTCAGGACAAGATGGACTTTAAAAATATATTTTGGGACAACTGGATGATCATTTAGAAAAACAAAATTGGATCCATACCTCACCCCATATACAAGAATAAACTCCTAATGAATTCAAGATCAAAATTTAAAAAAAAAAAAAAAAGAGAGAGACCATTTTTAGTAGAAGAAAACACAGGTGGAGTTCCCTTAAATTCTGGGGATGGGGGTCGGAGGGGAGCTTTCTGTTCCTCAAGATCCATATTCAATAAAAGACAGATTGATAAGTTCAACTCCAGAAAAATTAAAGCAAAGAATGTTGCATGGTTAACCACCCCCAAATATTTACAATATACAGCTGACCCTTGAGCAATGTATGCTGTTTCCTGTATAAGAAAGAAGTGCAGATATATGCACACACACACTTTTTTTGTAAAAAGAAACACAGGAGGAGAAGTCAGTCACTAACAAATTGGTTACTTACAGGGATGAATGGGATGGAAGGAATACAGAAGGAAAGGAGATAATTCCTTTTTCTACAGTTCTGACTTTTAAATCATGTTATGTTTTACATAGTCAAAAACTGAAAAAATTCTAAAATTGAAAATAAGTTAAAAGTCAAAAATGAACCTAATCATATATCACATTAGTAACATAACCACAGAGAAAAAGAAAATATTTAATACAAGTAACTTTTGAACACTTTATCTATCTTGAGTGGGATGTGATCCAAGGGCAAAAAGAACTGCAAAAATCTTGACCACTTATTGGTAAGTTTGTTGATGACAGTGGTATTAGGGTAGCAATTTCAAAACTGTCATTTATTGTAGGACTGAACAAATGGGTAAATATATTGATGATGCTGGAAATCAACATTCTCACTACAGGAAAATAGGGATGAGAAGGAGAATATATGTGCGTTTGTGTGTGTGTATACATATATGTGTATATATTTGTACATGTGTGAAAAATATTTATTTATTTCCTTGTTCTTTCTACTGAAAGGACTTAGGGGCAAAGACACACCAGTAGCAGTGAGCATACCTAGCACCTAGCTTTCTAAATACCAATCTCCACTAACCACAACCAGGGTTCCTTGGAAAAATGATTGAGTCTAAGGCTGGAATGAGGGAGTGTACAAAATGAATGTGGGCCAACATTTTTGTGCTCCTACATAAAAGATGACTGGGTAAACTATTTTACATACACACACACACAAATGTAAATAATGAAGAAGAGATTTATAAACTGAAGTGGAGTGATTTTCAGCATATCTTAGGCAAAAATGCAAGGCACAAAAGAATATACATATTGCATAAAGAGAAAAGGAGGTTTTCTTTTTTTGCTAAAAGAAACACAGCAGAGTGTTCAAATGCTAATGTGGATAGATATGTCACAAGAACACAGGGGCCAACTTGAATGAACTCTCATTTTGAGCATTGAAATGAATAATGACAAGCATGGATTAAAACACAGCAACAACAAAAATTCATGGGTCCATATCAGTACGAAACTGACAAACATAGATAAGCTGCAGGAGAGAAGAGAGATTTTCTTTACAGAAGAATGCCTATTAATAAATGTAGACAGAAGGATAGAAATAGAAAAATCACCATTTTAAAATCATCAGAGTAATAACTGATTCAATCAAGAATCATCAGTGAATGCTAAAACCGTGGGTGAAAGATGGCTGAGGAATAAGATACGGAGAAATCTGACACCACCTTGACCAAATGATCAAACGTAGCATCAGCAATAAAGGAACAAACTGATATCAGGAGCCTCCTCATGGGAAACACTGACATAGGCACAGCCCTCATCTAGGCAGGCCTCCTGTCCCAAAATTCAATGTGAATATAATGACGAAACAATCAGGCAAATACAAAGTGAGGCACTTCTGGAAAACAATTGATCCAGACTTCTAAAATAGCAGTGTAATGAAAGACATCAAGAATGGCTGAGGAACTCAGCTAAAGGAAACCAAAGAGATGTGATAACTAAAAGTAATGCATTATCCTTGATTGGATCCTGGATCTGGAAAATAAGAACAATATAGGAATAATTGAGGAAATTTGAATATGGTCTGTATATTAGATAGTAGTATTGTATTAATTGTCATTTTCTCAAGTGTGATAATTACATTGTAATTATGTAGGCAAATGCCCTTGTTCTTAGGGGACACAGGAATTTGTGTGAAGTGCCGTGACATCTCCAGATATCTTTCAGATGATTCAGGGGGAAAAAGAGATGGAGCAGATGTGGCATATGTTAATGATTGGTGAATCCTGGGGAAAGCATATGGGTGTTCATTGTACTATTCTTGCCATTTTTCTGCAGATTTGAAATTTTTCAAAATAAAAGTGTAGGCGGAGTTTACATCAAAAATATTTCTACAAGTAAAGATTTATGAGCTCTAAAGGAAGCCTCCTTATTTTAAACGATTTCAATACAGTTAAAAAGATAAAAACCAGAATCAAGCAAAAGACAAAAACCACACATACACACACACACACACAAAGATTAATAGATTTAACTATGTAAAAAATTTAAATAAAACATGTCTACCTCAAAAACATAGGAATACAAAAACTAATAAACTGGGGGAAAATATGGAACAAAAGAAAAAGGAAAAGTGACAAGTTGGGTATAGGGGTGAGGAGTAACACACATAGGAGGCCATAGCTAAGCATGGGGCTTGGAATTGAGGGATCAAGTACTGAGTGGGGTTCAAAGGAAGGAGAGTTTGAAATGTGTATTGAGGTAGGGCAGGATGGCCACTGAATGAGAAGCTGCCATGAATTGAGGGTAGGGAAGAGTTTGGATAGCAGACCAATTGGTTGGATCAGAAGGAATCATGAAGAAAGTCTAGACTGGGGTTCCACCAGCACCAAAGGTGTGGATGCACTCGATTACATCCATGATGGCAATGATGCCCAGGGTCTGCCAGCCAACCAGGTACACTTGGCCTTTTTTCTCCAGGCTGAGAATGAGGCAGAGGTCAGGACATGAGAGGAGAGATCACATTGAAAAAAGTCCAGAGATCAGAGAAAGATACCCATGCAAGAACACAGGAGTAAACAAACAAAAAGCCTACCATGACCCTCAAACACGCAGACCCGCTACCCTCCCCATGTTAACATGTCTCGTAGGGTCTCCCCTGCTCTCAGGACATTTCCCACCCAGGCCACTTCCCCTCTCCAAGTACACATCCACACACCTGGTGCTGGCTTGCTTCATCAGGGTAGCGATCTTGGGGCTTTGACTATAGGTAACCTAATAAGCTCATTCAAATGTCCGCAGGATTTCCAAAAGACATCTTGGAGAAAGGTCACCAGCTCCCAGGGCAGGCGCAGGGCTCCCTCAGAAATCCTATGTACTTCCCAGGCTGGGGAAGGCACAATTCCCTTAAAACTAAGTTCTGCCAGTGGAGGTGCAGTAAGTTGAGCCAGATAGCATTCAAGAGGTACAGAGAGGGCTTCAGCAGGCACAAAACTAAAGAACAGAAAGAGGGACAGGACATCAAGAGCACTGGGAGAAGAAGGGGATCAGAGAGTTGATGAGGACGTAAGTGAGCAGTGCAGAAGCTAGGCTAGAGACCCTGGGAAGGGAGGGAGGCCCACAGCAGGATGAACTCTACCCTGCATGACCTGGACCATCCCCAAATCAAAGACTCTCGGAAGCTAGGTTAGCTTTGGATGTCCCAGATGGGCATAGGGATTAGGTCCGGACCTGAGGAATTGAGGGTCCATTGGAACCAATCCAGACTCTGACTGTGTGATGGGGATGGCAGCATCCCTCTACCAGCTCCTTTCCCAGGGGAAAAATCTGGATCTGCCATTCCCCCACCTGCACCACCCAACCCGCTGCCTGACTCTGATCTCCCTGTGGTCCAGATCCTCCCTACCTCTGAGATGCTGTGATGCCGCGGTCCACAGTCTTGTGAGCTGCCATTAACAGGGTTTTCAGCAGGATCTTTGTGGCGCTTCCACCTTTCATCTGGGAGGAGCCATTGAGACCCTCAGGCTGAGGAGGTGATGACACCCAGGAGAAATCGGGAGAGGAAGGAGGGTCCTAGAGTTTACTAGTTAGTGACCACTGTGCATGCAATCTGGTTATGGCTCTTGGACACGTGATCTGTTAGTGGCCACCGGGCATGCATCTGTAGGACCTGTGGCCCCCAGTGTGCGCTGTGAGGAGGAATGCTGGGTTGAGGGCTTAACTGAGAGAAGAGAAGAGAGAGGGAAAGGGCCACCTCTGGTCATTTCTGTGGTATATTTAGGACTTTGGAGAGAAAGCCAGAGTAATTTGGCCTCCTGTTGGCTGGAGATAAGGGTTTTTCAGAGATTTTTTTTTTCCTGAGAGCTTTCTGCCCCTTCCATCCCCCACTTTTAAAATAGTTTGTTAATCCAAACATCACATTTCTTGTTCTTTGGGCAGGCCAACAAAGTAGTCATTGATTGTAAGATACAGACACAGGTACAGATATAGAACATGACACACCAAACAGCAAGAAGAATGATAAGAGCAGTGTCTGAGAAAAGGAGATTAAAAATAAGTAACTGCAGAGAGGAGGAGAGACGAGCACCTGGGAGGTGAAAGATACAGAACTTGTGTGTAATACAGAGTTCCTGACTTCCTGTCTTGAAAAAAGAAAAGCAAGGAGAGTGTCACAGGTGTACCCATCCCTGGCCGAGAGGGGCAGGGGCAGGGATTTGACTAAAGTTCTTGTGAGGTCAAAGGAAGGGCAGACGGCGCTAGTGAGATACAGCCGCAATCCAGTGGAGGGGAAAATGGAGCAGGAGTGCTGGAGGCTTAGAAGGCCCACACCAATTTTGTTTTCTGCTATTTCTGTTATTTTAGGGCCCTTTCTCCTTCATTTCAGGCACCCTTTTGGTCCCCTTTTACAGAAGAATGAAACTATATCCCTTTTTTTTTTTTTAAATAGTATATACTGCAGATGACCTGCCCAGATCCCTTTGACTGAGTGGTTTACCCAATCCCAAGCTTTTCTTTTTTATTTTTTAATGGAGGTACTAGCAACTGAACCCAGGACCTTGTACATGTTAAGCATGCACTTTGTCACTGAGCTATACCCTCCCCCACAGCATCCCATTCTTCCTAAAGCCCGTATTTGAAATTTAAACATATAAAAGAGACATAAAGCAATTCACCAGTCTGTTCAGTCTTTTCTACACACAGATGCAAAAGAGCTTCTTTAAATAGAAAACTACTGTAGACCATTTAGGTGTTTAATGATTACTGATTTAAGAGACAGGGTCAGAATGGAAACAAAACATCTTAAGGTGAAAAATGAAATGAGAAAATAGCATTTGGTTTACAACATTTTAGTGGACAAACAGCATCAGAAGTTTAGACAATATGTAACAAGAACCTAAAACCAGAGGCCCTAAGTGGCAAACCATCCTGAGGTAGGGGTAAGGGGCAGGGGTCAGGGGAGGTCTTACCCCATTCGCAGGACTGAGCATAAAAGCTACCTGTTACTCTTGCACCTTCTGCATCCGCTCTGCTATTTGTTGGAATGTTGAACTCCAACCTTCAATGGGGTCACTTCTGGGGTCCACAGAGAGATGGGGGGATCTCTGTGAGGCTCTAAAGGAAGGGCCTCACATGGCAGTCGAGATCAAAGACCACATTGGGATTGGGGTCAGAGGTCAACAGTTTCCTAGAAGGTTGTGCTTTGATGCTCATAGGGGCACTGTGTCCCTGAACTCCAAGGCTGAAGGTTAATAAAACATTCAGCAGTTTAAGCCCAGAGGAAAGTCAACACTCAGGCTTAAAATTCCAGCCTGAGACCAGAATTTTTCTTGTGTCCTGGTCCTCCCACAGGTCCTATTGCCATGACCACACCAGCCACACCTTCTGCAGGCCCCTGGGGGAGCGTCCATCATCCAAATATCAAAATCACCACCTTATTTTCAGTCTTCGTGTCTATCAGAAGCCTTTCCAATTCCTGGAAATACATTCTGAAAATCTCTCCAAATAGGGAACCCCTCACTACCTGAGAGAGGGATAACAGTTCCTACTGAGAGAACCAAGCCGCACCGTCTGAAGCGTAGAACCTAACAGCTGGGAAACAGCCCTTCAATAAATTAATCAGGAACAAAGCAATGTGTGGATGAGGAGAGCAACAAGCTTGTTTTCTGCTTAGGTGCAACCATGGAATCTCAAAGAATGGGGAGCATCTGTATTGGCTCTCCTGGCTTTGAAAGGGGATAAGTTGTGAATCCCTCATCGTGGCAGGACCTCAAAGAGTTACTTCTGTCTCTGGCCTCCCTGACTTCCTCTTATCATTGCACTCCTACAAAGATTCCATCCCTTCTTGAAATACTTTTATATTTTTTAAATCTGTATCATTTCTAGGACAAACAAGTATCACAAGTTACACCCAATGGGTAAAGTGTTTCCAATAATTTGTCCTCAAACTACTTGTGAAACTTCCTAGAGACCTAAGACAGAGGAGACCTAAGCAGAGAGAGGAGACTGTTTATTGTGTAGTTTAAAACTGAGACTCCCAGAGTTGGCTGGTCATCAAAATCACCTGGGGAGGTTTGTTTTGTAATAACTACCCATTTTGGGGTTCCACGCCCACCCTGAGAGTCCACTTCAGTAGTTCTGGAGTAGAGCCCAAAAATCTGTAGTTTTAAAAAGCTTCCCAGACGACTCAAGATCAGGCAAGTTTGGGAGCCACTGATTTAAGGAAAAACTGGAAGATCTCCACGCCTACATTGTTTGAAATCCTTCATTTCACTTAGTCACAGTGCCTGAAATTAGCATCCACTGCAGCAGATACATTTTTGGTGAAGGAAAGTCCTCCATTAAAAGAGATCAAGCTCATTAATACCTTCATGTTAATTACACTGCAAGCCTGGAATCTGGGAGTTGAAAAGTTACCCCAGAAAGAATTCAGCTGTCCCTCTCCCCAAGACCACCACTAAATACACAAAGCTGCTCTTGAGTAATCAACAAGCCTTCACTGGAATACCTCCAGAGACAGGAAGCCCTCATCTTCATTGTGCGGCCCACTCCAATGGTTTATTTAGCAGACTTTCCCAGGACTGGCTGTGCATCTGAATCTCCAGGGATGCTTTCAAAAAATAGGTATTTAAAGGCCTTACCCCAAACCTACAACATCAGACCTCTCCCACAAGGGTAGTTCTTATTTTTTTAACAGACCCAAGGCAGTGCATGCACAGAACCACACCTGAGAATTATTGGTTTAATGTGCCGACCTTCTTTGAGATGAAAGTGGCCATTTAGAGAACAAGCGGGAGGTGGTTTGGAGGCACAGGGATCTCAGAAAGGGGAACAGAGTGACAGCTGTGAGTAGCCAGAGGGGACCAAAAGGATGCCTGCAATGAAGAAGAAAGGGCCCTAAAATAAGGGATCTGGGCAAAGGAGACTAGGAGGCCAGTGAGCACCCATTACTCCTTCTTTGGAAAGATGCTTGCGCTCTACCACAGATGAAAGTACAGATCTTTGTGGTGTGCATTTTCCTGACCCCATACTATCCTCTGACCCTTGTTTTCCTTGCTTCTTCACTCTCTGCTTTAAACGTATGCCTTCTTCTATTTTAGGTATCCTTTGTAAGCTACCTTCAATCCTTTCTGAAATGAGAAAAACAACCAACAAAAAAACCTCATAAGCTTAGGAATATTTACTTTATAGTTATTTTAATAATTTGAGATTTGGTGAAAAAGACCCTATTTCCCTGCCCTCTCTTTTGTGATTGTACTATAGATTTTCAGATTCCCCTCCTCACTAGCTTCCCCCAGGGGGCTGGCCAGTTTCCACCTTTCATTACAGAAGGCTCACCTGGCCATGCTCACTGGGTTGAAGCCAATCGGGACTGGCAAAAAGACAGCTGGGTTATCCATGCAGTCATCTATCTGGCCTGCCACAAAGGGAGCCTGATAGTAGGGAAAGAGAAGAGGGTGTGATGAGGGGGGTTACTCTAGTGCATCAGGACCCCCCCCCCCAATACTTGTTTAAATGCAGATTCCTGAGCCTAGCTAAAATCCACTGGATTGAAATTCAAATGGGAGGGCCCACGGCCCAGCATTTTTAACAAGTTCCCCCAAGAAAATCTTCTGCATGTTAAGGTTTGAAAATACTGAACAAACTGCAAGCTCCATAAGGTCCGTGTCCTAGTCTTCTCGTGTGCCTCATTCCACATGAATGCTGGGGTCTAGTTTCTGCTCAGTGAATTTTTGGAGTCAGAGTCAAAGCTGCAGAGTTGAGAGGAAACTTGAGGTCATCTAGTACAATGCTTCTCAAACAAATTACCTGGGAGTCTTGCTAAAATGCAGATTCAGACTCGGTAGGTCCAGGGTGGGGGTTGGGGGAGCTGAAAGTCTGCATTGCTAACAAATCCCAGGTGATACTGATGTTGCTGGTGTAAGGACCACACTTTAAGGAGCAGAGGACTAGTCCTAGGTCAGCTTTTTCTGTAAAGAGCCAGAAAGTAAATATTTTAGGCTTTTGGGGTCCTCTGATCTCTGTCCAACTACTCAATTCTACTGTTGAAGTATGAACGTGGCCATGGACAATATGTAAATACAAATGGCTTTGTTTCAGTAAAACTTAATTTACAAAAACAGGCAGCACCTGGACCGACCAGCCAGCTTAGTTTGCTGACCCCTGGACTAGTCCATCTATTCTGGTTGTCAAATGGATTGGTACATAGTTATTCTGATAGGATTCCTTCCCCTTCGTCCCACAGTCATACCACTGGATCCTAATTAGTGAGAGTAAAATCAAAATTCCTTAAGAAAGCCTTTCTGTTTTCTAGCTAAATCTAGATAAATCTTGTCAATGTATCTTCCATGCTATTCCACTCCCACCCCCTTTCTTCCTGTAAAATCGACCCACCCAGCCTGTCTTCACACTTACATAGAGTCTCACCGAAATGCCAATGATGGTCACCCAGCTTCTTCCCAGCAGCCACCTAGGAGAGGACAGGTGAGGTAGTGCCACCAAGAGGACTCTAGGATACAAACCTATTGGGCAGGGATGTCAGGGCAAGAGCCAGGGCAGGGAGTGGGATATTGGGGCTTTTATGTCTCCATGAGAAGCAAAGGACAGAGGTCTCTGGTTGAGTGTCAGTGGAAAACACAGACCTTCTTCAATTTCTCAATCCCATCCAGGGCACTATCTTCTGTCCCCTCCCTAGAGGCCACCATAGACCTAACAGGACAGACTCAAGGTCAGTGGCACTGGTTGGGATGCAGAAGCCTACAATTTATTAGGGCTGGCTGCTTTGAGAGAAGGGAATGAAGGGAAAATTATCACTGAATGGATACCTACTATTTGTCGGGCACCATGATAAATGCTCTCTAGGGTTGAAGAACTCAAATACCTATAAGGGCTATTCAGGCAACATAAGTATGTAATGTGGGCCAAGTGTGAGGCAATAAGGAATGGTGGGACCAAAGCAAACTGGACACAGTCTCTATCTAAAATAATTCAGATTAAATTTTTTAAAAACATTATTCAGGCCAAACACAATATTCGTAGGCTAACCTGGCTTACCTGTCACCTCCGGCAATGAGGAGGGGTGTAAAGAGGTCTCTGTCCTAGACCTTTCATCAGCTGGTTAAAGGAGACCTGCGAAGGGGGAGAGAATGTGAAATAGTAATGTCGGTGAAGGAACGATTATCTTGGATTTTCAACACCTACAGGGGAGAGGCTGTATAATGATTCTCCAGGCCAGTGCTTAAGTCAGTACTGCTTGGAATCTGGCACTTAAAGATGCTCCTTGGAGATGACTGACTTGAGGTGCTGGGATGGAGAGACATTGACAGTAGACCAGGGGCTCAGATGGGCTCAGCAGAAATGGGACTCCATAGTGAGATCGAGGGTTTGGAGAAGACAGAAAGCTGGAGCTGGAGGGCTCCACCTAGGAGCTGAGTTACGATGAGCTTTATGGTCCTGAGTGTCACCCTGAGAAGGCAGAAGGAGCAAAACCGGGGATCAGAGTACTCACCGACATGAAGAATGCCATCCTTCCAGAGGTGCCCCCTCCACTCAGCCCCACCAGCCCCACTGCCTCCCCCCAGGCTCCTGAGAAAGGAAAAATGCCTAAGTCTCCAGGACCCCCCTCAGGTTGAGGGAAGCACATTCTTTTCTTTGTCAGTAACAAAACCTCCTTCTTGTTACAAAAGTGAACAGAATATAGCCACTGTGGTGCAGCAGAAAGAAACCTTTGAGAAAGAAACTTCAGTCTGACTCCCAAGTCTGGCTACTTATTCAAATGCTTACTTATTACAAAAAGGTCTGAAAGCAGCTTTGTCATTCATAGATAAATAGAAAGATAGATAGGTAGGTAGATAGATAGACAGACAGACAGACAGACAGAATCAGCATTATCCAGCAATTATTAGCTAGTGTATTTCAGTAAGCTACTGTGATTATCTTAAGTCTTTGTTTTCCCATCTGAAAAAAGTGGAGACAATAACACCAACTTCGCAAGTTTTTTGTAAAGGTAATGGGTGTGAAAGTGCATGGTCAACTATAAAGTATGAAGCAGTAATAGTTATAATTACTACTGATTAATAAGATGATAATAAGGACCCCAGAGAAAGGACTGAGAGAAAGGAGAACTGAGGTCTAAGAAAGTGAAAAATAGAGACCAAGAAAAGAAAAAAGTAGATAGGAAGACAAGTTTAGGCAGGTAGCAGATGGAGACTTGGTACTTTCAACACTTCCTGAACTTTTCCAGCCACTTGTACCATGGTGGTCAGAGTTGACTCACTGTAGAGTCTCTGTAGGCAACAGACAGACATCAGCAGCCAAGAAAAAGGACAGTGGACTAGGGGGTGATGGGTGAAGTGGAGGTTCTCTCAGGATTTCAAAAATTAGGGACCATGGTCTGAGAGGGCAGATGTAGAGGTGAGGTTGGGGTTGGCTTATGTATTTGTGGAGTGAAACAAAGGAGGATGGGCCTGGGTCACCTGGTAGGTGTGTATGACTTGTCCCTCCTCCTGGAAGATCTCAGCATCACATTGCCCCAGCAGCTGAACAATTTGTTCAGCATCTGCTTTGTCCAGATCCTGGGTCGGTGGGTTTGACTTCTCTGGATTGGCAGGGCTGCCTCATACCCAGACAACATACCCAGAGGGAAGAGGGGACAAGGTTACAGGCAGGGAGCCAAAGCCTCATTCACGCCTGCTGAACTGGAGGTGGGAGTGGCAGCAGGCACAACACTGGGATACACACACACAAAGCATTTAGCTTGCACCTGGTACTCTGGGACTATCAGGGAAAGAAGATGAGGAAGGAAGATGGGGAGGAGGAGGGGGAGAACAGAAACCCAGGGTGGAGGGAAGTCTAGATGGGACAGGATTCTAGGAATCAGTGCAGAAGGCCAACATGGAGAAGGGGTCTCAACTCCCACTTGCCAGGTTCTGGTGTCTCAATCACATGTTGAAACCATTTTGTCCCTGGCATGGTCCGATGCTATGGACACACCCCTGTACCTGCCTCTTCAGCCACACAAACTCTTCTGTCACACTGACTCTGCTTGCAGCTGGCAGGGCCTTATCTGAGCCACAGTAATGATTAGCCCAAGTACTCTGGCCTCTCTAAGCACCACACCCTCTCAGTGCCTCTGCCTGCACCTTTTCTGTTCACTAGGCCCCCCCCAACCCTCTGGTCACCCCAGGGGAGCTCCTGAGGTCCCTCTTTGCAGCCTCTGCTTTGCCCCCTGAAGAGCAAGACCCAAGTTCCTAACTCTTGTCCTTAGTACAATGTCCTCTTCTCTAGAGAGCCTGGAACCTGGAAGGACAAAACCCAGGCCCAGGGCAAAGAGAATCCCTGGGCATGAGTGCTCTGGAACCAGGATGCATCAGGAGGCCAGAGATCAAGAGCTTCAGGGTCAGCAGAGGTCAGAAGACCTGGACCATGGCTTGATCACAAGCTCAGCACACACAGTCCTTCCTGCCCCAGTTACCCCATTTCACTCTCTCCTCTCAGAAGAAAGGCAACAGAAGCTTTAGAGCCCCAGGGGTGCACATACTGAACTGGATGTTACAGGAGAAAGTGCCACAGAAATAGACATACTGCCATGAGAATTAGAAACCAAAGCATGTGCCCTAAATACAACTTTAGCCAACATTTATTTACACTGAGCAATGCACTTTTCACATAGAATATTTCATCAGATGCATTAACACTAAGATGATATCGACACCTTCATTTTTCAGATGATAAAACTGAAGCTCAGTCTAGAAGTTAAGTCAGTTGCTGAAGATCATACAGCTGACAGAATTGGGACTCACACCCAGGTTTCAGCCAAACTTAAGGATTTATGTGTTTATTGAGTGAATGAAGTAACTAACAAATTACTGTGAATTAATAATAATCTTTCATTCACACAGTGTTGTAAGATTTATAAAGATCGTTCCCCAACATTGTCTCATTTGATCCTCACAACAGCCCTGTGAGGTTTTGGGGGCTCTGATTTACAGGTGGGAAACCTGAGACTTAGATTAACCTTTTCCTCCAAGGCCACACAGTAAGGCGCAGAGCTAAGACAAAGGTGGTTGTTAACTTCCCCTATAAACCCAGGGCTCTTAATAATCGCCGTTATCTCCAGCTGTTAACATGCCAGACACATAGAAGACGCTCAATAAATATTTGCCTAATAAGTGAAAGAATGAATAAGAGAATGAAGGGAATCAATATCAGATTATGAATGGGGAAGGCACTTAAAAGCTGACGCAGTCTACAAGTAGGAAATTGTCAAAATAATTATTATCTCAATCACTCTGTCCCCTCCCTCACCGGAGGTGGAATTCCTCTTCCTAACTTGGATAATTCCATCCGGGGTAGGAGGGGCCTCCCAGGTGCCCGAGACCCTCGCACCTGCGCCTCTCCCATTCCCTCTCGCCCCACCCCCACCCCCAGCCCCTACCCCGCCCCCGGGCTCAGCTGGTGGAGCCGGATCGGAAGGGATGGGGACCCGGGAGGCCGCCAATGGGAGGGTCGTGGGAGGAGCCCCGAAAGAACCGGGTTGGGGGGGCGGTGATGACGGCGGCGAGAACCCCAGCGGGGCGGGGCGGGCCGGCACGTCCTGGCCGGGCTGCGGCGGAGCGAGTGGGGCCAGATCTGCAGAAGGCGGCGGCTGGCTCGCCGGGACGGTCACATCCCGCTGCAGGGGCCGTCGGAGGCAGCCGCACTGCCTCCCGCACCGGGGACCTAAGCCAGCCGCCAGACCGCGCCGGCACCGCCCCCCGCTCTCGGACAGACTGTGCGGCCAGTGGAAGCTCTGGGGGCTCCGCAGCCCCGCGGCCCGCGCTCGCTACGTCTCCGCCCTCTGCCCGCAGCTCGGTCCAGCGCTGCCCGCCTCGCCGGGCCCGCGCCGGGATGGGGTAGGGGCAGCGCCACGGAGTTGGGCGATGGGCCGCCCTCTGGGCACCGAGCAGCCCCCCGAGGCCTGACCGCGAGGACTGGCGGAGGTGGGTCTGGGCAGGGCAGAGCCGTGCACTGGGGGCGCCCGGGTTTTGCTGGGGCGGGGAGGGCATGGGGAAGGGGGGGTGCTCTGGGGCTGCTGTGGGCCAAGGGGGAGAGCTGCCTACCACCAGTGCGTTCTGGCTAGTCCTTGACCCCCCACAACTCCTGCCGCCTCCAGGAGCCCCGCCTGGATGTCAAACGGATGCCTCAGTGCCTCCCAGCGGACTCGGTGGGGACCATGGCTTCACTGATGCCCCTCTCCCCATATCTAAGCCCCACGGTCCTCCTGCTGGTCAGCTGTGACCTGGGCTTTGTGCGAGCGGGTGAGTAAACGGGGAGAGGAGCGGGTTGTCCCAGAGCTAGTCCGTGGGTGGAACCTGTTAACTTGTTAACACACTGGCACCCACAGACCGGCCTCCATCTCCTGTGAATGTGACAGTCACTCACCTCAGAGCCAACTCGGCTACTGTGTCCTGGGACGTCCCAGAAGGCAACATCGTCATTGGCTACTCCATTTCCCAGCAAGTATGAATCACCCTTCTGCTCCCCCAACTTGTGTCCTTGGATCTCAGAACATTCCTCGGGTTACCTCCCCTACCCCTTCCACGCTCCCCTCCCAGCCAGGGGAGAATCTGGGAGTTGGGTTCCCTGGCTCAAGCTGCCCTTTTCACCCAACTTCCTTGGAAGGCTTAGATATTCAAGAGTCCTGGGTTGAGCCTTGTGGCCCGGGACCAGAGTAAGACTGCCCTCTGCTCTCATCTCCCTGCAGCGACAGAATGGCCCTGGGCAACGTGTGATCCGGGAGGTAAACACCACCACTCGGGCCTGTGCCCTCTGGGGCCTGGCTGAAGACAGTGACTACACAGTGCAGGTCAGAAGCATCGGCCTTCGAGGAGAAAGCCCCCCAGGGCCCCGGGTGCACTTCCGAACTCTCAAGGGTTCTGACCGGCTACCCTCAAACAGCTCAAGCCCAGGTGAGAGTCTCAGTTATTCCTCACTCCCGAAAGCTTTGGATTCTCTGGTTATTTACCTGGTCTTTAGTCTCTTGTTTACTTCCCCAAAGCAAGAAGCAGTCTAGCTTAGATGAATAGAAGGATGATTTAATTGATTGTACTGCCAGGAAAGGAAGGGAAGCAGGTTGGCAAGGGACTGGGTATAGACAGGCTGGTAACAAATTGGAGGAAGGGCTTTTAAGCTTCCTTTTACACAGCCTCAGTTCAGAGCAGCTGCAGCCTGCATGAGTGAGTACCTGTCCTGCAGCCCTCCTGCTTTCTGGTCTCTAACCACTTGTCCACCAACAGCTTCCCAGAGAGGGGCTACCCCAGGGCGACACTGTGATGGGTCAACTGTAACTCTAATTCCCCGCATCTCCATCCTTAACTGTCTACATAGACATAGCTCTCTAGCTGCTCTCCATAACCTGGGGTCTGTCTCCTTCCTTCTCAGGTGACATCACAGTTGAGGGTCTGGACGGAGAGCGACCACTGCAGACAGGAGAAGTGGTCATCATTGTGGTCGTGTTGCTCATGTGGGCTGGTGAGTAAGCACCTGGTGGGGGGCCAGTGATTGAGGGAGTGGGGCTCCGTGAGAGAGGGAGGTGGTGAAGGTTGTCAGAAGAAAAGGGGGTGAGAGCAGTGGCCTGGGGAGATGTTTAGTTGAGGGGGATGAGCAGGAAAAGTTTGAAGAAAGGGAGAGGAGGCTGTTGGGAGCCCAGAGAGGATGATGAAGAGGGGGTGCTTGTGCATGAGCACCAGGAATTCAAAGATTTTCTTTGCAGATTTTCTAGAATCTGCATGGGTATCTCACTGCCTTTGGAGGCTGTGAGTGGGGAGGTCAAGATCAAGGCTCGGATTGTACTGTTGTGTTTCAGCTGTGATTGGGCTATTCTGCCGTCAGTATGACATCATCAAGGACAACGACTCCAACAACAACCCCAAGGAGAAGGGGAAGGGGCCGGAACACAGTCCTCAGGGGAGGCCAGTGGGGACAAGACAGGTGATGTGGGGCCAGTGAGGGAGGGAGGGAGGGGTGATTTGGCCTCTAGGAGCAGCAAGGAAAAGGGAGAAGGGCACAGAAGGGCAGGAAAGAGGGAGAACAGAAATTCTGGATGGAGGAGGCTATCACCTTCCTGAAATTATAGACTCAAGCCATCTTTTTTTTTTTTTTTTTTGTAGAAAAAGTCACCATCTATTAACACCATCGACGTATGAGTGAAGAAACAGAACCAGAAGACAGATGCACTAAAAACCTGGGGATGGGAATGGGGTCAGGGAGAGCCTAAGATGGTGATCTACCCAAGACTGAAGGATCCCACAGTCTCCCAGAGGGTAATGACACTCCCACAATCTCAGGCCTGGTATCCATCCTCTTTGCACTGTGAGCAGGGCCAGAAGGTAGGTCTGTCAGGGTCTGTGCCCCTGGACCTGGGGAGTGGACATCAGGTGGGATATGTCCTTCCATCCCCCAGGTCCAGGGGAGAGTCACTTGTTTAACTTTATCCCATTAGGTCCCAAATGGGGCCCTCATTTCACCTGCATCAGGACTCTCAGCATCCCCAGCTGCCCCTACATCTTGCCTCTGGGTCTCAGAGAGGAGTGTTTCTGTGGGTACTCCCCCTCCCCCAGCAAATAAAAGGAATTGTCTGGGCCTGGAGGCAGATGCTGCACTGCACTACTCCAATGTCTTCCATGGAGCCTCAGGTGCTCCCCCTCTCACCTGGCAGCCTTTCCAGCTGCTGGTGATCTCACCCCTTGGACATTTTTCCAATAAAGTTTCTTGGACAAACTGGAGCTGACTCTATGGTATACGTATAGTATGCTGAAGACATTTCTCCACTGTCTCTCCCTTGACTACAACTGCCCCTCACACCACCACCAACTATACAGGAGCAAACTCTTATTCTAAGGTGTTTGCCTGGAATGGGTAGAGAAGGGCCAGAAAGGAGCATAGAAAACTAGAGTCCTAGTTCCTTTTGCTTTGATGGGTGAGAAAGGGGAGAAGGAAAAAAAGAGAATATAAATTCTTCCTGCACCAGTGGAAATTAAGATTATGTCACATGAGAGGGTCGGTAGCCTTTTTATCTTCACTGCCCACATCAGCAGCCCAGCTCCTCACCATTTATCCCTCTGACTTCATCAACCCTGAGCTAATTTTCAGAAAAGGACTGAACAGTGTCTTGGGACAAATGAAAGAGCAGCTACACTAATGGATCCCTGGGCGCCAAGTGCTCCTTTCCTGTGCATTCCTGTGCCTCTTCTTCCCTGCCCTTACTTTCCCTTTTGTCTGTTTGTCTCTCTGTTCATTCAGTGAAAGTCAATAATAATTGTAAAGTATAAATGAGTTTATATTCACTATCTGCCACTATATCCTGATGAGGATTCTGGAAATAAAACGGGTTGGAACTCTTCTGTCAAAAGAATTATAATTTGGGCTCTGGAGCCTACTTGTTTCTGTGAAGATAGGGACTGTCCTCTACTTTTTCCTAAGTTCCAAGGGGGGTTGGTGCCAGTGAGAGAAATACTTGTTGACTTTTGCAACCAATATGGAGGAAAGGCATCAGAAACAATCTGTCTGGACAGCATATGCTACACTGTCTGAAGGGTTACAGTCTTCTCAATGTATGATCCTTCCAGAGGAGGCTTATAAATAACTCTCCTTTTCTGCATCTTGATCTCTCTGCTATGTTGTAAGAAATTAGACCAATAATTCTGAAGGGGACCCCAATCCAAATGAAGATCAAGAAGTCAGTATCTTTTCTACTTAACCAAGCTCCAGCCTCCATTATCACAAGACTTAACGTATCAGGTGAGCCAAGCTCTGGTTTGCCCTCTGCCCTGACCATAAAAGCATCCTGATCTAAGCAGCAGTCTTTAACCCACCGTTACCCAATTCAGAAGTAAGGTAACTTACTTCTCTCTGGCCACTGGTTCCAAAGCACTCATCTCTCAGACTCTGGACACATCATCATTTCTGGGGATGGGAGTGTCACAGGATATATAGTAACATGGCAGGGAGATAGGGAGCTAGAAATTCAGAAGGAATATAGATGCTGTTTAAATACCAGCTCTAGGTTGAGTTGCGGTTTTGTCCTTTACGCATTTGTGTTAGTTTAGGCAAGAGACTCCTCTAATCCTGAGTCTCCTGTTATGTAAAATAGGACTAAGAATGCTATCTCTTTCAAAAGGTAGTTTTGAGATTTAAATGAGATAATACATGTACAACACTTTGTACTGTACCTGGCAGACACATACTCAGTATTCCCTGTTAGCTATCATTATCAGCCTTGTGATCCCATTGCAAGTTATATAACCTATGTCGGTTCAATTCCATCAACTGGAAAAGGCCTATAATAGCAACTGCCCTGCTTTCTTCCAGGGTTGTGAGGATTAAAAGTATGCACTCCACCACGCTTACGTACATCAAAGAGCGAGAGACTTCGATTACGTAGGACCGGAGTTGCGGGAGGCTTGTGGGCGTGGCTTGAGTTTGGGTTTGCATGCCGCGACGGGATTGGTAGAGGAGAGGATTCATCATGCCCTCTCAGGGTCCCGCCCTAGATCTCACGGCGCCTGCGCACGTTCTGTTTGCTTCGCCGCGAAGCTACGTGGTGACCTTGCGACGCTTGTTGAGCTCCGGTAGCATTGGCGTCAGCGGCTGTCGCTGCAGCTGCGTGGCGGGTTGTCCAGGTAACCACGGGTGTTGTTGCTGTCTGGTGGCATCTGAAAGACAGGTGTTCGTCATGCAGTTGAAGCACCTGAGGACCCTGCTGAGCCCTCAGGTGAGGAGTCGCGCGCCTCTTCCCTCCCCCGTTCGCCTTAATGTTCCAAGAAAAGTGGGGGACTGAAGTTTTAAAACGTTGAGCGCCTACTGTGTGCAGAAGACTGAAGGTTGTAGCGATGATTTGGACTCCTCTCTGTCGGTAGAATGTTGAGTGGGCGAGATGAGCCGCTAACCACCGCAGCTTTCATTATGCTCCCTTTAACTAATCAGTACCAGGTCGGGTCTTGGGGCTCTAATTAGTGATTGCCCTTCCCTTCAAGAGGCTCGTACTAGAGAGGGAGGCGCATTTGTAAACAACGAGCACAAGTCTACACCGACTTAAATAAGCGCTTTTGGGTGCAAGCCCTACAGAGGTAGTGCAGACGACCACACTTCTCGTTCTGATGGTGAAGATCTCAAATTCTGAAGAGGCATGGGCGCTAGGATAGGAACCCTGGAACATGATGACGAATGGCTGGGTTTTGGAGTTAGGAGAGCAGAATTCAAGCCCTAGCGCCACGACTGCTTTAAGTAAATGACCTGATACCGCTGACTTTAGCCCTTATCGCATAGTCTTTCTGAGCACGCATCCAAACTTCTACATTTGAACAATGGGAGTAATAATAATCGCAGCCATAGACTAAGCGGGGAAGAGTTAAAGGAGGTAGTATACACAAGAGAACATTGTAAACTGAAAAGCAGCATGAAAGCTGATAGACGAGAGAAGGACATTCAAAATGCAAAGGACAAAATAATACAAAGCTAGTAAGAGTATCAGCCATAACTGAATGTTTAAGGTGTACCAAGGCAGTATAATAAAGAAATTAGAATTGTGGATTATGGAGTCAGACATGCATGGGTTTAAATCTTGGTTCTGCCATTTACGAACTGTGTATGTAAGTTTGAGCAAATTACTTAACCTTTCCGTGCCTCAGTTTCCCCATCTGTAAAAGATGCATAATAATAGCATCTACCTCAGTTATGAGATAAAATTAGATAATTCATATGAAGTACTTAGCAAGGAGAAAGGAGAATTGATTGATTATGGGAATCAGAAAGGCTTCACAGAGAATATGGCATTAGGAGGATAGAAGGAAATTAGAACAAAAAAGAGATGTGCTCATTGCTCAGTAAGCCATCCCTTGAATCTGTGATTTTAAAATTCCTTTATTACTAATGGAATAATTGGAAATGAAATCCTCCTTCAATCTCTCAAAATAAGATGATGTCATGATGTAAGAAAGGGCTGAATGTCCAGGATTGGGCAAAACGATGAAGGAAGATGATCAGCAACAATTGGTGAGAAGCCCCCAACCATTCTACCCTAATTTAATCAAGAGTTGGAGAGGTCTAAAGGCGGTGGTGTGGCTATTTTCTGACTCTGGTTTGAGGATATTGGTAAAAAAAAAAAAGCCTTTTTACCTCTGACTTTGGAGATAGGTAGGTTAGGAGTGAAAAGTAACAATGTTTTATGTCAGAGCTCTAGAGCCCAAATAACTAATCAAACAACTGGAGCAGAAACTAAATTCTTTATTTCAAGGTGGGAAATCCTTAGTACACCACAATAGACAACCAGGGCTGGTGGTGGGAGGGACAGATATGACAAGAATAATTCACTGAGAGTTGATCACCTCTCACTTGGGCTTCTATGAAGTGGATTGTTAAGGAAAAAAACAAAAACAAAGTGATATTGTTTATCTTAAGTCTCAACTCTGGTTATTTTACTCCCCATTCCAGAACTTTCACTGTCTCTTCCTTTCCTACTAAATAAGCCTAAACTTGTTAGCCTAGCTTCTAAGACCGTTCCTGAACTGGCCTCAGTCTCTTTCTTGCCTTACCTTGTCTATTCTGCTAGTTATAAAACAGTTTCAACTAAATTAAATTACTGTTTATTGACCAGGACTTGCCATTGTTTGTGCCATTCTTTCTACCACAGATAATTTCTCCACTCGACTGTATCCATTCTTAAAAGCTTAATGTTGATCATTTAAACAGAAAATTATCTAAGGCTTTTCTAAACTACTACAGTGCTTTGTATGTGCCTCTCTTATGGGACTTTTCCCATTTTTGTGCCATCTTATTAGATCCGTGGGCAGGGACCATGTTTTGCTCTTTGTCTCTCATCCCTTGGCCAAATGCCTTGCTCTATAAGGTACTGAAAAAACATTAACTGAATGAATGGCTAAGGACCAAAACTTAGACCAATTGCATTTATTTCAATAGCAGACCTGGGATATGAGGGGATGAGGAGGCCATTGCAGGGACACATTGTTACAGTTGATTTATCATGTCACCTCTTAGTGCATTTGCATTATGGGTTTCTAGAAGCACTTTGCTCTCACAGTCTAGGGCTTTATGGCCTCGGAGAAGAGGATGGATCATGGGCATCTCTTTGTTATAAGGTCTTTGATAGGAAAATTGACAAAAGTCACACTAGAAGTAATGGAATTCGAAATGATTTTGGAATTCTAGGCCAGCACCTGGGTTTATTTTTGCCCTCTTTGTCTCTGCAGGATGGAGCTGCAAAGGTCACCTGCATGGCATGGTCCCAGAACAATGCCAAATTTGCTGTCTGCACAGTGGACCGAGTGGTGTTGCTGTATGATGAACATGGGGAGCGGAGAGATAAGTTCTCCACCAAACCAGCTGACATGAAGGTGAAGAGAATACTCATGTGTATTTTAACCTGTTGATGGGGCCTTGTAAACCTGGAAAACTAACCAGCTTCCTAGCCACAGGCACGGGAAATGGCCTGCCCTTTTCTCAGTATAAATCCCTCAAGCCCACTATAGTCATACATACACCTTGTAAGTATACTCATTGCTTATTTTTCTTTCCTTTCCTAATTTTCTTTCTTTCTGACTCTTAGTATGGCAGGAAGAGCTATATGGTGAAAGGCATGGCTTTTTCTCCTGATTCCACTAAGATTGCCATAGGACAGACTGACAACATCATCTATGTCTACAAAATTGGAGAAGACTGGTGAGGATAGAGACTGGGAGATGGGGTGGCCTAGAGAAGAAAGAGAAGGCTGGAAGCAATGCCTCACTGGGGAGGAGGAACAGAGAGGATGAGGAGCCCCAGGTAGGGGCGTGGAAGGCAGAGGCCTTCTGGAGTCTGTTGTCATTGCTTCCCTACCTTTGCCTGCACCGCATGTTCTGTAATCCCATCCCTGGAGGAATCAGTCTTAGATCTACAAGGAAACCCTGTGAGATCCTCTGGAGCCCGGAGTGATGTTGTGTCTTTGTTATTCTTCCAAATATCAGGCTCCTTCTAATGCCTCCTTGAAGGGCTTCTGTGGAGTGGTAGGAAACACTAACGGGCTAGGGACAGTATCTACAATTCCTTCCCCGCACTCCAGCATCTTTTGTGGCATCATTTGTGACTTATGGAAATGGTTTTTAACATGCTTCCTCCTTTTGTTTGGCAGGGGTGACAAGAAAGTCATCTGTAACAAGTTCATCCAGACGGTAAATCTCAAACCAGTCCATGGGAGATTAGGAAGAACAAGCATGTATCGATATATCTGCTTATAAATACAACCAGGAGTTGCATTTGTTAACATCTGGCTCTGACTTTACCTGCTTTGTGAATGGTGCTGCCTGGCTGCTAATCCCTCTGTGCTTTCCTCTTTAGAGCCCTGTCGTGTCCCGTCCTGTCCTTCCCTACAGGCAGTTGGGGTGGTAACATGTGGCAGACTGTTTAGGTTCACGTTGTTATCAGTGTGCTAACATGCAAAGACAGATTTATCCTTTTCATTCTCTCTTTCTTACAGAGTGCTGTTACCTGTTTGCAGTGGCCAGCAGAATATATCATTGTCTTTGGACTGGCTGAAGGGAAGGTAAAGGAGGGAGGAGAAACAGAGGATTGGTTATGGATGGGGATAATTGTTCTAAAAAGAGCAATGTGGTAAATCTCTCTTAGGGTCAAGTTGCGTTCTGGGGGAGACTACATAGGGACCAGTCTTTGTTTTTTCTTTGTCTTTCCTTAGGACCTGGGTGAAATTGAAAGTAGCCTAACCCGACTTGTGTCCATTCTCCCATTTTCAGGTTCGTTTAGCAAACACCAAAACTAATAAATCATCTACCATCTATGGGACAGATTCTTATGTGGTGTCACTGACAACGAAGTGAGTAAGGAAGAGTGGTATCCCAAGAGCTTGGAAATGGTAGGAAAAGCTATGAGGGAGTGTGGGCTGGGAGACCATAGTATGATAGATGGGGAGGACTGGTAGCAGGAACCACAGGTAGGGTAGCGTTTGACAGAGAAAGGGGACTTTCTTGGTGAAACAGAACCCTCTAATCTCTTCCTGTTTTTCTCTCCTTTCCTCCTTTTCCCCTTTTTTAGTTGCTCTGGGAAAGGAATTCTCTCTGGTCATGCAGATGGCACCATTGTTAGGTATTTCTTTGATGATGAAGGCTCTGGAGAGTCACAGGTATGAACAGAGTATGCTCTGGGATAGAGGGTAAGGAAATCCCAACAGCTCTCCTAGAGGAGGCTGGACATCTAAGGACTTTAGATTATAGTGCTGGGGGAGGAGGCTAGAGGAGTGAGATCTCAGGGAGAGAGACGGATGGGGCACAGAGAGGATCAGAGCCTAATATTTATGGGAAAGCATGAATCAAGTGGAAGGGACCTTGAGGCACTGGGAAACAAAGACTGAGAATAATGAAAAGTGAAAATTTTTTTCATTTATATAAAATATATATTTTATATATATTCATAGAAAAAAGAATGGTTTATTCTTGAGAGAGAAAAGATGGGGGATTAAAGATTTTATTTTATTTTATTTTATTTTTAACATTTTTTATTGAGTAATAGTCATTATACAATGTTGTGTCAAATTCCAGTATAGAGCACAATTTTTCAGTTATACATAAACATACATATATTCATTGTCACTTTTTTTTTTCGCTGTGAGCTACCACAAGATCTTGTATTTCCCTGTGCTATACAGTATAATCTTGTTTATCTATTCTACATTTTGAAATCCCAGTCTGTCCCTTCCCACCCCCCGCCCCCTTGGCAACCACAAGTTTGTATTCTATGTCTATGAGTCTGTTTCTGTTTTGTATTTATGTTGTTTTTTCTTTTTAGATTCCACATATGAGTGATCTCATATGGTGTTTTTCTTTCTCTTTCTGGCTTACTTCACTTAGAATGACATTCTCCAGGAACATCCATGTTGTTGCAAATGGCGTTATGCTGTTGGTTTTTATGGCTGAGTAGTATTCCATTGTATAAATATACCACATCTTCTTTATCCAGTCATCTGTCAATGAACGTTTAGGCTGTTTCCATGTCTTGGCTATTGTAAATAGTGCTGCTGTGAGCACTGGGGTGCAGGTGTCATTTTGAAGTAGGGTTCCTCCTGGATATATGCCCAAGAGCGGGATTCCTGGGTCATATGGTAAGTCTATTCCTAGTCTTTTGAGGAATCTCCATACTCTTTTCCACAGTGGCTGTACCAAACTGCATTCCCAACAGCAGTGTAGGAGGGTTCCCTTTTCTCCACAGCCTCTCCAGCATTTGTCATTTGTGGACTTTTGAATGATGGCCATTCTGACTGGTGTGAGGTGATACCTCATTGTAGTTTTGATTTGCATTTCTCTGATAATTAGTGATATTGAACATTTTTTCATGTGCGTATTGATCATTTGTATTTCTTCCTTGGAGAATTGCTTATTTAGGACTTTTGCCCATTTTTGGATTGGGTTTGTTTTTTTCTTATTAAGTCTTTTGAGCTGCTTATATATTCTGGAGATCAAGCCTTTGTTGGTTTCACTTGCAAAAATTTTCTCCCATTCTGTAAGTTGTTGTTTTGTTTTATTTATGGTTTCCTTTGCTGTGCAGAAGCTTGTAAGTTTAATTAGGCCCCATTTGTTTATTCCTGCTTTTATTTCTATTGCTTGGGTAGACTGTCCTAGGAGAACATTTTTGAGATGTATGTCAGGTAATGTTTTGCCTATATTTTCTAATAGGAGGTTTATTGTATCTTGTCTTATGTTTAAGTCTTTGATCCATTTTGAGTTTATTTTTGTTTATGATGTAAGGGAGTGTTCTAGCTTCATTGATTTACGTGCTGCTGTCCAGTTTTCCCAACAGCATTTGCTGAAGAGACTGTTTTTATTCCATTGTATATTCTTGCCTCCTTTGTCGAAGATTAGTTGACCAAAAGTTTGTGGGTTGATTTCTGGGCTCTCTATTCTGTTCCATTGGTCCATATGTCTGTTTTTGTGCCAATACCATGCTGTCTTGATTACTGTAGCTCTGTAGTATTGTCTAAAGTCTGGGAGAGTTATTCCTCCAGCCTCTTTCTTTTTCTTCAGTAATGTTTTGGCAATTCTAGTCTTTTGTGATTCTGTATAAATTTTATTATGATTTGTTCTAGTTCTGTGAAATATGTCCTGGGTAATTTGATAGGGATTGCATTAAACCTGTAGATTGCCTTGGGCAGTGTGACCATTTTAACTATATTGATTCTTCCAATTTAGGAGCATGGAATATCTTTCCATTTTTTAAAGTCTTCTTTAATTTCCTTCATCAGTGGCTTATAGTTTTCTGCATATAATTCTTTCACCTCCTTGGTTAGGTTTACTCCTAGGTATTTTATTACTTTGGGTGCTGTTTTAAAGGGGATTGTTTCTTTACTTTCTTTTTCTGTTGATTCATCATTAGTGTAAAGAAATGCAACTGATTTTTGAACGTTAATCTTGTAACCTGCTACCTTGCTGAATTCTTCAATCAGCTCTTAAAGATTTTAGTCTAATTCCCTATTGTTAAAATTATTTACATTAAGAATTACTTGTGTATCTTCATCATCATTGTCCTATATTTTTTTTTGCTATGTGTCAGCCACTGTTCTAAATGCTTTACTTTTAAGAAATACTAAATAAAATATAGTTCCACTAAAAAAAAAGAGTTACTTTTGTAATAATTAAATGCATCCCTCCTAAAATAAAGGAACCATATGCTCCCTGTGGGCCTATACAGTGTTGGTTAATGTGTAGGACAGCTTCCTTTGGGGGAGCATATTAAAGGTCTTCAAACACAAGAAGTTTCCTCTTGAACCCGGGATCAATAACTGTGTGTATATGTTATACATATGTGTGTGTGAGAGTAAAACAGAAAGACAATTTGTGAAGTCTTCAGATTAGGATGTGTTAGGGTGGGAAAATGTTGGGAGAAAGATTTCTGCAGAGTAGGATAGTCAGAGTGCGTGTGTCAGATGCTAGGAATGAGAAATTTCTGAGGTGGAGTCCTCAGAGTCAGAGTCAGAGTGATTGAAACCCTCTAATTTTGTCTTAGGGGAAGTTGGTTAACCATCCGTGTCCACCCTATGCCTTGGCTTGGGCAGCTAACAGCATTGTGGCTGCAGGCTGTGATCGGAGGATTGTGGCATATGGGAAGGAAGGCCATGTACTACAAACTTTTGATTATAGCCGTGACCCTCAGGAGAGGGAGTTCACCACAGCTGCAGCAAGTCCTGGGGGCCAGTCTGTTGTGCTGGGAAGTTATGACAGGTGGGTTCCCTTTTCAGTTGCGTATTTTCCCTGTACACTCTTTGCTTTAGCCCAGTTATTCTCACCCAGAGTGGGAGACTGAATCAGAATCAAGTGATTCTCAAGTTTTAGTTCATGTACTTTCCTCTTCCTGTTCCCACCCTCCGTTGGCATGTAGGCAATTCCAGAATGCACTGTGCTCTTGTTGTGTCTCTGTGCCTCTCCCCAGGATTCCACAGCAGAATTCATCTCCACTTTCTTTGTGTTCCCCTTGCCCCTTTTCAGACTACTGACTTAGTCTTTATCACATTATATTATACTCTGGTATTTGTATCTATCTGGCTTAATCAAAGAATCCCTGAGAAAAGGGTCTATTCATTTTTTTTTAATCTCTAGGGCCTAAGTTAGTATTTAGTACATAATATTGTGCAAATGTTTGATGGATGAATGAATAAATGATGGAACAGTGGATAAACAGCTAGTGTCAGGGTCTCATCACTTCCTTGGAGCACTTTTTAACCCGAGCTTTCTCAGTCCTGTCTTTCTGTCCCCTTCAGTTTCATGTGTCTCTTCCTTTCTTCTCTGACTCCTGCCATTTCTCTTTTCTTTTTCCACATTTCTCTACTGCTAACAGCTCATTTTTCTAACCAGCCACAATCTCCTTTTGTTTTCTCCACTCCTATCACTCTTCTTCCCTTTTATTTTTGACTTGATTTTCCCAACTTACTTCCTTTGAACATTTTGTTCTCTCATCCTAGACTCCCTAACTTGTCTGTTCTCTTTTATTTCATCTATTCTCTGATGTAGCAAGACTAATGTCCCTCAGTTACCAGCCTGTTTTTCCTCTTCTACCCAGCCTCCATCTCTTCTAAAAGCCACATACTTATTTTCAGACTTCGGGTGCTAAACTGGAGCCCTCGGAGAAGCATCTGGGAAGAGGCAAAGCCCAAGGAGATTGCCAACTTATATACCGTCACTGCCTTGGCCTGGAAGCGGGATGGCTCACGACTCTGTGCGGTGTGTTACTTGTAACCCCTTTCTGCTATGGTGACATTCTTCAAATTAGGAAAATTCCTGCCTTATCCTAAAGCATTCTCTCCTGACGCTAGAGAATCTCCTCTTCCCTTTCGACCACAACCTAAAACTCTAACATTACAGGCAGGAAAGAGAAATTCATACCTTGTTGGAGGCCAAAAGAGTTTTATAGGCAGGGCTGATTTCTCCCTTACATCTCGTCACTGTGTGATGCCCTTGAGTCCTGCTATTGCCACCTCTTTCCCTGCTGGTACTTCCAAAAACAACCATCCCTCATACTGCCAGCTCTTCTATAGATTCTAGAACCTAGGTTTTGAGAGTGTCTCTAAATACCCTCCGCATGCCTCCATACTGTGTGTTACTTTCCCTGTATGCTGTCCCTTTCCCTTCCAGGGCACACTCTGTGGTGGAGTGGAACAGTTTGACTGCTGTCTCCGAAGGAGTATTTACAAGAATAAGTTTGAGTTGACATATGTGGGACCTAGCCAGGTAAGCAGCTGATAGCCTGCCACACCGAGATCTTGCCATCTTGCAATACTTCCTGCCATCTGGCCACAGCCACAGTGTCAAATTTAACCTCTGGCAGAGCTATTCTGAGGAACAGAACGTGTCAGGGCAACTCTGGCAACTTTCCTGCTATAGTTCTTCTAGCTTATTGTAGGAAAAGGTTTAAACACCAGGCTTAAGGGCTACAGAGATTGCCATTTACATCTTCCTGGTTTAAAACTTCATTGCCTATATGTCAACTGGGAAAGTTGATAAATAGGATTATAGTTCTGAATTCTTCTGTTCTAGGGCCTCTGAACTCACTGTGTATGATGTTACAAGCTAATTTCTTAGTTCCCAAGCCGACTTTTTTCTCTACTTCCATCCTCCTTTCCTTCATTTATTATTCGTTGATTCCATCTTTCTTTCATTTTTCTCCAGCAATATTTATGCATTCTTTATATGTCAGCACTGTTAGGCATCGAGAATTCAAAGATAATTATCTGTAATATGTTGTCCCTGAATAGAGAAGATCATTCCAGCAAAGGAGCCAGACATAATCAAAAAATAATATAGCACATTGTGGTAAAGTTATCATAAAGGTTTGTACAAAGAGCTGTGGGAACATAGGGAGAGTGATTGATTTTACCTGGTGGAATTTTCAGAATCAGATGTATTATAAACATCGAAAGAGATAAAATATGAAAGCATTTCATGTATAGTAAAGCATTATGTAAATATGAGGTGTCCTTCTTACCAACAATAACCTAGGCAAGGAAACAAGATGTTACTCTGTTTAGCACTGTGGAGGCGGGCGAAGGGCACAGTGTGCTTACCGCTGTTTGGGATTGGGAGAAGCCTAGGGAGCTCAGACTCATCTCCTACCAAGGTGATTGTGAAGAACCTCTCATCGGGGACCAGGGTGGTACTCAGGTCACACTATGGCTATGAGGTGGAAGAGGTGAAAATCCTGGGAAAGGAACGTTACCTGGTGGCCCACACGTCAGACACACTGCTGCTGGGGGACCTGAACACTAATCGCCTTAGTGAGGTAGGAACCAGAGGTGGGGAGGTGGGGAATGAGGCATCCTGAGGTGCTCCTCAGGCGAGCCATGGTCCCTTGGGGGAGGGAGGCTCTCCACAGGAAACTCTTGTACTGGTGTTGAGGACCTGGTTTCAGGGAATGAGACCTGGGAGGGTTAGAATCCTGGAATGTGAATCACCATTATTGGACTGTTTTTATACCATCTCCCAGAAACAAAGGGACGTGGGCAAAATCTGACAGCATCTCTTCTGTGCAAAGTCAAAGCCTCCCAAAATTCGATCTTTCTGCCTCCCACCCTGTCGTTCTTGCAGCATTGTCTTGGATAATTATCCACATTATTCTTTATGTCTTCTACCCCCTTCACAGGTAGCTTGGCAGGGCTCCGGTGGCAATGAGAAGTATTTCTTTGAAAATGAAAATGTGAGTAGAGCTTGTTTCACCATCACTGTCTTGATAAACCTCCTTCTAGCTTCTGTGTTAGAAGGATGGCAGGTGGCAAAGGGTTGAGGAAAGAGCAGATAAAGGCGGAGGATAAAACAGGCAGGGGAACAGAATAAAGAGAAAAGTGGGAGTCTCTTTAAACTGATAGTATACGTCCCTCTACTGTTTTTCTGTTTCTTCATGCAGTCTTTCCACCATATAACAGCTCCGTTCATCCCCAGGTATGCATGATCTTTAATGCTGGAGAGCTAACCCTGGTGGAATATGGCAGTAATGATACCCTAGGTTCTGTACGTACTGAATTCATGAACCCCCATCTCATCAGGTAACTACACAAGGTTCTCTAAATTTTTGAAACCCAAAAGAATTCCTTTTTGACTTCTACCTCCTATATCCTCGAATTAATCCAAAAACTTCTTCCTTTGAGTTATTTCAGAGCTCTTGATAAATATCCCAACCACCTAAGCCCATTTTGTCTCACCTGACCCTTCATGTTTCAGTGTCCGTATTAATGAGAGGCGTCAGCGAGGAATGGAGGATAATAAGAAACTGGCTTATCTTGTTGATATTAAGACTATTGCTATAGGTGAGTAAGACTCTCATAATTTTAATAATATAATAGATGTTTGTAAATCACTTCCATATCACAGGATTGTATGCAGTGGAAAATCCAGGAATCCACCAGGCAGTGGATAAATGTGTGACCTCATTTTTAACAGTGGATATGTGAAATGTTTAAATCCGTGTGTCCATGTCCAAATCTAGAAGTCTAGATATAGATGCGTTGGTACATGAAGGCCTGCATGTATAATTATTCATGTTCTCTAGGCATATATCTTAGGGGTGGAAGATTGTGAGTTGTAGAGGAGAACCATTAGCAAATGTAAGAATTTTTCTGTTTAGACTTCATAAAATCAGAGACTCTTAGAACTGATAGGGCCCTTATTTCTGTATAGTTTGTTGTTAGTAAGTAGTGATGACCAACTTTATTTGCATTTCACAAATGTTCACATTTATAAATCTTATTTTATATATTAATAGTTTTTTTTTATCATGAAATGTTTCGAGCACGGGGAAAAAATACAGAGAATAGCATGGTATTCTCTGAAAAGGTTGGAGAATAACATATCCAGATAGTGTAGTTGTTAAGAACAGGGCTCTGGAGTCAAACCTCCCCATTTCTCTACTTCCTACTCATGTGATCTTAGGTAAATTACTTAACCTTCCTGTATCTCAATTTCCTCACCCACAAGATGAGGGTAAAAATAGTCCCTACTTCATATGAAAAACACTTAGACTAGTGCCTGGTACGTAATAAGTGCTTAATAAATGTTAGTTATTAATAATAATAATATCATTACTGCTACTTGTGTACCCATACCCGGTTCTGTCAGATCCTTACATTTCATTATACTTACCTGAGATCTTTTCTGTCTTCTCTTATTGATGGACATTTAAGTTGTTGGTTTTTTTACTGTTACAGCATTTCAGTTCTCTAAGGTTTACAACTAGCATGGAATTGCTGAATCATAAGGGAGGTACATCTTCAATTTCACTAAATATTTCCAAATTGCTCTCTGAAGAGGTTATACCAATTTACATTCCCACCAGCAGTTACAGTTCCACATCCTCTCCAATACTTGAAATTGCCTGACTTCATCATTTGGCTCAGTCTGATATATGTGAAATAATATTTTATTGTATTAATTTTTTTGTTGTTCATTTGTCTATTAGCCATTTGGATTTCTTCTTCTGTGAATTGCCAGTTCACATCCCTTACTTCTATTTGAAATTAGGTTGTCTTTTCCTTATTTACTTGAAGGAGTTTTGTGTGTGTATGTATATAGGCTTTGATGGTTATTTGCATTGCAAGTATTTTGTCTCAGCCTGTGGCTTGTCTTTTCTCTCCTTTTCACTGTCTTTTAGTGTTCAGACATTTTTAATTTTAATGTAGTCCATTTTATCACTTCTTAATAAATAGTTTGTGGTTTTTGAGGTCTTACTTAAGAAATCCTTCCCGACTCCCTCTTATATTTTAGCATTTAAAAATTTTGCTTTCTACCTGGGATTTATTTTTGTGCATAACGTGGGTAGGACTCTAATTTTATTTTTTTCCATATGTTTAACCATTCATTGAAAGCCCACTCTTCACCCACTAATTTGTAATGTCATCTCTCATAAATCAAGTTTCCGTATACATATGGATCTGTTCTTAAGATATTTTTATATTTCATGAATTTTATATTTCACATGAGGTTGCTGAGCTCAGAAATGTAAGTATCTGTAACGGAAATAATAATACAGTCCAGTGGCCTAAGTTCTAACAGCAGTAATGACCTGTGAGACTTTGGACAATTCACCTCGCTCTGTAGGTCTCATCTTCAGTGTGTGTAAAATGACAGAGTTCTTCTCTTAACCTTTTGAAGTCACTGACCCCTTTGAGTATCCAATTAAAATCATAGATCCTTTCCCAGAAAAAAATATATATACACATATAATTTTGTGTATAATTTCAGGGTATTCACAGAAATAGAGTCCTCACAGCTCTTGCATTCTATGAGTGTACTTATAATTGTGGCATTAAAGCATGGATTCATCATTTTGTTTTTTAATTAAAGGAAGATTCATTTTTAAGTAAGTTGGTCTTCCCAGTTGTGGACATCAGCTGGCATTTGATCTTTAACTTAAGTGTATTTAACAAAGGCAGGCACACTGCTTGTTGATAATGGATATCAGTAAGAGTTTTGAATTGGCTGTGTTCAGGAGACTCCCTGAAAGCATCCTAGCCAACCCTGAGTGGTGTATTCTAAACAAATTGTATCTTATATGTCTACAAAATTCAGACCAAACTAATACTCATTCTCTGCACTGACCAGCCTAACTTTAGTCGGGTTCCTCGTATTTTGTCTGTGTGCCTTCACAACTGTTTGCCCCTCAGCGCTCTTACATTATCGGCGCTTAAATGGGCAGGGAACTCCTCAGAGCCCGTATGATAATCAAGGTCATTTTATTCATCAGTTTTCTCTTGTTGTGATTGGGGCTCATCGTGATTAATAGGAGCCAGCTGCTCTGTACTTCTGACCTGCTCTGAGACAATTCCAAGAGTCCCAGGGGAACTCACATTTCTTGATGGGTCTGGATGCTTTGCATTAATTACAGAGTTAAACAAAACCTCTATAATTTTAGAAGAAACTTGATATCTTAAGCATCTTAGCAAAATTATGTTGTGCTGACCGTTTGAATTCCTGTGTAATACGCTCTAGACTTATGCAACATTCTCAAAGCCAGACGTTCAGAGGCTGCCTTGTACCTTGTGTGTGATTATGTGGAATCTCCCTCCTTAACCCTGTTTCCTTTATTCTTTAGTGGATCTGATTGGTGGCTACAACATTGGTACCATCAGCCATGAGAGCCGTGTGGATTGGCTGGAACTTAATGAGACTGGACACAAACTGCTCTTCAGAGACCGGAAACTTCGTGTGAGGATGATTGCTAAGGCCTCACTTAGCCATTGACTAGTGCATGAGGGATTTGGTATTAGGTGCTACCAGGGATTGTGGGATGCAGAATGGGTCATAGTTTCTTGGGTTTATGCCATTAGCATAGCAAAAGGCACAGAAGAATCAACATTCTTCATATCTGGTATCACAGCTTATCCCATTTTACCCTTAAGGGGATTGTATTTTGATGGCAACCAAACTCAAGAGAGGAATTTGGGAGTTGATGTCTCTCTTACTATTCGCAAATCTGTGCCTTCTTGAAACATCCTTACCTTACATTCCTCGCTCTCATGCCTAGCTGACCTTTATCCACACCTACCACTCCAGTGCCCTTCAGCTACGCTTATCTGGCAGCACTGAAGCTGACTTGAGGACAGTCTCCCCCAGCCCCTTGTTGATTCTGATCTCAATATGAAATCACCAAAGAGTTCAACCTTAGGGGCAAAAGGAACTCTGGTGATTTTTCATTGTGATGTGAAAGCCACATCCCAAATTTCCAGACCATTTAATTTGTCTGGTGGCCTTACTTCTTTAATCCAGGCTGGTAACTCTAGCCCAGAGTTTTTATAAAAATGAAAGTCTGACCTTTACCTAACTTAAATTCCTAGGTTGTAGCTCTTTGCTCTTTTCGTTATCTCTTATTTGACCAGAATCAGAATATATCAATGCAGCATACACTTCAAGGGTTTATGCTTGCAGGTCAGTAAGCTTTGAAATTCAGCGTGTACCTGACTGGTAGGTTAGCTCACCATATTTTACCATTAGGAAAATGGTCAAGATCAGAAGACACCCATATCTCCTCTTAACTGTGCTGTCTGCTTCTTCCTCATTCAGTTGCATCTCTACGACATCGAAAGCTGCTCTAAGACAATGATCCTCAACTTCTGCTCCTACGTGCAGTGGGTCCCAGGAAGTGATGTGCTGGTAGCTCAGAACCGAAACAGCTTGTGTGTATGGTACAACATTGAAGCACCTGAGAGGGTCACCATGTCCTCTATCAGGGTATGTTGACACCAGAACACCTCAGACATAGTGTCAAGCTAATTAATTAGAACCCCAAGGAAGATCTGAAGGCTGCTTGATTTTCTCTGCCCACCACCCATAATCTCTTTGATGGAGTTAGCAAGTGAAGCTTAGACTCCTTCCCACAGTGGACCGGGCCCCAGAACCATCTTTGTTCAGATCCCCAACATTATATTAGATCCTTGGAGTGTGGGTCTCTATTACAGTGGCCCTGGGAATTCACCAAGGCATAAGGAATTCCCTTATGCTGGATGATTTCCAACAGGAGGGGTAGTTCCCTGTCATTTCCTTGTGTGCTGATTCTATTACAAGCCGTTCAGAGTTCAGTTTTTCAAACCATCGATGAGACCCTCTCTCCTGTCCCACACCACATCACACACACAGTAATATTCCAAACTCTGGGAGGAGCCCATGCAAACAAAGAAAAGAGGCCCCTGTGCTGGGCTAGGGTGACTGGTGGGGGTAAGGGTAGAGCACTTGCTACTTTCTTTTTGTTCTTTTTCTATCTCTTTTTTCCTCCTTTTTTGCCTCCATTTTAAACTAATTGAGATTGGATTTTTTGGTTTGTTTTGTCCTTTTTAAAATTCTCTTCACTTTTTTAGTTTGAAGGTCATACATCCTGTTTCTATAACAGTTACCCTTAGAAGTTTACCATGTATGTAAAGTAACAAAGAGTAACGGTAATCAGCATCTAACCTGCCCTGCCCACACTCCACTGCAGATGGTACAAGGACAATGAAAGGCTTTACTTTGATTACCTCCTGTTTGCCATTGTTGTCTAGTATTTTATTTCTCTTCTGTTATCCCCTAAGTTAGACATTATTATTTTATACAGACAGAATTTGTTAAATTTACCATAATAGTGCCAGTTTCTCTGTTCACCTTTTCTTTTGCATTGCTGATATTCCCTCTGGAGTTACTTTTCTTATTCTTGAAGGATATCATTTAGAAGTTTCTTTAGTGAAAGTCTTCTGATGATAGATGCTCAGTTTTTGATTATCTGAAAATGTTTTTATTTAGAACTTTGCTCTTAAGGTACTTGCACTCAGTACCCAATTCTAGATTGACAGTTAATTTTTGTTAGCCTTTTGCACACATTGTCCCACTGATTGAATTCTTTTGTTCTGACAAGTTATTAATAGCTCTTTCTGTATAGGTCATTTGTCTTTTCTCTGTGGTTGCTTTTAAAATCTTAGGTGTGTTGAAATTTCACTACAATGTGTCTAGACATAAATTTCTTTTTATTTATTTTCCTTGTTATATATTATGCTTCCTGTGTTTGTGAGTACACATATTTCCAGCAGTCTTGGAAATTTCCCAACCATAATCTCTTTAAACATTGCTTCTTCTCTAGCATTCTCCAGTCTCTTTGTCAAAACTCAGGCATATGTTGTATTTCTTGTCCTGTCTTCTGGGCCTTTTTAACCTCTCTTTCACATTTCTTTTCTCCTCATCCCATGCTACATTCTGGATAATTTCTTAAGATATATCTTACAGTTAATTAATTCACTTTCATCATTATCTAATCTGCTATTTAAACCATCTGTTGAGTTTTTTACTTCGAAAATTAAATTTTTCATAAGGTTTTACTTGGCTCTTTCTCCAATCTGCTTGACCATTTTTGATATTCTCTTGTTCCTTGTTTAATCTTTCATTTCATCTTTTAGATCTTCACACAATTATTTTATATTCTACAACTGTCTTTTTTAATATCTGAGATTCGTGGAGGTCTAAAACTGTTGTTCATAGTTATTATTTACTCCTCTATTGTGGTTTGTTAACTTGTATTTTGGTAATTTTTTATTGTGACCTCATATTACGTTGTCATCTTTTGGAATCCTGGGGTCTCAAATGGACATGTTTCCTGCAGGGATGATTTGTGTTTGCTTCTGCAGGAACCAGGCATATTAATGACCTGTACCCCTTTGGTTCTCTTTACTGAAAGAGAAGATCCCAAGTTTAATGAGGGATCGTTGGATTTGGCCCCCTACACTGTTGGAGGACCCAAAGTTTATTCTTCTAATACTATGTTTGCCTTTGGGGCAACTGTACCCTTTCCCCTTGCTCACCTTTCATTTTTTTCCTGCTCAGGCTTTTCAGGTTTTAGCTTACTGACCTCTTTCTTTTCTTTCTTTTCTTTCTTTCTTTCTTTTTTCTCCTTTCCTTTTCTTTTCTTTTCTTTTCTTTTTTTTTTTTTTTTTTTGTGGAAGTGGAGGGAGTAGGAAGCATTCCTAGTGATTTCTTCCCTTGGCCTCAGCAATACGTTAAAAACAACAGGTTCAAGTTGAATTTTAACAAAGGGGCCTTTAAAAATATTGAGTTGTGGAAGTGGGTACCACACTTTGTCACCTCACCCCCAGGCATTGTGCTGTCATAGCTATGAGTGTACTTTAACCCAAGGATATTACCATAGATGATGAGAGAAACTAAATGTTAGAAGAATAAGGGTAACTGAATTCCCTCAATGTGAGAACACTCAGGTGGGGTGAAGGTGGGTCTTTTCTGCAGCTGAGTCAGTGGAAACGCTAATCTGGCATTCTGATGGGGTGGGGGGCATTGAACTTTACAGGGTGATGTTGTAGGTCTGGAGCGGGGCGGGGGAAAAACCGAGGTGATGGTGACGGAAGGTGTGACTACAGTTGCCTACACACTGGATGAGGGCCTTATCGAGTTTGGAACAGCCATTGACGACGGCAACTACACTCGGTGAGGGGCAGGCTGATAACCAGCGAGGTGGTGGGAGAGTCTGGTTCTGACAGAGGAGGACCCGGGATGGGTGGTCAGACTGGTGATATCTGAAAAGAACCTGGTGATCCCAGGAGGAGATTAGACAAAAAGGGCAAGTAATTGCCTGAGCTTCTCCTCCCGTTGCCCCATCACTGATATTCCTCCATGCCCTCCTGACTCTGGACTCATTCCTTGTTCTTTGCTTCCTTCCCTCTCCAGGGCAACAGCCTTCTTGGAAACTCTGGAAATGACCCCAGAAACAGAGGCAATGTGGAAAACCTTGAGTAAGCTGTCACTCGAGGCAAGGCAGCTACACATTGCTGAGAGGTGAAGTGGGCTGTAGAACCCAGGTGGCAGGGAGCGAGGAGGGAGGGATGGCCATGTGGGTATTTTCCCTGTGGGCTGCTCCTACCCAGTGTTAAGGCCCTGCTTCCCTTCCCATGCCAGCATCTGTCATAGAACCCTTTAGGGTACAGTTATCCCAAACATCCTCTCATCCTAGATTATAAGAGTGTGTCTTTTATTGTTTTTGCTGTTTCTTCTTGTAACTAGGTGCCCCTTCAAAGTTTTCAACAACTGTACCCTACAGTCCATGCGTTGATGTATATATTCCAAGTAAGGGATAGGAGTGTAATTAATAGGACCAACATGGGACTTCAGACTCTGATTTCAAATCTTGGCCCCACTTACCAACTGTGTAAATTTAGAGAGGTTACTTAACCTTTCCAAGCCTTAGTTTCTCAGTTCTTTCTATGGAAAATGGGGATAGTTAATAGAATTTACCTTCTGGGGTGGTAAAGAAGAGTGGTGGAACAGAGCAAATGAGAGACTCTGTGCAGAGAGCACGGGGTGCAAGTGCTCATTAAATGTCAGCTGCTGCTATTCTGGCAAGGAGTCATCGTTGATCCCTTTTTTCCCTTCCCCGCACAGCTCAACTATCAGTGAGTCCTCAGGACTCTGATCCAGGGTCTTTAAAGCATATCTCTTATCTGTCCAACTCTGCCATCTCCACCCTAGAACAGACCACCCCCGTCTCCTACTTGCAGTGTTGCAAAAGCCTCTTAATTGGTCTCACTGATAACTGTTCTTACACCCCTACGGTCCACTCATCTCATAGCAGCAGGAGGTAATTTTTTAAAAACATGAATTAGATTACATCATTTTCTTGCTCAGAACCTTCCGGTATTGTAGTTTCTATAAAACCCAAACTCCTTTCCATGTCCTAAAGCCCTGCAGTATTTGGCCTGTGCTTCCTTCTCATATCAGGTACTTGACCATTAGCCTCCAGCCGCACTGGCATCCTTTTGTCCCTGTGAGCACCAAGCTCACTCCTGCCTTAGGGCCTTTACACTAGCCATTCTCTCTGCCTGGAATAATTTTTTCCTACCTTGCCATGATTAACTCTTTTGTGTGTTCAGATCTCAGCTCAAATGTTAGCTCCTCAAACAGGCCCTCTCTGACTGCTAACTTAAATAATCCTCTTAGTTTTATTTTTGATTCTCTCAAATTATCTTTGTTTATTTATTTACTAATTATTTATTTCCACTATAAAGTAAGTCCCCTTTGTGCAGGGCCCTCATCTGTCTTACCCCTTTGTGTCTCCATTGGCAAGAACAGTGCCTGTCATATAACAGATTCTCATTACATATCTGCTGAGCCAACAAGTTAATGATGATCCTGTAATAATATTACCATTATTGCTTCCGTACTATAGGTGCTTTTCTGCTTTGGGCCATGTAGCGAAAGCTCGATTCCTACATGAGACCAATGAGATTGCAGATCAAGTGTCTCGGGAATATGCAAGTATTCTCCTGATTCATTCTGTCTTTCAAGCTATTTCTCTTAGCACTCAGCCCTACTCTTAGCTTTCCAGCCATGGCTAATTTCTTCTACCCTGCCACCCCACCTTCACCCTTAAGTTGGAGCATTTTGGAAGTGCTTATCAAACCTTGAGCCTCCAAGCCCTGTGAAGTTTTTCAGTTTCCCAAGTCTCTTATCTCCCATGCCTCTCTGGCCTTACTGTCTCAGCCTACACAGACAGAATGACTCTTGCAGCACTGACAGAATAACTAGAACCTCCTTTTTCCCGCAGGGTGGAGAAGGAACAGACTTTTATCAGGTCCGAGCACGTCTAGCCATGCTGGAGAAGAACTACAAGCTGGCAGAAATGATCTTCTTGGAACAGGTAATAGAAGAGGGACCAGATGGAAAAGGGGACCAGAGGAAAAGGAAGCAAGGCAAACTCAGGGGAGGGACGAGCACTGGTCAGCTGGGCTTCCAGAGGTTTGGGGAGAACTTTTAGAAAGGTTTATCCAGTTAATTTCACTCCTTAATTTCCTCCTCTGCATTAGTCCTTACAGTTACTTCTTTCTTTCATATAAAGTCTGCTATCTACCCCTAGACTTCAGAGCCTGTCTTTGAAATTCTTGTGCATGGAGGTAGACCCAGATTTTGTGAGGCCCAAAGTTTATACCATTTGAGGAGTGCTCTTTAAGAAAAATAGATTTTGAAGTGGCCTGTGCAAATAAGGTGCCCTTAAATTTAACCTTCTTTTATTTTCACACAAATTCCCCTCTTCTTGTGCATAATAAGTAAAGGGTAAGGCTTTTAGTCCACCTGGGCTGGCGTCTTGGCCAGTCTGAGAAGAGCTGGCTGATTTTTGATACTTGTATCTTTTTGGTGTCCCTCTTTCCTCTGCCTGGTTCCCCTAGAACGCTGTTGAGGAGGCCATGGACATGTACCAGGAGCTACATCGTTGGGATGAGTGTATTGCTGTGGCTGAAGCCAAGGTACCAGTTCTGTCTTCCCCACAGTTGTTCAGGACTCAGTTCCACCAATATCAGAAACCTCCTCTTGTCAAAGAGGCTATAGGAACTGGAATGGGGTTGGGGCTGGGACCTAATATGGTGAGCTAGGGCATTGACGACTGGGAGGATTTGCATCGCTGCAGTGGGACTGGAGAAGCATGGGAAGCAGCAGGGCAGGAAGGAGGGATATGACTCCTAGTTCTCTGTTGCGTGTCCAGGGGCACCCAGCCCTTGAGAAGCTCCGGCGGGGTTACTACCAGTGGCTGATGGACACGCAGCAAGAGGAGCGAGCAGGTGAACTTCAGGAGAGCCAAGGGGATGGCCTAGCAGCCATCAGCCTCTACCTCAAAGCTGGGCTCCCTGCCAAAGCTGCTCGGCTGGTGCTGACCCGAGAGGAACTGCTAGCCAACACAGAGCTAGTAGAACACATCACCACAGCCCTTATCAAGAGTGAACTGTATGAAAGGGTACGGCTGGCTTCCTATTCCTGTCCCTATCCCCAGGGCTCAGTACCCCCTCCTACCCAGAGGAGTCTTGGAGCACACAGCCTTCCCTGACTGGTGGCTGATTCTCCTTTCGGGACTGATACTTGACTTTTGTAGTAGGGGTATCTTTGTAGTAATATGGGATATGTTAACAGGCAGGTGATCTCTTTGAGAAGATCCGAAATCCACAGCGGGCCCTGGAGTGCTACTGTAAAGGCAACGCATTCATGAAAGGTACTAGCCACCTACAACCCGTCCTTCACTGTGGACTTTTGCCCAAACAGTCCCCAACTCCTGTTTTGTGCATCCGTTCAGGCTGACTGACTTCAGTTCTCCTCCGTCCCTCTACTTCTCACCTATGTTCTACGCATCATTTCTCTGTCTTACTTTTCCTGAGTCCCATCCCTGGAAATCTGAGCTAAGTGCCCTCTCTATCTCGGCAGCGGTGGAGCTGGCCCGATTGGCATTCCCAGTGGAGGTGGTGAGACTTGAGGAGGCGTGGGGAGACCACTTGGTACAGCAGAAGCAGCTTGATGCAGCCATTAATCACTACATTGAAGCCAGGTGTGGTGGTATGGGGGTTCAAGGGAGATTTGGGCATGAGGTGAGAGGTGATGGGGCAAGTAAGGGCACCAAGGCCTTACCTAAGAGAAAAGAAATCTCAAAAGGTTGGTTGGAGTATGCCTGAGGTGTCTGCCTCCACCCATTTTCCTCTTTCCTCATACATATTTATGCTTTGCCCAACTACACCAGGTGCTCTATTAAGGCAATTGAGGCTGCCCTGGGTGCCCGCCAGTGGAAGAAGGCAATTTATATATTAGATCTACAGGACCGGAACACTGCGTCCAAATACTATCCTCGTGTGGCGCAACACTATGTGTCTCTGCAGGAGTATGAGGTGAGGAAGAGCCCCTTTCTGCAGCTGAAGCAGTATAGTACCAGGTGATGAGGAGAGAGCCCAGAGCAGGAAGTGGGGGCCATCTCACCAAATCTTTCTTCCTGGGGCCCAACAGCGTCACCACCCTGAATGGGAAGAAAGAGGTGTACTTCCCCCATTTCATCCTAACATGACATAGACGACTCTCCCAGACATAATAAAGCGAGTCTCTCGCTCTCTTCTATGCCAGCATGTGTGATGCTTCGTGAATAATGCCCACACAGTTATAGTATAGAATTGCCTTGCATTGCAGAAACCGGAGGCCCTCTCAGACTCCCATTGTCTTGTCTTCATACTGTTTTGGCTGGTCTTTTTCCAAAGCAGCAGAAAGTTTGAAACACCTATAGTCATCTTGTCTTCTCTGTGATTATACAATAAGGGTATCCAGGCTCTGCTCCATCCCAGCTGGGTTTTGTTCTTCCCTCCTGCAAGCTGCTTTAACTCTGTTGCTCTGACTTTAGTTTCTCCCTTTCTCAACCACAGATTGCTGAGGAGCTCTACACTAAGGGAGACCGGACAAAAGATGCCATAGACATGTACACCCAGGCTGGCCGCTGGGAGCAAGCCCACAAGGTAGGAGGTGGGTGGAGATCATAAGAAGAGAGTTCCACCCCTGTGGTTGTGTTGCCACTTTCCTTAGTTTCTGATCTCCCCGCTTCATCAGGCTCCCTGAAAGCTGAGGAAGAGTACCAAAATACAGTCTGGGTATCTTTGATCCCTAGCCACAGGGAGAGGCAAGGAGAAGAGAGGCTTTTGTTCCCAAACCTGCAATTCTGAAGTGAGCAGATGGGCTTGGGTACTGGGAGATCTGAAATACCACTGCTGAAGCTCAAGGCACACTGGTAACTGTTCTTGCTCCTGCTCCCAGAGCCCAGTGGGTCCAATAGGAGGAAGGTATTGGGAACATATGCTCCCAGCACAGTGCATCTCTGACCCTCCTGCCTTAGTAGGGTGTAGTTCTTACTCTGCTCCTTATGGACTTGGGATTCCCTAAACTGACTAGGAGAGTGGCAGTAACCAAATTCCTGTGCTTGTTGGGAAAGTTCAGAGTTCCTGAGAAAACAGATTCCTTTGAAGCCCCACTTCCCTGTCTGCTCTATGTTTCCCTCGGCTTCCCTTGGGAATTGGTGCCTAAGACTACCCTGGCTCTGCATGTCTACACAGCTGGCAATGAAGTGCATGAGACCAGAAGATGTGTCAGTGCTGTACATCACCCAGGCTCAGGAGATGGAGAAGCAGGGCAAGTACCGTGAGGCTGAAAGGTGAGCCATGGCCTAGGGGAGGTGTCGCAGGCCATGAGGCTACAGGGCTGGAGGGAGGGATGGGGTCTGCAGATATGTGCCCTCTGCCCAGAAGGCAGTGACAGGACCTCTTAGGAATGACGCTGACAGCAGGTCTAGGAGGCCCCAGGTATATCTCCAATCCGCAGGCTATATGTGACAGTGGAAGAGCCTGATCTTGCCATCACCATGTTCAAAAAGCACAAATTGTATGATGATATGATTCGCCTAGTAGGGAAGCACCACCCAGATCTCCTCAGTGACACACACCTACATCTGGGCAAGGTGAGCCCTTCTCCTTTCTTTGCCATCTCTTTCCCAGACAGGCTCCATCTCCCCACCTCTCCATCCTGACCCAACTTTCCCCAGGAGCTGGAGGCTGAAGGCCGACTACAGGAGGCTGAGTATCACTACCTTGAGGCCCAGGAATGGAAGGCAATAGTGAACATGTACCGGTCCAGTGGGCTTTGGGAAGAGGCCTACCGGGTAAGGAGTTCCTACCCTCATTGAGTGAGGATATACAGGCTACATCCTTCCCTGTTTCCCACTCTCAAGTTACTTGTCTAATTCTAAACTGCTCTTGGGTGTCTTTGAAAAATGTCCACACCTGCATGCAAAATTTCACATCGAATTTTAATGGTTTGTGAACCACCTGAAATCCATCCTTGGACCCATCCTTTAGGTTAATAGACCCTGAAACTTAGCCCTCTTCCTACTGCTCTAGGAGAGGCACTTGATCCTTGTCCAAGCTGAGGTCAGGTCAGAAATGAGAAGGGAGCAGCCATGTACCCCTGCACTGGAGGATTGCCAGGTGGCTTTGCTTTTCAGGTGGCCAAGGCTCATGGCGGAGCAAATGCCCACAAACACGTGGCCTATCTGTGGGCAAAGAGCCTGGGAGGAGAGGCTGCAGTTAGACTGCTCAATAAGCTGGGACTCCTGGAAGCTGCTGTTGACCATGCTGCCGACAACTGGTGAGGCCACAAGCCTTCTCTCTGCTGGCCCCTTACCAGACAGAGCCTTTTTATATATAGAGAAAATTGCTGTATAACTGAAAAGCATTTCTAAAAGCTAAGGCAAGAGTGAAGAAATGTGGTGAGGAGAGATCCTTGAAAGAACTTGATAAAGAGTCAAGAATGAATTAGTAACTCTTCCCTGGGGACTCAGAACAGTGTTTAATCTTTGGCTTTTCTAAGGAGAAAGGTGGAGAGAGAACAGCTTTTAAAGCTAAAATACACTAAGCCAGTAATTTACTTCTGAGTAATGGAAGTGTGATTCTGTTAAATGCAAAATGAGCTTTTCTTTTTTTTTCTGATTTATTTTAACTTAATTATTAACTTATCAAAGCATAGTTGATTTACAGTATTAGCTTCAAGTGTACAACGTAGTGATTCAGTATTTTTATAGATTATACTCTAGGATTGTTATAAAATATTGGCTATATTCCTTGTGCTATACAATATATCCTTGTAGTTTATTTACTTTATACATCATAGTCTGTACGTCCTAATCCCCTACTCCCATTTTATCCCTCCCCCACTTGCCTCTTCCCACTGGTAACCATTAGTTTGTTCTCTGTATCTGCGAGTTTATTTCTGTTTTCTTATATTCGTTTGTTTTGTTTTTAAATTTCACATATACGTGATAACATGCAGTATTTGTCTTTCTCTGTCTGACTTATTTCACTAAGTGTAATACCCCTAATACTCTAGGTCCCATCTGTGTTGTTGCAAATGGCAGAATTTCATTCTTTTTATGGCCGAGTAGTATTCCATTGTATTCATATACCACATCTTTATCCATTCATCGGTTACTGGATACAGGTTGCTTCCATGCTTCCATATCTTGGCTATTGTAAATAGTGCTGCTATGAACGTTAGGGTGCGTGTATCTTTTCAAATTAGTATTTTTGTTTTCTTCAGATACATACCCATGAGTAGAACTGTTAGATCATGTGGTAATTCTATTTTTAGTTTTTTGAGGAACCTCCATACTGTTTTCCATAGTGGCTGCACCAAATTACATTCCTACCAACAGTGCACAAGGGTCCCCTGTTCTCCACATCCTCAACAACATTTGTTATTTGTAGACTTTTTTTGATTATAGCAATTCTGACACATGTGAAGTGATACCTCGTGACTTTGATTTGCATTTCTCTGATGAGTAGTGATGTTGAGCATCTTTTCTTGTACCTATTGGCCATCTGTATATCTTCTTTGGAAAAAGTTCTATTCAGCCCCAAATGAGCTTTTCTTAAGCAAATGTTACAAACACCAGTAGTAATCCTGTATTGAGTCAAATTGCTGAGGGTAGTTTTTACTTGTTTTTGAAAGACTATTTTTCCGCTGGTGTAGATGTGGCTCAGGAGGAGGGAGCACCAGGAGTCCTTCCTTCTAGTCACTGTAATGCCATGCAGCTCACTCCTCTCGCCTCCCTCCTGCCCATCCCCCACCTTCACAGCCTGCTGAGGAAGGAACCCGCTTCTCAGAGGAAGCACAGGCTTTCCCAAGTGTCTCCTGGTCCGCGGTGACAGTGGTGTGATCATCACAGGGCTGCCTCTCTTCTTTACGTCTCTCTTTGCTGCTCTGTCACTTCATGTTGATTGTCTTTCTTAATCTGTCCCTTTTCCTCCCCTCAGTCCTTGCCCTCTGTGTTTCTTTTCCTCTTATGAAAGGAAGTGTAGAGTAGGCAAACCTTATCTGCACCTTCCATTTCAGCTCCTTTGAATTTGCTTTTGAACTCTCCCGGCTGGCCCTCAAGCACAAAACCCCTGAGATTCATCTCAGATACGCTATGTACCTAGAGGATGAGGTATGGATGTGATTCTTCTCCATTGCTTTTGACTCTGACCACAGAGTCCTCCATCCTGCCCCCAGCCCACTGCTGCCAGGCATTCAGGCCTCTTGTCTCATGGCTGCCTCTGATGTCAGTCTCCTTCTAGTCATGCATGGCTGCCTCTCTCCCTCTAGGGTAAATTTGAAGAGGCTGAAGCTGAATTCATCAGGGCTGGTAAACCTAAGGAAGCAGTCCTTATGTGAGTTACCCCATAAATTCCTTAATTCTGTCCTCCCAGACTCAGCCCCAGGATCTTTCATCTTCACCTAAATCTAAACCTAGTACTAATAAATCTTATACCCCTTCTGTGACATGGCTGTTTGCCTCTCCTTGTTGAGGCCTCAGTCCTGCACTCAGCCTCCTCTGTGTCTGCATCTGGGAGCAGGTTTGTCCATAACCAGGACTGGGAAGCAGCTCAGCGTGTGGCTGAGGCCCACGACCCTGATAGTGTTGCCGAAGTGCTTGTGGGGCAGGCCCGGGGTGCCTTGGAGGAGAAGGACTTCCAGAAAGCGGAAGGGCTGCTGCTTCGAGCCCAGAGACCCGGCCTGGCCCTCAATTACTATAAGGTAGGGCACCAGATTCAGGGCTATGAGGAGGGTGAGAGGATGTGAGAACCCTCAGAGCACTGCACTGACCCCTGTGCTGAGAAAAATCTGGGAGGTTAACAGTGGGTTGCGAGGAGGAGACGAGAGGAAGGAAAAGAGAGGTCCAAGGACCCAGAGATCAGTGGGCCCTAGCACCTGTGTGGCAGTGGGAAACTGCCACGCCTGCCTCTACCGTCCTGATACCTGGAAATCTGGTAGGAGGCTGGATTATGGAGCGACGCGCTGCGGATCTGCAAGGACTACGTGCCTGGCCAGCTAGAGGCCCTGCAGGAAGAGTATGAGCGGGAAGCTACCAAGAAGGGGGCGAGGTATATGAAGCCAGGGGACCAGGCAATGTTGTCAGGACGGCGGGGGGTCAGACGGTGCACACAGGGTGGACCGTGCTGCCCCTCCCCATCCCTCGGCATGAGCTCTCGGCCCCACAGGGGCATGGAGGGACTGGTGGAACAAGCGCGGCAGTGGGAGCAGGCTGGAGAGTATGGCCGTGCAGTCGACTGTTACCTCAAAGTGCGGGACGCAGGGAGCAGCAGCTTGGTGGAGAAGTGCTGGATGAAGGTGAGGCTGCCACACCCTGCCTGGCCCTACGCTTCCCTGGCCTCCGTTCACACCCAGCCTTCCTTCTCAGACGGCCATCTTGTTCCTCCTCTGTCTTTTTGTTTTCAGTCAGGGAGCAGGTATCTATTGAGTGCTTGCTGGATGCTAGATCCAGAACCTATGAAGGCTCTAAAAGAGGATATAAGACAGAACCCGCACAGCCAGAAATTGGGGGAAGGTAGACTAACACATGGCTCCGTTAGTTAATGTTGCATCTGAGTGAAGACTAAAGTGTGTGACTCCAGTGGAATTCAGAGAAGAATGGGATCTCTGTGGGCTGGAGGGGTCAGGGAGGTTCTGTGAGGGAGGAGATAGCCCTGGGACCAGAGCTGGAATTGGGCCAGATGGAGGCCGTGAAGAAAGCAGAGGCTCTTCCTCCACCGAGCAGCTCCTGAAAAGAAACCTCTAGCAGATTAAGCCAAACCAGTATGTTTCATCAATTCTAAGACAGAGTCTTTGTGTCTTTGAGATGAGGGCACATGTATGGTTTAAATGATGTGCCTTAATTCAAGGAAATACAGTATTAGTAGTTATGAGAGGGCAAGAGTGATCAGCTCCCTAAATAAAATGTTGGTGTGCTGATGCCCCTGCAAAATTTCCCTTAGCTTTCTGAGGCCTTGTAACCAAATAGCCCCGACAAGTTAGAGGGCGAGGAAGTAGAAACTAATGACTGGTTATGAGAGCTGAGCAGATTTTAATCAAGGATTTATTAAGCATCTGCTGTGTCCTACTCTGGGGCATTGTTCACTAGGGTCTGTGCATGACTATACCTTCCTCAGAGTGGTCAGAGGGTGGCTTCCTGGATGAGGGCACTTGAAACGTTGAAAGGTTTGGCAGGTATAGAAAGAGAAGCAAGAATAGGTGGGGAAAGACCAGGAAGATTAGCATAGAATGTAGCTAAACTGGACCATGTGGAAATTTAAATCTAGTGAGGATGTCAGCATCACAGTGGAAATAGAGTGAGCGTATGGAACACGTGGGTTTGTAGAATTACTGAGTGTTAGGGTTGTAAGGTGTCTCCAAGATCATCTAGACCAGCAGTGTCCAATAAAATATAATGCATGGCACAAAGGTTGAAGTCACACATGTAATTTAAGATTTTTCTAGTAGCCACATTCAAATAAATATAAAGAAACAAGTGAAAATAATTGTAGCATTTTATTTAACCCAATATATCTAAACTATTATTTCAACATGTAATCAATGTAAACATTTATTGAGGTTTTTTACATTCCTTTTTTCATACTAAGTCTTTGAAATATTTAAGTTTACAGCACATCTCAGTGGGATGAGCCACGGTGTGACTAGTGGCTACTGTTCTGTACAGTACAAATCTAGACTGACCATCACTCTTATGGATGAAGAAACTGAGGCTCAGAAAAGTCCAACACAAATAGTTGCAGAATGCCCTGGACTTCTATTTTTAGGGGTTCTTTCTCTATACCATGCTACCAAGATTCTATTTGTGACAAAGAACTTGAGAAACCAGTTTGTTAAACATGGCAGGACACTAAAGGCAGTGATCTCTGACAGCAGAGAGAGTGTCTGAAAGGGGATGAGCTGAGAGGAACAGATAGCTACTCTGATGGTCATTTAAAGGCGCTGATGGACTGTGAGGCAGAGTTTGCCCAAGAGCGTGGAAGGTGAGGAAGAGTGCAAGAAAGTTGGCAACTGGGAGGGGAAAAACAGAACAGGTCGAGGACCCCCCCAGCAGTATTTGTCTCTCCTACCCATTTCTATCTTCTGTTCAACCATTCAGGCAGCCGAACTCTCCATCAAGTTTCTACCTCCCCAACGCAGTCTGGAAGTAGTTCGGACCGTGGGACCCCAACTGATTGGAATCAGAAAGCACAGTGCGGTATGTAGGGTGGTGGGACTGAGAAGAAAGAGACTCCACAGAGGTGGGTGGAAGGGTGACATCTACACTCAGGCAGCTGTGTGAGGTGGGTCTCTTGGAAGGCATGGCATGCGCTTCTGTCTCCCCAGAGTTCCCAGAAGGGAGACTGGGGAAGAAGGGGAAAGGTGATCTCCAGTCTCTGATTTCCCACTGTGTAGGCTGCAGAGCTCTATCTGAACCTGGACCTGGTCAAGGAAGCCATTGATGCTTTCATTGAGGGTGAGGAATGGAACAAGGCCAAGCGTGTGGCCAAGGAGTTAGATCCCCGGTAAGCTCATGACCCTTCTCACTAGAAATTCTCTTTACTTCCTTTTGTAAAGACTGGGAGAAAGTTCTCAGGGGAAGGGTAAGATCTCTGGACATCTTCACAGGTATGAAGACTATGTGGACCAGCATTATAAAGAGGTCCTCAAGAACCAGGGCAAAGTGGACTCGGTGAGACTTGCAGAGTCAGCAGCAGGCAGACACATGGAGACCGGAGAGGTTCTCTCCCTCTTCTCCCCCTCATGTCATCTCTCCCCTCGTGTAACCCTGTCTTTTCAACTCATCCATAGCTGGTGGGTGTGGATGTGGTGGCCGCTTTGGACCTGTATGTGGAGCAGGGCCAGTGGGACAAGTGCATTGAAACAGCTGCCAAGCAGGTACTGCTCTCTTCCCCCAGTCCCAGCTCTTTTGTGTATTTTCTCTCGATTCCCCACCTGTCCCAGAGCTGTCTATCTCTCACTTCCTCCAAAGCCCAAACCCAAGGATCCCTAATCAACATCAGACAGCTCAGTCTTCCACACCCTGACACTGGGGTCAGAAGCCTAGCTGCGCCCAGCTCGCCTGTGCCCTTTGCCTCCTAAACAAATCCACGGCCACAAGTCAGCACCCCACCCTCACTGCCTGGTCTTCCTGACCCAACCTGCCCCTGCTTTTCCTCCACCCCCGGAACAGAACTACAAGATTCTACACAAGTACGTGGCTTTGTATGCGACTCATCTGCTCCGAGAGGGAGGCTATGCCCAGGCACTGGCCTTGTATGTGCAACACGGAGCCCCTGCTAACCCACAGGTACCAGCCTGCTCCTTGAGGTGAATGTTTCAAGGGAATTCTTACCTTCTCCTCAAGAACCATCCGTCCCTTCAGAAACTGTCTTCTGAAAGGATTCTTTCATTAAAAGAGCATCATACCCAGAGACCCCACTCAGCCTCTTTTGAAATGTACAGCCTCTCCAGAGGATTTACCCTTTGAAGAAATACCCTGCAACCTCCCCCTGTTCTTAACTAACACACAGGAAACAGTCTTTCAGAGATGAATCGTGCACACACCTCTAGGGCCTTATTAACTGCCTCCAGAGAATGAACACCGCTCTTCTATCTGAGCATCACAGCTCTCTGGAATATTATCCCATTAACACTGTGACTGTGCATTCACTGTCACACATTTGCCCACACTCACAGAGCACCAGTTAGGAAGAAATAATTGTTTTCTTACTCTTCTCTCTTCCCTAATAACACTTTCTCCAGCATTGTCCCTAAGCTCCTCCACGCACACACATTTACAGCCTGTTTTCCTCTCTTTGGCCCCACTTCCCCTGACCTTCTCCTCTAGCTGTCCCCTTATCACTCAGCTCTCCTTCTTCCTCCATCTCTAGAACTTTAACATCTACAAAAGGATCTTCACTGACATGGTGAGCTCACCTGGGACCAACAGCGCTGAGGCCTATTACAGCTGGGCTGACCTCCGGGATGTCCTCTTCAACCTGGTGAGGAAGTGGGCTGGCCAAGGGTGGACAGGCGATTCCACCTGTCCCTGTCCTCTTCTCTTCTTTCATGCACACAAACCTTTACCCTCAGAGAGACTGTACCTTCCTCTGTCCAGGTGGCCATCAGTTGACCACTCTGGCCCTGGCACTCCTCTGACCCCTGACTCAGGCTGTGACTCTTCCCACTCTAGTGTGAAAACCTGGTGAAGTCCAGTGAGGCAAACTCTCCAGCCCATGAGGAGTTCGAAACAATGCTGCTGATCGCTCATTACTATGCCACTCGCTCTGCAGCCCAGAGCGTCAAACAGCTGGTGAGATGGAGCAGGGAGGATCACTCAGTCTTACATACACATCTTCAAATTCAAATAAAGCTGAATGAATTTAAGTTCTGGACAGTCTCAAGCTTGGTCCACTTCTCTCTTAGCTTCTTTTCTGTTTAAATAAATCTAACCCTTGCTGAGATGGTTTTCTTTCTATACTCCTATGACCTTCTTAGGGCTCTGTGCCCACACAGCTCCAGCCTCATAATGTTCAGATATTCAAACCCCATGATTTCTACATGGACCTTGTATAACTTATATAGGCCTTTGGCTTATTTATAATAGTATATTGTATATATTTTTTCATGGAGTTGGACAGTAGAATTCTAGAGGTGGGAGGAAGTTTAGAAATAATCTAGGCCCAGTTCTCTTGTGCAGATGTGAAAAGCTAAGACCCAGAACTGCTTCAGATCCAGAGCAATTTAATATTGATTGTTGGTTTTCTGGCTCTATGGCTGCCTCAGTTATAAGGCCATTGGTCTGGTAGCTCAGTCACTATAGTGCCAGGATGTTAATGCTTTGACTTTAATCCATAGGAAACTATGGCTGCCAGGCTTTCTATTTCACTCTTACGTCACACCCAACTACTACCTGCAGACAAGGCCTTCTATGAAGCAGGCATTGCTGCCAAGGTAAGCAGTGGCCAAGAAGGGTGGGGCTAAGGAGAGAAGAAAATCAAAAGCTGGAGGGTAGACTAGCCCAGCTGCACAGGGAGAGCAAAGCTGAGTGTGGGGCTGGTGATACAGAGGATATCATTTTCCTGCATCCTCCTGGACTGTTCCCCGTGTGTCCTGGAGAAGAGCTGTTCACTCCCACTTACAGCTTATCTCTGTTGCAGGCAGTTGGCTGGGAGAACATGGCCTTCATCTTCCTCAACCGCTTTTTGGATCTGACAGATGTGAGTGGGGCAGTTGTGCCCAGAGGTTGGGAGGTTTTGCCTGTCACACCAAGCCTGTCTCATGGCTGCCTATTCTGCCACAGGCAATCGAAGAAGGGACTCTGGATGCCCTTGACCACTCTGACTTTCAGGATACAGACATTCCCTTTGAGGTGCCACTTCCAGCTAAGCAGCACGTCCCGGTAAGGGCACAGGACTGGAGAACAGGAAGCCTCACCAGCACGAGTGCAGAGAAGGGAGGACACTTCAGGGTGATCCTCCCAACCCTCTGTAATGGGCATCGGTCAGCAATATCTTTGGAAGGGCTTCAGGCCTCACTATTCCTACAGTGAAAGTACAAGCAGAGGAAAAAGCCAAGGCTAGGATTGTGACTGCCAATCCAAGGAGGATCATTTGTGGGTGAAAGGTGGTACACAGGATGACGGCTTAGCAAACCCCCTACTCACCACTGTCCACTTGCCCTATGCTGCTCTGCCCTTCTCAGGAGGCTCAGAGAGAAGAGGTTCGTAACTGGGTGATCACAGTCTCAGTGGACCAGCGGCTGGAGCAGGTTCTGCCTCAGGATGAGCGTGGTGCCTACGAGGCTTCCCTGGTGGCAGCCAGCACTGGAGTTCAGGCACTGCCCTGCCTCATTACAGGTACAGAATCCTACAGCACCCTGTATTCTTTGGTGGACGGAAAGGTGGGGGGGAAACACCAGCATCAAGAAATAGTTTTATTGTGATTCAGTAAAGGATGCAGAAGACAAGAGCATCCTACTTTCTATCCCTAATTGCTCTTCTTCCCCCTTCTCAAGTCCTCTCAAACTCCAATTCATCTTTTTGTCTTTCCCCACAGGATACCCTATTCTGAGGAACAAAATTGAACTTAAGCGGCCAGGGAAGGCAGCTAACAAGGACAACTGGAATAAGTTCCTTATGGCCATTAAGGTTAGAGAGGGAGGCTTGAGGGATGGGGACAGCGAGAACAGCACTTTAGAGGAACCACCACCAACCACTAGAAGAGTGGGTGGGGCTGTGAAGAAGGCAGGACAGGCCCTGACCCCTGCTCCCCACGCTGAGATGGAGCTGCTTTTCTTTATATCTGGAATGTTTTTCTCAGCACTGCTGAGTTCCTCTCGTGTTCTGTTTGCTCAGACCTCCCACAGCCCCGTGTGCCAGGACGTGCTGAAGTTCATCAGTCAGTGGTGCGGGGGGCTGCCCAGCACCAGCTTCTCCTTCCAGTAACTGGTAGAGTTAATAGGTTCTGTCCCTCATTAAAGTCTTGTAAGTAACTGAGGCCACTGTATTTTTTTCATCAAGTCACCCCCCAACACCAGCCCAGCACCCCTTTCCCCCAAAAGGAATCATTATCAGGTAGAGGAAAAAAGTTCTTTTATTACACCTGTTTATATCATCCTAGAAGTGAGTGAAAAACCCTCGTGGACTGAGCATCTGGGTCAGCACCTGCTTTATAGAAAGGAGAGCCTGCATCAGAGGGCAAGCAGCACAGCAAAGGACTTCACCCAGTTCTAGAAGTGGTCGCTGCTGCCACCCCTTCTCAGGCCACAGTCCTCCTGGCCCATTACCTGTCCTTAAGCCCAACTTTTCTGTGATGTCTGGGTTTCTTCATTTTGATCCAGTAGCTGCTCATTTTCCTGCCTTTTACATTTAGGAAGTTCAAGCTCTGTCAGTTCCTCCAGCTAGAGAAGAGGATGGAGTTAGTACTCTGGCCCTGAATTATAATTCAGCATCTTTTCAAACACAGTCTGTGTTGAATGAACTCTTCGTATTCATCTTCCTTACCTGCCCCTGTAGCCCTTCCTTCTTGCAGGGCCCAACCCCACGTAGGGTGAGTGCAGCCACACAGCAATAACCAGACAGAGCAGCCTCTGCTGCAGACATGAGCAAAGAAGGGATCCAGAGAGCCAAGGCTGTATCCTAAAAGGCAAAGAGGAAATGTGGGAGACTAGAGGGAGCAGGGTAGGAGTGGCAAGTAGGGGCCGTTAAAGAGCCGGACCAGGACCTTGTGGACTGCAGAAAGGCTGGGAATAGACTGGACTCACATAGATTCTTGTGGGATCAAAAGGGCAGTCAGTGTGTCCAGGCCCCTGGTCCAGTGGTAGCAAAGGATTCAGCAGTCCTGGATGGCAGTCAGCAATAAGACGGCGGCCACCATTGGCCACAGTGAGTGACACAGCGAGGAGGAGGCCCAGGGAGCAGGCAGCAGACAAGAGAAGGTTCACCAGAGCTAGTGCCAGCAGGGCCCAGTGCTGGTAGGGGCAGAAAATCAGGATGAGTGCCTGGGGTGGCTGACTCTCCGCCTGATGAGACACCTGGGTTTCTGTTTGCGGCTCCTCCTCCCACTTAAGAGATGAAGCTGTCAGCCCCCATTTCCCTGACTCTAGGCTTCCTCATTAAAGCTCCGGAAGTCCCCTTACCAGTCGTGGGCGAAGTAGGTTCTTAGATGCCAAGAGGCTCACAAGTCCCACGGAAACACTCTGGAAAACACAAAACCTGAGGCCCCCACAGCTCTCCCGCCCCGCCCGCCCGCCCGCCCGGGGCCCGCCCTGGCTCGCGGTGCTCACCAGCAGGCCGGACCCCACGGAGATGACATTGGCGGTGGTGTACTCCGGGGTGACGGCGCCGCGGGGATTGGCCACGTGCCGCAGGACAGTACCGTGCAGCACGGCCCCCAGCAGCAGGTTCACGTGGCCCACCAGGATCAGCGCGAGCCCCACGCGCATAAGCCGCCGGGGGCCCCGGGCTGCGTCTGCAAAGCACGGGGGAGGGGCAGGCCTGAGCCGGGACAGAAGCCGGGTGGCCCCTGGCGGCCGTTTCGAGTTGGCCAGAGGCCATAGGAAGGGTCGACGGTGGACGCGGGGAAGAACGCGACCGAAAGGGCCGGAAATTACCGAAACTGCAGAGGCGGCGACACTTCATCCGGTCCCTCAGCGCCTCGCCGCGGGGCAGCTCTACCTGGTCCCCGGCCCCGCCCTCGCCCTCGCGGCCAGTTCCGCCCGCCCGAGCGCACCTGCAGGCCCAACCTCCGCGCCCGGGCGTGGCTCCGCGCCCCCGCCCCCTAGCGGGGAAGACGCAAACACACACGACGCTCGTAGCAAAAAGTAGACTTTTATTACAGCAGCAACTGAGGCGAATCGAATGGCCCCCCTAGGGCCACCACTGCAGCACCACCCTTCTCTCCCGCCCCGTCCGCCCCAGCGGGATTGTAGAATTCAGCTCCCCCGGTGCCCGTGGGCTTCCTTCCCACACAGGCTGGGCGGGAACCAGCAGGTCGCTATTAGCCCCCAGCTAGAAGGCGGCTGCTGAGAAGGCCCAGGCCCACGTCTGTGCAAAACAAGTAAACAAAGTGCAGAGGGATGAAAGAGAGGGGGAAGGGGTAGAGAGGGTGATGATCAGAACCAGGGAGCCCCAAAGCCCTCCTGAATAATAAAGGAGAGAGGGGCTTCACAGGGTAATACTGACTGGGGGGAAGGGGCAGGAAGGCTGTAGCACATCTAGTGACAGCCACAGCTCAGATTAGGGGCCTGGCCCGAGTGAGCTCTAAGAGGAGACGGTGACAGCGGCTGAGTTGAGGGTGCTGTTTCTGGCAAAATTGAATTTGTTCAGGGTCTCCTCTAGCAGAGAAGTCAGCCGGCTCTGGTCAGCCTAGAGGAGGAGAGCTCAGTGAGATGGGGGCGGGGAGGAGGGGACAGCCAGCCAGAGCAGCTGAAGGCAGAAACCTCACCTCACTAATGAAGCCCAGCTGCACCAGCTCAGCCGCCAACTCGGGGATGTTCTCATCTGACAGAGAAACAAGAGAGGGTGAGCACAGTGCGGAGCAGAGGGGCACAGAGCCCTTCGCATAGCCCCAGTCAGGTGACCCTGGCTGGGAAAGAATGATACAAGCAAAAGAGATTCACCCTCCAATTTTAGGGGCTAAGATATTCATTCTACCAGTCAATGTGTTACTGCACTGTCACCTTCCCCACCCCTGAATATGTCCCTCACACTTAAGGCTCACAGACTCTCCATCCTCCAAGGGAAAGGAGAGACTCACTTGGCATCAGGTCACAGCTCAGGTGCCGGTTCAGTTTGTCCTCCAGCTTCAGCAGAAGCGTCAGCTGGAGAATAGGACAGTCAGAAAGTGAGGCCCCTCTTCCCCACCCTCTGGCCACCCAGCCCTACGCAACCCTGGCCCTGAGTCTTACGTGGTGTTTGACTCCCTCCTCCACCGACTCAATGTTGCACTGCATCAGCACCACCTAGGTAGAGGGGACCAAGAGGGTCAGTAGAGTAAGGACCAGTGAGTAAAAACCCCACAAGAGCTGGAAGCCTTTTCAGCCCACAGGACCTGGATGCCAAGGAGCAGAAACACATCTTCTCTAAAGAACAAAGCCTTATTTGCAATGCCCTCCCTCCCTTCCACCAGGACCACAGAGACATCTACACCCACAGCCCCACCTTGCGGGTCTCCACCTCAGCCGGTTCAGGTGTTGGAGTCTTGACAGACGGAGGTACCACAGGTGATGTCACCTCCTCCTGCTGTGGCTGCTGGGGCCGCGGCAGCCCAAAGGCTGTCAGGGGGTAGATCCCATTCCTACAGAGAGACAGGTCAGACTGGCTCCGTGAATCCTTTAGGACACCCACCCCTGCTTCCTCAAGGAAGCTCTTTTTCCTTATTCTTCTCTCACCTGACATCTTCAAGGAATTTATCCAATTCCAGGGCTGGTGACTGAGAGTACCTGGAGAAGAAAAGAAAGAAGATGGAAGGAAGGAAACAAGCAAAAGAGCAGACTCAACCACTCCCAAAGAATGGACAGTTGACAGAAACCTCAGGGTAGTGGTAACCAATCTCAAAACCTCTCAGTTAGTTACTCACAAAGTCTGAACTGGTTCTCTTCCTGGTCCTCCAGGGATTTCAGCCAGTACAGCACTGGTATCCATGTTTTTGGTGATTTCCTCCAGAGCATTCTCTGGGATCATGTCTGGAGGGTATGATGGAAGGGGAAGTTATAGAAGAACAGCTCAGACTAATCTCACAGAAGGCAGAAGGGTCCTGGGGGGAGTGGGGAGGTAGGTTGGGGCCTATTTGGAAGCAGAAGAGGGAAAAGAACATGCCAGTGATAGTTACAAGGCTCCAGAGTAGAAAAAAAATTCCTAGGAGGGTCAAGAGGACTCACGCTGGTGTCCCACAATGCAGTGGGCAGCAAGGAGTTTGAGCGAGGGCACTTCAAACAGTGCTGGGTGGAACAGAAGTTCTCTGGCTGTTGGTCTGCGAGCAGGCTCAGACTGCAGGCACTTTTGAATGAACTCCTAGAAAAAGGAACAAGGAAGTGGAGCAGGCATCTGGAAAGCACCCCACTGTGTTCATCTTTATCTCTGTCATTGTATCCAGTGTAAGACTATTTGAGAGGGCTTTGAAAACTATAAGGTATTATATGAAAGGTATCATTCACTTTCTGGTTTTAATTATTTTTCTGCTCCTCAACCACAGCTTGCTCTTTTCTTTACCAATCTCTCTCTTTGCTTTATTACCCCACTCACTGCTTACCTTCTTTTCCAACCCTGACCAAATTCACCTCTCTCTTCCAAAACTCACCCACTGTGGTCAAAAATATTCATCATCTTTTTATTTCCCAAGACCACTACCACAATTTCCTTTGTCCGCTACATCACTTCAGTTCACTGGATTTCCCCATGCTTCTTCTAACCCCCACTTTTCTACCTCCCATAGGTCATATAACAATTAACCTGTTTCCTCTTTCAATCTGGAAGGCCAACAAGGCCATACACCTAATGTTTCACTTGAACATCCCACCCTGACATTGAACTAGCCACAAGACTTCCTACTAATCTGCCTTCTTTTCTCTCCTGCTCCCTTTTACAACTAATGAGTTACAAACTGTCCTTGTTTGGATCTTTCTGTCCAGACTCTACTTACTAAAGTCTGTTTCCTGATTCATAACCCTTGTATCTTTTAAATCTTAGCTCATTTATTTCAGGGCACTCTCCCTAACTAACACTATATAAATATAAAACCCTAAATGACTGCTTTGATTAGTTCAAGCTGATTGGTTTGTTTAAAACTGTCAACATGGTTGTCTGAGAGTGTATACCTACTACCTGATGTAACCATCAAAGTAGTTTGCATTCATGTAGACACACCTAAATTAACACACAACCTTTAATCCCAATGTTACTCTTCTTAAACCACAAACCTGTGTGTGTATGTGTGTGTGTGTGTGTATGTGTGTGTGTGTGTGTGTACACACAAAACACCTAGGGAAATGTTCACTGCTTTGCTTGTCCTTTTTGATTTATATTCTCTTGCTCTTAAAAGACAGCATATTCCCAGTAGGTGGAAGGAAGAAAAACCTGAAGACATTTCAAAGTCTGTTAAGGAGGGAGTGATCCTGAAAATTCTCACCCTCTGTAATGGGTCTTCTAGAAGCTGGATGGCACTGCTGATGGCTTCCTGTGGCACGTACGAGGACTCTCCATTGCCCTGAATCTCTAGCACTGCCATCTGCAATGAGGCAGAATAAAAAAGAAAAATTTAGACCTAACAACTTCAATCACTCCCTCAAGACCAGTACCCTACTTGTCAACCCTCCACTTCCCCTTTCTTCATCTAATCTGACCCCTTTCCACCACCCACCCTTCTGGTCTCCTCACCTCCAGTGCACACATGCCAAAGGAGTAGATGTCCACTGCCGTTGTCACATTAGTGACTTCTAGGAAAAACAGAAAAGCTTTGGTGAATTCAGAGAGGTTGGGGCAGGGGATGGCAGAAATGTCTTAAAACTTTTTGTATGCCAGTAAAGAAGGACAGAAGTTTCAGTTATGTTACCTCTGTCTCTCAGGTTATAAGTCAGAAAACTTGAGGGATGGGCGCAGGGCAGAGAAACTGGGATGCCTCACCTCCATACTCTGGTGCAAAGAAGTGGAGATTCTTCTGCTCTTCCCGACAAGTCTTCACATGATTGTTGATAGTGTCAGGAGCCACTGAGAGTAGGGGAAATACCCATAATCTGACCACCATCAACAAAGTACAGTCTCACTCCAGAGAGAGGCCCCCAAAAGACCAATTCTCTCCTGAAGTCTCTAACCCTCAACAGGCACAAATCTATCCTTTTCCCATCATGAACTCCAGACTAAACATGAACACCACCTACCTCCCCTTTCTCAGGTCTACCCCATCTCATCTGAGGTCCCTAACTCAGTAGCAGCAAAGGCCCCACATTGAACTAACAGGTACATGGGAGTTTGGGGCAGGCAAGGGACACAGTCTAAGGGAAAACTTTCACTTGTGACCTGCTTACCTTCCCCAAAGCCCAGGTACATCTAATCCCTGATCACATAAAAATGTTTGATCTAGTTCTTTTATCACCCTGCAAACAGCATCAAAACACTGGCATCCCTTCCTAATCTGGAACAATTAAGAGACCTCAGAAACTTGGAAAACAAAGAAGGATTAACATACAACCAAGCCAACAGCCTCCTTCTTACCCACCTTTGCTGACTGAAACTCAAAATAGCTCAAAATTGAACCAATACCCTTAAAGCAGTTTCACTTGTAATGCACCAAAATTTTTAGACACCTGCTCTACCTTCTTATCCCTCAACATTGCCTGTCACAGGGCTGAACGAGGAACCAGGGCCAGGCCCAATTTGGACTCACTCAGATCATAAACAATGGCTACAAGTCACAGAGAGTCTGGGAGCACAGTATGACTTAGGGAACCAGCCTGATGATGAGTGGGGAATAAGAATTCAGGATGTAAGTAGCCAGCCAGGCAGAATCCACAGGAAACAAGCAAGTTATGGAAGGGCACGCAGGTGGAGGGCTGGTAGGGCAGAAGCCAAGCAGGCACAATTAGGCAGGGGAGGTAGGGGAACAGGGTTTGCTCCCACGACTGCATGCACTGGGCAGCCGCAAAGAGGAGCAGGGGGAGCACAAACACAGCCCCAAATGGGGCAGAGGGAGCTCTCACCATTAGCAAAAATCCTATGAAAGACTGTTGGGAACAGAGCAGCCCGTAAGCGGGAGGGAGGAAAACAGAGAAAAGTTGTGAGCGATGGAGCAGCCAAGCCCCAGACAAATGGACACACAAACTACATACAGACACAGCACACAGAAATGTTAAACACTGCACACATATACACAGCAAATGAAAGCACTCACAGCAGGCACAGCCTGGAACCTCCTTTGGCAGGGTCTGGCCCCAGGGGCTCAAGTCAGACCTTACACCTAACTCTTGCCCTTTTCCAACCTCCTATCAAGATCTCTGTATTAACCCAAGTTTCCCTCCAAAAAGATACAAGATTAGACCCTACCCACTCTCCACTAATTGATGGGCCTCTCCCTATGAACTACTCCTAACAAGGTCCTTTCTCTTATCACCAGCCCACACCTCAGAATTTTGCTCTGTTCTCCCCCATTCCTTTCATCTTACCCCCATGGTTCCCAAATTCCCGAGGCTCCCCTGCCCAGAACCTCTCCCTCCCCTCACCAGAGCCAATCTTGATGAGTCCGTTGTGCTGGATGAAGATGGTGTCACAGGTCAGGTTCCCATGGATGATGGGGGGGTCACAGGAGTGCAGGTAGCTGTGGGGGCACTGGGCTGTTAGAGGGGCCACTGGGAAATTAAGGGCAGGGGGAACCCAAGGGTTAAGAGGAGCAAGGGCCTGGTCTCCTGCTGGTACCACAAAAATTATACCCACACTCTGAATCTCCATTATGCCTGAGGAGTTAAATAGCTGGATAAGCACTAGGAGAAAGAGGTGGGAGATAGTATCGTGGTCAAGGCATTAGGATGAACCCTTTAAAAGACCCATAGGGGCCTAATCTTGACAGTATATGACTCAAAGAGAGTGGGGAGAGGCAGAAAAGAACAGCAGAGTAGTGCCCTGAAATCTGTTTGGAGGAACTAAATCAGGAATAAATATGGGAAAGACACTAACCAGATCCTACTTACCTTAGGGCAGAGAGGATTTGTGTGCACCAACGCTTCCAGGCCTGGAACAGAGTTTGATCCAAGGGTTAGCAGTAATCCCCTTGTTTAACCCTCCAACCAGTTCCCTCCACCCCTTCCTGATCAGCTTCGTAATTAACATAATCTTTTTTAAACCCCCAAACCAGTCTAAAGCTTTGTCTACTCTCCCTCTATACCTTTTCATTCATAGTCTTGTGGTTCTTTTTGGTCTTCTTCAGAAATTGCTTAAGACTCCCAGATGACATGTATTCTGTGATAAAAATGACCTGGAGAGGCAAAGCATACAAATAAGGCCTTACAGTAGAAACAATCCTTTATCTGGTAGCATATACACTATATATATGTAAAATTTGGAAGCTTAGGTATTTTTTAAATGAAGATTCTCTCTCTTTGTTCTTAGCATCACTTCCTTAGATTTAATAGATCAATGAAAGCTACTGAGCAATATGGGCTATGGGAAGGAGGAAACAAATATGCACTCATTTGTGCCCCAGCTATAACGGGACAAAAGGCATAGGTGGCAGTCATAGCCCTACTCTCATTTCCACAGCAGCTGATTTCAGCTGTTTCAAAACTACCTTATTTTATTCTCTGAATGTAAAAAGAACAATAAATACAGCTAGTCTCTTTGCAATAAGCTCAGGAGAAAGTTCTTACCCTGGCCTTGTTTTCTTTAATGTCAGCCCAATACTTGTGAAACTTGACAATGTTGAGATGTTCCAACTGAATCAGATTATCAAACACAGCACGGACCTTTTCCTGAGAGCAGAGACACTGGGTTAACAGGGTTGAGAAAGCATTATAATCCTAAAAAGCCATTCTCTATCCCTCTAGAGAAAAGATCTAACCCCAACATACTTTTCTCATGGTAGCTTCCTCAAACCAATTTAATACCAGTGTACTAACATCCCTCAGGCTGCATCCTTTCACCATTACTTACCTCCTGCAGTTTGTAGTTCTTGCGCTCAGAGAACTGTACTTCATTCCACACAACCTCTACACCCTCCTCTGTATCCATGGCCAGGTATGCACTGTCAATACCTGGTACATTCCGCTGATTCACCTGAGAAAAAATTCAAATGAAAGAGAATTAAAGTTATCACATGAACTCTCCATTTTAATACTCTATATGACCATCTTCTCCCAGGCTCTGACCTGTTAATTTAGTCTGCTCCTTTGAAACTCACCTCTTACCTCTTAGAATTCATTCTCTCAAGAGTAACACTACCACTACCTTACCTCTTCTCTCCTCTTCTGCCACCGCCCACAGGGTGACTCTTCCAAGATTTCAGACTCATCTTCACTTTCTTCTTCTTCCTCTGGGGAAGCAGCTGAGGTCGTGGAAGTCACAGGAGGTGACACTGACGTCAGGCCAGGTGCTGAGGACGAGGTTTCTACCTTTGGGTCTGAGCCACTGCTGAGTACTGTCTGGGACTCCCCCTCCGACATGCTGGAACAAACACTCAGGCCTGCATTGGTTGTAGCAAGGGTGGAGGGCAAAGGCAGAAAGGGTTAGGATAGATTCCATAAAGATTCCATCCTAATAACCTTAGCTGGGGTTAAAAATAAAACATATATCTCCCTTGTTTCCTTTAAATCCAAAATCAGAATTAGTCCTGAATGAACAGTGAAATATTCGTAGTCTACAGAAGGGGAGTTATCTTGGTTGAAGATGACTCACCCAGGAGTGGCAAACATAAGATTTATGGTAGTATAACCCTGTGTTTAATAAGGTCCAGATGAACAGCAAAATCAAGGGTCCCATCCCTTCTCAGCAAATACCCAATAGCCTTCCATGTGAATCCTCACCTACCTCTTGCTATGTATTCAAGAACCAAGGTCTACGTGGGCACTATTCAGAATAGATGACTCCAGACCCCTAAGACTGGACTTGTAGACCTCTCAGCCAATTTATCCAGCTGAAATCCTCAGCTGACTTATTCCACTTGAACTAACTCTGGCATTCACTATCTATCCCTCCTATGCACAGAATGAGCCTGCTAGTCCATGATGAGGTTACCCTTGGGCCAAGGGACTGGCAGTGGTTAGTGACTTCATCCTTGATGATCTCACCTTCCCTGTGATGTGAGTGTGGCAAATGGGTGGGTATTGTTTAGCAACATTTTTTTTCATTCACTCATTCAACAAATGTTTATTAAGCACTTATTGTGGGCCAAGCACCAAGTCAGGAGCTTGAAATACAATAGTGAACAAAATAAATAAGGTGCCCACATTCACAAAGCCACAAATTTAAGGCAGATCTAAGACTTTAAGTTTCCAGTTTTCATTTCATTCACATGGCTCAAAGGCTCCATTCTCTGAGGCACTGGATCTGACACAGGTATTTCTTTCAAGCACAAATAACTCGAGATACAGCTCTTATAGGAAAGAGTACTATACAGTATAATTTACCCTATAATGTGTATTATTACACATGGACATGGGTACTTGAAGAAAAAATTCTCAAAAGCTAAATGTCACTAACTTGTCCAGACAGTCACAGGACAACCACTTCCATATCTCTAAGAACGAAGGCTGTGAAGGTTTTGGAATCTGTGTGTGTTGGACTTAAGGAAGCACTCTCCAGAATGGAAATGATACTGTAAAGTAGATTTGCTCCTTTAAGTCAGTTCAATATACAGAAGCTTCTGATCAATGCTAATCTTTTGAAAAGCTCTTGTTTCTTTTTAGAACTCTTGGATGCCCCCTTCTGCCCATCTCTGTCCCCAACCAACACTATGCTTAACCCAAGTCAGGAGATTTTTATTAGGTGACATTCCAGTAAATATCAGAGGACAACAAAGCACTACAGAGAAAGTCTGGCAAGATATTATTTCACCTGTGTTTTTTTCTAGGTCCTTGCCTACCGCAGATTTCATTCAATCAGCCAGGAAAGTTATTATCTATCTGTATATCTTAGCAATCTACCATAAAACTTCAGTTACAGATGATTTTCCCCTGAAATGTAACTAAAAAGATGGTAAGAAAGTTCATACGGTTACTTTCTAAAGCAACTTTATTTACAGAATGTTATCCTGAATTTGAACAGCCAGATAAAATTCCCAGTTAGATTATATGAAGAAATGCCAGTGGAATTCTAATACGGGAAGCCTGTAGCCAATGGGCCCTAAAAAAAGTTCTGGACCAAGGGTAGAGACAATCCACAGTAGGGCACCACAAGAGACGCCAAACCTTCATCAGTCAGAAAGATGCCCTTTGAATATGCTTGTCCTCTCCCTCCCCAGTCTCTCCCCAGTAGGCAAAGTGAAGGCTACCGAAGAGGAAACCTTTGCAACTCTGGGAGTTTTTGTCTCGGGGTCCTTCATAGGTTTAAATGAGATCACACATGAAAAAGGCCATTTATGCTCCAAAAGGGCATCTTCTCGACGCCTCCAGCCACTCTAAGACGCATAATGTTCACTTCCGAGCAATACAGGTGGACCGCTGCAAAGTTTTTTCCTGTAAAGTTTTTCATTTGTTGGACTGCAGCGTCTCGGCATTTCAACTCCTCAGCAACAGCTCGCAGGCCACAGGCCTCTCAGCTGCCCTCACCCTGAGCGGACCAAAGAGGGCCTGAGACCTGCAGGTCTGTCCAGTCAGACATAAAGCAAGCTCGGGGAGGAATTTCACTCCAACAGGTCGCCCTGCCGGCTGTCTGCGAGCGGACGCCGGCCTGTGGGGCCAGCCCGGGAGCGCGCGGCAGCCACCTCATCAAAGGCCAGCCCGGCGACGCCGTCAGGGGCGCAGGCCACGCCCCCGCGCAGTCTGCGCGCCGGCCCAGAGAGCAGGCGCGGCCCCGACGCTGCGCTTCCGCAGGCCGCCGGGCCCGCGACCGCCGCCCCCGCCCCCGCCGCCGGCCCCGCCTCTCAACAGCCTGAGTTCGACACGAACGCCGGGCCTCGCGCCCAGCGCCGGCAGAATTCCGGGCGCGGGCGCGGGCGCCGCTGCCGCCACTCTGGGGCGGTCCGGGAGGGCCGGACAGGGACTGTGGGGCCGAGGCGGCCCCTTGGCTCCGGCGGACCAGGCCTTGGCCGCCCAGTGAGCAGAGCGGCCTCCAGACACCCGCCTGTCGGGATCCCACTGTCCGGGCCGCGGAGGCTGATACTCCGTCCTCTCGCCGAAACCCTCCCTCCCCTTCGTCCCCTCGGCGCTCACCTCCCGACTCCGCTCCCCGCAGCCTGCCCTTCAGCTTCAGCTCGGGTTCCGGGGCCCCGGATCAGAAAGACTCCCTCACAGCTGCGCTCCGCGGCGCAACCGAACTGCGGGCCCCGCCCTCGCGGCGTCCGGACCAACAGATGGGCGGTGCCGCACTGCCGTTGGGCTTCCATTGGACAAGGCGGCCAGCGTGGGCGGTGCCCCAGCTAGACGGTCGCTTGTAGGGACGGTCTTCAACCCCGTCTCCTCCCCTAGAGCCTGTCCGGCTGAGACCTCTTGGAGGGTTCGGTATTTTCCGTCTCAACTGGGTCTTGTCCCTCTGTCCACTCCAGGTGCCCACGATAGTTCTGGGCGAAAGAAGGCCTTCCTCCTCCTCTTGAAGGCGCCATGACAGTTCTAGTCTGACTGAAAGACAAAAGGAGCGAAAGACGTAACCTCAATCCGAGAGGAGTGCCCACCCACTTTCATTATTTGGGGGTGAGACTGCGCAGGACACCAATTCTTCAGGAAACTTTTAAAAAATGACTGAACACATTAATGCTGAAATTTTTGATGGTTTTCATAGTTGAAATAGTTGAAAATAAAATAGCATTTAATAGTTAATGCTTCGTAATTGAGTAGTACTGATATTTGCCAAAATTTTCCAAGAGGTATTCACAGATGTTCTCTCATTTGATCCTCATGAAAAATTTAAATGACCATTCAAAATAGTTGACAAATGCAAAAATATTGAGTTAGAGGCATTAAGCTATTAACCAAAAATTGGTGAGAACCAAATCTAGAATCCGAAATAGTAAGATTCATTGAAGACTTCCTTGAAGATACTTGGAAAGAATCTGGATTAGTGACCGCGAGGAGGTGCAAAGATTCTAGGTGAGCCCATTGATCTTAGAAAACTAAACCCGGAGCCCAAAGAAAAGACAGTAACTTTGCCCCTAGACTCGAATTGTGGAGAGAGGAGGATGAATCAGTCATTAGAACTTGTGAATGTCGTAATCATCAAATTTCACTGTCCTTAAGGGGAATCTCTAATCCTATTTAACTGAAAGAAAGAATAATATCTGGCAGAAGCCCTCTCACTTTCTGGCTCTTCTCAAAATAGTTTTTAAAATCAAACTTTCATCCTTCCTTGATTGTTTTCACCTTTGAAAGAGAGGGCTCAAACACTTCTAGAAACCTGATGAAAGCTATGGACCTTGTTCTGGATATTTTAAAAAGACATCTGCCCACCAACTGTAGCATATCATTTCAGAGAGTGAAGGTTAAGAATCTTTGTTCTAATCTCAAAGACTGTTCCTCCTCTCCAGATTAACTTTTTCACTCTGTAGCCTCCAAAGCAATTAATTGGAACACCTGGCCCATGGTAAACATTCATTAAATATCAGTTGATATTATTATAGTTTGCCGTTTTCTTCTGTCTGAGCCTTACTCTCATCAACCATTCCCTTTCAACTCACTCCTTTCAACTTGCTCCTCCTTTCACATCTGCAGAGAGGACCCATTGGCATCCTCAAGCTCCCATTTCATTTTCATTCGTGTTTAAAATGCTCAAATACTGCCTGCATTTTCACCATATCATTTTTTACTATCTTTTTTCCTGCTTTAAAAAATATATGCCAAATATATAGATAAATATGCTTACTGTAAAAAATCAAAATTTCAAAAATATTTAACATAGTGTAACAATTTTGTACAGTAGCTTCTATGTGCTATATGCCACTGTTTTAATTGCCTTATGACATATTAACTCATTTAATCCTCACCACAATCCTATGAATATTGTGGATTAACAATTGCTGTAGAAAGTGAAAATCTCTTCTAATATTACTTCACAAAATAATCGAGACTGATGTATATTTCTCCATAGTTCTTTTTCTGTCTGTATAATACATGTGTATATAATTTAAAATAACAGCAAGCTTATGCCACATAATCTTCAATTTACTCTTTTCACTTTTTTCCATGGTAGCACATATAGCATTACTTTAATTTTTTAACCACTGTAGAGTATTCCATTACCCAAATGTGCCAATGTTTAATTAATAACTACCAGGGGACATTGAAATTATTTCCAATATTTATTAATATAAATAAAGCTGTAATGAACATCCTGCTAGATACTTCTTTGCCTTGAAAATGATTTTCACACATTCTTAAAAGTGGAATTTCTAAGTCAAAGACTAAAAATGTTTCGAGTAGATATTGCCAAGTTGCTCTTCAAAAAGTTATCAAATAACAGTACCACAAAGAGTACGTTAGGGTTCCCACTTCTCAACATCCTTATCAACTTTGGATATTACCAATCTTTTCAACTTTGGTGCTATATCAAGAAAAAAAGATATCCAGATGTTTTAATTCACATATATTTAATTAGTAGTGAAGTTACACATCCTTTTTTTTAGGAACAGTTATGCATTTACAACAAAACTAAGAGGAAGGTACAGAGGTTTCCCATATATCCCTCTTCCTCCCATTTTGCACAGCCTCCTCCATCATCAACATCACCAGAATGGTATATGTTTTACTAAGGATAAAACTACATTGACCCATCATAATCACCCAAAGCCCATAGTTTACCTTAAGGTTCATTCTTGGTGTTGTACATTCTATGCATCTGGACAAACATATAATGGCATATATCCATCATGATAATATCATACAGAGTGTTTTTACTACCCTAAAAATCCTCTGTGCTCTGCATACCCATCCCTGGCAACCACTAATCTTGTTACTGTCTCCATAGTTTTGCCTTTTTCAGAATGACATATAGTTGGGATCAAAGAGTATGTAGCTTTCTCACATTGGCTTCTTTTACTTAGTAATATACGTTTAAATTTCCTCCATATCTTTTTAAGGCTTGATAGATTATTTCCTTTTAGTGCTAAATAATATTCAATTGTCCGGATATACCACAGTTTATCCATTTACCTGTTGAAGAACATCTAGGTTGCTTCCAGATTTTGGCAATTGTGAATACAGTTCCTATAAACATCTGTGTGCAGGTTTTTGTGTGCACACAGGTTTTTAGCTCCCTTGAGGAAATACCAAGGAGTGCAATTTCTAGATCGTACATTAAGAGTATGTTTAGTTTTATAAGAAACCACCAAACAGCCATCCAAAGTGTTTATACTATTTTTCACTCCCACTAGCAATATATGAGAGTTCCTGTTGCTCCATACTCTTCACCAGCATTTGTGTTGTGTTCTGTTTTAGGCTATTCTAATAGGTGTGTAATGGTATCTTATGGTTTTGTCATTTCCCTGATGACTCATGATGTGGAGCATCTTTTTATATGCTTATTTGCCATCTGTATATCCTTGCTGTCCTCTCTGGCAAGGTGTCTGTTAAAGTCTTTGGCCCATTTTTTGATTGGGTTGTTTTCTTATTGTTGAGTTTCAAGGGTTCTTTATGTATTTTGGATAACAGTCCTTTACCATATGTCTATTTTGCAAGTATTTTCTCCCAGTTTGTGGCTTGTCTTCTAATTTTCCTGACATTGTCTTTCACAGAACAGAAATTTTAAATTTTACTGAAGTCCAGCTTATTAATCATTTCTTTTATGGATCATGTCTTTGGTGTATCTAAAAAGGCAACACCTTACCCGAGGTCATTTAGGTTTTCTCCTATATTATCTTCTAGGAGTTTTGTAGTTTTGCATTTCACATTTAGGTCTATGATCCATTATGAATTAATTTTCATGAAGTGTGTAAGGTTCTTGTTGAGATTCTTTTTTTTTTATATGTGGATGCCCAGTTGTTCCAGCACCAGTTTTCGTATGTTTATTACCCAATTGCATTTCCTTTTCAGTTTCTTGCCTGTACATGTTCTTTACTTATGTTATTTACTGGAATAATCATCTTTTTCTTATTGGCTTGTAAGAGCTATTTGTATATTAGGAAAATCCTATTGTCTTCCCAATATCCTACAATGTGAATCCAATCTTTTCTCTATCTCTGCCGAAACTTCACTCTCAGTTTATTGTAATCCTCTATTCTGCAAGCCTTTTCTCATTCCCTATTCTGCATGACCTCTTTAAAATTTGGAACCACTGAACAGCATGTTATTTAAACTCCTCTCTTAACTTTTTTTAAAACTTTTATTTATTTTTTTAAATCACTCTTTTTGGGGGGAGGGGATAAGCAGGTGTGTGTGTGTGTGTGTGTATTTCTTTATTTAATGGAGATACTGGGGATTGAACCCAGGACCTTGTGCACGCTAAGCATGTGCTCTACCATTGAGCTATATCCTCCCTCACTCTTACTTTTCATAATACAAGTTTATTTCCTTTTTCTCTCAACTTCTTACCCTATTTTTCTCCTTTATCTTTACTTTTTGTTCTTCCCTCCTATTAATGTGCCTGTCAATGTGCCCAAAGTTATAGTCTTTGTTCTCTCTACACCATCCTTTAGAAAATATGTCCATTGATAAGCTTCCAGTATATCACCAGAATGATAGTTATATTATCTCTAGCACTTCTTACCCAAGCTCCAAAATAATATTGGATGCTCTGCTGTCATTTCAAACTTAATTTGCCTAAAGATTTCCACTTCAGGTTAGTAATCTACCTTAAGAACTAATTTATTGGAAATAGAAGCCAGATGTCTGGGTGATAGGGTGGAAGGGAGAATTATTTTATACACATTTATGCCTTTGAACTTGGTGCCACATGTACATGTTTTTTATTCAAAAAAGAAACAACATTTAACAAAGAAACAGTTTATTAAATAATATAGAATAAAGAAAGGCAATGCCTTGAGACTACCCAAACCTATATGGCTAATTCTTAGTTTCCCAAGTGACCAGCTGACCTCATCTCCCAAGTGGACTATAGCTTGGATTGTGACATGCTGGTTGCATTAACTCTATAAATTTACTAAAAATCATTGAATTAACAGTGAGTGAGTCTTATGATGTGAAAATCATACCTCAGTAAAGCTGTCCAGAATCTTTTCAGATCTTGGTTTCCATAGACTAGGGCAATTAGAAACTCTATTGGATTTCTGCTCAAAGCTTTTCTTCCTCAAATAGAAAAAGACAAAACAAAACACTTTTCTTCCTCAATGTGAGACTCACTAGTCACGCCTCCAATCTGATCATTCTTCTAGGAATGTGATGTGGATTCTTCCAAAAGAATCTCTTTCAGAATGAATACATAATCAAAGGAACAAAAATGTTTCTTTGCTTCAAGCTTGGCATTTACCTTTCTGTAGGACCTCTAACTAAGAGAACTCTAGATTTCTTGATAATTGTAAATTGTCTGAAGTGCTTTAAAACAGACACATTCCCAGGACTCTACCTGATTAATGGAACATGAACCTTAGAGACCAGGAGGACTTAAGTATCTGGACACTTAGAATCTTCCCAGGTGATTCTGATGCAGGTAGCCTGGCCTGTCATTAGGCTGAAAGGTGGTAACCATCATCCTAGCTCACACTTATCCCTGTCTCTGTTTGGGCATTGCCTCATAACTTAGACCTCTGAGCTTCATTATTTAAGTTATGAAATGGGAACATGATTTAGCTCTATACCTCTATGTCATAAGACATTGAGTCAACTTCTAAGATAAACATAATAGATAAACAGGTGCATTGGGGAATAAAAATATAGCTCATCTAAATTAAGACTTCATCTGAGGGGGAGGGTATAGCTCAGTGGTAGAGTGGATGCCTAGCATGCATAAGGTCCTGGGTTCAATCCCTAGTCCCTCCATTAAATAAGTAAATAAATAAACCTAATTACCTGCCCCACCCAAACCACAAACAAACAAAAGAATTCATCTGAAATTACTTGATTTCCACAATTGTATTCACTTATGTTCAAATCAAATTCATTTGATATTTACTTTGCTCTGTGTTTTATTGGCATAAAGGTAATACTGTTTTATCTCATAGGGATGTTGTGAGTTTAAAATAATTATCAGGTCATTCCACAGCTTTTTCTGGGTTGAAACCCCTAATGTAAACCTTTTGCTTGTTTTCATATACTTAATTTACTTCTGTTGTGGCAACTTTCCTAAATCTAAAATTATTTTCTAAAAAAACATAGATTCAGACTTTGAGGAAAAGCCTTTGGATATTCCTTTTAGGACTAGTAGTCTAACACTTCATTATTTCATAGCTCACAGCCAGGCTGGAATCAAAGAGTAAAATTAATTAAACAAATATTTATTGGCTTGTAAGAGCACGTCCTGGGTGCCATGCTGGCAGACAAATATATAAGATAAAGTTCCTGTCCTTAAAGAACTCTTACTTGAGAAGATATCTGTGTAAATAAAAAAGTGAAAATACCTAACAAATACAACAGAAGTATGTATAAAGTTTCCATAGGCTGAATAGAGAAGGACCTGACTGACTTCATAAAGGAAAAATACAGGGGAAGCTGTGGTACGCTGAAAAACAGCCTCCAAAGATACCCACATCCAGATCCCTGGAATCTGTGAATGTTATCTCATATGGCAAAAGAGATTTTACAAATGTGATTAAACATTTTGAGATGGAGAGATTATCCTGGATTATCAGGACAGGCCCTAAGTGTAATCACAAGTGCCCATAAAAGAGTGAGGCAGAGGGAAATTTGACTACAGAAGAGAAAGAAATGTAACCACAGAAGCAAGAGGCTGTAGTTATGCCAAGGAATGCAGGCAGCCTCTAGAAGGTAGAAAAGGCAAGGAAGTGGATTCTTCCCTAGAGCCCCTAGAAGGAACCTGGACTGCTGATACCTTAACTTTAAACCAGTGAAACCAATTTCAGACATGTGGCCTCCAGGACTGTAAGAGAATAAATCTGTGCGGTTTTAAGCCACAAAGTTTGTGGTAATTTGTTATAGCAGCGATAGGAAATTAATACATAAAGTATTAGAACAAGATTGATGTCTGCCTCATCTGGGTTTTAAAGGATGAATAGAAATGTTAAGGCATGGAAGAACAGTCCAGAGAAGACTGAACTGTCCATTTTTACTGACTTCCGAGTCTCAGAAGATAGGGAATTGGACCATAAAATTTATGATTTTCCACTCCAACTTTTGTGACTTATGCCTCAGTTTTTAAGCAATAAGAGTTGAAGATTTCCAACATTTCCACCTCACCTCTGGCTTTTCATTTTCAAATTTAATCTTTGTTTTCACAAAGTTTCCTACATCAAGAGAGAAGAGACTCTCTAGGAAAAATATTCTTTTTTTTTAATTCTTATTTTTTATTGACGTGTAGTTGATTTACAATGTTAATTTCAGGTGTACAGCAAAGTGATTCAATATATATATATTCTTTTCCATTACAGCTCACAACAAGAAATTGAATATAGTTCCCTGTGTTATACAGTAGGTCTTGTTTGTTTACTTATTTTATATAGAGTCATGTGTATGTAATAATTCCAAACTCCTAATCTATCCCTCCTCCCACTCTTCCCCCCTCCCCTCGGTAACCACAGTTTGTTTTCTATATCTGTGAGTCTATTAGCCTATTTATGGTTTGTAAATAAAATTATTATTATTATTATTTTAGGAAAAACATTCTTAAGAGAGTAAATGACAAAATTAGAGAGAGAATCTGATAAGGACACTTTATTATTGGAGGAAGCTTGGAAAGAAAGTGACAAAACCCTCTCCAAGAACAAGAAAAAGAACTCCTTGGCTGATTTGTTTGTGACTAAGAGAAACAAAACAGTGAAAATTAAAAGTTAGTAAGAGCTCTGGAATACTACTTAGCCATAAAGAAGAATAAAATAATGCCATTTGCAGCAACATAGATGGACCTGGAGATCGTCATTCTAAGTGAAGTGGGCCAGAAAGAGAAAGAAAAATGCCATATGATATCACTTATATCTGGAATCTAAAAAAAAAAAAAAAAAGGACACAAATGAACTATTTATTGTTTACAACTTAGGTGATTGATTTCTTGAATATGTGTAAGCACATTTGACTACCATTTATGACTGGATTACTGCATTCTGTTGATTCTTATTTTGTGGTTGGCTTTATTCCTTTGATAACTATGTAAGTTTAAAAAGCTAGAGCTCTAAACTCTTCTTAGAAACAATGAACAGTACATATATGTAAATTTTTAAAAATATGTGCAGTTAAAGAAAAAGTAAGAGCTCTAAACTGGGTATAATTGAAGAGAGAATAAATTAATTCACCCAAAGTGCAGCACAAAGATACAAGGAGATAGTTAAGAGACAGGATAAATGGAGAGCCCCAGCACGTATAATGAAAATTCTAGAAGGAAATAAACAGAATGATGGTGAAACGGCCTTTGAAAACATGAGATAAGAATTTTTAAATATTATTGAAAGACATAAGTCCTCAAATTTTAAAAATAAGTTTTTAGTGCTAATAAAATAAACACATGCTGAGGCGCATTATAGGGATATGTACACATTAAAGAGAAAATTGTAAAAGCTACCAGTGATGAGAGGAAAAAACAGATTACCTACAAAATAACAGTAAGAATGATAAAAGACTTCCCTGTAAACCTAGAATTTTATCCTCAGTCAGAATATCATTAAAGAGTGAAGGCAAAATACATTTTGATATACCAGAAACAATTAAGGACTTAAAAAAAATTACCCATGCAGTCTCACTGAAAAAACATATTTATAAATAACAATTTATAAAATTGCTTGGCAAAACTTCCACTTCTGGCCATGATGGTGCAAAAGGACCACTTTCACCCTCCTGCCTTAATCATCTAGAAAACTGGACAAAAAGTATGAAGCAATAGTTATCAAATATTGGACAACAAGCAGCACAGGATAGTGATCCCTGAGAGAAGGGAAACAAATGAAGTGAATTCTACGAGTACCCCAGCTTATAGCTGAGAGAGAGTTTTCAGGCCACTTTGTAGAGAGAGGAAACACAAATAGAGCCTGACAGTCTCACTGCATTGAGAAGACGGAGTTCAGGGAGGCCAAGGTGGCCAACATTTTCAGGGCAAAGTGCCAGAAAGGATGGAGATACATACAGAGAACTATGAAGCTCTGCAGAAGGATCCTCTTCAGATCTTGGCTGTGTACTAAGCTAAACATAATCATCATAAAACTATCAAGGTTGAGGAAAGAACCATTTGAGAGGAAAGAACCAATGAGCGAGCCATTTTGGTGGACAGGGTAGCAAGATTCCAGCTAGCAAGTTTCCTATTACTGCTGTTAGTTCTTTAGTCCCTAGGCAAATCATAGAGCCAAAAGATTACAAATGTAAGGCCATTCATTACTCTGAATGTGAGCCTCAGTTAAGAACTTTTGCTCTTGTGGTGACTACAAGAAGCGGCAGTATTTTTCTAAGCAATACTCTGTTTTTCTTGGGCCAATCTGTCAATTCTCAGGAGCCAGTAGAGCAAAGGAGTTCTCTTATTAAAGTATTTTGAGGAATCCCTAAGGAATGGGTCAGTGTGCCACAGATCCTCCCTAGAAATTACTATTGCTTTTGCCAGCTATCCCTGCTCCAAACCGCTGCAGCTCTTGAACTTTGCCTGCACCTCATTCAGGCTCTACACATGGCCCCATCCCAGGGGACATAGTTCTCCTCACTTGATCCCCCAAAGCATAGCTCAGTCCAGGCTACTTAACAAAACAGAGGCAGAGACATTACAGAGAGTAGCCCATAACTGCCACTAGAAGTGGCTATTCTTCAGATTCCCAGTAAGGCAGAGCCAGCTCAGCCTACCCACTATCCCCACAGGAAACTCCAGCCTGTGCCACATCTTGAAGTCTTAATGCCAGCAACAGGCATGAGTCCAAAGAGAATCTTTCTTTTCCAGTTCAAAGCCTGCTTATTTTCATTCTAGAGCAACTAAATGAAGGACTATCATTTTCCTGAGAGGGAAAAACACCTCCACCTTGGCCTGGTTGCTGCAATCCCAGAAATCATGGGCACTTTCTGGGCTTCAGATAATTTGGCTCTACGTAACACCACTTTGTGAGACACCAGCTGTTCAGATCAGTCTGTCCTTCTGTGTGAGGTGTGGAGATAAGATTGGCACATTCCTCAGGGAGGCTCCAGTTTTGTGATCACCTGTGAGCAGACACTTGCATAAAAATATACGTAGGTCTCCTAACAACAACAAAATATTTGAAGAAACATTCCAGTCTATATTCTTATTTAGGGGAAAAAACAGATCTCTCTCTCCCTGCAAGGTCACAATCCTGTCAAAGACACAGTTTATAATACTAGTAAATACATTAACCCCAGCAGCTCCATATGAAATATTTGAATTTTGGTTAATGGTCATTTCATGATTTTCTTTAGGATAAACATGGGTATTTGCTTTATGTATGTGTTGGGGGCTCATTCTAGTGACTTCCCTAAGTAAAGGTAGACTGCTTCAAAATGAATTTGCATCTTGCCTTCTAGAAATATAAAGCTGCAACTGTAAAATATAACACTTCTCTGACTTTATGTTATGAGTATAACAAGGAGTATAGGCTGGACCAGAACTTCAGAAATGGACTCCTTCTCTTTTCTAGTAACTTTGAAGTATCTGTATTCCTTCTTTCTTAGCCCTAAATTTTGCCCCTACTCTTTTTTTCCCCCTCCCTGGACCAATATGTCATCTTTAATCACACACAGGAAGGGAATAAAGCATAAAAATACTGAGCTTCCAAAGGCAATCTTTTAGGAATAGTATAATGTCATTAGAAATTGGATATAAAGGAAATATATGAATGGTAAAAAACAGAATTAGGAACCCTAGGAAAAGCCTGGGAGGACTTAGGTTTCAACTTATTACCCTTCTCTCATTCTCTCCTCACTTAACATCTTCCACATGTAGGTTAGGTTTCTCAATCTATGGTCTGTTACCCTCTGGGAGTTTTGAATTCTCAAGGCACTCTGAGACTTCTATGAGAAACTTTGTGCTTTAAGTTTTATGATATAAGCATGTTAGCATCTTCTGGATCACCTGGATTATCATTTTACATTTTGGGTTGATCTAGAGGTTATGTTTAAGTTTACAATTTAACTGGTGGCACATACTACTACGGAGTTAGCATTTAACTTAAAGCAATGTTGCCCAGCCTGGGTAGGGGGAGCGGTGTGTCCCTTAAATCCCTTGGGATCTGCAGGTATGTCTCAGTGATACAAAATTACTCATGCTTGAAAAACAGTAGTTTAAACCACCTGTTTTCTTCTTTCTCTTATGAGAGGTAACTGGAAAGAAGTTCAAGAGGGGCTAATAGAAACAGACAAAAAGGGTTTTAAAAAATGACAAGTATTTGTTATTTTCAATGTTTGATTAATTTGAGGGACAAGAAAATGTAAGTAATCTAACTTTAATTATAAAAATCTATTATTTTTTGAAAGAAGGCAACAGTAATACTGGGATATAATTGTGAATATGTATAGGACTTACCAAATGCTTAGAATTAGTTGTTTTCTATGCACAACAAACCAGCTCCATGCCTTTATCCCTTGTTGTTGAGGAACTTGCTATATATTCTAGAGACCCTTTATTCATTTAGGCCAGCCCCTAAAGTACATATTCAGAAGCTGCTTCTGCTACCATGTTTGATTGGTCAGATTTCCAAAGCTCAAGACAGACTCAGAAAAGTCAATCTGTTAATACAATGTTTTGGGGTATTTTCACTTAAATTTTTTTTCGCTATCAAAGCATGAAAACTTAGCATACTCATAAGTGTAACACAGTGGTTTTGGGGAAAATAGAAATGGAGTAAGGAGAGGATAATCTTCATATTCTTTGCCTCTTTCCCACCTCTTTTCTTAAGATCCCTTAATATCTTCATTTTTCCTGAGACACCACTGCCCTCCCAGTGCCTTACTTTTTCCTAGAATCATATTTTCTTTCCCACTTTTTTTCCTCAAGTTTTCTCCCACTTTGTTTCAGGCCATCTCTCTCTCTCTCTCTTTTTTTTTTGTGAACATAATGTTATTTTCATTCCATATTTACCTTGTATATGTATATATATTTAATAAATAGTAGACATTTGTTTGAGTAATAATACAACATTTATGCAAGCTTGGCATTTTATACTCAGCTCCCCTTAGCCTTAAAGCAATCTGGAAAAGAAGATGCTGTATGTCTGCTTTATAGATGAGGAACTGTTAAATTGAGTCTGAGAGAGAATAAGTAACTTGTGAAAAAACCACATAGGTAATATGTATCAAAACTCGTGCTTTTTTTTTTTTTTTTTTTTTAACAATGTCATATTCCATTCTTAGAGGAATGAAGGGGTCAGGGCTGAGTAATTTCATGCTCCCTTTACACTGTCTTGGTCAGAGATCGGATCCAGGTTCATGATGACCAACAGGCTTAATTACCATCTTCTACCCTTATAGTCTAATTTAGGGCCAATATTTTCAATGTTTGTATACCTAGTTGTCACCTTAACCCAACCTATCATTTCCTCCCAAAAGTAGCATGTACCTTGCCCTTACCCCCTCCAATACACCATTTTCTGTTAACAACTCCACCAATTTTTGTAATTCTGGGTCAAACTTTGGTGACATTTATTCAACAAGTATTTAAATGCTATTGAACACTGTGCTAGGGATGCTGGAGTATACAATGGTAAGTCTGCCAGAGTTTCCACCTTCCTAAAGGCTTATAGTCTAACAGGAAACAAACAAATGGGGACCCAAACCAGTGTAGGGATATTAGAGAAGACTTCCTCAAGGAAGTAATGATGAAGGTAGCTGGGTGGGAAGGTGTTTTCCATGGGTGAAAGCATAGGAAGAGAAAGCATGGCTTTGGAGGAACCCAAAGACATATTGCTGAAGCACCGAGTTGTAGAAATGGAGAGAAAATGGGAGAGACATGCAAGAATTGGTTAAAGCATGAAGGGTCTGGTAAACTGTGTTAAGGAATTTGTATTGTCTGAAGAGCAAGAGAAAGCCATGATTAGTTTTGTATTTTAAAATAATCAATCTGCTTAACCTTTGAGAATTTTCCCTTTCCTTTCCAATTTATTCCTAAATCCTGTCAATTTCTTATTGCCTAATTTGTTCCTTTATCTGTATTCCCAGTGCCACTACCTTAATCCCAGCCCTTATCTCATGCTTAGATGAAGAGCCCTTTAACCAGACTTTTTTCTCTCCAATCTACACTGCACACAAAGACTAGACCAACAGACCCAAAATGCTACACCAGGATAACAGTGAAGTCCAAGTTCACCCATTTTGGCTCTTAAGACCATCTCTATCCTATCTAACATTACCACTTAAAATCACTTTCCAACGAGACCAGCAGCTTCCTCAAAAACCCTCCCAAATGCAGTTTGCTTTCATTCCCGCAACTGCAACCTTGTTAACATTATTTCCTTCTTCCCCTGGCAAAACGCATGCCTGGGGCATCCTGAGGACGTCAAGCCACAGCTCTCCTACTCTCTTTTGATTTCTTCTGAGTGGGTCACAGATCAAGGTCTTCATTTACTTCTGTCAAAAACACTCTCACATCCTACTCGCACAGGCCTCACAAGGCCTGGCCAGGTACTTCATCAGCTCAGAACAAATATTAGTCAACTTTAACTGAACCGTATCGGGCGGGGTTTGCGGTATCTGAAGGCGCGGTGGTGAGAGGGAGCTGACACGCTGGAGGATAGACCGGAAGCGCCAGGTCCCACACAAAAGAGCTTCAGACAAAACGCGAGACGCCGGGGTAGCGGAGCGGAGGCGAGGGACAGCAGAACAGAGGTACAATGTACAAGAAGCTTGCTGGGCCGCCGGGAGCCTGCCGCGGCCGTTGGTGGGCGTGACCGCGCCAATCTCGCGGGAGCGACGGTTGGGCGGGCCGTTGTCCCCGCGGGCGGGGCGAGTTGCTAAGGAAATGACTGCCTACAGCGCTGCGCGGCGCCGCGCTGCGCCGCGCCGGCCGGGCGGGGTCTGAAGCGGCGCCGTTTCCGCTTCCGCTCCCTCTGCTCCCGTCCCGTTACCGCCTCCTGGCCCGCCTCGCGCCTTGCACCGGCACCTTGCGTCGGCCGCGCAGCCCGGCCCGCTCCTGCCACGAGCGCCCGCGGGGCTCTGGCTCCGGCGCCGGCACGGGTCACGCCTCGCTCACCTGCCCCTGAGGCCACCGGCCAGCCGCCGCCATGGGTGCCTACCTCTCCCAGCCCAACACGGTGAAGTGCTCCGGGGACGGGGTCGGCGCCTCGCGCCTGCCGCTGCCCTACGGCTTCTCCGCCATGCAAGGCTGGCGCGTTTCCATGGAGGTGAGGCGGGAGCGGCCCTTAGGCTGGCCGCTGCAGGGCGGGAACCCGACGGAGAAAGGGAGCGGGGGGATGGGGTCATCCCCCGGGAAGGGTCCGAATCGAGAGCCTGCGGCCGCAACGACAGTTTGAATAGACGACAGCGAGAGCGGGGCGTGGGGCGGGGGGAGAGGGAGCTGCCGGTGCTAGGGGACCGTGTGCCAGGGGCCAGCTTGGCGGGGAGGGCTGGGCCATGTGGGGAGAGGCACCTTCCGCCCACTGACCGACCTCCCCGTGCCTTCGCGCCATTCTCTTGTACCATCCCAGCCCTCCAGGCTCATAAACGGTGTGAGGTTTAGTGTGGGAGTATGAAAAGAGGGACTGTTTACCCAGTTATTTGGCTAGAAAGAGGCGAATAGGTGTGAATGACTGTACTTTTTTTTTTTTTTTTAATATGTGATGTGCGAGGTCTCTGGGCAAGGAGTTTGACAGTGAAAGGAAGCCCGGACATACAGATTGTTAATACCTAGTTGCCTGGCCGTGGGCAGTGCATGTTAATTTCAGAGGTTTGCCCTGACCTCCAAGAATTGTCACTAGTTTGTATTCTCTCAGGGCCTTTTTTTGGCCTTTGGAAAATTTGAATTGTGTCAATTATTATAATTACATCTTTATTTTGATTTTTTTTCTCACTCGGGATTTCTCTAAAACTTAGTAATTGTCATTTGCCTGTGCTTGTTGTAGTTTATAGTTTTCTTGATTTTCAATCATTTTATCCACTTTTTGGGGGGATCTTAACGTACAGAAAGCTGACTTTTCTTTTATAGTAAAATTCACTATGTATAAAGGGAAAATACAAAAATTCTGGATAAAAAGGAATAGTATTGGGCAAACGGATGTGAAACTACAAAGGAGAACAGAGAAAACTATGATGGGAAGGAAAGGGAGAAAGACATATGTAAGGTGCGTTTTTGTGAAGAGTATTGTGAGATCTAGGCAGAGGAGCCAGGGAAATGCTCTAATTATGGCTGGGATTGAGGGTTTATCCACTTACTAGGTGGGCTTCAGGTAACAGCCAAATACTATCTCCCTCGAGAATTTCTTCAAATCCCTCACTCCTCCCTGTGGTTAGCTCTGGAATGACAGTATAAGCTTAAATGGTTTGTCCTCAGACTCAGATTTCACACCCACAGCAGACTTTTATCATTAGATGTAAAATTTCAAGAATGGAGAAGATCCTATAGTTCATCTCACCAAGTTTGGCTCCCAAGTTTTACATCTCAGAAATTGAGGCCTGGAGGGGTTAGGATACTTGTGACTTGGAAAGAATCTGTAGGATGAAAATTGTTCAGGACACATGTTGAACACTGTTCTCATCTGTGTCAACCTGAGGTGAAGCATCCATATTTCACTGTGGTGTCCAGTATAGAGCTTACTGGGTGCTTGGTAAATGTGATGTCTGACTGGGAGAAATATCTGGATATAGCTTCCTAAGGAAAGCCATAATGTAAGGCTGGGGTTTGGGTTTTTAGGTAATTTAGAGATTCCATTTCTATGGCATTTTCTGTTAAAATTGTAAGATTTGAGGTGACTGTCTCATCTCACAGTAAGGCTTTTCCTTTAGGTTTCTCATTCCATATTTTCCACTTTCCTCTGCTGTGGTTTTTCTATTTTATTCCCCCATTTCTTTGGTACTCTTTCTAGTTTTCTTTATGAATTGAGTTGCCTGGATATTCAATTTTCCAAGTCGTCGTTTGCTCAGTGATTCTGTACTGTTTGCTTCTTGTCTGCAGGACACTTCCCTTTATTTTTGGTTTTTCCTCTGGTAATTAGAACATGATTGTTTTCATCAGGGGCTGTTTGGTTTGTACAGCTCTTGCTAGGCTATTTCTTAGATCCTTATCTTCCTCCTGAGAGATAACCACTTAGGGTTTTAAAATCTTATGTGGACTCTGAATTTACCTTTGTTTGAATAGTTAAATGTACCTAATCAAATCCTCTTGAAGTCTTGTTTGGGATCCTGTTCTGCTGCGCAAATACTTTTCCTTCTGGCTTTGTTTCCTTTCTCCCTAAAGTATAACAGTTTATTTCCTATGGCAAGAAAATAACTGACTTCTAGCTCTTGAGTGAATCTTATCTTTTCAGAAAATGTACTCCTGTTCCTCTTAACCTTTAGGGCTTTAATTCCACCAACTTATTAATTTTATTGACCTTATTTGCTTGATCCTAATGATTCAGTTGAGGTAAGTTTATCACGCTGGTACACATTATAAAGGCTGCTAAAATCCTGACTGATGCATAGATTCAGCCTTAGAGAGCACTGTTTTATCCCTTCTCTTGAGGCAAGGGTGACAACTATCAATAGCTGGCATTTTATACTTTCTGCCTCTCCAGCCCCTCTTGCTGTGGAACCTCAGGGTGTTTTGAGGAGGGGTAATCAAAATTCCACAGTTGATGTTCCCTTCTCTTCCTTCTCCATGATTTGGAGGGACCTTCAAGCTGGTTGAGGTATATATTTTGGGGGTTAACAGGTAGGTTGTGGAAGGGTGCCTGAGAAATACATATGGAAAGGCTCTAAGATTTTGGTGGCTAATGAGAAGTCCAATTTGAAAACAGTTTTAGTTGATGTAGTTTTAAAGGGACTAGGGTACTTTTAGTTTTTGATTATGAGGTTCTATGGAAGTGCTTCCTATGAGGAGTTAGGATTTTTTTCTATGAAGTTTTTTTTTTTTTTTGTATATTTGTCCCCTTTTAAAGGCAGCATCAATACCTAGAGTAATTTTGAGTAGGCTAGCTGTTTATTGCCACATAGAAGCTTGCTTATGAATGGTCAGAGGGTCATCTAGAATTAAGTATGGATAATGCTGAGCAGAAAGTTCTTAAGATACATGCATGACAGTTTCAATCATTATATTAATAGGGGAAATAGAAAATGAGGTATCACAAACGTGCTGTGGGGTTCCACTTGAGACAGGGCATCCGAGGCTGAAGAGCATGTATTGTCTGATCCTCAGCTTAGTGTCTCATCTCTGTAGCTTAAAGAACTTTTTGCTTGCTGAACCAGATCAGAAATCCTTTGTCTAGGATGTAGTTAAGCAACTTTCATAAAAGGATATCATTTGATTAGCATGCAGTACCTATTTTTCACAATTCAAAGGTAGTATGAAATGATATCAAATGTATGTCCATGAGTATGGAGAAATTGTTTTCTACTGTACTACTCCTTTATAAATTTTCAAGGAGTTACAATCAGAACTTATTTCTCAAGATTTCAAGAATATTTTACTTAAATTATTTCCATTGCTCAATCCCCTAGCAGTTGTTAATGCTACTTCTCAACCCCTGACTCTCTGTTGGGTTATCATCTTGGAATTGTACTTTGGGAAGTAAGGGCTTGAATCTGAGTGTAGAAGTTTAACTTTAATTTATCAGTAGTTCTTGCCATTGTGTACCTGCCATCAAAATTGTGCTGTCTGGAGGCACAAATCTTTTGATCTTAGAGAATCACTGATGTTTAATGACACACTATAAACTGAATACCAATTCTAGTGGAGATGTTTTCTGTTTACCTCTAGATCTAGTTGCAAGATGGGTTATTACCAACTTTTAATCGTATATAGTAATTAAAAATGTATATACATATCCCTTTGAAAACAACTTTATTGAGATATAATTCACATACCATATCCATTTAAAGTGTACATTGTAATCTTTAACATATTCAGAGTTGTGCAGCCATCACCACTATCAATTTTAGAATATTTTCATCACCCTCAAAAGAAACCTTGCAACTATTACCAGTCATTCCCTATACCCGCTCCTCTAACCCCTGGCTACCACTCATTTACATTATGTCTCTATGGATTTGTCTATTCTGAACATTTCATTAAAATATCTCACCTTTTATGTCTGACTGCTTTTACTAAGCATAATATTTTTAAGGGTCATCCATGTTGTATCTTGAGTCAATCAGTACTTCATTCCTTTTTATGGCTAAATAATATTTCATTATCAACCAGTACTTCATACCCTTTTATGGCTGAATCATATTCCATTGTATGCACATTTTGTTTATTCATTCATCATCTGATGATGTTTGGATTTCCATATTTTAGCTATTATGAATAATGATATTATGAATATTCATGTTCAAGTCTTTGTGTGGAAATAAGTTTTTATTTCTCTTGAGTATATACCTGAGAGTAGAATTGCTGGGTCATTTAGTGACTCCATGTTTAACGTTTTGAGGAACTGCCTATTTTCCATAGTGGTTGCAAAGTGGTAAGTGTTGTTTGTTTGTTTGTTTAATATATTCTGGACACAAGTCCCTTATCAGATGTGATTTTGCAAATATTTTCTCCCATTCTGGGGGCTGCCTTTTTGCTTTCTTGTTGGTGTCCTTTGAAGCACAAAAATTTTTTATTTTGATGAAGTCTAGTTTATCTATTAAGAGTTTTATAGTTTTGGCTTTTACATTTAGGTCTGTGGTCCATTTTGAGTTAATTTTTGTATATGGTATAAAGAAAGGATCCAACTTCATTCTTTTGCATCTGGATATCTGGTTGTCCCAGCATCATTTGTTAAAAAGCCTATTACTTTCCCTCATTGAATTATCTTGGCATCGTTGAAGATCAATTGACCATAAATATGAGAGTTTATTTCTAGACTCTTAAATTCTCTTCCACTCATCTATGTACCACACTGTCTTGGTTACTATAGCTTTGTGGTTAGTCTTGAAGTTGGGAAGTATGAGTCGTTCAGGTTTGTTCTTTTTCTTGTTCCTCCTTTTTTGGGTGCCTTGTATTTCCATATGAACTTTAGGATCAGCTTGTCAAATTCCATACAGAAGGCACCTGGGATTTTGATAAGGATCGCACTGAATTTGTAGATGAATTGATGAGTATTACAAAGTCTATAGTTTTCTTGTGATGTCTGGTATCATGGTAATACTGGCCTCATAGAATGAGCTGGGAAGTATTGCCTCCTCTTCTATATTTTGAAAGAGTTTGTGAAGAATTGATACTAATTCTTTAAATATTTGGTAGAACTTACCAGTGATGCCATCTGAGACTGGGCTTTTCTTTGTAGGAAGTTTGTTTATTTGTGGTAAAATGCAGATAACAAAATTTATCATCTTAACCATTTAAAACATACAGTTCGGTAGTGTTAAGTACATTCACATTGTTGTGCAACCAGTCTTCAGAACTATTTTCATCTTGCAAAACTGAAACTCTGTGCCCATTAAACAACTCCTCCACCCCTCCCCACCCCAGCCCCTGGCAACCACCATTCTACTTTCTGTCTCTATGAATTTGACTACGGTGGGTACCTCATATAAAGATAGATTTATCTTTGTGATTGGCTTTTTTCACTTAGCATAACGTCCTTAAGGTTCATCCGTGTTGTAGCGTGTGTCAGAATTTCCTTTCTTTTTAAGGCTGAATAATATTTCATTGTACGTATATACCACATTTTGTTTACCCATTCATCTTTTTTTTTAATCTTTTATTGATTTATAATCATTTTACAATGTTGTGTCAAATTCCAGTGTAGAGCACAATTTTTCAGTTATACATGAATATATATATATTCATTGTCGCATTTTTTTCTCTGTGAGCTACCATGAGATCTTGTGTATATATCCCTGTGCTATACAGTATAATCTTGTTTATCTATTCTACAATTTTGAGATCCCATCTGTCCCTTCCCACCCTGTTTACGCATTCATCTGTTGATGAACACTTAGGTTGTTTCTACTTTTTGGCTATTGTGAATAGAGCTGTTATGAATGTGGATGTATAAATATCTCTTTGAAACCCTGCTGGGAGGTTGAAGATCAGGGAGTCTGGAGGGGGCCCACTTCCTGGTTCATAGATGGCTGTGTTGATCTAGCTGTGTCCTCACAAGGCAAAGGAGCAATCTGAGGTCTCTTACAGTGGCACTAATCTCATTCATGAAGGCTCCTCCCTCACGACCTAATTACCTCCCAAAGGCCCCACCTCCAAATACCTTCACATTGGGGATTAAGTTTCAACATGAGTTTTAGGTGGACACAAAATATTCAGTCTGTAGTACAGTGGTAATACATGCATATAAATTTAAAAGTCAGCTAGTATTACTTGACTTTTTAAAACTAAAAATGTAGCTCCTTTGCCAACCACCTTCAAAGTTTTTGGTCTTGAATTGTAAAGACTTAGATAAATTTATGTATCATAAGTCTAAATGGTTGACCAGTGACATAGGAGCCTTTGTGGATGTATTTATAACCTTAGGAGACTTGACATCAGAAAGGATAACCAAGCCTTTATTAATACGGTTGTCTAGAAGGTCAGAAGGAACTGTGTGATATACAATTTAGTAAGGCAAGACCTAAGAACCCTGATTCAGGTGATCTATGTACTCTGCATCATCTCTTCCAGACCATCTCAATAGTTGTATTATGGTACATGTCTAGGTTTAGGGTAGTAAATGAAGGAGAAGTTATCCCTAAGATACTTGTTCTGAGGCAGCTGGGAACTCACCACCATAAGCAAGTGTGGAAGTCCTGCTATGTTACAGAACATAGTGTTAGGCCCCAGAGCTGTAAAGAAATTTAAGACAGTCTGTCTTCATACTGTTTTAGACTTAGGACTCCCCTTTCCCCTATGGGATGTTGGATTACAATACAAGATAGCATATGCTGAGGGCCAAGTTATTGGTAGAGGCAATAAATATTAAAACAGTTTAGAGTGGGGAATGATCACAGTATTAGTATGATTAAGAAAGATCTCTTGGAGGTGGTGAAACCTTAAGGAAATAATATAAATAAATGGGGAGGAGGAGAGTGGGAGAAGAAAAAAATATTAGAAGAAAAGCGGGTAAGATTGAGGCAGGCACACTTACAACTTTGCTGGGGTAGGGTGGTCAGTGTTGAGTGGAGTAGTGTCTTTCAGGGAGTGGTATCAGGTTATAGAGATGGGTAGGAATGTTGATTGAGTGCCTTAAATTGCCAATAAGTTGTATGGAATTACTCTAACAGTAGCAGTAGAATCCATTGAAGGGCATAGCAATAAGATATTATATTAGGGAGATTAATCTGGCAGCTAGATGTATGTTGGTTAGATTATAGAGGGCAAAGAGTAGAGACAGGAGAGGAGTTAAAATCCTATTTAGAGTAAAGTAGTCCAGGATCATAGTTATGAGGGAAAACTCAGCAGGACTCAGTGATGGGTGATGGAAGACAGCCCAGAAATCAAGGAGGACTGGTATTAGGTGTTGCCTGGGAGAGTTAAGATTCCATTGACAGAAATAAAACCTGTAGGGGAAGCTCTGATTTTTTTGGAGACAGCTGAGTTCCTGTTTACATATGTTAAGTTTGAGGTGGAGAAGGGACATCCTGTAGAAATAGGCATTTGGAGGTATAAAACTACAGTTCTTCACAGAACGCAAGAGAACTTTCAAGAAAGCTGACATGATTGGTGCTGTTTAGTACCAATTTATACAACGGTTGGGGAGAGTGAAGCCTGCAAAATGGCTGTTTGGATTGTTGTTATGGTTATTGCCTGCTCTGTGAAGTATGATCTTGGAGGAAAAGTGTTTGAGATTAGGAGTTTAGAGGAAATGTTAATCTGGGAAGAGAGGAGAAATACTACTTTTGAGGCAGAAGTGAAGGAGAGGTTAGATAAAGCTATGGAGAAATTTTGAGTTAGAATAGGGAAGATGAGGTAGATCTTAAAATATGAGCTTGATCTAAGTAAAGTAGGAGGTTAGGTTAGCTCATCTGAGTGAAAGAATAATAGCTTTGAGAACTTGAATAGTGTGGGAAACGTTGTGACTGGTTGTGGCTAATATATTTAAGAGTCAATGCAGAATAGAGAAAAAAATGCTAAATGGAAGTAGTGACTACAATCAACATGATTTCATGACATTTTATGTCTAGTAATACTTAGTAGCTCTGATTCAAGGGTAAAGAAAGCAATTGGTCAGGTTATACAAGGTTGGATGAGTTTTTCTAGATTGCTGAGAGACAGTGTTAAAATACTTAGCTCTGGCTCAGAAAGGGTCAGAAAGACAGACAAGGGTAAAGGTAGGGAGGCTATGATCCAAGATATAAGAGGGAAATTGAAGTACTTAGAAAAGGTAGAGCAGTTCCAGTGATACAGATCCAAAGCCTCACCAAGAGGTGGAGGAAAAATGTAATGTGGAGTAGTTCTGGGAACTGAGACTTCAAGGCATAAGGTGAATCTTTATTCTGGGCATTCCTCTTTGAGAAAAAGGAGAGAGAAGGAAAATGTGAACCAGTGCTTAATTTCAGAGCAGAATATATATACTTATATAACATTCCAGTTTACAAAGAAGTTTTACATTTTACATCATCCTTTCAACAGTCCTGTGATGATGTTAGTAATGTAGCTACTCTTATTCTGTATATTAGAGGGTAAAACAGAGGCAAACCAAGAGATAGCTGACCAGAGATCACACAGTGTATGGTAGTTTGGCAGTGTAAGGATAATTCATAGGTTTGTTGTGTTGTGGTCATTATTCAAAATGGAACAATACAGCTAGCTGTACAAAAATAAAAATCTTGAAAAGTAGGAAATAATTATTACCCAAATCTCACCCTCCACTAAATGTGATATGTGATTTTCCAGACTTCTAACATATACATACAGATTTTTTTATTTTTCGCTTTTTATCACTTAATATATTGTGAATTCATTTCCAAATGAACCCATATTCATCATTTCTAACAGCTGTGTATTCCATTGGAGAGATGTACTGTCTGTAATCCAATCTATCCATGGAAATTTAGATGGTTATAATTGTTTTTTATTATAAATAAGTCTGTAATGGACATTCTTTTTTCTTTTTTTTTTGTAATGAACAGTCTTTCATATCTTTGTATCCTTGTGCTATTACTCTCATTAAATAAACTTTTTGGAAGTCAAATTACTAGATTAAAAGATATACACATTTGAAATTTTGATACATACTACCAAGTTGTCCTCTGGGAAACTACTAATTTATATTCCTGTTCATCAAAATGTGAGAATGTTTTTATTTTCACTCTTATTACTACTGGGTATTGTTAATCTTTTTCATCATTCTAATTTACACAAAAGGATAATTCCTTGTTTTTTTATGTTCATTTCTTTGATTACTATTGAGGTTAAGTATTTTTTCATATATTCACTAAGGCTAGATCTTCTGTTTCAAAATCACATGGTCTTGTGAGGAATAGATGAGAAAGTCAAAAAGTTTTTTTGAATAGAGGTGTAGGTTCAAAAGAAATGGTACAGCTGTGGTTTAGAATGGCATTGCAGGGCAAAGAAAGACCAGTTGATTCTCTTGTTCCACTGGGAAGTAGTCGACAGGAAGGCTCCTCCTCTCTCCTTTACCAAAAAGGTAGAATTAGTTGGACCAGCATCTCAAATTTTGGTGTATATTGAGTCTTTTAAAAAATATTTAAATTACATTTGAAAAAGCTAAGCATTCCCATGGGTGTCCAGCTCCGATCCGTCTGTCTGTATCCTCATGCCCTCCCACAGTTTACTGCTTTTATTACTTTTCTGTGTATCTTTGTATCTATTCCAATGCTCTCTTACACGAAAAGCAGCTTACTAAATATATTATTGGGTACTTTGCTTGCTTTATTTAACAAAATATCTTGGAAATCTTCCTTTTTTTTTTTTAAGGAAGGCAGTATTTGTGGAACTCCAATATTCACTAAAATGATTTTAATTTAATGTTACTTAAATGTGTGCAAACATAGGACTGAACATAAATTCCATGCCAACAAGTCAAACTGCAAAATCAACAGAATTAAAATCAACATTAATGTGACACAACTGTTTTGCTGAAACTGATTAGATACTCACAGCATGACCTAGGTAGTGACTGCTAAGACAGTTTCTTATGGGTTTGGCATGCCTGTATTGAGCTGTGTCCTATGCCGATTCCCCAACTGCTTTTCTGTCATCCAGCTCAGTCCTCCTCACTTCGTTCTACTTTTTCTTTATTCCACAGCACTACCATTTTTCTATGTGAATTATACCATCATTCTGTATGATTTACCTATTTATTGTGTTTATTGTCTACATCCCTCACTAGAATGTTTTTTATGAAGCACATGTCTCTATTTTGTTCACTGATATATCCTGAGCACCCAGAATAAATACCAGCATATAATGGATACTCAAATATTTGATGAATGAGTAAATGAACAGATGAATTCTTAGGCACATTCAAGTCTGAGAACCACTGGTAGAGGATGCTGGGGCAAAGGACGATCATAAAAGAAAAGAAGGTGCTAAGATGTTGATGAGAGGAAAGGAAGGCACAGAAGAGGGAAGGGATGTCAGCATGGCTGGTTGTGGAGTGGTTGGAAAAAGGAGAAAGGGAGATGACCTTTGGTATGTGGTGCTCTCTAGATCCTGAGGATGAGGCTAAGAGGTAGTTGGTGATGATGGTCTTAGGCCATCAAGGGCCTTCTGTGGAAGCTTACTAGCTTTGGGGGCACTTTCTCCTTGAGACAGAGGGAGATACAAAGATAGCTTTTTTTTTTTTTTTTTTTTTTTTTTTTAATGAAGTCCAATGTGCTATCCATTGTGCTATGGAGCCACCTTTTTTTTTTTTAACTAGAGGTTAGGACTTTTTTTTTTCGCATGCGCTAGAGCTTGCCTATTTATTTGCATTCTTTTATTGAAGTATAGTCAAGGAAGTAATGTGTCAATTTCTGGTGTACAGCATAATGTTTTAGTCATACGTATACAGATATTCGTTTTCATATTTTTATTATAGGTTGCTACAAGATATTGACTATTGTTCCTTGTGCTATATAGTAGAAACTTGTTGTTTATCTATTTTATATATAGTAGTATCTGCAGATTTCAACTCCCAACTTATCCCTTCCCACCCCTCAAAGGTAGCTTCTTTTAAATGCTCTCCTTCCATACCTTAAAATAACTAAGTTCTTTTCTAGACTTGTATAATGATGGCATAGTCTTATTTAGGGACAACAGAACTATTGCACTCAAATCTCTTATCAATATAATTAGAAAATTTTAAATGCTAATACCTGAAAGACCAAGAAGAACTATTAACTTTACATAAGGATACTTAATCAAAGTAAATAGCTAATTATATCCTTTTTGTCTGTAGAGAGTACTTGAAGGTGGGGTAGTTTTCCAAGATGAGGCAGAGTAAGCTGTGGTACCCTTTTAACTAGGTCTGATGGTCTTGGCTGAACTTTGGCTTAGCCTGGAACATTAGTTTAGGGTGGCAGAGTTTTATTATTAGAAGAATTTGATCAAACACAGCCTTCCAAACAAAATGTTGATGTGGCAGGACCATTGCATATTTCTCCTCAGGTGTGCTGTGCCTTCAGAGTTGAATGAAGTCTCAGTTCCAGGTGGGGGTAGAAGGTGGGAAGGCTGATTACATGGGGCACTGTAAATTCCAGTTAACAAGTACTAAACAGTGTAGTTTAAATAACTATTTGTTGGAAGGATATTTGTTCTCCTGTAGATGTATCCTCCACCTAGCCTAGGGGTAACTTCTTAAGTGAGTTAAACTTTAAGAGAAAATGGGAATTAATTGTTTAGATGGTGCTTTTTGTTGGGGAGAGGGGGTGTAATTAGTGTATATCTTTTCAAATTTCTAGTGCTTTCACTCAGGCTGTCTTAGGACTCTAGAAACTTTTCAGGTTGGTGATGCCCTCTGTCACTTTTTGCTATCTTCCCTAACATTTTCTTCCTTGAAGTTCACTGATTCATAGAATGGGTCTGGAAGTGACTTTAAAGATCCTTTATTCTGGTTCTTCCCATAGTTGCCACAAATCCAAAAGGGTCAGGTCTAGAGTTCCAACATCCAAACATTCTGCCATCTGGACTGAGATCTCCTAGGCTGAGGCTGCTAGACTGCAGAGGTAGTGACCTGATTCATCTCTCTCTCTCCCTTCTTCCCTTCCTCCTTTTCCTTTTTTCCCCTCCCTTCCCTCCCTTGCCCCCCTTCCTTTCTTGTTCCCCTGTACTGTTCTCATTTTATCATCCCATCTTCCTTTCTTATTTCTAGGCCATGTGGGGCAGCCAGGGAAGGGTTAGTGAGATTAAGGTATGAAGGTGATCCTTATGACCTGAATGCACAAGGAAGAATATCCTTTGACTCTCAGAAATGCTGATCATGCTCTTCTTTTTCCTAGGATGCTCACAACTGTATTCCTGAGCTGGACAGTGAGACAGCCATGTTTTCTGTCTATGACGGACATGGAGGTAATTTCAGCAGATCATATTAGTAATATTTTAGGAACCCCCCCTCCCCCCAAATTTCAGGTCCTTTGTTCTTTTATTTTCTAGGGTTCTGGTCCTCAGATATCATTTCCTGCCTGGTGCTGTTTTTCTGTTCTGCCATTCTTTCTTCCCAGTAGGGTATTGTATTAGTAGGCCTTGGTTTAGTCTAAGAAGCTTCTTCCTACATTAGCATTTAACTTTATTTCACTGAAAACTAAGTATACAGGTGAGAAGAGCCAAGGGATGTATTAGCATGGCCCTGAGAGATATGATGGTGAAATCCATTTTCTGGGTCAGAACTTCCCAAAACATTGTCTTTCAAATAGGTTTCAGTTGTGCTAAGATATTTTATCTCCCCAACCCTTGGAATTCACTCTAATATGGTATATTGATACTATATCACTTTCTATGTGTGAGAAGCAGTGCTCTCTGGGTGACCTTACCTTTCTTCTAGGGGAGGAAGTTGCCTTGTACTGTGCCAAATATCTTCCTGATATCATCAAAGATCAGAAGGCCTACAAAGAAGGCAAGCTACAGAAGGTCTGTCTTCCCACACTGTTCATTCTCCACTTCTCTAGACTTTCCCTTGTTTTCCAGTCCTTGGCTTTTCCTTTTTCATTGCCACCTAGCTTCTCCTTACTGTACTTCCTCTTAAAGAATTCTGTGCCTAAAATGAGTTACTCCCACCTGGGCCTTTTTAGAGCTGCCTTATTGATTCCCAAGTCTCTGAGCTGTTTTTTATTTACCTATGAGTGTTTCGTAGTGTGGCAGATCATTCTCTAATTTGCATCCCATCCTTGTGCTCAGGATTGTATTTAGGCAATTGATTTTGTACTCCTATGTAATTTTTCCTACACTTGCCTCATATTATTTTGCATATATTCAGGCTTTGGAAGATGCCTTCTTGGCTATCGATGCCAAACTAACGACTGAGGAAGTCATTAAGGAGCTGGCACAGATTGCAGGACGACCTACTGAGGATGAGGATGAAAAAGAAAAAGTAGCTGATGAGGATGATGGTGAGTGTGGTGTCCCTTGTTTGAGAGGAAATCAGCATACTAAAGAACTATTCTATTTTTAGTTAAGCAGTAAAAAATTTTTTTCTTTAAAAAAATTTTTTTAACACTTTTATTGTGGTATGGTTTCTGTACAGTAAACTACACATTTCAAATGTTAAAGAACTATTCTTTAATATATATTGTTTATGTGCCAATACTGAGAGAAGATGGTTTCCTAGGGACCTGGGAAGTCCTCATGTACTACACGTGGTTATGAAAAGGAGAGAGAGAATTAACCTTTGTTGAGTGCATAGTGTAGTTGTGAGCATTTCTGTATACATTATCTTTTGTCTTTGTGATTGATCTTTCTGGTTCCTGTTAATGTTTACGTGATCTTTTTTCAAGACTGTATGCGCCAATACCCATAGCCGTCAGTCGTTAAGCCTGGGCCATAGGCCTGGACTAGTACTGTGGACTTCCTGGGTCCTCAGCCAGAGTAGGATTTCCACCTTACCAATAAAAAAATGAGAAGTGATAGGGAACATGTAGTAACTAGTGTTCCTTTGACTAAGAAGAGGGGTGAAAGACAAAGACCCAAGGAAGTCTCTGGAGGCTGATATGGCTTGAGAAGGAAGCAAAAGGGTATTCTTCTGAGATTTGATAAATGAGAGGAGGCTTAGGAGTGGGAGGTGGTGGGAAGTTGGAACTCAGGTCTCAAGGGCTGTGGAGGTAGTGAGGGACTGATTCCATGAGGAGTCTGGCATGGGGGCGCTGATTTAGCCTCTTCCCTACAGTGGACAATGAGGAGGCTGCACTGCTGCATGAAGAGGCTACCATGACTATCGAAGAGCTGTTGACACGCTACGGGCAGAACTGTCATAAGGGTGCTCCCCACAGCAAATCTGGAGCTGGGACAGGCGAGGAACCAGGTTCTCAGGGTCTCAACGGAGAGGCAGGACCTGAGGACCCATCTAGGGAAACTTCTTCAGAGGAAAATGGCCCCACAGCCAAGGCTCACATGGGCCTTTCCTCCAACTTGGAACGTGGGACTGAGGCAGGCCAAGGTGGTGAGCCTGGCACTCCCACTGGTGAGGCCGGGCCTTCCTGCTCTTCAGCCTCTGACAAGCTGCCTCGAGTTGCTAAGTCCAAGTTCTTTGAGGACAGTGAGGATGAGTCAGATGAGGCAGAGGAGGAAGAGGAAGACAGCGAGGTAAGGACCTGTTACGGGCAGATAGATGTTGAAGTTGTAGAGGAGGACTTGTTGGGTTGCCCTCTATAGCTTTGTACTCTTTTCTGTCTTTTATTTTGACGTCATCCCCCAACTATATTCTAAGCTTTTCTTGAAGTCATTATCTCCATCAACACAGGTACCATTAGCCCTCTTAACCTCTTCCTTTGTTCATATTATAACAAATAGATCTAGTTCTGGCCTTTCAGAGTCTGTATCCTAGATAGAAAGCAAGATGATGGTTGTTACTTTGGATATTTGGGTGTTTCTTTATGTGGGCAGTTTATTTTCGAGTCCTGTTGTTTGGAAGCTGCTTTTAGCTGACAGCCCTGACTTTTCCTATGGTTTCCTGCTAGTGAATTGCTGAACCTAGTTCAGGTTGTACCATCCTAGTCCTCTCCTCCTTCCTCCACATTTTCCCATTATTATCATATATTTGCATCTTTCTGTGGTTTGAGAATCTGTGTTCAGTCAAGGCCTCTTGGTTTTGACTGTGAGTTGGGGGAGGAGGGGAAAGGGGGTCAATCCCAGTCTCAGTAGCCTGGGATCGTCTGGCAGGAATGCAGCGAGGAAGAAGATGGCTACAGCAGTGAAGAGGCAGAGAATGAGGAAGATGAGGATGACACTGAGGAGGCTGAAGAGGATGAGGAAGAAGAGGAGGAGATGATGGTGCCTGGGATGGAAGGCAAAGAAGAGGTGTGTGGGGAACAGGAGCAGTGAGTCTGGAAAAGCTGAGAGGCCAAATGTGAATCCTCTGATTGTGATTTTGGGAGAGGGGTCCCCTTCCTATCTTATCACTGGAGTCATACTCATGAGGGGATTTATCCTGCAAGGGGGACCGGGTATTTCAGATAGAATTGTCTCTGAAAAGGGAGGGAATGTGCTGTAGTTTCAGAAGAGATTAAATCTATGCTCCTCTTGTCTGTTAAAGCTCTCTTGGTGGTCCTTGTGAGAGGAGAAAGCATAGGGGAATGGTTTGGGGAGCACTGATAAGGAGCTGGTGTCCAGAAGCTCCCATCATGCTCCCTTTCTTCCTTTTAAGCCTGGCTCTGACAGTGGTACAACAGCAGTGGTGGCTCTGATACGAGGGAAGCAGTTGATTGTAGCCAATGCAGGAGACTCCCGCTGTGTGGTGTCTGAGGCTGGCAAAGCTTTAGACATGTCCTATGACCACAAACCGGAGGATGAAGTGGAGCTAGCACGCATCAAGAATGCTGGTGGCAAGGTCACCATGGATGGGCGAGTCAACGGTGGCCTCAACCTCTCCAGAGCCATTGGTAAGGGCCAGGAAACTATTGGAAATACTTCCGAGGTCTTGTTCTCTGTTCCAGTCTACCTATAGTAAATTGTAACCTTCATAGCCCTTGTGTCTTTCCAGATACCTTTGTATCTACTACTTCTGCCCCTTAAACATCTGTGAAATAGGGAAGATAGGTATCATTTCTGGATGATGAAAAGTTTAGTGACTTAAGGCTCAGTAACCCAAGACAGGACTGAAAGCAGAAAAACTAGAACTCAGTTCTCCATTCCATTAAATTATGGAACTTTGTTAAGAAGGGAAGGGAATAGCAGGGTTTGACTGGCCTTGAACACAAATCAGTGCTCAAAGTATACATCAACCAACCATTCCTTTATTTCAGGAGACCACTTCTACAAGAGAAACAAGAACTTGCCACCTGAGGAACAGATGATTTCGGCCCTTCCTGACATCAAGGTGCTGACTCTCACTGATGATCATGAATTCATGGTCATTGCCTGTGATGGCATTTGGTGAGCACCAGCAGAACACCCTAAGATTCCCTTTTTTCCCCCGCAGCATTACTTCTCTTTTAGGGCTCTTAGCTGCTCTATCATCCTTCTAGTAGCTGCATTCAGTCCCTTTTCTTAAGCTGCTCTATAATGAGATCCTAGATAGGCAGCTTGGTGTCAAGACCCCCAAGCCTAAGGCAGAGCTGAGGACATTCTCTGTGGGTGTTTACCTGGCCCTGGCCATCTGTCACCTCTATCCATACTCCCCTACTCTGCCTTGGTGGGACTAAAAAAGATTCTAACTGTTGTTTTTGACCCCAGGAATGTGATGAGCAGCCAGGAAGTTATAGACTTTATTCAATCAAAGATAAGCCAGCGTGATGAAAATGGGGAGCTTCGGTTATTGTCATCCATTGTGGAAGAGGTAAGTCCTAGGGTGGAGGAGAGAGGGTATCTGGTCTGCGTATGCAAGTTTTTCTCTTTTGACCTGAGTTAAGGCCAGAGCCTGCGAGAATCACTAATTACTGACAAATACTAAACCCTGACTAGAAAATTCCACCTTCCCTCATTTTCCCTGACTTATTCTTACGCCTCATGGACTAGCAAGTGGCTTATTTTGTGATACCTGTTGCCCATTCCCCTCCTTCTGCCACCCTGTTTCAGCAGGGCCAGCCCTCTTGTGGGACTTTAGATTCCCAGAAAGGTATTCAAACACTGAAGCTGAGCTACCCCGTCCTTTTTGTAGCTGCTGGATCAGTGCCTGGCACCAGACACTTCTGGGGACGGTACAGGGTGTGACAACATGACCTGCATCATCATTTGCTTCAAGCCCCGAAACACAGCAGAGCTTCAGCCGGAGAGTGGCAAGCGGAAACTGGAGGAGGTGCTCTCTGCTGAGGGGGCTGAAGAAAATGGCAACAGTGACAATAAGAAGAAGGCCAAGCGGGACTAGCAGTTGTCCAGACCCCTGCCCACCTAGACTGTTTTCTGAGCCCTCCGGACTGAGACTGAGTTTTGTCTTTTTCCTTTAGCCTTAGCAGTGGTTATGAGGTGTGCAGGGGGAGCTGGGGGGCTTTGCTCAGCCCATTCCAAAGAGGGCTCTCCCTCCACACAGCAACCTGGGAGCCTCTGCTGTCCTCCCCAGCCTCCTCCTTGCTCTTTGGGGCTCTTCACCGGTTCTGTGCCTGTGCTCTGTTGTGTTGGAGGGAAGGACTGGTGGTTCTGGTTTTTACTCTGTGAACTTTATTTAAGGACATTCTTTTTTATTGGCGGCTCCACGGCCCCCAGCCGCTTGCACCTGATCTGTTGTACACTTTCAATCAACACTTTTTCAGACTAAAGGCCAAAACCTAATCGTGCCCATGGTGTCCTTTTTTCTCTCCTGCCATTTCTGTCCAGGCCACTCACCCAGGGTGCCCTGGCTCCATACTAACCCCACCCCCCCATCTACCTAGTGTATGTGCGCGTGTGCATAAAAGTGAGAGGGGGCCCGGGTATTGTAACTCCTCGAGACGCTGCCAGGCTCACGCCGTTCACGGCTCATCCTCACACAGATCAGGGATGATTTCCTCGTTACTGAAGTGAAAGGTTAGGATCGGATCGCCGCCCTTGTAAGACTGAAGCCAGGGCTGGGTTTCTCCTGCTCTCCCTGCCAGCCTCGTTCTAGCTGATCCCTGATTGGTTCGTCCGCTTGCTTTCGTCACAATCACTTCCTGGTCACGCTGTGGACGCTTTCTCTGCTTCTGCTTCCCACGGACTACGCGTCCCGTGTGGCTCTGCGGCAGCGGAAGCGGAAGGGAGTACGGAGGTACCAGCTGGTCTCCGTAGGGGGGGTAGGGGGCTCCATGAATGGACGCGGCGGTGGCGGCGGCGGCAGCGGGAGCGGCCTGAGCTGGGCGCCGGGGCCGGCGCCGGGGGCTGCCCGGGGCCCGCGCCGCTGCATGGGGGCGGCTCGTGGGCCCTGAAAGGAACAGCGGGCGGGCCGAATTGGGAGGGGCGGGGCCGGGCGGCCGCAGGCCGGAGGCGCGTCGGGCTGGAGCCGGTCACGATGCCCCGAAGGAAGCAGAGCCACCCGCAGCCCGTGAAATGCGAGGGGGTCAAAGGTCAGGGGTCAGGGGCTTCGAGGTGGGGAGGAGCAGGGGTGGGGTCAGTGGCGTGGGTTCAGGTCGGGGTGGAGGGGGGACTCTTGAGGGATGAGGTGGGCGATGTGGTCTCCTAGTTTCCTACTAAGGGAACCCGAGAGGGTCTACGAGTGTGGGAAGTACGGTCTGCGAGGGCGGGCTCGCTGGGTGCGGATGATGGGCACGGTTCCTGAGGGGGAATCTTCAAGCCCCTTCCCCTCTTCAGTGGATACCGAAGATTCCCTCGACGAAGGACCTGGGGCCCTGGTATTGGAAAGTGATTTGCTACTAGGCCAGGATCTGGAGTTTGAGGAGGAAGAGGAAGAGGAAGAGGAGGAAGGTGACGGCAACAGCGACCAGCTCATGAGCTTCGAGAGAGACTCTGAAGGTGGGTTTGGGGGAATTAGTTAAGGAATAATGACTGCTTTAACCCCAGCCTTTAGGTGGCGGTTTAGGGGTTAGTGCCAGTAAGCAAAACACCGTTTCCTACCACAACCTAGGGCTGCTTTAGTTTAGATTTGAGCTAGATCTCTTCATTTGCCTATTGGTCCATAACTTTGTTGAGAGGTAGTCCTGGGGCCTGGTCCAGAGGTGGTATGAAGTGGACAGTGGCAGAATCACATAGAGCAACTGGTTAAAAGTAAATGCTTTTTTAATAACCTTGCCCCACTCCTTAGCTCATTCCTTATATGAGTTTACTTTTAAAAAGTTCAAGGAAGCAACCTCATTAAAGCTAGTAATCTAGTACTGTCTAATCTAACTCTTTTACCTGCAGCATAAGCCCCTTCTGTGTTGAAGTTTTAGTCTCTACCCTTAAGTAGCCTTCCACGTTCCTCTTCCCTGTGATCTTAGCATCACCCCATCCTAATTTGCTGCACTCCTTAACCACTTATGCCACTTACAAAGGTGTTTTTGAGTCACTGAGGGAATCCACGTGAAAAAGAGAATCCATCCTTTAGGCTTAAGAGTGATATTACATGCATTACTCTTTCCTTTTCCCTCCAAATAATTTTTATTTTATCATCAGCTGCAAGAGACCGTGCTGTATGTAGCTTAGAAAAAAATCTCAGGTGTCTGTCTTGTGTATTTTTACTTTCTTATCCCAAGAATCAGTTAATTACTTAATTATTGATTCCACTGTGAACCCATGATCTTTTTCCTTTCACTGGACTTATATATAACTGTCATCAGTAGGTCAGTCCAGGCTCAGAGGTAGATAATTCACATTGAATTTTTAGGATCTCTGAAGCGAAGGGTGGATCCAAGCAAGTAGGGAGACCACAAGCGAGAAAGGGAATTTGGAGCCTGGTCCTACCCTGTGTTGATGTCTCTTCTCATGTCTGTCTCACCAGGAGACTCTCTGGGGGCCAGGCCTGGGCTTCCCTACGGGCTGAGCGACGACGAGTCTGGGGGCGGCCGGGCACTAAGCACGGAGAGTGAAGTTGAGGAGCCAGCCAGGGGTCCAGGGGAGGCCAGGGGTGAGAGGCCAGGCCCAGCCTGCCAGCTGTGTGGGGGGCTGACAGGTGAGGGGCCGTGTTGTGGGCCAGGAGGGCCGGGTGGGGGGCCCCCGCTGCCCCCACGGCTACTATACTCATGCCGCCTCTGCGCCTTCGTGTCCCACTACTCGAGCCACCTGAAGCGGCACATGCAGACACACAGCGGGGAGAAGCCGTTCCGCTGTGGCCGCTGCCCCTACGCCTCAGCCCAGCTCGTCAACCTGACGCGACATACCCGTACCCACACTGGCGAGAAGCCCTACCGCTGTCCCCACTGCCCCTTTGCCTGCAGCAGCCTGGGCAACCTGAGGCGGCATCAGCGCACCCATGCAGGGCCCCCCACTCCTCCCTGCCCGACCTGTGGCTTCCGCTGCTGTGCTCCACGTCCAACTCGGCCTCCCAGTCCCACAGAGCAGGAGGGGGCAGTGCCCCGGCCACCTGAAGGTAAAAAGCCAGGGACCAAAGAACCTGGGACATGGGTGGGTGGCCTTAGGAGTACTTGGATTCATAGTGCAGGTCTCGTTGTTCCCACAGATGCTCTGTTGCTTCCAGATTTGAGCCTCCATGTGCCACCAGGTGGTGCAAGTTTCCTGCCGGACTGTGGGCAGCTGCGGGGTGAAGGGGAGGGCCTGTGTGGGACTGGATCAGAACCACTGCCAGAGCTGCTGTTCCCTTGGACCTGCCGGAACTGTGGACAAGAGCTGGAGGAGGGGGAGGGTAGTCGGCTGGGAGCTGCCATGTGTGGGCGCTGCATGCAAGGAGAGGCTGGAGGGGGTGCCAGTGGGGGACCACAGGGCCCCAGTGACAAAGGCTTTGCCTGTAGCCTCTGCCCCTTTGCCACTCACTATCCCAACCACTTGGCCCGGCACATGAAGACACACAGTGGTGAGAAGCCCTTCCGCTGTGCCCGCTGTCCCTATGCCTCTGCTCACCTGGATAACCTGAAGCGGCACCAGCGTGTCCACACAGGAGAGAAGCCCTACAAGTGCCCCCTCTGCCCCTATGCCTGTGGCAACCTGGCCAACCTCAAGCGTCACGGTCGAATCCACTCTGGGGACAAACCTTTTCGATGTAGCCTTTGCAACTACAGCTGCAACCAGAGCATGAACCTCAAACGCCACATGCTGCGGCACACAGGCGAGAAGCCCTTCCGCTGTGCCACCTGCGCCTACACCACAGGCCACTGGGACAACTACAAACGCCACCAGAAGGTGCATGGCCATGGTGGGGCAGGAGGGCCTGGCCTCTCTGCCTCTGAGGGCTGGGCCCCACCTCACAGTCCCCCCTCTGTTTTGAGCTCTCGGGGTGCAACAGCCCTGGGTGCCACTGGTAACCGTGCTCTCCATACAGACTCACCCTGAACTAGGTCTTTCTCCCCCAGGCTCTGCGGATTAGCCCTGACCCTCCTGTATGTTTTATACAGATGGACCAGAAGCCACCTTCTTCCTCCCCCGCTGGCCAGGGGCTCCTCACAGACTAACCTAGGCACTATATGGACCAGCCCAAACCCCATGGGCAGGGGGCCCATATGGACCAGGGGGCCTTGCCTTGACTGATGCACATCATAAGCTCAGTGGGAAGGGCCCTGCATTCACCTCCACTGCTCCCAGGGGCAGTGGAGGAACTGGCTGGGGGACTGCCCAGCCTCACACCTGTTTATTTAACTTATTTCAGTGCTTTATAATAAAGGAGACACTAACAAAGCCATGTCTATGCTGAGTTGGCAATGGCAAGCACAGCTCGGCCTCACCCTTAGCATAGCAGTCCATGCTGGGATGGGAGGAGCAGGGGCAGTGAGAGGGAACCGGAGGTAGGCAGCAGTCAGGCTGAGTTTAATGAGGGGGAGCTGGGCCAGACCATACACAGACCTCTGCCCATCCCCTTGGCTCATGGCCCCAAGAAGCCAGAAGCAGCCTTGGGGGAGCTATAGTTCCTCCCCAGGCAGGTAGCCATGGTCCCGTGGACTTTGTGCAAAATACTAAATGCTAATTTGGCATTGAGGGCCAGCTCTGAAAAGAGGGGACGATCCTGTGTGTAGCCAGCCTCAGGGTGGGGAAGAGGGGGAGGCCCCTGGCCAAGAGGAGAAAAGAGGAAGATAGAAAGGAAGATACCCCCGGCTTGGGGGATGCAGGCACAGGGCAAGTTTCTAAACATTCCTCCGGGATAGTGGGCAGACATCCAAGCACTGGAGATCACAGATCCTCATCTCCAATGCCCTCGAAGGCGAAATTGCCGTGGACATCACTGGCACTGGCATCTGTACTGGGAGTGCCAATCCCCCGCAAGCTCACGGCACTCAGCTTGCTCTGTAATAAAGGCAGGGTGGGGGGTCAGAGGGCTCAAGCCTCCCTGAAATCCCCTACAAACACCAACCTCACCAACCCTCGTGGGAAACTCACTGAGAGTTTGACCATGGACTCCCGGCTGGCATCAGGTGACTCCTGAGGAAGAGGAAGCAGAAGTGTCAGGGATTCACTGGGGGAGGTGAGGCACAGGCTGGGGGCTGGGGGCTGGGTTACTGACCAGGGAGAAGTACTTACAAGCAGTGGTGGGGACTTCACTGCTTGCTGGCTGTCTGAGCGTCTCAGAGTGCCTCCTACCCGCCGGCGCAGCATCTGAGGATGGAGATGAGATGCTGATAAGGGTGGGTTCACTCTCTTTGGGATCCCAATCCCTCCCCCTCCCTCTCAGGAGAAGCATCACACCTAGGACAAAAGGCAGGGAGAGCACAACCACTAGGTGCTTGGTCCACACTTGTACTTACCTTCCTGATACTGCCACCGGATTTCTTCACCATCAGTTCATCTACCATGGACTGCAAGCAGATGCTCATCATGATAGCCTGGGGACAAGGAGCGAGCTCAGCCTGACTAGAGTGTCATCCTGAGCCCAGCACCCCTAAGACAAGGGCTCCCACTCACATGGAGTCCTGGAAGCCCTAAACTTGGGTATCTAAGAGAGATGGTGCAATGGGCTCCAGAGGAGGCCTGAGGGTGGGCTCACACCTGGGGGCTGGTGATGGTGACCCACTGGAGCCGGTCCTTGCTCATGAGGTATTCAAAAGCCAGTTCCAGGCGTACTTCACCTCGGCCCCGGCCTGGGCTGCTTGTGCCTCCACTAGGCAATGGCACCTGGGAGACGAAGGGAAATTTGGCTGAGTGCAATCTGCCTCTCTCCCTGAAACTCAAGCCTTGCCAGGCCTCCATCCCAAAGGCCTTCCCCTCCTACCCCAACTCACAGAGGAAGTGACCCGCCAGCATCGCATGCGGGTGACCCGGAAGGAGCCTTCACGGAGTTGCTGGCCAGGCAGGCGGAGCTGGAGGCTGAGTTCACTGTTGCCTGCGCTCACCACCACCGGACAGTCCTTCTCCGGGAAGTCAGCCACACAAGCATCAAAGCGCAAGTAGCCGTAGTGCCGCAGTGTCTGGGCCAGCCGCAGGAACTGAAACCCAGTCGCCATGTAGGATGGGTCAGGAGGGGAAGTAGGGCAGACCAGACCTCCCTTGGAGGGAGACAGGGAGGCAGGGCTCACCTCTTTCTTGGAGACCTTCTCTTGCAGTGATTTGAGCTGTCGGTGCTGCTCCTTGGTGACCAGGATCCACCCACGCTCAATGTCTGATACTGTCTACAGTGGAGACAAGGGCAGGGTGGTTCAGGGCTCCCAGTCAGAAGTCCAAAGAAAGTGTCCAGTTATCTCTGGCCAGCCTGACCCCTAACCCTACATCTGAGCATTGAGTCCTTGACCATATCAGCTTACAAAGTAGGGAGAGTAGAGGTTGTGCCAAATGCCCTGAGAGTAGTCTAGGAACTTCCCCATGAACTGGGAGTAAAGACATGAAAGAATTTTTTTGGTTGAGTGGGACATTCAGAATCATTCTCAGGGGAAGGGTTCTGAGGCAGCTCCAAGCTCACCTGAGCATAAAGCAGGTTCAGGCCAACCCGGTTCTCCATGACATCGTCATCATAGGCAGAGTCCCAATAACTGTGAGGCCAAGGGGTGGAAAGGGGTAATGGGGCTAAGCTGGGGGAAGGCAAAAGGTAGAATGGAAAAGGGGCAAAACAGGAGCAATCTCGAACTATCAGGCCAATGGTGATACAGTGGGAGGAAACTTGAGAGGCCTGGTAGAAACACCCAGCACTACCCACTTGTCCAGATTATTCTGTCTCAGTACATGGCCCCATAATGCAATCCAGCACCTCCCTCCTCCAAGCCCAGCCTGACCTCTTCCTTAGCACAATCTTATACTCTTGACTCCGAAGACTGGTAACAGACACATAAGGCAGCTCAAACTCTTGCAACTTCCGTACAACTATGATTTAAAAAAAAAAAAGAAGTCATGAGACTCAGGAGAGGGAAATCAAGACAGAAGCCCTGAGGAAATGCCACATTACTAGGGGAGACAGGGAGGCAAATTCACTACTGGAAACAGAGCAAAGCTGTAAAGTCCAGAGAAACTCACACGAAAAGGCTCCATCCTCTTTTTCTCGAACTAGAAAGAGACTAAAGTATCCAATCAAATCATCTGGAAGATCCAGCTTTGCAGCCACAGCCTGGGGACAGGGAAGGAAGTACGCTCATTATACTGGGTGGTTCCAATCACCCCAAGCCTGGGACCCTGGGGTGCAGGGGGTAGGAGGGGCAATGCAAAACAAGCACCTCACCTCCAGGACGTCCTCAGTCTGATCGGAAGTTAGCACATTGACCAGAACTTTCTGCCCGTTGCTGAGCAGCACTTCCAAGGAGACCTCTTCTGTGGGGACCTGCTGTGTCTCCTGGTTGTGAGCATACACAGAAATGGTTGGCACCTCCTTGTTAACAACATGTCCACCATCCAGCTCTGACCCCTTCCCAACTCTCTACTTCTAGGTCCCTCTGGTGCCTTTATTCTCATCTGCTTAATTACAGGTTGGGTTTCCTTGATTTAATTGGTACAGCAGAAGCCCCTTTCCATTAAAAAAAAGGTGCCAGGGTGACTCTCCTGTAGCCACCTCATTGAAATGTGGCCCTACAGAGAAATCTTTCCCTTAAATCTTTGTCCTACCCAAACCCTTACCTGCTGTGCCCGACGCAGGAAACTATTGAAGGTCTCACTGCTCCCAAGCAATGGGTCTTGCCGAACTGTGGGGACAAGAGAATGATGTTCTAGTAACTTAGGATTTTCTCTTGGCTTCCCCCAACTCTCTTCTTGGTTTGTCCCCCAGACCTCATTTCCTGGGCTGATGGTGGCCTGCCACATCTCCCAGTTGGCCTCACCTCACTCATTGTTTGCATAAATTCTTCACCTGCCCTGCCCTTGGCTACTATGTAGGTGAGTCCAGTCTACAAAACTAGGGAATAAGGTTCACCTAAAGTACATCATACAAATTAAGTTCTCCCCACTGATCGAAATTGCTTTAAGACTATTTAGTGTTATACTACTATTTCTCATAGATGTCAGTGCCCAAAATGCTTTCCTAGTACCTAGAGCATCCTTGCCTGCTATTTACTTTTGCTAATTAAATAATAGACCAAACAAGAGGCTTCCCAGATCTAGAAATTACTTTAGAACTTTCTATAGAACAGTGTCAGCCTAAAGTCCCCTCCAACCACTCACCAGCTTGCATGTACTTCTCTAACTGCTCTCTCCTCTGTTCTACCTCGGCAGGTGTCAGAGAGAAAAGCTTCTTTGGGGGAAATGCAGGAAGCACATTGGCCCCATATTCCTTCCGAAGCTATTTGGAGAAAGAGATACAACTCTTCACACAACACAGCAAATGAGAAGAGGCACTCCACACTCAAAATGTTCTCTTGGGCTCCCCTTCCCTCTCCTCAGTCCCTGCTCCCCTGCCTACCCTGGTCATCCAGGAAATGATTCCTTTGGCAGAGGCAGCATCCCAAGGGAGCTGTTCTTTCTGGTCTACAGTGTATAAATCAGCCCCTTCACAGCATAGGGAGGGTTTGTTTAGGCCAGGGCCTAGGGAACCCCTTGATTATCAAGCAAGGCTTTGTTCATTGAACCCTCACAGCAAGCAAAGGGCTTTGTAAGGGAAGTTTATGTGTACAAACAGTTAAGTAATAGCTAAGTATGTTCACAAAGTATCTTAGGACTTAAAGGGACTTTGCAGATCAAGGAATCCATTTTTCAGTTGTGGAAACTGAGGCCCAAAGAAATCAGGGAACTTGCTCAGGGTTGCACAACTAGTTATCAGTAGAACCAGGACTCTGTATCAAGTTAAACAGAGCTCACAATCTGGTGAGAACAGAGAAACATTACATCACAGACACATAAGAATAAATGAAACACCTACACCCACTCAGGTGAGTCAAGGAACACAGAAGGAAATTGGTGAATGGTTTGTATGAGCAGGGAAAAGAGTTTCAAGTTGCAGCTCAGATGACAGAAGGATGTTTTGGCAGCGGAGGGAGGAAGGTTGTCGTTTCCTCCATGCACAGGCAAAGGCAGTGTACAGGCTGTGTAAGATGGGAGCAGAGAAGCAGGAAGGAGGACGTGAGTATAGGGAGGAGCAGTTAAGAGTGGCAGACATTAAGCTTCATAGGGAGTTCCCCGGAAATGTCAGACGATAAGATAAAGCACCAGATCCTCCCCTGTGGCAGTGATTAAAGGGGAACTACATCCTACGGGAAAGCGACGAGGGGGAAAATGGAAACACTGATGCCCAGGTGTAGGAAAAGGCTTGAAGCTGCCTCAAGGCAGGGGTGCTAGTCCCACCTGCTCGTGCAGCCCCAGGAGCTGGCTGTAGCGCACCCGACAGTGCAGAACTCCATTCACGTGAATGTTATAGGCCTGAGGACACAAAAGCAGGCAAGCATTTTAGGGTCGCGCGGTCTGGGCGACCCCCTTGAGAACCCTGGCCGGAAGTTGCTTGGCACAGCTCTTCCTGAGTAACGTGCCGAGATCTTCCAAATGTTTGCCAGTCTGTTTTCCCCGGAGCCAGGTCCAAAAGCGGAAGGACCAGTCGAGAGGGAACCCCGTGCGCTCGAGCTGCAGTCTTCCTCACCAGGAGGCCCGCCAAGTCGCCGCGGCCCAGCCGGGGTAGGCGACGCGGCCAAACAAAGGACCTACAGGAGCTGGGGCGATCTCTGGACGAATATGAGATGTAATACAAGCTCCCGGTGAGGCCGTCGGGGTCGGCGGCCTGTGACCCAGGCCCGAAAGGTGGTGGCCAGACCTCGGAGGCCACTCAGGGCTCCGGCCCGTTATCCCCGCCCCTGCCCCGCCGGGCTCCGGCCGCTCCTCACCACGTAGGCGGAGCCGCCGCTGTCCCCGCTGCGGGACTCGGTTTCAGGAATGGAAAAGTGCATGTTCCCTGCGGCAGGGCCCGGCCGGGCTCCGGACTGTGAGGGCCGCAGCGGCTTTGCACGCTCGCCTCCGCTACTCAGGGCGTCCCCGCAGCCTCGCTCGCCATTTTGGGGGGGTTTGGGATCGGAGGTGGGAAGGGTGGGAAGGGACGTCGGCTCTGAGGCGTAGCGCCCCCGGTATCCTGGGATCTGTAGTCCAAACGGCTTGCGTTGACTGTCGGGACTGCAAGCCCAAAGCTGAGATGGCGCTTATCGCGACCCGTAGCCCTCGACGGCGCCCCAGTGCATGTCGGGGCTTGTAGTCCTTGGGGCTGCTCGCCGCGGGTGTCGGCCCAGGGGGCGCTGTAGTCCCTGGGACCGCGGCGGGCGGAGCTTAGGACGGAGGGTGATGGCTGCCGTGGCTGTGGCTGTTCGCGAGGGTGAGTGAAGGGCCGGGCACATAAGCAGGTACGCGAGCTGACGGGCTCCGGATGGCTATTGCTGGGCTCTGAGCCCCTCTGGGCCCTGTCGTTCGGTTCCCGCGCCACGCCGTTCTCTGGCCCGTACTGCCTCGGGCGCACTCCGCGCCACCCACTGGCCTGTTCCCGCGGGAATGGTGCGTTCTCCCTTCTCTCCCCCTCCCCCTCCCCTTTGATCTTGTCGCGCACTGCGTCCCCACGCGGATCCTTGGCTCGCCTCCCACCTGGTGGCGGAGCCGTGGTCATGCCGACCCAGCGGCCAGCTGCGCGGAGTACGAGTCCCCCTAAACCCTCCCGGAGTCTGTCCGGCTCACTTTGTGCCCTGTTTTCTAATGCAGACTCGGGATCTGGGATGAAGGCGGAGCTTGCTCCTGGGCCTGGGGTAAGTGAGGGTGCCCTCCTAAATCACCTGTTAAGCGCTACGCAGTAGGCTGTGTACTTGATTCCTCCACAGCCTTCATCCCCGCTTCACTTTATTTCTCAGTAAAGTCGGGAGATTTTACAGAGTTTTTTTCAACCCTAACGGTATGATTCTGACCCTGGAGGAGAAGCTTTGATTTCTGTGGGTTGTAAGCTTTTAACAGGTAGCCGGTGACAGGGAGGATTAAGGACCTTGTGGGAATCTTGTAAGTATTCAGTATTGTTTATTCATTTTTGGAATTGTTGGGGAAGAGCATTATTCTATGTCTGTGTCTTAGGCAGGAGGGAGGGAGATGACCCAAGAAGAGAAGCTGCAGCTTCGGAAAGAAAAGAAACAGCAGAAGAAGAAACGCAAGGAGGAAAAGGGGGCAGAACCAGAAACTGCCCCTGCTGTATCTGTAGCCCAGTGTCAAGGTGCGGCGGCTCTTTTAAAGGGCTGGGTGTGGAGCTGGTAAAGGAATATGGTGGGAGAGAAGAGGGAGAGATAGGACAAAGTTGGTTTGAGCAAGTGAAGAGAGAAGAAGTTTAGATAAACAGGAAGAGAAGCTTTGGCTGGGCATAGATATTACCTACCTGGGGCTGGAGCACTTCTTCCTGCTACCTTTAGTAGGCCAGACCAAAGACCTGCCAAGGCTGGACAGTCAGTTGGGCCCTGTCAAGGAGAAAGTTCCAGCAGGTCGGAGTAAAGCTGAACTTCGAGCTGAACGTCGGGCGAAGCAGGAGGCTGAGCGGGCCCTGAAACAGGCAAGAAAAGGAGAACAAGGAGGGCCACCTCCTCAGGCCTGCCCCAGCCCAGCTGGAGAAACCCCCTCAGGTATCTTCCCTTCATTTCAAGATCTTTGTTGATCCTCATTCCTATGTTAGCTCAGGCTTCCCCACAGCAAAACAGCTCTCCTCTCCTATTCTTCACCTTGGTCCCCAGAGTTCACAATTCTGTCCTCAACCTCATCCTACCCCTGTTTCTTCTAATACTTCTTTCTCACCTGTCTTCCCACCCCGAATCAAATTTTTCTTGGTGTCCTTTATGCCCTGAAAGTAAACTTCTCCTTATCACCTACAGTGTCTTGAAAACATGATTGTTGTCTTCTAGAAGTGAAGCGTCTACCTGAACACGCTCAGGCTGATGAACTCACACTTCTGAGAAGGCTTGTTAAAAAACCAGAGCGACAGCAGGTAGGAAGTGGCTTTGATGTGTGGCCAGAAAGAGCCTAGGGAGATGGGATAGAGGGAGGAAAGTTGCTTGGGGCAAAGTGGGATCCTGGAAAAAACGGGTATTTGGGTCAATGAGGACTGATTGTTTACTTCCTTCCCAGCATCATCCCATAGTTGTAAACTCTGGGCTGTTGGTCCTATTCCTCTGTTTTGTCAAGGTTCCTACACGAAAGGATTATGGATCCAAAGTCAGTCTCTTCTCCCACCTACCCCAGTACAGCAGACAAAACTCTCTGACCCAGTTTATGAGGTAGGATCTTATGAAATTTTAATAGCTTTTAAGTTCGAGAAGTTTCATTAACTGTTTTGAAAGTGACTGGAAACCTGAGATAGGATCTGTGGGAAGAAGCATGAACACAAGGCAGAACTAGAGGAAGTGGGGGTGTCTGTGCTAGTGAAGGGAGTTCCTTTTCATCGGGGGCGGGTGGGCAGTAGGTGCTCAAGTTCCCTTGCAAAGTATGTGACACCGCCATCCCATCAGCATCCCATCCTCTGTGATCCACCCAGCCATGGTGCGGCTCGGCCTGCAGTACTCCCAGGGCCTGGTCAGTGGCTCCAATGCCCGGTGTATTGCCCTGCTTCGTGCCTTGCAGCAGGTATGTCCCGCCCTGTTCCCTCTTATGACCCAGCCTCATCTTCCCCACCACTACCCCGGCTTCTCTCAGCCAAAGTAATTTCTGGGGGGAAGAGGGAATGACTCCACCCTCGGAAGACTTTGCTCAGTGAAGCTAACCCTATCCCCCTTTCAGAGACTCTTCTTAGAGGGCATTTTGCTGATCAGTTTGTGTCCCCCTATAGGTGATTCAGGACTACACAACACCTCCCAGTGAAGAACTCTCAAGGGACCTAGTGAATAAACTGAAGCCCTACTTCAGGTAAGGAGAACCACTGCATGTCTACTCCCATCTCCCACCTTGCTCAGTCCTTTTCTTAGACCTGTTTTCTTGCTCTTCTACCTCAATTTTCACTTTCCTGTTTTCTGTCTTCTTTTTTAAGAAATGTTTTTGAATGTGAAAGCTTTGTGAGTTGTGAAGAGTTGCACAAATGTAAGGTGTTGTTGTTGTAGCTTCCTGACTCAGTGCCGTCCCTTGTCAGCGAGCATGTACAACGCCATCAAGTTCCTTAACAAAGAGATCACGGGTGTGAGCAGCTCCAAGCGGGAAGAGGAGGTGATGAGTATGAGGAATGAGCAAGGCATGCACCCGGGGGATAGAGCTAGAAACATGTTCAGGACTCCCAGGAAGGGGCCACGCTCTGGTCTGCCTCGTCAAGGGTTAAGGAGGTGGTTGGACGATGTGACCTGGGCCCCCTTTAGGCCCATCATTAGACATATATTCAAGAATCTGAGGGAAAAAATGTGTCCATTTCTTGTCCTCTAAGTATCTTACTTCATTTAGGCTAAGTCAGAACTTCAAGCAGCCATCGATCGATACGTGCAAGAGAAGATTGTGCTTGCAGCTCAGGCAATTTCACGGTTTGCTTATAAGAAGATCAGTAATGGAGATGTGATCCTGGTATATGGATGGTATGGGCCAGGCCCTATGGCTGAGAAAATTGGGGAGTGAAGTGATCTGAAGAAGGGACTGCCCCTTTGCCCTTCAAGAATGAGCTGATCATCAGTTAGTGACATTTATAACTGAATCCTCCTCTCCATTCACTCCAGCTCATCTCTGGTATCACGAATTCTTCAGGAGGCTTGGGCTGAGGGCCGGCGGTTTCGGGTGGTAGTGGTGGACAGCCGGCCACGGCTGGAGGGAAAGCATACGCTACGTTCTCTGGTCCGTGCTGGGGTCCCTGCCTCCTACCTGCTGATTCCTGCAGCTTCCTATGTGCTCCCAGAGGTGAGGGCAGAGGAAAGGGTCTCCAAAGTTGGAGTAAAAGGGTGTTATAATGATAGACATTATCTCAGTTTCCCAACATTGTGATTATTTAGAAATATTAGAGTTTTATAGCCGTGTTTAGTAGGAAAAACATCTATGGCATATTATACAACATGTCTAGCTATTACAAAACATTATATTAAACTAGCAATCTTTAGAAGGGAACAGGACAAAAGTAACTTCAGAGTTTAGTTTTCCTGTGGGTGGTCCTATGGATCAATGTCAAGTGTTTTCCAAGGGCCATCGTTAAGATTTGTTACTCATTGTGTTAATATTGCTGTCGTGGGTAGGAGGTGGGAATCTTATTCTGTATTGATCACACATGACATTTTTTTTCCCCTCTCTACTCTCCAAAATAGGTTTCTAAGGTGCTATTGGGAGCTCATGCCCTCCTAGCCAATGGGTCTGTGATGTCACGGGTAGGGACAGCACAGCTGGCCCTGGTGGCACGGGCCCATAATGTGCCAGTACTGGTCTGCTGTGAAACGTACAAGTTCTGTGAGCGTGTGCAGACTGATGCCTTTGTCTCTAATGAGCTAGGTAAGGAGGCCCAGGAGGCAGAAGAGATGGTTCCAGGGACCTGAGAAGATTTGGGAGGGAGAGGGGAGGTTAAACTACAGATTGTTTTATGAAAGGACATAAAAGGGTACACCTCCCATTGCAGATGACCCTGATGATCTGCTGTGTGAGCGAGGAGAACGTGTGGCCCTGGCTAACTGGCAGAACCACTCATCCCTACGGTTGTTAAATCTGGTCTATGATGTGACCCCCCCAGAACTGGTGGATCTGGTGATCACAGAGCTGGGGATGATCCCTTGCAGTTCTGTGCCTGTTGTCCTACGAGTCAAGAGCAGTGACCAGTGAGTGGGGAGGGAAAGAGGTCAATAAATGACATACTCCCTGCACTCAGCATCTCTGCTGCCTTTTATCTCTTTTAGCATCACCACCACTTAGGCTAGGAGTCCACACTCCTCAGCCCTTCTTAGCACGTGCTCCCCACGTCAGACAAACCTTTATGTAGATGCTCTCAAGTGATTAGCTCCATGCCAGTGCTTTGGGGCCAAAGTGAAGGTCAGTAGGGAGACCAAAAACTATCCAAGTCATACACCATTTATTGAGCATCTGTGTGCCATCCGCTGAGTTTGATATGAGTAGGAGTATGATAAGGACAAAGAAGAATCCTGTCCTTAATATTATTATTATATTAATATTTATACTAAACCAATACATTGATGTTTATATTAAATGATTACGTGTACTTTGTATCCTTAGTATTGAGTACTTACTGCATATCAGAAGGTATTCTAGTCCCTTTCTTATACATATAGGAAGATTAATGCGACTCTATGAAGTGAGATTTTACAAATGAGAAAACTGAGGCACAGAGAGGTTGTTATTTGCCAAGGCAACACAGCTAAGGCACAGAGAGGTTAAGTTACTTGCCTAAGGTAACACACTAGCTAAACTGGCATGTGATGTCAGGCATTCTGGATCTAGAGACTGCCCTTAATTTTTATGCTACCTGCTATTAAGTAGCAGTCATGATGGAGGAAGACAGATTATGTCCACACAATGAGATAAATTCTACTAATAGTATGAATAGAGTTCCTTGGAAGCAACCAAGGATGATGCCAGATCTAGTGAGGTTGGAGAAGACTTCACAGGTAACCTCTGACCTAGTCCTTGAGGGATAAGAAATTTCCCAATTGGAAAAGAACCGGAAGGCAGATCAGCAGAGGAAATAGACAGAATAGGCCTTACAATGATTGGCCAATTCCATAATATCAAGTAGTGTGGTAAAGCTAGAACTGAGGCTTATGTGGAGAGTGAGTGATAAAGCTGCAAAGGTAGGTTGGATTGGGTCCAAACTGTGAGAGTCTAACCATGTGCTTAGCCTAGAAAAAGGAGAATCATCTGCTTTGTGTGTGTTTTATTAAAAAATTTTAAGCAGCACGGAAGTACAGTGAACTATACAAAGAATCCCCATCACTAAATGCAGTAATTACCAAGATTTGCTACAAATGCTTTCTTTTTGTTTCCCTTTTTTTCCTTGCTGAAGTTACCTTAGAGCAAATCCCAGTCGTTACATTATTTTACTCCTATAAACTTCAGGGTGTCTTTAAAAAATATGGAAATTTACCGTATCATTATTACACTTACTAAATTCTTCCTTAGTGTTGTCCAAGCTGTAATCAGATTTCCTTGTCTCAAAAATGGCTTTTTACAATTGGTTTGTTTGAATCACGATCCAAACAAATCCTTACATTACATTCGGTTATTATGTCTTACATTTCTTAATCAAAAGCAACCTCCCCAGCCCCCTTCTTTTCTCATGACATTGACTTGTTCCAGAAGCTAGGTTTATTGTGTTTCATACTGCCTCGCATCAGGTTGGTTGGTTCATTTTCAGTGATGAGTGGGTCCAGGTGTTTTAAAGATTCCCAACAGACTCATTTAGTGGTTTCATCCACTGTTGATTGTTGCCTGAATTACCTCATTAGAGGATGCAAAATGGTAATTTTTCCCCTAATTCTATCATTCCGTATTTATTAGCTGATAATCTTCTATAAAGAACTCCATCTTATCAGCTATTATTCTGAATTACAATTCATACTGGAAAGGCAGAATAAATGCTTAATTCTTTCCTTTTAATTGCCAGTTTTCAAGAATTGATCAGTGGTTACTTCCAGTGGCATATAATGAGTAGTTGAATTTTTGGCTTTCTCTGTCTTTATTTAAAAAGATCATTATGAATTCATAGTTTTTTCTTTTTTAATATTGAGTCTACCACTCAATCATCAAAGTTAAGCAGAGGTTCAGTGGGGTTAGCTCTGTGCTTTAGAAACTTAACTGGTAGAGATTAGAGGCAGAGAAACAGATCAAAAAAAAAAAAGATTGTCTATCAATCAAAACCACAAATGCACCTAACTTTGGTGTAGCAATTAATATAGGAATTTATGCTAGCCATATAGTTGCACATTTGAAGTAAGGTAGATACAGGGTTATTTATAGCAGCCTTGTTTATAATTGCAAAAGACTGGAAACCACCTAAATATCCATTCATATTAACAAGGGACTAACTAAATTATGCTACATCCATGCAATTACATACTAAGCAGTCATAACAAAAAGTAAGGTTTTTATGTACAGAAACGGAACAACCTCCAAGGTATGCTCAGTTAAAAGGTCCAGGACTGTGTATAACTGCTGTTTGAATTAAAAGGGGAAAAGATATACATGTATTTGCATGTGTATACAGAAAATGTCTTGGGCCTGTAACAAAAAACTGATTGCCTTTGTGGATGTGATCTAGGAGACTGGAGACAGGTGGAAGGGAGTCTTCACTTCATACTCTGTATTTTTGAATTTTGAGCCGTGTGAGTATCTTATTCCAAAAATAAATCCAAGTATTAATACAAAAAAGGTTTTGGAATAGTTCACATCAAATATAGTCTAATCTGAGGCAACAGAGTGGAGAGGAGTCATATTTGTTGATTACAGAAGTAAATGCTTGAAGCTGACAGCTGTCCATAGGACAAATATTGAAGATACGATTTACTAGAGGAACTGCAGCCTCAACAGCGCCCAGTTTTGCACTCTCACAAAGGAGTCGGTCCTAAGCCACAGCACAGCCTTGGCTTGTCTTTAAAGGCCCCTTAAAGAGAATGGGATGGGAGTCCTTTTGCTCCAGCTTTTAAATCTTAGCTAGCTCTTCCCATGCTTTTCTTTTAAGTTTTATGGAACCAGGGGGATTTCATAGGTGAGATTTGGGAAGAGAAAGATTGGTTTACCCCAACCCTTTCGTGTCCAGGTATATATTCACCCTGAACTCTCCTACGGCGTCACCATGCCAGGCTTTTCTACTCCTGCTCCTTCCCCTGCCCGTCCTCTTTCCAAACCCCCTTTTATTGTGTTTCTGTCTCGGATTCATCTTTGACTTCACTAGTGGCTGGATCTGCTGGGGGCTGCTCCGTGGCGGAAGCCATAGTCGTCCTCTGACTGCCCGAGGCAAGGATTCCTTTGTCTCCCAGTCTGTCTTCGGCTCTGACGGCGCCGGGGTTGCCGATAAAGACTCACATCAGCCCGGCCCTGCCCGCCACGGGCCTGGTAGTCTTGACAGAAAGCCAGGAGTCAGCGCTCGGGAGCAACACCCAGGCCTGGGATCCTACACTCGAGGCTGGTGTAGGGACCGCGTGGGAACCCTGGGGGCGCGACGACCGTCAACGCGCAGGCGTCAATCTTCCCTTCAGGACACTGCAATTCCCATAAGGCCGTGCAGCGTCCCCGACGCCACTAAGGCCCGAGAGCTGCGCCCACTCCAAAAGGGCTCGAGGACGCTCGCCGCACTGCATTGTGGAACACCCAGTCTAATAGAAAACGTCCTGGGGCACAAACTCCTCACCGAGCCCACATATTTACCTAGTGCACAGGGCGGGGGGGGGGGGGGGCAGGGAGGTGGGAGGGAGTGAGGGACGTCAACGAAGAGTAGCTACCAGATTTCGTCATAAAACGGCGACCAGACAGGCGGCGCCATCTTCGAACTTGGACTTCCGGAAGGACTTTGGTGAGGGTGAGTGTACCGCAGTGGGGTGTGCGGGGCCCCGCGATTACTCCTCCCCCTTCTTTTTTGGTAGCACTAAGATGTTGGGAACCAACTCCCGACTCCGCTTTCCCCCCCCTGCACAGCATCGCGACCTCCAGTCCCTGAGCGCCTACGGAAACCGTCATACTCCCCACCTCCTAATCCACTGGCAACCGTGCATCCCCCATCTCTGCTATCCGCGGGTCTTGCCTTCTTTCCCCACGCGGTGTCGGTAACACTGCATCCTGTGTCCCGGCCCCGGCGCTGCTACATTGCGTCCCTCGGACTCTGCGAACCTACTGTAGTCCTCAACCTTAGAAAACTCTGGGCTTGCCCCACTCACAGGCTGGTGGTAAAAGCTACCCCCAAGCCCAGGACTGAGGAAGGGCAGACGGTCACCCCTAGAGTGGTAGCGGGTCAGTCTCCTCATTCTGCTATGTTCCAGTCTCTTCCTCCTTGAGACTCTTCTAACCTTGGGGGTTGTGCCCCGCGCGCTGCAACCCCATTGGCGCAGACAAGGGCCAGTTATGTTTCCCTGTCTAGTCCTTTTATCCCGCGGCAAGTTGGCTTTCTGTTGGTGAAGTGAGAGGTGGTGACTTCAGCCTCTCCGTGGTAGCTCTGTTAATGGGTTGCAGGGTATGGCCAAGCGTCTTGGCCCCAGCGGCATATTGTTACACAAACTCAAGTCATTCCTATGCCTTCGTCCCTTTTTGCCATCACTTCTTATCAACTGCAGTATTTAAAAAAAAATAATTTTCTTTAAATTCATATAATTTTAAGGTTTAAGTGCTTTAGTCTCGATCTAAGTAAGCAACAGCAAACCCATAGGTTTCATGGGCTGATTATAGTTTTTAATGCAAGTTAAAAACACAATTAGTCAAATAAAATCGTTCATTTTTGTATCACAGAAATCATCTTTCATACCACCAGTTGTACCATAGGAACACTTTGGGAAACGATATATTAGACCAAACAGTGTGTGTATAGTAAAGTAATTCTGTACTTGAGGAACAATGTTACCTAGTCATTTTCCTTGTTTGGGAAGATCAGGCTGGCAGCCTTGGAGCAGCATGAGAACCAGACAAGTTGGGGGGCAGATGTAAAATTTTATGAACTCTAGTACACATTTACTTAACATCCTTTACTTGTGTGCAGAACGTGTGCTGTAAAGTCATAAATGGAAATTCACCACCACACCCTGCTGCTGCCTTCAGTGAGAAGTGATTCTTTATAGAGATTCTTTTACCTTGAGAAGTTGTTCGATCAACACAGGTTAATTATTGGACTTACCATGTACCAGATTCTGGAAACAGTAGTGAATCAGATAGGCAAGATCCCTATCTTATGAAACTTTCAGGGAAGATAGATATGAAATACGTAAATACTCATATCTCTTATCAGAAGGAAATTCCAGATGGACTAAAGCGCTACATGTGAGATTCAAAACTAGAAAAATTATTGGAGGAAAATAAAAGAGGATATGTTTGTATCAGTGGGGTAGGAAATGCCTTTTTAAGACACAAAACAAACAGAAGCCATAAAGGAGAAGATTGAGAAATTTAACTTATAAAATTCAACTTAAGTTTAGCAAGAAAGATTATAAACAAAGTTTTTTTAAAAAATAGATATGGAGAGAAAATATTTGCAATGTAAATAACATAACATAACTCCACAGATCAGTGAGGAAGAGATCAATTTGTCCTATAGAAATATGGGCAATTTATGTGTACAGGCAATTCATAAGAGACATAGATGTCCAGCATATAAAAAGAAGTTGCTAACTTCAATTGTTATCAGGACAGTGCAAATAAATACAACAGGGAAGAATTCTTTCACCCATCAGATTGGCAAAAATTAAAGATTGACATGTGTATGGTAATTAAAATGGGTAAAACCCATTTTTACAGTTAGTGGAAGTATAAATTGATTTTCATTTTGGTGAACTCTTAGGCAATATCAAATTTTGAAACATGTATACCCTTTAACCCAGTATAGTAATTTCACTTCAAATGATTATTTTAGAAAAATTTTAAAGAAATTTGAGTATGTAAGAGTTATTGTTTCTATTAAAACTAAGTCGAAACATGACAGATACACGAATGTGTTTTGTTTTTGTTTTTGTTTTTTTAATGGAAGTACTGGGATTGAACCCAGGACCTTGTGCGTGCTAAGCACCCACTCTACCATTGAGCTATACCCACCGCCACAGATTTTATTGTTATTCTCTATATTCTACATATATTTATTAGTATTTTGTATCAACTAAAAATTTTATAAAAACAAGTCTAAAAAAGAAAGCAAACTAAATTGAATACTTTGGAAAGACAAAAGTGGTGAGTTCGCAAACAAGCAAAGAAGCTGCCAAATTGATGTAAGACATTAAAAGATTGAGGAAATTTTGTAAAAATCTGGGAAGTTACTGCATTTCAGTTGCTTCTCAAGAAAGGAGAATGTTTCAAAAAATGAGTGCTAAATAGCCTTGGTTCTGCTGAAAGGTCAAGTTGAAGGAGAATGAGAAATGTCCATTGGACTGATTGACAGCAATTATTGAGTTGGGAATGATATCCTAGTTAGGATGAAGCAGGGTAATTAAAACATCAAGAGCAGGCAATTCTTATAGTTTCACTGTGAGGAGGAGGAGGATATTAGCTGGAGGAGAAATATGGGTTGAAGGATATTGTATTTGTGTTAAGATGAGAATTAAAAACGTATTTAAATCCTATTTGGAAGGAGCCAATGGAAAGGAAAAGGATAAACTACTCCAGTTTCCTTGGGTGGGCTGGAAGGGGACATGGGGCTAGAACACAAGTGGAAGATTTGGCCTTAGAAAGTGGATGAGGGGCTCAGAGGCAGGGAGTGTTAGGTTACTTGACAAGAAATTGAAGTATATTTTTTTGTTTTTGTTTCAGAAATCTCAGGCTAAGTCACCTGCTAAGAACCAGGTGATCAGACATTGGAGGATAAGAGGGTATGGGAGCTAACTAGAGACAAAGTGTAATTGCTGGTACTCGACAGCTTAGATGCACACATGGAGAAGACAGGTGGTTTGTTCATTCAGGGCTTGAATTTTGCCATGCCCGTGGAACAAAAAGGCAAAAAGAAATGAAGGTCATAATATGAACAAGAGTCTGATTAAAATAAAGGAGTCTAAGCTAGTGGGATGTGACTGACATAGGGAGAGATTGAAGAGATCAATGGTTGGTGTATTAATCCAATTGAGGAATAGATATAGTGATAGTAGTTGAGCAATCTAGCTATAATGATGGGAGGTTGTGATCAGATAGTGGATGTCTTAGTGATTTAGAGATTAAAAGGTTTTATATGATGACACGCTACAGGGGTCACAGTGGAGTGAATAGCAGTATTAGCTGAATGTTATGAGCTTCAAAGGAAAAAGGTTTTTACTAGATAGGGAGGACAATTGGTCAAGAAGTGGCACTGGAGAGGAATTGAGAAGACACTGATCCCACTTTCTACCCTGTGGTAAGTGGAGTATGAGAGAATGAGCAACCTCCACTTGAGAGCCTAGAAAGCTAGAAATTTCATTCTTGGAATTTTTCTATCCAAGATTCTGAATATGATTTAGATCCTGCCAATCAAATATGCTCTTGAGGAACTCATATTTGGACCTGAGTTTAGAGGGGAGGCAGGCCAGAAGACATGTATTTTCCTGGTGCAGATTGTGGCGGTGGTATGGTTCTGGGTATGGTTCTGGGTCTGAGCCAGAGAAGAGTCTCAGTTAGTCACCTGATTATTGCAGAGGCAGCTTGTTTATGGAGCCATCATCTACTACAGAGGCTTCTTGATTCAGCTGGCGGCTCCCCATCACAGCATAGGAGAGGCTATGTGGTTCTTGAACCAGCAGCTGTAAACAGCTTCTCAATTTGATGAGCACTTGTTCCTAAACTTTTTCCCCCAACCCTTCCAGTGATCCTCTATGCAGATCATTCTCAAACCTGAGTGTGCATCAGAATCATCTGAAAGGCTTGTTCTAACACGAAGTGCTGGCCCTATCCCAGAGTTTCTGATTCAGTAGGTCTGGGGTAGGGCTGGAAGTTTGCATTTAACAAATTTCCAAGTGATGCTGATGCTGCCAGTTCTGGGACCATACTTGAGAACCACTGATGTGAACCATTTGCTACATTGTAATAAATCCCTTTTGGCTTGAGCTGGCTAGAGAAGATTCTGTTCTGTGCAACTGAACTGTGACCAATATGGAGGTCAACAATCATTCACATCTTCTCTGTCCTTATCTACTTATCTCTCAATGATTGAAAGAATGATTAGGTCTTATATTTCCTGAATATTTTGCTTTGCATATTTGATGGTATGTTATTTAATGTTTAAAGGTTCATGGCATATATTTATATCTTTTATAGGATTTGAAGTTTTATTCATTATAAGGTACTCCCTTTTTGTCCCATTTAATACTTCTCCCCTGAATTCAACTCTGCTATTACTATAAAAACTCCTCTTTTCTTTTTGTTTACATTTACGCTATATATTTTAATTCATCATTTTTCTTTCAGCTTTTTGAGTTCCTTTGTTTTAGACATCTCTTAAAAACCACATAATTGTTTGGCTTTTTAAACCAATCCAAATCTTTATTCTTTCTGTTAATGGATGAGTTTATCTGATATGGTTATTGTTATAATGCATGTTTTATCTTGTTTCTGTCACCTTGTGGGTTTTTTCCCCCTTGTTCTTTTATCTGTGTATTTCCTTTATTTTCGATCTTTTGTTATGTGGTCTTTAAAAAAATTCCTTCTGGTTATTATTTTACTGGATATTTTGGAAGCAATATAGTATTACTGTTTTTAGTTCTATTAAACCCCTAAATGGTATTAATAAGCCTATATTTTTCAATTTGTCAACCTTAGAAGTGATATTAGAATACTTCTTTTGCCCTGATCTACTACAGTCAGAATATTGGCATTTTTACATTGTGGAGCATTGAAATTTTTTGGTTAGAATCTGTTTTATATCTGTTGTACCCACAGTTATTTAAACTCAAATGTTGTATCACTGGGTTAAATCCTTACTACAAGTCTTTTAATACTACAATTTCTTCATTGGGAACTTCTTTATATTGATTTATCTTTCATTGACTAAATTAGGTTTTCAAGTGGACTTTTATTTAAGTAAGTGGGCTTAAGTCTTGTAATTCCTAGCAACTTGCATATTGACAATGTCATCGTGTCTTTACATGAATGACAGTTAAGTAAAGAATTCTCTTGATCCTCAGTGTTTCTTTATCTTTTGGCATCAAATGTTTCTGAGAATTCTGAGGCTGAACTGATTTTTTTTTCCCCTTTTGTGGGAGAAATTTAGTATCTTCACTCAGATATTTCTTGGTCTTAATGATTCTTTATTGATTTTTGTTTCCTTTTACATCATAAGCCCTTTTGATCTATAGTCTGAGGTCTTCCTTTATTTCAGGAAAGTATGTATTCTGTTTTTCATTTTAGGAAGTTTTCTTTTGTTAGGTTTTTGAACATTTTTTTCCTGTTCCCATTTTTCTTCTCTCTTCTTTGTCTCCCCACTTTCTCTTTTCCATCTGTATCATATTCTCACTAATCACCTTATTTTCTCTCTTTGCAATCTGTGTGGTTTTTCTCAAACACATCTTTCATATCACTGATCTGTTTTAAGTAGTATAGTTTCAACATTTTGCCTCTCCTCTGGTTTTCATTTCTTTGATTTTATTCCTTTATTCTTTTTTTTTCCCTTATGACTGCCAGCTCACTTTTTACCTTGCCATTGTTTTATCTCTTCTTTGATCTCTCATTTCTTGGGTTCCATAGTCTCTTTGGCCTTTTTGAAAATACAGAAGTTTTTCTTGGAAAATTTCTTGTTTTCTGGAGTATTTCTTTGAAAGAGGATTTTTCATCTTCTTTCATTTGTTTATATCCTTTTTATTCTTTCTATAGTAACTATACATAGGTCCCTTTGGATCCTTTTTGCTTATTACTAATTTTGAATGGAGTAGTTCTCTCAGGGCTTGCTATTTATGGAAGAACAATGTAGGTGGATTCTCAGTGACCACTGTTTACTTTGGTATTGTTATGTTTTGTCTTTAGCACATGATGTTTCATTATATCCTTAGCACCTGAATTAGAGGGTTGGCTGTTGTTATAGTTTATAATCTGCTTAGACTGTAGCTTATTCAAGAGAGAGAGTTAGGAACTTTAATTTGTATATTTCTTGTGGTATTTGTATTAGCTCGTTTTCCCACTGAAGTTGATAAATTCTTTATCCTTTATAGACCTGTGGGGGTGTTCCTTTCAGAATCTGAGCTTTCTCCCCTTTTATTACAGACAAGTAGACTATTGTGGACCCAAACTGGGCCTTTGCAGAGTTCTGCGTTGCTTGGGTTTTTGGTTTGGTAATCAGTGCTTTGTGTATCTGTCAGTTTTCTTTGGATTGTGGTTGCACAGCTGATTTCCTGGGTTTGAAGAAAATGAAGATTCATGACCATTTTTTTAGTCCATTCTTCAATGTGGAAACGGTCTCTTAATGTAGTAGGATATTCCTTAACTCTCTCATAGGCTTCCACCTACCTCATCCTGCTGGAAGATTGCTGGCAGGACACTAAAGAACTCTTTTACTTATTATTTTTTTGTTTGTTTGTTTTATTGAAGTATAGCTGATTTACCATAGTGTGTTAATTTCAAGTATACAGTGAAGTGATTCAGTTATCCATATATATATTTATATTTTAGATTCTTTTCCATTATAGGTTGTTACAAGATATTGAATATAGTTCCCTGTGCCATACAGTAAATCTTATTGTTTATTTTATATATGTATAGTCATATTTTATTCTTAAATAAATCTGTACCTTGATTGATTCACAAAGATAGATGTTTGCTCAAGTCGTCTACCCTCCTTCAATTTGATCTAAACTTTATAGTATCTGGCAGCTATTCTTTATGGTCTATTTTAGAAACTTGTGGCCCTTCCCTAGATTCATAACAGGTGATCTTTTTTTTTTTTTTTTCTCTCTCTCTCTTTTTTTCTTTTCTTTCTGTTTTTTAGTTTTTTTTAAGTAGGAGATGGTGATTCATTTCATTGGGTTTCAGGGAGAGGAATTAAATAATTGTCCATTCACTTTAATATCCTTACAAGAAACCTTATGAGCTTTATTTAAATTAAACCATATAAATAAAGCAGTTAGTACAATACTTGGTACGTAGTAAGCGTTTACTAAGTGGTAGCTTTATTATTTATTGTCAGCTCCACTAGCATGTAAGTTTCTTGAGGGCAGGGTCCTCTTCTGTCTTGCTTACTGCCATGTTACCAGTTTCTAGAATAGTGCCTGACATGTAGAAGATGTTTCATAATTATTGTTGAGTAAATGACCAGGAAGCTTGGGTTTCTGGTTGGCAAGGAAGGTGGAGGGAGGTTGGGGGTGGGGGGTGGTTGTGAGAAAAGACAGGAAAGTAGAAAAATCTGAACTAGTGCAAATAGCTTTTATCTTCTACTCATTTGTATGTCTCTGTATGCAGGGGTGGCCATTTTAGGGGGTGCTGATGGATACCTGCGGGGTCGGCTGTGTTGCCCTGGGGGAGGCCGGCCCCGTGGGGAACATGACTGTGGTAGACTCTCCCAGACAAGAGGTGCTAAACCAGCTTGATGTCAAGGCCTCTTCAGAAACAACCAGTGTGGAGGCTTCCATAGAGATGTCATTACCTACCCCTTTGCCTGGATTTGAAGATTCTCTTGATGAGAGGAGGCTCCCTCTGGAGCAGCAAAGCTTCTCCAGACTGGAACAGCAAGGTATGTACTTTGACCCTTCAACTTTTTATCCCCCCAAGCTCAGCTTAAAATGAATGAGAGCAGGGTAACCTCATAGGATCTTACAAACCTGGTGTGGTGTAATCTATTCCAAAAAGGTCTGTGTTCTGGTCGCATCTCACAGATCCATATTCTTCTCTACAGATCTTTCTTCAGAGATGTCAAAGGTCCCAAAGCCTAGGGCCTCAAAGCCTGGCCGGAAGAGAGGTGGTAGGACACGGAAAGGCCCCACAAGGCCCCAGCAGCCTAATCCTCCATCATCCCCTCTGGTTCCTGGTCTCTTAGACCAATCCAACCCTCTATCCAACCCCATGACTAAGAAACGAGGTCGAAAGTCCAAGGCAGATGTGTTACTGCTGAAGTTGTCAAAAGACCTAGATCAGCCAGAGTCTCCACCTCCAAAGAGGCCCCCTGAGGACTTTGAGACTCCTCCTGGGGAACGACCCCGCCGAAGGGCTGCCCAAGTGTAAGGATTGTGGGGCACAGCTTGATGGAGGGGGGCTAGGGTGAAGGGATCAGGGTGGGGCAGATGTTGAAGAGATGAGAGGACTATGATGAGGTCTCAGGTTAGCAGGGGTGGTGTCTGGGTTCTGGGGACTTGAGCAGTCCTCTAGCTCTTACTGTAGCAACTTTTATCTGTTTCTAAATTTGTCTACCTAGGAGGTTTCTTTCTGTACCTCGTATCCTATCACATTTTTCACAGTTTCCTCTGAGTCTTCATTGCAGTTTTACTGCCTAGTATATGTCAGTACATATGTGCCTTTCCATTCTTTCCCTTTACCCTCAATGATCTTTGACTGTGGTAGGGTGAAAAGTGCTTTGGACTTGAGTCAGAAGACCTGGGTTCAGATTCCACAGATGTAATGTGAATCATCTTGGCCATGTCATGTAACTTTCCTGGGTTTCTGTTTCTTCATCTGTCAAAGGGGAGGGGGTATTAATAGCTGCTTCACAGGGTTACTGGGAAGGTCCAGTGAGATAAGGATTGGCCAAATGTCTGGCAAAGTGGGCTCTCGGTTAAGTGTCTATGAGTATGGCCGTAACTCTGCCCTGTCCCACAGGGCACTTCTGTATCTTCAGGAACTGGCTGAAGAGCTCTCAACAGCCCTGCCTGCTCCAGTGTCCTGTCCTGAGAGCCCCAAGGTGGGCAGCCCCACCAAACCGAAGAAAAGCCGGCAGCAGGCAGTCTGTCAAGGTAGGGAAGTAGAGGAGGACACCACTCGGGATGAAGACTTCGTTCTCCAGGTTGAGGCTGAAGATGGAGAAGAAAGTGAGGCCCCAAGTGAGAGCTCATCTGACCCTGAGCCTGCAGTTCCCCGAAGCACCGCACGAGGATCCACTTCAGGGGTAACCTGAACGGACATGAAAGTGAATGGGGAAGTAGTTAGTAGGATTATTAGGTGGTCAGCAAGGTGCCCAGAAGGAAAGCTTTGGCTTAGTACCTAGGATGGCCAAAATAGGTTAAAAAAGGAGCAACTTCAAACACAATCGAGATTGCGGGGGCTGAGGGTGTAATTTAAGATTACTTGTTCAGATATTGAGCATCTACTCTGTGCTAGGAAACAGAAACATGAATAAGACAGAGTCCTGCATCACAGAGCTCACAGTGTGACAAGTGCTATACCAGGAGCAAACAGAATGCTTTGGGCATATAGAAGAAGGATGATTAACTGCTTAGATTTCACCAAGAAACAATAGTTGAGCTAGGTCTTGAAAGGAACAGAAGTTTTCTGGAGAGGATGGTTTTCCCAGAAATTGGTTATGGCTGTGGCATAGGGCGGGGGGTAAAATGGTGAGGAAGATTAAATTAGAGAGGATGAAAGGACTAAAATTGGTGGGAGCCAACAAAGGGTGTATGTGTGTGTTTAGTTATGGTAAAATAGATGTAACATAAAATTTACCATTTTAAAATATACAACTCAGTGGCATTCAGTGCGTTCACAATGTACTGAAACCATCACCACCAGTATCCATTTCCAAAACTTCAGTCATGCCAAGCAGAAACTCTGTACAACAAAGGTTTTCAGAAAAGTAACATAATCAGTTAGGAAAATAGGTAAATTTGCAGTTGACGGTTGAAGACAGCTTCAGTTCTCCAAGTGAGAGGTAGTGAGAGCCTAAATTAAGCAATGAAGGGAGAGAAGGTGGGTGGCAGAAACGGGATGTATAAGAGAATTAACAGCACTTGGGAGCTGAAGGAAAGGAAGGAGTAGGAATTTCTAGCTTAGATGGTACTCTCCAACACTGAACTTGGGAAAATGGGAAGAGTAGGGAACACAGGACGGGTGAAGGTGATGAGTTTACTTTCTGACATGTTGAGTTGGAGGTACTGGTGGGTCATGGACTATCTTTCTGGAGATGTCTGGTTGCCAGTCGTATGTACGGGACCTGTGCCTTACTTCTCCCAAGTGTACCATTTCAGAGAACACCAAACCCCTTAGTAATCAAGATAAATACCTCAATACAGCATTTTAAAAACCAAAAATACTGTAACAAATCTATGATAAAGAAAATATCAAAATTTTAAATAAAGACAGGAATTGTATTACTGATACTTCCTTTTACCTCAGGCTCTAGTGTGGCTCGGTACCCAGTGTATGGGTCTAGAATTTGTAGGAAAGTTGAAACTGAGTAAAGTTTATATTTATTAAGATGTAAACTTGATAATCAGGCATAAAATTGGTGGTCAAAGCCATGGGACATGGGATGAGATTACCAGGAGTACATGTATTGAGGGTTGAGAAGAAGACAGAAGAACTCTGGGAAATACCATCACCTACCAAACCTATTAGGAGGGAGAGCCCGTGAAGGAATATTAGTGAGGAATAATATTATATTATAATACAATAATATTAGGAATAAGGAGAGACTATCCCATGGGACAGGAGTTTCAGGAAGAAAATGGGAGCCCTCTGAATCAAGTGCCATGGAGACATACCAAGGAAGATCAACAGAAAACAGGTTAACAGGTTTTTGTAGTTGGGATAGAGGAGTATGAGCAGAAGGTGGAGAAGTCATTGTAGTAGTTGAGATATAAATCTTTTAAGGGAAATAGGGAAAAAGTTAGAGAGGAAGTAGTGCGCAGAGAAGTAAAAGCTGGGAAAGCTGGCTCCTGGGGACTTTCTCCAGCCTTTGAAATTCTCTTTCCTTAACACTTTCTTCAATTTGATCCTCAGAAGCAGAAGCCACACTGCCGGGGAGTGGCTCCCAATGGCTTACCAAATCACATCATGGCTCCTGTTTGGAAGTGCCTCCATCTCACCAAGAACCTGTGAGACTTGGGGGGTGGGGGCTGGGGATGAAAGGGTGGTGGTGGAGTGCAAATGATGATCTAGGAGTGGGGCTGCAGAAAGGCGGAAAGGCACAGGGTAGAACACTGTAAAGACATTCATAACTAAACACACTGCTCTAAAGGCAAGAGCTCTAGAGCTGTGCTGTCCAATATGGTAGCCACTAGCTGCATGAGGCCATTTAAATTTAATTTTCAATTAATTAAATATAATTGAAAGTTTAGTTTCTCAGTTGCATTAGCCACATTTCAAGTGTCCACTTGCGGCTGGTGGCTAGTGTCTTAGCACAGATAGTAGATTGCTTCTATCATCACAGAAAGTTTTACTGGGCAGCACTGCTCTAGAATTTCACTCCTCCTTCATTAATGCTTCTTCTGTTCCTCCAGCCGAGACCAGAAGTATTCATACTGGGAGTTTGCAGAATGGATTCCTTTAGCCTGGAAGTGGCACTTGTTATCTGAACTGTAAGTTGAAGAGACATCTCTGAAGTCTAGAAGTGGGTGACATCACTGGAGATGGAATGGTGACAGAGGACTCTAGATTTATAATGGGAATCTTGGGATGGGTGAAACTCTTCCAGATTCAGGCTGTTCCTTTTGCCTACCCCCAGTGAGGCAGCTCCCTACCTGCCCCAGGAGGAGAAGTCTCCACTGTTTTCTGTACAACGTGAAGGACTTCCTGAAGATGGAACACTCTACCGAATAAACAGGTGAGGATTGCATCTCTTTTTCTCACTCTGGGAGACAGAAATAGGAAAAACGAATGTTGAAGGGGATGATAGTTTGGCCCTGTTCTTGCCTTAATGCTGGCCCAGTTGGTCCGAAGGGTAGGAGTGCTGGCTAAATCTGGTCAACCCCCTCTAACTTGCAGCACTCATCACTGTTGGCCAGACTGAGGGAGCCTAGGAAGACTGAAGGTTAAACTAGTGTTCAAGGTCACATCTACTCAGATAGACCTGGACAGACTGGCCCTAGAGAGAACACTGTAGTAAACCAGAATGTACAGCCTATCATCTTTGAAGATGAGCCTAGAGCTAGACAGACTTTGGGAAGGGAAGGAGGAAGATACAGACGGTGGCTAGGACTGTTCTCACTTGTGGACTGTGGTATCCTGGCTCTTGCTTAAGTTAGTTTACACTAGCTCCCTTTCTGTCTGCATTACCTTTTTTTTCCTTCAAAATTTTAAAGACAGGTTTTTTTTGTTTTTTTTTTAAAGAGTAGTTTTAGGCTCACAACAAGCTTGAGAGGAGGTACAGAGATTTCCTATATACTCCCTGCCCCGTACCTGCACAGCCTCCCCCATTATCAACATCCCCCACCAGAGTGGTACCTTTGTTACAGTTGATGAACCTATATTGACACATCATAATCAAAGTCCACAGCTTACCTTTGGGTTCACTCTTGTACATTCTGTGGGTTTGGGCAAATGCATAATGACATGTATCTATCATTATGGTATCATTCAGAGTATTTTCAGGGCAGTGAAAATACTCTGTGTTCCACCTATTCACCCCCCACCTTCCCCAGCCCTAACTCTGTCACTGATCTTTTTACTGTCTCCATAGTTTTGCCTTCTTCAGAATGCCTTATAGTTGGAATCATACAGTATGTAACCATTTCAGGTGGGCTTCTTCTACTTAGTAATATGCATTTAAGCTTCCTCTGTGCCTTTTGATGGCTTGATAACTCATTTCTTTTTAGTGCCAAATAATATTCCATTGTCTGGATGTATCACAATTTATTGATCCAGTCACCTGCTGATCCTTAGTACCTTTTATTAACTCCTTTGTTCATCCCATCTCTGACTTTTCTCTAGATTTAGCTCTATCACAGCACACCCAGAGCGGTGGGATGTGTCCTTCTTCACGGGGGGACCGCTCTGGGCTCTGGACTGGTGCCCAGTGCCAGAAGGGGCAGCAGCCTCGCAGTATGTGGCCCTTTTCTCCAGCCCTGACATGAATGAGACACACCCACTGAGCCAGCTTCATTCGGGCCCTGGGCTGCTCCAGCTCTGGGGCCTTGGGACCTTGCAGCAAGAAAGCTGGTGAGGTGGGGCTGGGACACTGCCATGGGAGGGTGGTTGAGGGGGAGAGAAGGATGGGGCTGGGCAGGGAACAGGGGAAAGACTCAGATTGGGTTGAGGCAAGGGGAGCACAGGCTTTGGCAGCTCCAGGCCCCTCCTTCCTACCCATTCTCCCCACATGCTTTCTCTTCTCAGTCCTGGCAACAGAGCCCACTTTGTCTATGGGATTGCTTGTGACCATGGCTGCATCTGGGACCTCAAGTTCTGCCCCAGTGGAGCATGGGAGCTTCCAGGCACCCCTCGGAAGGTACCTCCCAGTTGACTGTGAGAAGGCCCTAGGACTCAGAGCCAGAACAAAGAGGCCCTGGGTATTCCCAGAGTTGGAGAAGGGAGGTTGGAGAGTGGTGGGTGGAGTTTTCCCAGCAACTCCATATTGTCAGAGACCAGAACCTCAAAGTGTTCTGAGAGATGCCTGAAGGCAGCAAGCCTCAGCACAGACCTGGTTTTTCTCTCTCTAGGCCCCTCTCCTGCCCCGCTTGGGTCTCCTGGCTCTTGCCTGCTCAGATGGGAAGGTGCTGTTGTTCAGTCTGCCCCATCCTGAGGCCTTGCTGGCTCAGCAGCCCCCAGGTGAGTAGCACAGCGGGGAGAATGGGGCTGCTCTAGCTGTGGCCAGTGCTGAGTGGGGTCTATCTGTCTCCCCTGGAACTCCTCCGGGCCCAGTCTCTCTAGTACAAGGCCTCAGCCAGTCACTTCTCCCACTCTGACTTCACACACGTTGTTCTTGACCTCTCTTGGGCAGCCCTCTTGTGCTGTTCTCTTTTACAGTCTTCTAACTGCCCCCTTTCAGCACACTACCTTTTATCTCCCCTTCTTCCCTGCTCTCCTGTGCTCTCTGGTCTTCCCCCTCTTGCCACCACAGTTAACTGGATGTGTAAAGAGCTGCCGAAGGCTGAGGCTGGAGGCTGGGCCTTGACTCCCCTGCCATACCCTTCATCCCCCTAATTCTGTCCTCAGCCTCTTCTGCCCTCCCATCACACATAAACACTCTCTTTGTTGTGAAGAGAAGGAGAGAGTATAGAGCTGAAGATGAGCAAGAAGAGGCAGGGGTCAGGGAAAGGCAGCCCTTATTTGTTGAATTTATTTTTCAACAGTACTGAGGATTTAAAGAAGAGGGCACCCAGATTTGAACCCTGAGAAATCCCGTGTTTGGTGGTCAGGTGGAAGAGTGGGCTGAGGAAGGAGTGGGAGGTTGAGGAAGTGAAGACAATTCTTTCAGGAAGTTTGGCTGTGAAGCGGGTCATATAAATGAGGGTGGAGGATGGAGGTGAATAAGGGTTAAAGAAGGCTTTGATTTGTTCATTTGATTTAAATGGAAGACAAGAGTGCATGTTTACATGAGCATATGAGAGTGATCCAGTAGGCAGAGAGAAAGTGGACAGTGCAGGAGAAGGGGAGGATAACCCTATGAACCACACTCTGGAAGAGGGGAGGATGAGAAGAAAGCAGAGTGACATGATTAGCCATTCTGATGGGAGGAAGGGTAGAACAGGAGGAAAGAAGATTTTGGGGGGCAGATATAGGCAGGTTCATACATTTGGTGGTGGCAAGATAAGAGCGTAAGGGAAAGGCATTATTGAAAGGGTGGGGGCTGATCTAAGAGCAAGGCTTGATTAATTAGGACCTCAGTCCTCTGGACCCAGAGCTCTTCTTCAGTTACTGCTCTTCTTCCCTCACAGATGCAATGAAGCCTGCCATTTATAAGGTGAGTGAGGAACCTGCTACCTTGGCTGAGGCTCCATCTTCTAGAGCCTCCCTTACTGATTCCACAGTAAGTCTCCTTCTACCCCTGAAAAATCTACCCATCCTGCTGGATTAGTCACTGATTTGAGCCTTCGTTCCAAACAATAGTTATCCCTGACCCTAGTCCTGTCTCTTCTGTCCCTACAGGTCCAATGTGTGGCAACCCTGCAGGTGGGGTCTATGCAAGCTTCGGACCCCTCTGAGTGTGGTCAGTGCCTTAGCCTGGCCTGGATGCCTACCCGGCCCCACCACCACCTGGCTGCTGGATACTATAATGGTAAACAAAACAAAACAAAACGTAAGGAGCAATTGCTCTTTAAACTTTTATATATGCTTGTTTTTTGGCTGTTGTTTCCTTTTTGGTTTAGTGTTAGACATTATATAGTTACATGATTATTATGGTCATATATTCATGCAATGTGAAAAAACACAAAGAAGAAAGAAAAAAAGTCCCTAGAATTTTTCTGCTCAAAAAATAATTATGAGTTGATTTTATGTGATTCTCTATGCATGTATAAAGATAAAAAAATTAGATGGAGAGAGAACAAATTCTATAAAAATGGGATCATACTCTAGAAACTGTTTTAGATTAGAAAGTATTAAATTTAGAGGGAAGGGTATAGCTCAGAGGTAGAGTGCGTGCCTAGCCTGCACAAGGTCCTGGGTTCAACCCCTAGTACTGCCACTAAGGATAAATAAATAAATAAATAAAAACCTAACTACTACTCCCCCTAAAAATTTTTTTTTTTTAAAAAGGATTACATTTAATTATACTTCAATTTTATAGAAGAAGAAGGCAAGTGAAACTGAAAGGTTAGCTAAGCTCTCCATGAATGTTCCTTCACCATAGAGACGTTGTATAAAGATACTTTTAAGATTAAAAAGGAAAAAATAGAAGGTTATAAATAACATAAGCAATTGGCATTATTAGGTTGTAGTTGTTTCTAAATGACAATTTCACTTCTAGGCACATCAGTAGACTTTCTGCTTGGGAGGTAGGGAAATTAGCACTGCTTCCTGTCATCTGCCTCTCCATCTTCTAATTGTGTTTCTTTTGGTGGTATTATTCTTACATTGTCAAGGGATGTGATTCTCGATGCTGTTTTCCTTCTTAATTCCCAAAGTTACTTATCTTAACTCTGTATTGAAGTGATTGCACGTCTCTAGCAGTCCTTTCATCTCAGTCTCCCCCTCCATTGCTGAATTACCTACATTGCTTAGCTGTAATTTACTGTCAAGTTTTTTCAAGAAAGGCTCTTAGGTTCTACGTTTCCTGAGTTTATGTATGAAGAGAGTTTTAGCTTCACATGTTTTCTCCAACTTTTGTTTATTAAATTCTTACTGTTCTGTAATTTGTCTTTTATTTTTATCAGAGTTATACTTTTGATTACCTCATCCTCTGCCAGTCTGGTCAGGGGTCAACTTGTTTTAGGTCAGCTGAGTTAGTTTCTATTTGTCCATTTGTTTTCCTTTCCATTCCACTCCTTTTGGCTTACTTTTGGCTCCTTGCCTGTTCTCTTTGCCTTGGAGTGAAATTGGCAAACATTTCTGTAAAAGTTCAGGTGGTGAATATTTTATGCTTTGCAGGCTGTCTGGCCATTGTTGCAACTATCCAACTCTGCCATTGTAAAATGAAAGCGGCCACAGACATTGGGTGAACAAATGGGTGTGGTTGTGTTCTAAACTTTGTTTGCCAAAACAGGCAGCATGCTGTATTTGGCCCATGGGCTGTAGTTTGCCAACCCTGTCCTAGAGGGTTTATGCTTTAAAAAAGAAAAATCCCTTTACTTATATTTAGTAGAGAGTAGAGGCTACTGGGTGTATTCAACCTATCTTTCAACTGCAGATCCCAGACTGAGCTATTACTTTTTTGTTGATGAGAATTGGAACTGAAAATATCAGGTTGAGTCTTTAAACCGTGGAGGGAATGTTGGCTAGCTAATCATGGTCTCTATATCCGTTCCTAAGGGATCAGATCTAAGAGACCCAGAGGGCAGAAGACATAGATCCTAGAAGCCAGAGAAAGAAATTAGAGCAAGGAAGAGAGAACCTGACATTAATACCTACACATTCTGTCTCTATCTCAGGCATGGTAGTTTTCTGGAACCTTCCCACAAACTCGCCTCTGCAGCGGATACGGCTCTCTGACGGCTCCTTGAAGCTCTACCCCTTCCAGTGTTTCCTAGCCCATGACCAGGCTGTGCGCACCCTTCAGTGGTGCAAAGCTAACAGGTATCAGAGAATTGTGGAGGTGGGAGGTGAAGACTGGGACAGGCTGACTCTTCCAGACTTGTTCAGATTTGATCTTCTCCCATCTTCCCACAGTCATTTCCTAGTCTCTGCAGGAAGCGACCGGAAAATCAAATTCTGGGACCTTCGACGACCTTATGAACCAATAAACTCTATCAAGCGCTTCTTGAGTACAGAGCTGGCCTGGCTGCTCCCCTACAATGGTGTCACTGTGGCTCAGGACAACTGCTATGCCTCGTACGGCAGGGTGGAGAGAGGAGGGGCTCTGGGGACAGGCCCTGAGGGCTGGGGTGCAGTGTGCAAGATTATTTTGGGGAGAGAACGGTTGAGGGTTGTCTCACTGAGGGAGTTTGAATTCTGGGAAAAGAAATGAATCTTAGGAAAAGGAAGTTTTTTTTTTTTCTTTTACAGTTATGGACTCTGTGGAATTCATTATATTGATGCTGGTTACCTTGGTTTCAAGGCCTACTTCACTGCTCCTCGAAAAGGCACTGTCTGGGTGAGCCCCTCTCTTCGAAACCTTCATTACACAGGAAAACAGTTCCTTTACTCACCTAGTGGTGGTCATAAAGAGGCAGTAGTTTTGGATAGAAAGAGAAGATAGGTGTGTGGTAACTGTATCAAGGATATGGGTTATGATAAACTCATTTTTGTTTGTGTGAATGTTTCCCTCCCCAGACCAGTTCACAGAACTGAATGTATATGAATGAACGACTGAATGAATGAATGAATGAAAAAAAAATCTGTCTCTTCTTATTAGAGTCTTTCAGGATCCGACTGGCTTGGGACAATAGCCGCAGGAGATATATCTGGGGAGCTCATTGCAGCTATATTGCCTGATATGGCACTGAACCCAATAAACGTCAAGCGACCGATAGAGCGGAGATTTGTACGTATATGAATACTTAATAGCAGCACCATCTGTTGGGTCCTAATCCACATGACCTCCCAAATTAGTGCTACCAATTAGCAGGAGAGTACAAATTAGTACTAGGGCTCCCAGCCCTGATAGTCTTTCTGAAGTCATAGCACAGAGTTATGTATAATTTTTCCTACCCTCGTGCATCTGAACGTATGTTTAAACATACTACTTTCTTCCACCTTTGAGTCTCTCCTGCTCCAAACCAATTTTCTCTCTTTAACTTGTATTCAGTTTTCAGTATTATATAACCTAATCTCACGGTTTCCTTTCTAGCCTATATATAAAGCAGATCTGATGCCATATCAGGACAGTCCTGAAGGTCAAGACCACTCTTCTGCTTCATCTGGGGCCCCCAACCCTCCCAAGGCTCGAACTTATGCTGAAACTGTCAACCATCACTACTTGCTCTTTCAAGACACAGATTTGGTAAGTTGAGGCCAGGAGAATGGGTGTGGCATTAGAAAAAGTAGAAAATTTGAGTCCTTGTATAGTAGGAGTTCCAGCTCAAAGATGCAAAACTAAGAAGCTGCTTGCTTTCTCTCTCCTATCACACCCCTCCTTCCCAGGGTTCATTCCATGATCTGCTCCACAGAGAACCAATGCTGCGCATGCAGGAGGGAGAGGGGCACTCGCAGCTCTGCCTGGACAGGCTGCAGCTGGAAGCTATTCATAAGGTGAGAACCTTGTCTCATCTTCGCCATCCTTCGTCTCATTTTCTCCCAACTCTGGGCCTGTGATCAACGAAATGGGAGATGAAAAGGTAACCGAGATGGCAAAGGAGGGAAAACAGCTCCAGCAGCCTCATCCTCCAGAGCACGATAGACATACCTCATTCATGGTCTTCTCATTCCTACCTCTTACCCCATCGTGGTCCTGTCCTTTCAGATTGTGGCCCATTTTTTTTTGCTCTTACAGCTAGGACTCACCCTAAAGCAACAACTGTGAGCATCTCTCCTGTTTTTCTATTCTTTTCCCAGGTACGTTTCAGCCCAAACCTGGATTCCTATGGATGGCTGGTCTCTGGGGGGCAGTCAGGGCTGGTTCGGATTCATTTTGTCCGTGGACTCACTTCTCCACTGGGCCACCGTATGCAGCTTGAAAGCCGTGCCCACTTCAATGCTATGTTTCAGCCAGCCTCCCCTACTAGAGGGCCTGGCTTTTCTCCAACCAGCCATCGCCTTCTGCCCAGTCCCTAGTTGTGGTCCCCATAGGACCCTTGGAATGAAATCTGCCAAGAACAGTTGGCCCCAAGCACACAGCCATAGGAACTGGGGCCTTCCTGGACAGTGATGCTGCCAGGCCTGGACCTTTAGACCTGCCTCCCCAGGACTCCTTAGATCCCTCTCCTTCCACAGACTTCTCCTGTCATCACAGCTCCCCGCGGGCAGGGGGGCTCTCCCTCTGCTAACTCTCAAGGCTCCTCAGCCTAGAACCATGACTCACAAGAAACACTCAGGCCTGACCTAGGCTTGGGAGTCAGATTGCTCATATTGAGCATATTGTGAAGTGGGTAAAGCTAAGTAAAGGTACTGGGTGTTTTTGAGACCACATGTGAGTGGGTGTTTGGAGAACTGGAAAAGGTATCTGCATGAAGGCTCCTGTCTGACTGTATTCCAGGATCCAATATTACTGCCTTCCCAACTCTTTTGAGTACCCAACACACAGGCCCACAAGGGGGTGATAGTAATTTATTGGACTGAAGCTGCTCATAGTGCTTCCTTAACTAAGGAACACCGCAAACACCCTGCCAACAGAACAGTGGTTCAGATCTTAACTTGCTCCTGCTTATGAAATATTCCCAATTACTGGTCGTCTGACCCTTCTTGAACACCCCCAGTCATGTTTTAAAAAAATCTTCCTTTATATCAAGTCAAAGAGCTTACCTCTATAAATTTTACCGTGGGTGTTAGGAAATATAGTCATTCTTCCCTGTGATTGCCCTTTTAAGTATTTAAAAATAGCTATCATGTTTCCCAAGTCTTTTCTTCTGTAGATTAAATATCTTCAGTTACTTTAACCATTCTTTACACGTCATGATTTTTGATCCTTCGTGATACTATGGCATTGTTGACTTATTAAACATGGTTAGCTACTTTATTTCAACTATATAGGAGATGTTGAGAACCCAAGTAAAGTAGTGTATTATATCTCATCTTGTTAGAGCCCTCTTGTGAGATGTTGCAGATTCACAGTGACTGTAATATTGCCTCCTAAGCAAGGATAGACACCAGCAAGGAGTAGGCAAACCATAGTCTTAGAATGTATGAGTACAATCTGAGGTTTTGGGGGGAAGTAGTCAGATGACTTCAGGAAATAGAGAAAAACATGCAGCCTGTTCCTATTGAAGAGAATGGAGATTAGTTCAGTGCCTACCTGGAACAAAACTGGCACTCTAGACTGATTGGCCAAGTATCTGGAAACAGCTTTCTGCCTCTCCAGTGTAGGGAACTTATATGTTAAAATATCCCCTTTAAGAGGAAAAGAATCAAGTAGTTAAATTTCTTCGCTGTATGGAAGAGGAAACAGACCTGGAGGCAACCTAGTCTGTTAGCAGCAGAGTGACTGCAACCCACGTCAGTGCAAAGGAGCCAAGTATTGCACCATCCTGTTGTGATCCAGCTCAGGTTATGCCAGTTTTGTTTTTGAGAGGACTAGTGGGAAGTGCTTCCCATTGCAGAGCAGCTTTGCTCATTCTACACAGAGGCCCCTTGACACTGCATCATGAAATCCCACTCTCAGAGCTAGAAAAGATGGGACCTCAACATTTCACACTGTTGAGGTGGAAGGTTGGTGTAGGCAGCCCTACACCTGCTGCCGAGTCTCTGCCCTAATCTCAACCTCCAAAGGAAAATCAGGAAGATGCTTTCAGCCCTTGCACTTTTTCTCTCCCATAAACCCTTTTCTCCCCAGGCCACTCCCCATCCAATCTTCCCTCCCAATATATCCACTTCATATTATCCAAGGGTTCTTGTACTTCTTTGTGCCTTTGCTCACAATAGTCTCTCTTGGAGTGTACTTTTCTGCCATCTCCACCTAAATCCTATTCATCCTTTAAGGTCCCAGCTGAAATACCACCTTCATCAAGGAGCTTCCCAGATATCTCTGGTAAAATTAGTCTCCCTCCCATGTGTTCCCAAGAGGAAAGGAAGGAAAAGAGGATAAACAAGTGTTTATTAAGCACTTGATCTACTTCAGATACTTTAGCATATGTTATTTAATCCTATGAAGTTGGTATTGCTCCATTTTACATCGTAAAGATAAGATTCTGAGAGGTTAAGCACTTTGAATGAGGTCATATAACTACTGATTGGTGTTGTTGGGGTTTGAACCTAGACAGTCTGACTTCAGAATACAACTTTCCAACATAGCATATTTAGTCTCCTATTACATTTACTACTGTAAATTCACTCCTCTAACATGGTGTTTTTCATACAGAAACCTGTGGCATCGAATTCCCTTGCTTCCTTACTAGGTTTCTGCAGTGTCTGTGACGGGATTCTCCCTGCCTTAATCATACAGGGATTGAGTACATTGGAGCTGGAGCTAACCAGGTAGAGAGCCTGAAAGAGTCAGATATGGCTGTCTCCTAAAATGTGGGCTCCCTGGAGATAATTAGGCAAAGGCTGCCAGCCTGACAAATCTACTCCCAGGAGTTTCCACCACCCTAGAAAGGATGTTGCACTATATTCACAAAATTTTAAAATGTTAGAGCTGGAAAGGAAGTCACCTAACCTATTGGTTTCCAAACACTTTTAGTTGTGGGCCCCTTTGCTTAAAAGTGGCTCTTTATAGAAGCATACACATTAAAAGAAAAAAAAAGTTGAGGTAAAGAAGAACCTGTGATGCTTCCTCTCCAAACCTCTATAAACCTCCAAAACTGAGGAGTCCAGTTTCAAAAAATGCATAGTCCGACCTTCTCATTTCACAGGTGAGGAACGTTAAGTTCAAGGCTAGTGATGACGAAAGCTGCACAGCCCACTAGTTATGAAACCAGTACCTAAATGTGCTGAAGTTCAGTAATTCCAATGCTTTTATTGGAGGAGTCATCTTTACGCAGCATTTCTAAAGACTACTGTGGACAAAGCATTGAACTAGTTGCTGTGAGGATGACAAATACGAACAAGACCCAGTTCCACCCATTCGGAGCTCACAGTTGAGGCTAGTGAAGAACATAGAGACACTTAAAAAAAAAAAAAAAACCCACCCATACGCACGCAATTAACTATGGCTAATCATAGTTTCCAAACTATGATTCTTGAGACCGAGGAGGATGTCAGGACCTTGGCCAGTTCCGGACGCGGCAACAGTGAGGGTCTTTCTAGGTTGAGGCCCTGGCACTGGGGAGAGAAGGGGCAGGGGGCAGAAGTCGGACCCAAGTGGGAAGTATGGCAGGCGAGCCCCACACCAAGAGCCGGCGCACACCGAGCGGAGCCGCCCTCCGCAGGTATTAGCGGCGCAGTCCACTCCCATTCCTGCTCTGGATGCAGGGGAAAGCCTCGCGAGCAGCCTAGCGGAAGGGGCGGGATCTGGGGCGGAAGTCCCTCCCGTTCAGGTCACGTGGTAGGGGCTGAGCTCGCGCACAGGTGAGTAGCGGGAGATCCGCAATGACCGGCTTAAAGCGCCCCACGCACGGGGCTCCTGCAGCGCGGGTGACCGTTCCAGGCCTCAGGGAGTCAGAGGCTCTATTTCCGGTGTGTAGTTGGAGTCAGGGAGGATGCGGTCTGGTTCCAACTAAGAGTCTGAATTTGGAGACCGACCAGGCTCTGGATGAAAGCCAGAGCAAACCTTTCCTCCTGTGTGTCTCGGTCAGGACGGAGGCCCCAAGAAAACCCTGCTTCGGGGCTGGGGGTGGGGTGGGCGGGTGGCTGCCGTTGGGATTCCATAGCCGCCCACAGGCTTCCTCTCTTCCCTGATTGTCTAAGGCGACCCCTGTAAGAGGAACCTGTACAGGAAGCCTCTGCCCCTTAGGACTTACTGGAAACGGAAAGGGGAGAGGAAGTGGGCAGAAGGGAAAGATGAGTGTTTCTTTAATTGTAGGGAGGGGCAGTGAGTGTGACCCCCATCTCCTCTCGCCTTGACAGGAAGCATGGCTCTCTGGCGGGCTTATCAGCGGGCTCTGACTGCTCACCCATGGAAAGTACAGGTCCTGACAGCTGGTGAGTGTCCCTGTGAGACCTGAGTGGTACCGGAGCAGGCTGATTTGGGAGGCAGAAGCTTGCCCCACAACACCTCCCTTATGTTTTGCTTCTATTTAGCCCACTTGAAGGATTAGCTCTCATCCCAAGCTGTACCCAGTCAGTTTTGGAGGGAGGGTCCCCAGGGCTGTTCTTAAGGAAAGGGGTATGCATAGGTGGCCTAGCTGTAAAGTAGGATCTGAAAAGTCCTTAAAAAGCTGAGGAGTCATCCTTTTAGGATAAAGGCATTGCCCCAGGAGGCCTTAACTTAGAAAACAAACAAAGGCCTCTTTAACACTTTACAGTGTGCAAAACACTTTCAACACACGTTATCTCATGGGGTCCCCACAAAAGTCAGTAGGCTAAGATTACTTAAGTCCACATTAGATCACACACCTAATAAGTGCTGGAATCAGACTCTGACCCTAGTTTAGTTTTCTTAGTATTGTTTTTATTGTGAAATATATCTTAACACACAAAAGAATGGTTAAGATACGTAAGTACCATATGAGTAACATAAAAGTGAATACTCCTGTATCAGCACCCAGCTTTGAGACCCCTTGAGTGCCTGTCCTTAATTCATACACCCCCAGAGATAACCAATTTCCTGAGTTTTGTTTACATCATTATTTTGCCTTTCTTGTAGTTTTACTGCCTATGGATTGTTTGGATCCCCAAACAATATACTAATCAAGGATTTATATTTACTATAAACCCAGTAATTGAGAGGCAATCTCACAAAGGTAGCCCAGTGATTTACCTGTATTTGTTACCATTTTCATTTTGCAGATTAGCTAATATGAGAGAGGATGGCACAGAGATAAGTTTTACAGGGGAAAAGATTAGAAGGTCTATAACTACTGGGACAATGCAAGGGTGATCAGGTTCAGGCAGGGATCTTGCCTATGTTTAGAGGAAGGGAACAGGATTCTAATGAGTACCATGGGCTTTTGAGAAGAAGACTGTTGAAAGGGGTGGGGGAGCTAATGAAAGCCAGGGTGCAACAGCAATCCTGTTACTGGAATAGCCACACATCAGCACCAGAAACTTCACTGTGTGACTGGCCAGGGGATGGACTCTTTTGCCCCTCCCTGGGCCCCTCTCCAGCCTTCTGTGCTCATCTACCCCACGTCCTGTCCTTAGAGTGTCCGTCAGCCTGCATGACTCACCTGGCTGCGTGTGTGGTGACTCATGCTGGATTGTGTGGCTGTGATGGGAACTGACACGCTGGGCCCTTTGCCCAGCCTCAGATTCCCTTAGGGACCCTAACTGCCGGAAGGAAGTTTCCCCCTTGTGGCCATCAAGAATAGGGAGGGAAGGATAATCCTTGTGAGTCCCTTCCCAAAGGATCTGCAGCTGACAAAGGTAGGAGCTTTAGCTCCAAGGGGCCCAAGTGCAGATATGTGATTGGACGGGAGTGCTGGTCTGTGTGTGCTAGAGCCCTGTGACTTCACCCCCCAATCCACCCCACCCATCTTCCTAATGCTGTACCCTCTCAGCCCTGAAGCAAGCTCTAGGTAGCATTTTTTTTCTCTAGACTTTCCGAAACCTTTCAGAGTTTTCCTTCCCTGCTGCTCAGTGTATTCAGATAAAACTACAAATAAAGGGAGGAGGTGAATTTAGCTCGCTGAGCTGTCTTTAGATCGCAGCACAGTAGGTCCTAAGATCCCATGGGATAGCTCATCACACTGGAAAACAGAATAGAGATTTCAGACTTGGAATTAGAAGACCAAGATTTGAATCTCAGCCATAGCACTTATGTAAATCAAGACAGGACAATAAACCTCTTTGAGCCTCAGTTTCCTCACTTAAGAGTTTGAGTTTAGTTATGTGACCTCACAGAGTCAGTGTAGAGATTATCTCTATGAAAATGGTTTAGAAATCAAAACACGCTTAAGCAACTTAAAGGCTCCCGGAATTGGCTCTTTCTATAAGTATTGGCAACCCAAATGCAACAAGCTATTCTTTTTAAAGTGGTGTTTGGGTTGGGTTTGTTCCACTTGCCATAAATCTGAATGTGGATAACTATCTTAACCTTGGTTCTCCAAAAAACAGAGCCTGAAGCTTCTTTGCAGGTACTTTGTGAGGGAGCAGGAAGTAATCCCATGAGGGGTGGGGAGGGATAGCCAATATAAGGCTGCATTATCAAATTGGGTACAGCTTAGGGCACATGGCTGCTCAATCCCTTAAAACTGACTGAGAAGCTCTTTGAAATGCCTCTGAAGACTCTATGGGTAAGTAATCTTTTCTGGAGAAAAGGAGAAACCTTTACCCACCAGCTTTATCCCAAATTGGTCAAAGGTTTGCCACATGGGATGTTAACGTCCATGCTCTACCAGGTTGCACATGCATAGTTTCCGGGCAAAGCATCAACAGCTCAGCCCCAGGTAAGGCATAGGCCTGAGACAAGGACCTATCAGGTGAACTGCAGTTGTGGCTGGAGTAATAGATAAGTGAATCAAAAAGATCTGAGATAGTTTGAAAGAAGTGTCTGATACACCCAGTTTTGGCCACGCCAGAGTCAGGAACAGGGCATCTTGGGCAAAGGTCTGCTGTGTGTTCTTCAGAGTCTGAGTCAGCTTTCTCCCATCCTTTCTTGAGGGCCCAGCTCCATCCCTCTTAGTCCACTCTGGTCCTACTGTGGAAGCAGCTGAACTTCTGCACACACTGGTTTCCCTGGAGTCTGAATTATGCCAGAATATGAGAGCTAAACAGGCATTAGAGACTATCCAGTCCAGCCCCTGATACTACAGAGAAGGAAACTGAGGCACAAGGAGGGAGTGACAGGCATGAGGCCTCATGGTCAGTGGTGGAGTTGGCATTAGAACCCGGACTCTCCCCAGTGCACTGCCCTGCACTTGAGACACCTTTGGCCTCAGAATGCTGAGTGTAGCCCCAGCTAGTGTAGGCTTAAGATACCTGACAAGCTACAGAAGCCTTTGCTTGGTCTCATTTTCTAGCAGGAGGATGGGTTCAGGGCAGGAGTGGGGAGAGCGTTCTGACCAATCCCAGAGGAGGCACTCCCCTCTCACTGCTGGGCTTCAGTGACCTCCAGGCTCTGCCAGACCAAGCCCCTGTCCCAAGGGGCTGTTTAATTGTTGGAGACTTCTGGAGAGAAATGAGGCAGTACCCTGGCCACATGCCAGCATCTGGACCTGCAGACCCAGGCCTCCTATAGTCAAGGCCACGCTTCCTGCTCTTCATTCCAACTTCCTGTCCCCTAGCCTTCTCATCTTCCATTGATATTTTAGTTTCTTGGATCTGAGAGTCCACACACAAAAGCCAGGAGAGGACTACAATAGGAGAAGGGGAGAACTTGCTCCCACCTGTGCCTAGGGAGAGGATGTGGAAGTTGGGGCTTTTCCACTAGTGGGCATGGGGTGATCCCAAATAGATCTGTGCTCAGGGGTAGGCTCTCCCCACCCCCACCTCAACCCCGTGCTGAATCTGGTTGCAGTGACGGCATGAGAACTGGCACCTGCCCAGGGGCATGATGTCAAACCTGCGCCAGTGTCTACCCGCTGGGCTCCTCGCCCAGCCTGGCATTGGGGCATTACTACCCAGCAGCCCCTTTTCCTGCCCCATCAGGGCTCAGGCACTATGTCTCGGCTGGCCTCCAGCCCCAACCCCCTGGAAACAAGTCCAAGGAAAGGAGAGTCAGAACACTGGAGGGTCCAGACCAACCAGATCTGTCTAGGAAGACCCCCAGAGTCTAGAGTGGTTTGGGCGTGTTTGGGCTCTGGGTTAGGGAAGGTGGGATGAGGAATCTGAATGTCAGTCCTTCCTGCTCAAACAATCACCTGGACCAGAAATGCAGGTCTTGCTCTATGCTTGGATCAAAGCCTTAGACCACCCTGGAGCTGCTGCAGGCCCCTGATGATCTGTGGGCAGAGGAAGACCTGGGCAGTGTTCTGTCTGAAAGGGACAGAACTGGCAGGCCTGCAGGCTCCACACCACCTACTCACTCCTGCTGCTGCCCGTTCACTTGGTAATCTCTCCGGCCTGATGGGCATGGTTTGGGGGCCTGGGATCCATCTTTCTCAAAGACTGCAGGCTTCCAGGGCTGTGGGACTTGAAGTCAGGCCCTTTGGTTTTCATTCCTGCTCTGCCTCTAGCTCGTGTGTGACTGATGGTAAGCCTTGAAGAGGGAAGACACACCTTTCTTTGTGACTGTTTCCCTCCCAGGAATATTGCTCCTTGCCCTCCACAAAGTGACAAGGAACAAAGGAACACATTCTGGGGAATCAGAGAGGAAGTACCTTAGTCCAGGAAGTGTCTTTGATATGCAGGCCTTTGGGACCTTGTTTGGGCAGGAACCCCCTGTGAGTAGCAGCCACAGGAGCCTCTTGGTGCCACTGCCCCCTGAGCCCAAGTTTCAGCCTGTGCTGGGAATTCCCTGGCCTCCGGCTGGCTTCCCCTTGAGAGAAGGCCTGGTTCAGGCCCCAGCTCACTCCTTACCAAGTCACCTCATCTCTCCAAGACATTAAAGGGAGGTGTGACCTCTACCTTCCAGATCTTTTGTGAGGATTAAATGTGTGAGAGCCCTTTGTATACTGTAAATGTCTTGCCAAAGTAGAAGGGCAAACTGTTAGTTCCTTCACTTAAGCAGTGGCTGTCTTTCTGTTCCACCCTCCCCAGGCCTTCTCAGGGTCAGTCTTTCCTTTATGCGTGCCACAGCCGCTCACTCCCCTCCCTGGGCTTGCAGCTGGTGACCCCAAGTTGTTAGGGCAGGGGGATATGGAGTTAAGTGCTAACTGCGTGGAGCAAGCCATCAGTTCCCCTGCTCCCACACCATGAGCCTGAGTGCGGTCCGTTGGGCTAGACAGCATTCTCAGTGCCCATCCTGGGACAGTCCTGTTTTCTGGGATGATACATTTGACATTTCTCCTCAGTTTATTTCTGAGCATCTTCCAGGTGCTTGCTTAGGTGTGGTGGGGGATAAAAGAACAAAGATGTCCAGGATTCTGTACTTGCCCTCTGGGAGGCCAAGTCTAGCTATGTTCTAGAAAGAACCTCCACCACTCTGGGAGTTTCAGGGAGAGGAGAGGCAGGGCTCCCTTGATGGGTGTACTGAGGGTCCCAGAGCTGTTCCACGGCTGGGCATGCCAGCAGCCTAGGTCACCTGTGGGTGTCCTGGCCCCAGCTCCAGCCCCAGCCGCAGCTCTCGGCCTTACTCAGCTGCCTGTGACGAGGCTGGCCAGGGGCAGGGCTGTGCAGAGGGTGCGGGGGAAGAGCAGTGAGTGTGCAGCCAGCACCGACGTCAGAGCCAGCTCTGGGCCAAGGAGTGGGGTTGAAGGATGAGGATGTGTTTGCCCAGTGCTAATTGAGGGCACAGGGACAGTGGTGGCTGCTGGGCTGGAGGGGGCTCTCATTACTCAGTGAGATGGACAGGCAAGCCAGAGGTCACACGGTCACTCCCAAGCGGCCCTAGAAGTATGTGTTTGCTAGAAACCATCACACCAGCATAACTGAGTGGGGGCTCTGTAAATAGTGGTAATTTTTGTCTTGGTTTCTAGGTGTGGGTATCCAGCTTGTGCCACTTGGAGCCGGGTATCTGTGCAAGTGAGGGGAGGGGAAGCGGGGGCAAAGACCTGGAGAGAAATGGCCATAATACCTACTGGTAGCTCAGTCTGGGTCTTGAATGGGGGCCTGGGTTTACCTGATCAGGCCAGGAGATGACCGGGACTCTTCCACACAGGAACTCTAACTCAGCCAGTCATGCTTCTGCCTGGGACCATTTGAGCACTCATGTTTTAGAGTTATTCTTGCTGTTCTCCACAAAGAGAGACCCCAAAACCAAAGGGAAGGACATTGGCCAGGGTCTTGCTTTGAGCTGGGGTAAAAAACCCTCAGGATCCCTTACCATTCTACGCGTGATCTTTTCATAGTACGGTGTCCTGGAAAGAACACCGTCTAGGAAATCAAGCCACCTGGTTCTTGCCTTGGCTTAGCCACTTACTGACCTGCTGGGATATTAGATCCCAGACCTTCATTTCCATACCTTTAAAATAAGGGGTTTGCACAGAATTATCTGGAAGGCTTTCCCAGTCCTGACAGTTGGTGCTTCTCAGCCCCTGGCACCTTAGATTCTCCTTCCTACCTGTGGCTTCTGACTCCGACTCCCCTTCACTGCTCAGTGCAGAGTTCTTGGGCCCTGGCCTGCTCAAGGCTGCTGCTCCCAGTTTCTAACAGGACACATATGAGGTGTCCTGTTAGACACCTTAAGGCAGCAGGAAGAGACTGGCCATTTGCCCCAAAATTAAGCCCTTGGGCTCAGAGTGCCAGAGCCTCATTCAGTCAGCAGACTTACCTCCCTTCTTGAGATGGCACCCTGCCCCTGGGAAGTATCCTGACACCTGTGTACCCTGCACAGGGTCTCTGATGGGCCTGGGTGACGTTATCTCACAGCAGCTGGTGGAGAGACGAGGTCTGCGGGAACACCAGACTGGCCGGACCCTGACCATGGTTTCTCTGGGCTGTGGCTTTGTGGTAAGGGCTGCTGGTGGATTGAACAGTGGTCTTAGTTCCCTGTCATCCTTTAGTTTTTCTTGGCCCCTCTCACATCTTAGCCAGCCTTGAGTGTCTGCTTCCCAGGGGTTTGGTTTCTAATGCTCAGGGGAGGAGCTTTGTTATATGAAAGCCTAGATCTCCCCTCTGCATCCCTGTTCCCTTCTCTGGGGTTTACTTTCAGGGCCCTGTAGTAGGAGGCTGGTATAGGGTTTTGGACCGGCTCATCCCTGGGACCACCAAGGTGGATGCACTAAAGAAGATGCTGTTGGATCAGGTGAGCAGAAAGAAAGGGAGTTGGGAAGGGTAAGCCATGTTGGGGGAGGGCAGGGGTTTAGGTGCTCACAGGCCTTTTAATTTCTCTTCCCTAGGGGGGCTTTGCCCCATGTTTTCTAGGCTGTTTCCTCCCACTGGTAGGGACCCTCAATGGACTATCAACCCAGGACAATTGGGCCAAACTCCAGCAGGTGAGCTGGGCAGGTGTGGGGACAATCTCTGGCTGGCAGACTGGCAGGCCTGGGGGAATGAGGCAGGCTTCATGGGGATGGGAAGGGTAGAGGCACAAGTAGGGGAGGGGAGGAGGTGGTGGGGTCCTGAGGGGGTGGGGTGCAGGAGTGTCTCCTTTGAACAGAAGTCTGTATGAGATACTCAGACTGGGAGGTGGGAGCCACTTGGAAATGCAGGTGTTCACTTGTTCCTTCTCTTGTCTCCTCAGGATTATCCTGATGCCCTCATCACTAACTACTATGTAAGAGCTGACCCCTCAGTTGCCTGTTCTCCTGCCTTCTTGAGTCCAGAAGTACCCAGGGATTGGGGGTCCTCCTGACACAGAAATCCCTCAGTTGGGATTACTCTCTCATTCCCGGTGTGGGCACTGTACTCAGGGAAGCACTCACCTGGTTGTGCAGCGTGTTCTTGTCTGCAGAAGTTGGAGTAAGGCCAGGCAGGGCAGTGAGCCTGGGTCAGGTGATGGAGGCAGCCCCCCAACCTTTACCTTCTCTCTCTTATAGCTCTGGCCTGCCGTGCAGTTAGCCAACTTCTACCTGGTCCCTCTTCATTACAGGTATGACAGATCCCCGCCCCACTCTTCAAGGAAGATGTACATTATGAACAATTAGAGACAAATTGATTCTCATTTTAACTTACTTAGACCCTCCAGAACACTCTGCCCTGGTCAGAGGTCCTCAGACTCCTGAGCATTTTATTCAGAACCTCTCATCTGTTACACAGCTGTCCCAGTGTCTGCCCATTGGCCTTCTTTCATCTTCCTAGGAAGACTCTTGCTCCACAACCCTTGTCTCTAACTTTTGTGGCATATCTGCAGGGACAATGCCTACTGTGCTTCAGCCTAGGTTAGGCAGAAAGGTAGACTAGTGGGAACTTGGTCAGGTTAGTGCACAGCAAAGTATTATTTTACCCTACGTAATACAGGAAGTTGCTGAAACCATAATAAAAAATATAGTGGAACTCAAGATGAGTGGTTAAATTATTGGAAGTGGCTTTGGGAACAGGAAAAAAACAGGAAACTCTTCAGAGGGAACAGGATCAAAATTGACATGAATAGCATAGCTAAAAGGAATACAGGCTTATGAACCAAATCCTAAGCTTTAGGGTCCTTGCAGTGCTCTTTGAAACTAGAGCAAGGTAAATTTAAAATAAAGAAGAGGTACTACTTTATATGGTGGGCAGCCCATTTTTGGAAGATGAGATCTGTACAAGATGGACAGACGTGTATCTAGAAAGAGCCTGGACGGGAGTATGAATAACAGCCATGCATGGAAAGATGGCTGCTGAAGGGGGTTAACTCTGAGGCTCTTGTCTGGGAGACAGAGCTCTGGGCCAGCACCAGAACCTGAGCTGGTGGTCCTCTGGTCTGAACCACACATCCCTTCATGGGGGCTGAAGGAAGGAGACCTAAATCTGGATGTTCTTGGAGGTAATCCCTCCTTTTGCACTGCACTTCGCCATCTCTCCCTGCTTGCTTGCTCCTTATTCTTCCTCTTCTTCATGATGCCATCCCTGTTCCTTAGGTTGGCTGTTGTCCAGTGTGTTGCTGTTATCTGGAACTCCTACCTGTCCTGGAAGGCACATCGGCTCTAAGCCTGCCTCACTCTATTGTTTCCACCTTGCAGTGATACAGCTTGACCCTGGAAGGGTCAGACCACCTCCTCAAAGTGGGCACATCAGTTTTCACGGGGTTCGATGCCTGGGCAGAACTTGATGGGATTAACACTCTGAAAGGCAATTTCACTCTAAAATGTAACCTGACTCCTACTGAAATCACCAAAACCTTGATAATGGTCTTATAGCCACCACATAGTAGGCACTCCATAAGTACTTGTTGAACTATATGAGTTTGTCAACTTTGGTTTATACTCATATCCTTGCAAATGCCACTCATCCCCATTCTTCATGGGCACACATTTGTTTTTCTAAACCTCCCCAGCCCTAGTGTAGCTCCATTTTGGGAGATCGCCTCAAACCCTTTATATGGTGCCTCCATAAATATGTTACTAAGTAGGTCATCCACAACCTACAGAGGCAATAAGTAAGACTTAGCAGAAAACTACTGGGGAGTTGAATTTTCTAGAGCTTGGAAAGAAGCCTGGAGAACACCAAGCCCAGTCTCCTGTTTTAGATGAGGACACTGGGGTCCACAGAAGTGAGGTGACCTGTTGACACCACGAGTTTGTGGCAGAGTAGAAACTTGAACCCATGTGCTATAGATTAAATGTTCATATCCTCCCCAAATTAGTATGGTGAAAACCTAATGCCCAAGGTGATGGTATTAGGAGGTGGGGGCCTTTGGGAAGTGATTAAATCATAAGGGCAAAGCAAGAGTCCATGTGAGGACACAGCAAGAAGATGCCATCTATGAATCAGAAAGCAGACACCAAACCTACTGGCGCCATTATCTTGGACTTCCCAGTCTCCTGAACTGTGAGAAATAAAGGTTTGTTGTTTATAAGCCACCCAGTTTATGGTGTTTTTGTTACAGCAGCTCAAACAGACTGACATCAAGTTTCCTTACTTCCTACCCAGTGATCTTAACCTGGAGGGACAAAGATAATGCTGCTGTTGTGATTCCCAAGAGAAAACTTAACTTGGCTAAACTTCTGCCTTGTGGCAAACCCACAAAAGCAGATGGATTAGCCTTTTGTTGTCTGAATGTACCCTGAGTGTAGAGACCCTCTTTTTCATGGTACCTCAGTCAGACAGCCCTAGAATTCAGGTCCTGGGGCTTGAATAAGATCAAGAATACTGGCAGCTCAAGCTGCTTCAGCTGCCTCTTGGGTGGCTACCATGGTAGTAGCTGAGTGCCAGCGGTGCTGTCCTGATGCCTCCATTTACAGAACTGATTGCTAGGGCAAGGGACTAGGTCTGAGCAGCACAGCGTTTTCCCAGTGCCTCTGGCCTCTTCTGAGGCTAAGGACAAGGTCAGCACCACGGACAGCCCCACGGTCCAGCCTCCCTTTCGTCTGCCAGAGAAGGCTGGAGATCTGGACTAATCTGGTCTGGGGATGGGACCCCTAGTCACTGCCGGCTGTTCTAAGCGGGTGAAAAACTCATGGCTCCCAGAGCAATTTTTATGCCCTAGCTGGCTTCTCGCTTTCTTGAGTCCGGTGTCACTTCCAGAGACGCGAAGAGGCTAGTGTCCTGAGGCGCGCCCCTCCGGGTCTTCACAGCCGCAATGGATCGGACTCGAAGCTGCGGCCGTTTATTGTTCTACAACCAGTGCATGTTCCTCGCTGACGTCAGTCGGAGCTGTCCTGGTGCTATATAAGGCTGGCGGCGGTCCCGGGACAGACCCTGTGTTCCCCAAGGCGCCCTCAGCCCGCCCCGAGGGTCAGAGACTGGAGCTCCGTCCTGCACCGTGCAGACGCTCTCCGGCAACCTGTGAGTGGCTCTGAGCATCTGCCCAGATTCCCTCAGCACCAGAACTGCGCTCAGCTCACCTACCGCGACCCACTAAGAGGGAGGGAGGAAGAAAAGGGTGGCAAAGAACTGGGCAGCGGCCGGGGCTGGAGAGAAGGCTGTGGGCACCGGGCGGCAGTCTCAGGGGCCCGGCAGGGGCGCTGGAAGTGCGCGGGAAGGGGAGTGGCACCACCTACAACTGCCCCAGACGCACCTCACCCTGCGCTGCTCCTGTGTGTCCAGGGTTGGTGGCACCATGAGGCTGGCGGGACGCGCGGCGCTGCTGGCTGCGCTGCTGCTCCTGGCACAGCTGCGCCCGGGGAGCAGCCAGTGGAACCCGAGGACGGCGGCGGCCGGGGTCCAGGACCCGAGTCTGCGCTGGAGCCCGAGGACGCGGAACCACGGTGGTGGGGCCCGCGCGCTCCTCTTGCTGCTGGCGGAGCGCTTCCCGCGCCACGCCGGACAAGGCGGTTGGGGACCCGGGATCGCAGGCGAGCGGCCGCGACGGGACGACCCTCCACTCTCCATTGACCTCACCTTCCACCTGCTGCGGACCCTGCTGGAACTGGCGCGGACGCAGAGTCAGCGGGAGCGCGCCGAACAGAACCGCATCATATTCGACTCGGTGGGCAAGTGATCCGCGGGGTCTGGGTCCCCGAAAACCTCGACCCCCATCCTCTATCCCCAAGCTGGGACATGCGTGTGACAGGAACTGATCCAGTTCCGCGGGGCTAGCGCGGCCTAGGGATACCCTGAGCACTCTCCGTATTACTAGTTTTTAATAAAAGTGCTGAAGAGCCGTTGGCCTCTGTTGCGGGGAAGAGGGGAACCACAGCAGGGTGGGAACCCGTGGGCAAGTGGGGCCTCCCAGGCCAGCGGGAGGGAACCAGATGCTGCCAGAAGGCTCCGCAAAAAAGGCTTTCTGCCAGGGTCCTGGGGTCTCCGTCATCCCCCATGTCTCCCAGGAACTCAAGCCCTGGTGGCGCTGCACCACCCCGACCCTCATCCCTTGGCACTGGGCTGGGGAATCCGTGCCTAATATGACAGAGGTGCCCAACAGGGGTTCATTCCACTTCCGCCGCCAAAATGGTCCCAGATTTGGAGAGGGCGGGATGGTGATGCGATCGTCTGCGAAGCGAAGGCTGACAGCGAGCAGTGAAAGGAGCTGCGGATTGGGACGCATTAGCCCTTTATTGAGCCCCTCCCCCGCGGCGTGGCGTCGAGCTGTGTGACACGGTGGTCTCTGCTTAAGATCTTTCACGACTAGAGCGCCCGACCCCGGTGCCGGGCTCCCCAACAAGGGCGGGTCAGTGCAGGCCTGTGCCTAGGAAAGAAAGCTCAGTGGGTAGGCACTACAAAGGAACTAGGCAACTCCGAAGCCCAAGTCACCCCCATTTCCCCGCCACGAGGGTTTCTCCTTCACTTCCCCGCCGGACCTGGTCTCCCAAACTCCCAGAGGAATGGATGGTGGGAAAAGAAGTTGTACTCCGGCAAGCGCGCTAGGGGGCGCGCCCCTCCTGGTTGAGGTTGGGAGTAGGGGCTACAAGCAAACCTGATGCAGCATTCTGGGGTATAGCTGGAGGAGTGGGCTGGAGCGTACCAGCCGGGCCCCGCCATGGCCACACTCACCTTCCGGCCCACCTGGCCGCTCTTCCTCTGGTCCTGCGCTGCCTTCTTCCCCGTCCGGCGCTACCTCCTCCTCTTCCTCCCTAGAAGCGCCTGGGTCGAAGGAAGGCCGGGTAAGTTGAAGTCCCTGATTCTCTGGCCTTCATGCCCCTCCCTGCCCCGACCCGGAGGGTCTGGACGCCTGGTCCCGGCGGCCCGCCTCCCCCTACCTTCCTCGCTCCCTCACCCGGCTGGAAGTCGATGGTCCTCAGCATTTCGGCCAAGTGCTCCACGCTCACGGTGAATTGCTCCATGCTTTCATAGCCCGGCTCTGGCCGTCCAGCCAACTCCACCTTCGACATTGCCCCGACCCTGAAGCGGCGGCAGCGGCGGCGGCTCAGCTAGAAATTACCAGCCCCTTAGCCCCCCCCCCCCCCCCCGTGGCAGCGGAGCCCCCGCGGCCCCTTCTTTCCCTTCCCGCTCCATCTACTCACTTATTGATCAGTTCCTTGGCCTGCTGCAGGGAAGAAAGGAGGGTGAGAGTAAGCACTACGTCAGCCTCTGGCGGTCCCATTTCTGATCCCCACCACAGTCCTGCGGGGTAGGTGGGGATGCGCGTCCCAATTCGTTAAGGAGAAAACGGACTCAGAGGGGGTGCCTTGCCCAAGGCTGTGGGTCAAGTAGGTGCCAGAGATAAGACTTGAACGTGGTCTCCTGGTGCCAAGGCCCCTACTCCAGCCACCAGGCAGCCTGCCACCCTCCCCCAGGGCCCACCTGCAGGTAGAGCGCCATCTGCGGCTCCTCCATGGACTGGATGGCGGACTCCACCAGCTTAGAGGAGGCCTCCAGGTGGTCTCCGTACTGGCGGATGAGGCCCCTGACGCGCTGCAGCTTCTCCTCCTGCTCCCGGGCCAGCGCCTGCAGTAGCTCACCCTTTCGCTCCTCCAGCACCGCACACAGGGCCTCAAACCTCTGGTTTAGCAACTGCTTCTGCCTCCGGCTGTTGTCCTGAAAGACCAGGAGCAAAGATGAGACCTCACAGCTGAGAGAGCAGCCGGCTGTTTGTCCCACCCTCCTCATTAGAGAGCCAAAAAGAAAAGTGACTTCTCAACTATACCTCAAATTAGTGGCAGAGCTAGAACTCTAGCCAAGGGCTGCTGATTCCCAGATTTTTTTTCAGTAATAATAATAAAATGATATATATTTTTGTTGAGGTTTAATTGACATATAACATATTAGCTTCAAGTGTACAACGTAATGATTCAATATTTGTATATATTGCAAAATGATCACAGTAGGGTTAGTTAACATCCATCACCACACATAGTTAAAAAAATTTTATTTCTGCTTTGAGAAATTTTAAGATCTATTCTCTTAGCAAATAATGATATTTTAAAGAAACTTCATGAGTGCTGTCTATATCTCTGGCCCTAGTTTTCACTTGTGTTCTCTCATTTAATTATTAAAAAGATCCAGTGAGGTAGCCATCATATCATTCTCACCATCACTATTTTATGTATTTAAAATCAAGCCAATCCAAATACAGAGAAGTTAAGTAACTGGACAAAAGTCACAGAGCTAGTGAGGGACAGACCTGCGATTCAGCAGCCTGGGTAAGCCCATCCCACTACTTGTGATGCACCTCTAAGAGCCCAGAAACTTTCCCTCCCACCCATCCCAGGCTCACCTCAATGGTCTGGCACACCTCCTCCATCTGTGTGATCACTGCTTGCACACGGTCATTGCCTGCCACCAGCATTGCGATGCCATCACTGAGCTCACTCTGCCACATACACAGGCCAGCAATTAGGGCTGGAGGACCTGGTCTAGAGCTTGCACCCCTACCACCCCAGCCAGGGCTGCTAAGAGAGGACTACCCCCTCTGCTCCACCATCAGAGCATCTTCAGGGCAGTTTTACAGCTATCTAGAGAGTTTGAAACCATCCAAGAAGTATGAAAGCACATTCTATGGATTCTGGAAGGTGGTAGAGAGAGGAAGTCCTGCACCACCAAACGAGAAAGGAAGAGACATTCACCAAATATCTACCAAATGCCAAGTACTGGGCTAGATGCTTTATCTGTAGATTCATGTCTTCCATCAGTTTTGAAAAATTCTTTGTGATTATCCATGAGGATAATATTGCCTCTTCTCCATTCTCTTTATTCTCTCATTCTGTGACTCTGATTAGATATATGTTAGACCTTCTCATCCGCAACCTTCTCATCTCCCAATGCTGTATTCTAGGTTATTTTTTCAGTCTTCTCTTCCTGAGAGAAATCTGTCATTTAATTCATCCTTTGAATGTTTTATTTCAACAATTATATGTTCATTTCTAAAAGTTCTATTTGGTTCTTTATTAAATCTGCATTTTTGATATAGTCTATTAATGCTCATTTTTAAATTCCATTTTTAAAGCATTTTATACACAGTGACTTTCAATTCTTTAATAATTCTAATATCTGAAATCTTTGGGTGTCTAAATCTATACTTTTTGTTTCTGCTGACTTCACTCATGAGTATATTTCTTTGTGTATCTTCAGTCATGGACTAATCTTTCATTGTTCTCAATCCAAGGAAAACCCAAGGCCTAAATGGAAAGTTTTTCCCTCCAGGCAGAATTTATATTTGCTTTTGTCAAAAGCCACGTGGCACAACTGACCACTTTAGGGATTCCTGGGATTCTAGTTTAACCTGGGATCCTTGGGTGGGTCTTCATTGCAGGTCCAACTTTTAGGATTTTGGAGGCACAGTCTCATCTCTCAAGTTCAGTAATAATTTGCCTTCAGGAAAATCCTGCCTTTTCTGTGCTTATCACTCAGGGTTCTGTTCTCAGCTAACTCCCCCTCCTCTTCTTCCCACCCCTCCCCTACTTGGAGATTTCCTTTACTCCTATGTGTGTACCAATTTTTAAATTATGTTTTATGTAGAACTTAGTCTTGTGACAGTGAGATGGCCTTGATAGTACCTAGTCCACCACACTGAAGTCTCTGCTTGGATCCATTCCTCATTTTATCCTTACAACTCTCAGAAGGAAGCATTTTCATCCCCATTTTACAAGTGAGGAAAGTGAGGGCCAGAGAGGTCAAATGACTCACCCAAGGGCACACTGAGTCATGCATAGAGCTGGAACTTCAGCCCTGATCTGCCTGCCTTTAAAACCAAGTGGAATAAGAGGCTGCAGTTTGAGACCCTGTCCTATGTCCCCACACCCACATGCCTACTAGCTTTGCTTCTTGATACCTTCTGGCGTTTGTAAATGGTGGGCAGTGGGGCCACCTCACAGTCCTTGTGGGCACCAAAGACCTTGCAGAGTGAGCAGGTGGGGACTTCACAGTTCAGGCAGTAGATATTGATCTTCTCGTCTTCATGCTCCTCGCACATGAGGTGCTGCTCAGCCTTGGAGTGCAGTGGCCTGGAAGGGGGCAGGCAAGGTGGCAGAAGGGTCAGGGGCCAGGCTGGTGGGGGCAAGAGTATGAGGCCCCATGAATGCCTTCTCTTCAGCCTCCACCAACCACCACCACCTTCTTTGCCTCCGCAGCTGGTGCTGTGGCTGGACAGGAGAGCAACTTCCACAGTGCTCTTCATTTGAGGAATAGAGCTATGGGGTAGAGAAGGCCTAGATCCAAGAGCAGTTTCTGTTCCAGGGGGCAGAGAAGGCCCACAGGGCAGGAGGTCATGGAGGGTTGGCAAGGACCTTGCTGGTGGACTGCCAGCCCCTCCCCATGTGGAGAGGGTGAAGCACTGACCAGGAATCAGAGGCCACCTAAGTTGGGTGAGTTCCAAGCTGGGGGCAAGTCCCTCCTCCTTTCAGGGTCCAATCCTCTCATCACTAATCTGAAGAGTCAGGTTGGTCATTTCAGCCCCTCCCTTCTGGCCCTGATGGGCTCCCTGGCTGTGTCCCAGGCCCTGCACTTTAGAGAGACAAGAGGCCCTAACAGCTCACCGGGAAGACTCCTGCTTGTAAATGTCGATAATGTTTTCCACTAGCAGGTTTCGCTGCAGGCCGTAGACGCCGTGTCGGTCCAGGACGACCTCATGCCTGCAAGATGGGCAGCGGAAACGACCTCCCGAAGACACGGTGGTGGAGCCCCGGGATTGCCACAGGGGGTTCGAGGCCTGTGGGACACAGAGAGTGAGAGAACAGGCACAGTGAGTCATGGGGGAAATGGGACGACATAGGGGGAAGGTCAAGGGAGCTGTGGAACAGGAGAGGGGTGGAAGGGAGGCATCATCTCTTTTCTGTGGCTGGGTGCTCCTCTGAGAGCAACTCAGGGTGAGTGGCCATGGAGACATTTCTCAGCTTTGCCTCATTACTCGGCCCACCTCCTTAAGTGTCTCTGATGTGCATTTAGAGCCTAGCTTTGATCAAGGCCTAGTAAGGGCACAATCTCCTCAAAGGGGCCCAGCTTGGAGCTCTGGGGAGACATTGACCTCAGCAGGAAGGCTGAGGTAGGAAATGGACTCAGTGGTGCAGCCAATGTCCTCCAGCCTGGGGCTCTCCTGTGCCATGTCTTGGGGAGATTCTCTGCAGCCCTAGACAGAGGCACAGAGACAAGTGCTGAATAATGGGGCAGGCACATCAAGCTGATTAATTCAGGGAAATCACTCCAGGGACTGGGAATCAGGAGTCTTGGGTTCTTGTGCTGCCCTGATGCTGCGCTATTATGTGAATTTGGGCAAGTATTCAACCTCTGTAAAATTAAGGACCAGATTGGATTATTCATTCCACCACAAATATTGAGTGCGTGCGGTAATTGGTAGGCTCCGGGGATAAGATAAGAATAAGTACCTCCCTGCCCTAAGGAAGAGCAAACTGACAACCACATCCAGTGGGCTGGGTGTTGTAACAGGAGGAAGCTCAGAAGGAAGACTTAGCAGAGATGCTCACCTTTCCTCCCACTTACACCTCATAGAGAACTTGTTCCACCCCAACCTATAAAGGAAAGCCCTACTGTGACCCAAGCCACAGACGGCTGGTTCAGAATTGAGGAGGTGATCACCTGATCCAACAGGACCAATCAAATTTTCCCTCTGAGAACTTGGAATCAAGACCCAGAGGCTGAGTCTGATCATGTGTGGCTTTAGAACTGAAATATGCTTTGTGGAGTTGGGACAAGAGCTGACATTGTGGCCAGTCTGTGTAAGCAGAAGTAGAAAGTGTGAGGGGTCAGACACTGTGAACAGAGAAGGCTGGTCAGCAGGAAGAGAAAGGGTCAATTTGGGGAGAGCCACAGAGATGAAAGACCAGTGGAGACAGCTTGTTGTTTCTTGACATTCCCCCCTTCTCCTTTTCCTTCTTCAACAATAGAGCCCCTGAAGTTTTAGCAAGACACAGGGAATAAAGACCATGTGTCCAAGCCTCCCTTCCCGGCGGGTGTGACCAAATGACTGCGTTCTGGCCAGTGGGATATACATAGAAATGTGCTGTGCAATTTCTAGGAAGTATCTTGGGATGGGCATGCCCTATTTCTCCTCTTTTCTCCTTCCTGCTGTCTAGAATGAAGATGGAATGGCTTAGGCTGAAGCAGCCATCTTGAACCATGAGGTAGCCACATGTTGAGAATGGCAATGAGATAAAAAGAGTGAGTCTCTGATGAGGTTGTCCAGGACTGCCTATCCACACTTTAACTTGTGAGAAAAAACAAAGTTTTACCTTCTTGAAGCCATTATTATTTTTGGTTTTTTGCCACTTACAGCTGAACCTAATACTAAGTGGATGGAAGACTATTCACTCCTGGAGAGTAATGGAGAGCATAGTCACCTGTGACTTTGTACATTTAGGTGTATTTCCTACAGTTGGGTTCCCTGAAATTCTCTCAATCCTTATGCTATACATCAGGTGGTAAGGGCCGGGAGCAGAGGGTTGTACCTCTGCCTTCTTCACACTTCCGTCAAGGGCTGGTGCTGCTCCCTGGAGCAGCTGTCATGGCTGAGCACAGCTTTGTCATTCATCCTTGGGTCCTAGAGTCCCCTCCCTCTTCCAAGCTCAACTCCTCCTGTCATATTCTATCTCTGGCTGGCTTTCCTCCTAACCTCTGGGATACACTTTCCTTTCTGTGTTTGCTTCAGTGATGTTTCTCCCATCCAACTCCACATGCCACTTCCTTTGCTAGTCCCAGGCATGTATGTATGTATATATACACACGGGTGTGTGTTATATACACATATGTACGTATATGTAATATATATGACCTTTGTTACTAGGGTTAAATTTGGATAGTAATAAAATAGTTAAGTTTACCCTTTGGATCTTCTGGGCCCTCTAACTCATGGTACAACACTCATGTTGCTTAGAGGCCTCACTGTGCTGCCCATGTGCTCACCATTTCCCAAAATACGGTACACATACTGATGACAAGCATGAAGACTTTCAGTGGTATAAGGATGGACATTTAAACTTTTTATGTGTTTATTTTAATGTATTTTAGAAAAAAAAGCAGCCTATAAAAAGTGATTTTTTCATGGATTTTGTCATGTAGAATGGTAATATTTAAGCTCTAAAAGTGAGTTCTTTTAGATGAAAATATTCAATGATAGTACAGGTGGTACATAGCTATGGCAAAAATCAGGAAGGGGAAATCAAAATGAAGTTTGGGAAGTTTGCTCCAAGTCTTTCCTGACTCCCTTCCCGTATCAAAACATGTGTGTCTTGTGTCCCAAACCTTTTGCTGGACGGCTATCATGAAAAAGTCATCTGTACCGGTGGATAAAATTGTTATCCCTTCTTGATAACGTCCCTTAACAGAAGGCATTCAAGGCAGCATGATATAGGGAAAGTACCACTGGTTTGAAGGTCTCTTTTGGGATTTGCCATTTATGACCTTGGGAAAATAATTCTCTCAGGGCTCAGATTCCCTCAGATCTAAAAAGAGGCTTTGTACTTAGCACTCAGGCTGACGTTCTGTGTGCAATGAGCCTTAATTGATATATTTATGATAAGAATACTGACCAATGTGTATTTGCCTGTGGGATGGGGGAAAGGGAGTTGGTGGTTTTTATGACCAACTTCTCCTCTCATACCATGCAGGCCACCATCTCCCTCTCTCTAACTTTCTGACTTCTGTGGTCCAGTATCTCACAAGTTTGTGCCTCCCCCGATCTGTCCCTGGAGCGCCCTCTTCCTGACTGATGTCAGCAGTTTCTGAAATCCCATCTCCTCTGAAATAGCTTTAGTACTTTTAGATGGTTCTAGATGGCTTAAATGTAGATTTATACATTCTACAATTTGTGTTATCTGTGAGGTTTAAATTTTACATAATATACCTGTATTATTTTTGCAATCAGAATAAACAATAAAATTGTTTTTTCAGATAGTTAACGTGCTAGTCATTTAATCATAAAGATTAAATGAGTTATTACAGTTGAATTATTATGCAACTATCTTAACAGTTCTTAACATGGGGAGAGATTTGTGAAAAAAACAGGACATATGTTTATAGAGACAGTGGTATCCCCAATTTTCAATGGGTGATGGAGTTTACAGGGTTTAAGATTTTCTTCTTTTAGTCATCTACATTTCCCAAATTTCTCTGTATAGCCCACGAATTACTTTATAAAGTGCATAAAATAAAAATTAAATATTTTTGTAATAATTTCCATTGGGTGATAGAATTGTGGGTGATCTTCTCCTTTTTTTTTTGTTTTAATATAGTTTCCAAACTTTGTAAAAGGACTTTGGGGTTTGAGGGGGAAAAAAAACTTTACTTTCTGAAAATGCAATGCTCAGTCCTGCCATGAATGAAAAGGGGGCGCTAGAGTGCCAGAAGCGTTAACGAGAGAAAACAGTACTTAGGAGGCCTGTAAAGAACTATGCTGGTTCAAGGGGGAAGATGTTTAAGAAGTTACCATTTGAAGACAGAATAGACAGCATGAGGCCACAGGGACTACAGGAGTTTAGGTTACAGTCAGAGGAGTCATGAGGGGAAGCTAGAAAGGTGGGTTTTTACCATGAAGGGCTTTTTTTTTTCATTTGTGGTAAAATCATGGAGGGCTTTGAATCCAAGGGTAAAGATCGAAACAATTTTGTAGGCAAGGTTTCTAAACTGCGAGAGGAAAAAGAGAAAATTGGAGTGAATATTAATCTAACAGAAGTGATCTGGATACATGAGAGGGGAAAGATAGGCTAAAGGCATAGATCAGAAGCAAGGGCCACAGTCAGTGCAAGTCACAGGCCTACAATCAGGCAGAGGCAGCAATCCTGCAAAGACTAGGGGTGCCAGAGGTGGAATATGCCCTATCACTTGGATGTGGCTGGGCTGTGGGGAGAGGAGGGAGCCAAAGGCAATTTTGGCATTTCAAGCCTGGATGCTTGGGAAGATGCTGGTCATACAGGAGAACTTAACTTGGGGACCGCAGCCCCCAAAAGACCTGTGACTAGAGTTCAGAGGGTTCTGTGAATCTGGATGGGGAAGAAATTACATCTTCATTTTCACTAACATCTAGCAGAAATTGAGTGCTTTCCCCAAGTATGAAGGTAGGCAACAAACCACATAGGTTTAGTAGTACCTGTGACTTTGTCACCAACAGAAATCACAGCCATTTTCATATCACATTACAGTTGTTGATCAAATCTCCAAAAACAATTTACACTTATCACTACTTCTAAATTATAGTAATCAGGCCCACTGTTTCATCTCATTATTTAATGTGTTCATCGAGAAACACATATATTACCCTATCAAACATGTTCTAATTATTTTGGTAATTATATTCCAGTGTTTCTCAAGCTTTTTTTCACTCCTGCACCTTCTAAGAGTGTTTTAGACACTTTTTGCCCTATATGGCTAACCCCCCCCCAAATAAATTTTAATACCACAAATCTAAAAATGTCAAACTCACAGAAGCAGAGAGTAGAAAGGTGGTTGCCAGGGGCTGGGAGATGTTGGTTACAGGACACAAACTTTCAGTTATGTAATCAGTAAGTTCTGGGGACCTGATATATAGCATGATGACTATAGTTAATAATACTATGTTGTATATATTTGGCACTTGCTAAGAGAGCTGTAGACCCCACCCCACCCCCACACACGAGAAACTATGTGAGGTGATGGATGTCTTAACCAGCTTGATGTGTGGTAATCATTGTACAGTGTACTCATACATCAAATCATCATATTGTATAACTTAAATATATATAATTGTCAATTATACCTCAATAAAGCTGGGGGACATTTTTTACATGAACACGAAACATAAATAAAAATTAAAAAGTAAAATCACAATAAAAATTTTAAATACCACTGATATACTCGAGGTAATATCAGCCCCACTGAGAACGCATAAGAACGCACACTGTGTTCTAATGCAGTCGGCTTTCTTTATAGTCATATGTATTATGTTTTATGCATTTAAAAACACTGTACTTAAAAAAAAACCACACACACATTGTCCCTAGAAAGGATCCATAGGCTTTACAAACTGACAAGGAGGTCTATGGCACAAAAAGAGATTACTTCCTGCCCTGATGGTGAGTCCCTACATGGTCTCATCACAAACAGGGATTTTATACTCTCTGGTGCAGACGGCAACTTCCTTAATACATCTCCATAGCTGAGAGTCCCGACCTTGGGCTGAAGATTTCTCAGCTGACAATATCCGGTTAGCAAAACCTATCTTCTGCTACTGTTTATCTTTCTATTTCAAGACTAAGCAGTAACTGATTGGCTCTATTGTACACATAAGTGTCTGTGTTCTTTCCTTAAATCTTGCAGTTACACAAGGGAGCCAGCCCCATAAAGTAAAATTTCATGGGTCAGTAATGTGATGTGTGGAGAAAATCCCATCACTCAAAAAACAGAACACCTAGACTTATGTCCCTGCTCTGTCCCTCTGGGTGACTGTAAACTGTTTCCTGTGTTCTCCCCTGCAAAATGGAAATGACATCGATTCTAACTCAAATGGAATCATGCACGAGGAGGTACTCTGTAAATTATAAAGCACTGTGCAGGGGGTTATTAACAACCCTAATCTAGACCTTACAAATACATGACCACACAGAGCTGCAGAACATAAATAACTGTTCTTTCTTAACTGTGAAGGATAAAATGGAATGGAATAAACACATGGAATTTAATTCTAGGCCATGTTCAGGACTTTTCTTTGGCACACATGCCATGAGCTGTCTCTCTTTTAGGCTATATGGTGCTATTTCCTTCATAATGGTCCATAGCATCCAGTAGAAATGTTCCATCTAGAAAGATGCTCTGTGAATGCAGTTCCTCTATCAAATCTGTACTTATCTCAGAATGTTCTCCCTCTTTCCTGGCTACCCACAGTGATGCAGATTTGCGATACTGGCCCAGGATGCAAGGGCAAGTTTCTGGAGGCTATCTCCCGACAACTGATGGCCTGGCCAAGGATGAATAGTGGCCATGCAGGTCCTCTGAGCCAGATCCTCAGCATATACTGGGGAAACTGTGGGGAGATGGTGATGGAAGACCAGACATTTGGAGAAAAGTGTAAAAGCCTTAGAAGAATCTAGGTGCGGCAAAAGCTGAGCTGTGGGTGGGAGAGGGACTTTGGGCAGAGGGCTAGCTCTGCCTGACAGGCCAGGCACTGAGCGTGACATAGGGGTTTGTGCAAGGAGGCTGGCTGAGAGGACTGGTGAGCAGAAGCATGAGCTAAAGGTCGAACTAGAGACAGAATGCAAAGCCCTTCAACAATGGCAATCCATAATGATATTTCTCGAATTTGTGAAATCAGATTGTTAGAATTACAAGGACGTTAAAGAGCAATTTAAAACATCCTTTTCACCGGTATGTGTGTCAACAACAGGCTTGAAGAGGTGAAAACTGCCCGGTTTAGATCACATGGCAAATTAAAGAAGAAACTGGTGGGACTAGAGCCCAGGAAGGCCGAGCCTCCCTCTACGATCTTGTTTCCCACTAAACCCAGCTTTTTCCCTAAAGTAAGGAAGATCTCTAACCCTGCTACAAGGTTAACACAAGTCACAAAATTTTAACAGCCCAATTTCTCCTAGGAGGAGACCTGCTCAAGGCTGGGTTGGGAAGGGGACGTCCCGGTGCCTTTGGAAGCAGGCGGAAGCGGCCGGGGAGGCGGGCTGTGTAGGGTTTCACTGGCTGGCCTGTACGTGACGACAGCAGATCCTACCAGTTAGCCCAGAAAGAACTGGAATTTGGGATGAAGTGAAAAGGGCCATCTCTTTCCCAGACTGCCCTTTATTAGAGGAGGATGCCCCTTTCTTGCTACTTCCATCTCTGCACACCTCTCCCTCAATGGACACCCTCCAGAAGAGCTGTTTCTGAACAACATCCTTACAAGGCCTTCTGCTTGCCTGTTCGGTTACAACAGGTTGCAGCTCAAAACAAGTGCCCACAGGGAAGCGGGGGCAGGTTTAAAAATAAACTGAAGGCTGTTTTAAAGGAGTTTAGGAGTGAACAGAGTTTATAGATTCGGAAACACATGGGAAGATGTTTGTGTCAAATTCCCACACTGACAGCTTTCCTCTAGTCAAAATGCCTGGTAGCTGAGTGGGTGCAAGTGTGCGAAAGAGAGAAATGAGAGGGGGTTAACGTGGTGTTTTGGTGTTTTGTTCTGTTTAAATTCAGAGGGAGAGAGAGCGCAGTGTATTACAGCTCTAAAGAGAGCTAGTTAAATTGTGATGGCAACTATGTAAAAATATATGTGGTGACAAGGGCTTGAAAGTAATCTGCAAACATGAAAATAATTGTGTTGGGGGAGGTCTGAGTATGGATGATTTCCTCCCAAACCCCCAGTGCTGTTCAACATTTTCAATGAAATATTTTAACTTTTCACAATTTGCTTCCTGGCTCCCTAGTTAACCTGATGTCTTAAAACCAAAATTCCCTCAAATTCTTGTTTGTTGTTCCTCATAGCGGGTTTCAGGACAGCAAGACACTGGACACCATCCAAATCTTTCACAGGACTGATTAAATAGACTGTGGCCCAATCATAATAATGGGACACTATGCAGCCATTAAAAAGGAAGATGTGGGTCTGAATGTGTGGGTATGGAACAACAGCACAGAGAGTGAACAAAGGCAGGTATATGGTGAGTCTAGTTTAAATACGTGTGTGTGAGTGTGTGTTATACTGGTATCACTTTTCTAAGTCCTGTGAACTTTCTAGGCAATGTTCTAAGGGTGTTCTTCCTAAGTAGTTTTAAGATAGAGAAACTGCAAATCCTATTCTTGTCCCCATACTTAGAAAACAGACAATCTGATTATGCCTAGAGTTGTCAAAATGTGGAGGCAATGTGTGAAAAAACTAAATCTGCTCATCTTTCAGAGGGAGATCTACTGAGATGTATATATACATAAGTGCAGCTGAAGAACTGGGTCAGCCTCCCACCAGGCCGTCCCAAATAAAGCAGCAAGGAAATGAGCTGTTCACTCCTCTCTCTTTGGAAGGTCCAGGGGTACCATGCACTTTAAAAGATACACATCAGTACAGATCCACAGAACCGTCTCCAAGCCCTGGGAATCATATTATCTCCCCAATATTCTGCACAGGGTTTGACCCAAACAATTCCCAGGTCTCTCTGGGCCCAGGTCAGTATTCTAGAGCTTCAAGGAACCAAAGCAATGTGCCTGGATACAGAGGACTGACTTGAACAAGGGAGGTCACTTAAACATCCTCCAGTCTCCATATATAGGACCCATCCCTGGGTCCCTCTGCCCAGTGATACTGTGTGTTGTGCACTTTAATATTCTGGCTGTCCCTTTTTGAAAAATAGAACATGATACCTTCACTTTCAAGACTTCTCTTTCCTTTCACATACTTCCAGCTCTAATGAAAGGATGTTTCACTACAAATTCATAAGAAGGGATGGCAAAATCTTTTTGTCATTCCCTCCTAGGCATCTCAGCCTGAAAGAAAAAGTTCAGGGTTACTCAGACCAAGGGAAACACCAAGATGGTGGGCAAGGTGTAGCTTCTTATACATGACCTGACGCCCAGGATGAGCAGACATGGCCATCAGTCCAGACCCCCAGAGAGGAAAAATCACTGGCTCTGAGGGTCTCTGGAGCCAAAAATGGCAGGTTTGGACATTCTGAGGAAAAGGAGATGGGAATGGGCCTCGTTGGGAAGATGGCAGGAAAGACCATGGGGCTCAGCGCTCAGTGAAGACGGGAGACAGCAGACAGAGGGTGGGATGCGGGGCACAGCTGTGGGATGGCCTGAATTAGCCAGCCCAGTATTTTCCCCCAAATGTGCTGTCTCCAAAGAACTTAAAAAGGAAGCATTTTCTTAGTTTAAAAATCACTGGGTTCAACACATCTCATAATTTCTGATACAGATGAAGAGTATGTGTTCATGATGTTCCTTATCGCTGCCATGCCTACCAAGGCAGCCAGCTCTGTTCTATTCTAAGTTTTTACTTCATTTGGAAGGACTTTGTGTGTGCATGTGTGCGTGCGCGCATGCGTGTGTGCTGTTACCCCTCACTTGACCTGATCTTTGTTCCATTTTATAGATTACTAGAACCTACACCAATGGCATAGGGCAAGAAAGAAAGCCCATTTACAGAAACCCTTCTGGTATGTGCTGCTTTCATTTTTGAAACCAGTAGCTAAAATGATATCTGTGAATTTGATGAGCTATGCTTTGTTTGCCCCACAACCACACAAAACCCAAAACTGGTTACATTTCTGGGAAGCAAAATTTCTTCTCTGCCTTCTCCCTGATTAAGTGACCTCAGTCCCTTTAACCAGCAAGCTTCCTTTACTGAACAATCTGGAGTGGGGTGCAAGTGTGAACTTCAGTTGGGGGAGAATTCCCAGTCTCCTGCCCACTATCTAACTCTGCCCCCTAAAGAAGGATGCATTCCAGCCTTGCTTTAAATATGAATAGTTTCACTGTCATTATGGACCTTTCCCAACAGAGTTTATTTTTTAATGTTTCATTATCTCATTGCTATTTTCCCCAGACTTTCCATATCATTCTCGAAATCTTAAACTCCAAACTGGAATGCAGGGTCTAGCACGGACTGTCACACAGCCTGGGGTAGGATTACTTCCTTCCCGGTGTCTATGGGGGTCTTCTGTCCTCTGTAGATGCCAGCATTCCGGCTGCTATCCATGCACAGGCTGTACTCGCCAGCCTGCAGAGCAGCTGCTGACTCATGCTTACTTTGGAGTCTGCTAGGACCCCCAGCTCGTCTGCCCTTCAGACAGGACAGCACCACCCACGTCATAGAGCGCTCCACCCATCACCTGCTGGGGGCTCAGCGCCCACCTGATGAGAAGCCTCCCACAAGTCTGCACTACATCTCCTGGCCCCGGCCTACCTGGAAGACGTCATTGGCACACTTGCGGCACAGGTTGTGCTGGCAGGGTAGGATCACCACCGGTTTGGAGAACATCTCCAGGCAGATGGGGCAGATGAGCTGCTTCTCCAGGCTGTCCATGCTGTGTGCATCCCCTAGCAGCGGCTTGAAACCCACTGTGAAGTTCATCCCCTCAGCGATTGTGCCTACCCTGGCCTTGGCCCTGGTCCTGGCCTTCTCTCACTGCCCCTGGACCCTTCCTCGTTTACTTCGGACAGTCTGGGGGTTCTTGTGTTCCCTTCTGTTGCTCACTCCTGAAATAGCTCTGCTATCTTTCCTGTCCCTTCCTCTAACAATTCGCCTCGTCCTTAGATGGCTGTTTTCAGACACTTCTCTGTCTCTCGTTACTCTTTGTCCTGCACCCTGGCCAGGCACATGGAGCTTTTCCTATCCTTCCCTCCCTGAATGGCTTGGTCCCTGGAAATTTCTTCTTCTGTTTCCCAAACGTCTCTTGGTCACTCTCTGGGCAGCACTGTTTGTCTCGCACTCCCCAGAGAGGAGATTAATTTTAACGTGGGGGTGGGGAACAAGGGGCATCTGTGGGACATTCCAATTCCCAATTTAGCTCATGTAAGGCGAGCCACAGTTGTCACTGAGTGAGTGACCCTGACTCACTCAGGAACGGGTGACTCCCTTGAGCAAGAGCAGGGGTGAGCTTCACTGCTTGTGGTGGAAGTCAGAACAGCAAAGGTGCTCTCACTCAGAGGGCTCCTGTGGGCCTGGGACCTTTGTCCAGGGTGGTGACACACAATCTGAATCAGCCTGAATGAGGTACCATACATGGGTTGGGGTGGGAGGAAGGATCTTGCCAGAACTACAGTCAGTGAGAGTTTCTGACTCTGAGGCTTAGCCAGTAATCTTGGCCCTCTTCTTCTGAACCCTATGATTCAGAACAAGGGCACCAGAGATGACAGAGAGAGGCTCTGGTCCAACACTTCCGGTCCATATTTGTTCTTGCTCAGACCTTCCTTCTGTCCCCCTAGGAAATGAAGCCCAGGAGGCTAGAGCCGGCAGGTGTGCCAGGGCCTGGAAGGACCCCATGAGCGTGCCCCTGAGGAAGTGTGGGACTCTGGTCCATGAACACGTCACTGGAGCCACTCCAAGGACATGAAATTTGTTAGGAAATCTAGAGAAGCTGAGCTGGGCAGAAAGGACCTGAATGCCAAGGGACCTATTTTGGGCACCAGGGGAATTGGGTCTCCAGCGAAATTTTAGAGCAGTGACAAAGTCATAATCACAAGGCTCTGGGAAGCCTCTGCTCCAGCTCCACAGTTGTCCTGGACTCCTGCTCTCCAAGGCAGCCTGGTCTCAGACGTGAGCACCAGTCCTCTCTCTTTTTCTCCTACAGGATTTCTTCTCTACCCCAGCACAATTTGTTTTGGGGGACACCCAACATATGCACTGGGACTGGACAAAAGTTCTTTTATTTACTGGCATCCCTTAGCCTTTCTCCAAGTCAGGAGAGGTAAGTTGAGGAGGTACTAGGCTCTGACCCTGCGTAGACGGGAAACGGGGTGATGAGGACACCAAACAGACAGTGTGAAGAAGCACACGTGGAGAAAGGGTCTATGAAAGCCCGGTCTTTACCCTATCACATGTTGCATGCCCCTGTTTTACGAACAAAACATACAGTGATCAGCCTGCGTAAAAAGGATGGAGGTGGGCAGGCTCTGATGTGTGGACTTCGGTCAACCCGCAGGCCCCATGCTAATGGGTGCTGTGCTGGTAGCTGCAGTCTGGGAAGAATCCAAAGGTGGGATAAGTACCCCAAAGACTCAGATGCATTGATACTTTTCCTGAGTTGTCTCATGGTGGCATGGAATGACGCTGGCAATGTGCACGGGCACCAGAAGAAGCTGAGACCAGCCCCAGAAAGGTGTGCGTGCTTAGGAATGGGGCTGACACTAAGAGTTCTTGGTTCACAGAGTGGCAACAGAGGAGGGTTAGCTGGTACAGCAGATCTGGGATAGGATCTACCATGCTTGGTTATCAGGATCTTGATGGAGATACTGTAAGGGGCCGGCCCTACCAGGTGACAGTGGCTCAAATCCCAAAGAAGGCACAGGAAAAATAATGCTCAGGAAATGACTGTCACTACTGCCTGAAACCTCACAAGGGTAGGGATAGGAGGGCTGTTCTCTAACAGATTAAAGTTGGGACTGGTGCTAAAAAGAAGAGTAGCTGGGTGACCCTGTGTGGCCAGGGTCAATGATACCATCAAGAACAAAGATGTCATCCTCACTGGGATGGATGCCATCAATGTTTTTGAATATGGGATTCTTACAAGAAGAGGAGAAAATCAGGGTCAATGTCAGGTCAGGGCTACGTGCTCCTCTCTTCAGCGGGTCCAGTGGACTGGGCAGCAGAAGACACCCTCACTAGGTCAGCACCTAAGAGTAAAAGAAGTTGGCATCTTATTAAACCAGAAGAAATGATCACCCAGAATTCAAAGCAAACCCCCTATAGGTAAAAATATAAACACCTGAAACCCATACTAAAAGGATATAAACTTTTCCACTAATGCCTCATCTGAAAATTAGTGTCTATTCTTATCTTACCGTTTAGTTATTGCAGTATTTCAGTTTTCTTACCTCACTCTTCTTCATCTTTTTTTAATCTTCACTAGAAGTATCTTCCCCTCTTCTAAATCTGTGTCCTATGATGGAATTGAAAAACATATATAAACAATTTAAGTAAGAATGTTTTAGCCTGCGGGTGAGAAAACAGTTACTTGAAGTTATGCATTCATGTCAGTAGGTGGCATTGGTGTGAACTTCAGTCAATCGACACTTTAGGGGATAATCTCAGACATTATCTTTCTCTTGAGTAAATGCAATGAATTTGTCTTCAACTACTGCCTTTTCGAGGCATAGTCTCCCACCCCATTCCTTACCTTAACACCCACTCCATTCAACCAGCTTAACAGTCAGGAGAAGCCAACGTTACACTCAAGCTGTCAGTTTGTGGCATAAGTCCCTCAGAAACCAAGGGTATCCCCTTCTCCTTCCTCACTTTGCCCCAATACTGACTTGAGACTCCCATATTTGGGAGTTCACAGTTTCACCCCCAACCATTTCTTCCATCCCTAATCCAGCTCTTACCCCTGTCCCTTTTTATGGTTCTCACCTGACCTTGGAGGTTGATACTGGACGTTCGGCTCATATTTTTTCTTAGCTGCTTCCTCGGGTGGTGGCTTAAGTGCTCCACAGCAAAAGCAGCAGCAGCAGCAGCAGCAGCAACAGGTGAGCAGAGCACACAGGATGACAAGCGTCTAAAAGGTAGGAAAGAACAGCTTCCGGCCAGCAGTTCCGTATTTCCATTCAAACTCCCATCCCGCAATCTTCCAGCCCCCGGTATATGAGACCACAGAAGCATTTGTCCTAGGAAAGGAGGATTAGCTGTCCCAGGAGAGTAGGCTCACCCCCTCCTTCCTTATTCTTAAGAGACTAGGAGGAATTGTGTACCTTGAACCAACAACTATTCATCGTAAAATAGTATGTGACGCCTTCTTCGCCAAAGTGGTCATATATATATATTCCCAATGAGCCATGCCGATCGTAAATTTTCCGCTTCTTAGGGTCACTCAGTACGGAGTGGGCTGTGTTGATCTCTTTGAATATTTCTGCTGCTTGAGGGTCCCCTGGATTCTTGTCTGGATGATACTTCAAAGCCAGTCTCCTACCCAAGCAATACCCAAAAGGAGAGTGAGGAGAGCATGGGGGGAATGGCTGGGGAGGGACGGTTAGGATGAATGACAGGGATAGGTCTCTAGATAGTGAAAAAAGAATGCATGAGATATGGTACCAAGGATGGAGGCAAGCAGCCCAAGCCTCAATTCCTTCCCATGTCACACTGAAGAGGATGCTGACCCCATCTGGCCCCAAAGTGAAGGCCTGGGGATTTAAAAATGGGTCAGAAAGCAAGAGAAAGGAAAAGGGCTTAAGGGGGAGAATTCCAGGGTTTAATAAAGGGCTGTGTCTGAACCTGTAGGCCTTTTTGACGTCTTCAGGTGAGGCGCCCTTCTTAAGCTCCAGCACTGCGTAGAGAGTTGACCCAGATTTGGACAATCGGCGGGCTGCTTCGTCCACATGAGTCATGATCTGGGTCAGAGCAGAAGAAGCATCTGTGAGAACTTCCACAGGTGGGGCCGCAGAGAAATGAACTTCCAGTGACTGGAAACTCACCACCTTCAGGGGCTGGGCAGATAAGTGACTACAGTGGACAAGTATAAGACAACAGTGAGTGAGACCTGTGACTAGCAGGAGAGTGCTGGTGACCAGAAAAGACATTCAAATTCAGATTTTAAAGAGGAAACATCTTCTCCTCACATGTCCTAGTGTCCTTCAGATACACAGACCTCCAGACATCCCATATTCTACAGAAGGGAAGCAAGGGGAGGTCTAAACCCTGGGAAAAGACTGATCTTGTCCAGAGCTATTAGTACCTTGAATAAACAGCCCAGAGCTTGTTCTAGTTCCTTGCTGGGTTTGAAAGTCCAGCAGGGCCCCAGCCTCTTTATAGATTGGGTCAAGAATTCGGGAGGTCCTCAATTTCCAAGGGAGAAACAAGTCAGACCAAATCCTGAGCCGTCTAAAGAAGTCAGATGTCCAAAAGCCAGGCCAGAAGGCAGTGCCTGCACTAGGCCAGAGACTTTCTTCCTCCTAGTCCCCCCTCAAACCATCCCACCCCAGCCCCTCGGGGAGAACAGAGGGATGAGACAAGGGATAAAGGAGGAAGTGGAAAAGGGGCGCTGTGGGGGAGACCAAAGAGGGAACTGGGAGTGGACCCCAGAGAGTTGGGGAGAGCTTGAGAGGCTGTGACCTGGGATAATCAAGCCAACAAGCTCAGAAGGGAATGCTCTAGTTCCCCAGGTCCCTCTGGCTCTGTGTGGAGCCTCCACCCAGCCTGCCGTCTACCTCGAAGTCGTTCTCTTCAGCCTCAGAAGCCTCAGACAACCTCCATCAAGGTGCCAAACTTCACACGGCCCGTGGTCCAGTGGCCGCCTGCGCTTGCGCACTGTGTCGCCACTCCAGGTCGCTTTTTGGCGCTGCCGGAAGGTCTGGGAGGTGAGGCTACATCGGCCCTGGGACTTATTTCACTCGGGGGACGCATGAGCGTAGAGATCTACCTGGCTCCAGCCTCTAAGGGCTGCGAAGCGTCGGTTCCAGCTCCATTCTGGGGTGTAGCCTCCCGGGGATATCCCTTCTCCGGTAGGAGGGGACTCATCCTGATTAGGGTCAGGGCTCATCCACTCACTTAAGGAAAGATAACAGCGCTTGCAGACCGTGGCTTTGTAAGAGGTATGGTTGCTGCAAACCTTTCTCAAGAGGTATATTCTCTCCCCAGTCTTCTTTTTCAGCATTTAGGTGTCTCCACTTGGTCTGCTTTTCCTTTGCGCCTGCAAACTCCTAAGCATGCTTTAAGACCTGCATCATATGTCAGTATTCCTAGAAATCTTTCCTTCATTCCCTCAGTTGTTCCCACCTTGCTCTGTAAAAGCATTTATCCTAATAATTACATACTGTAGTTATTAGTTTCTTTATATGTTACCTTAAAATCTCTTGAGCGTTTCCAATCGTCATTACTGTTCTTCAGAAGCTTCCTTTGAATATGATTACATTGTGAGGATGTACCATAATGTAATTATATAATCCAGATTGGATAGTTGTTTCTAATCATTTGATAGTGTAACGACCTTATTATGAAAATTCTTATATATAAATCTTTAAATAAATCTTTTTTTTTTTTTTTTTTTTTGCTTTAGGGTAGATTCCTGGAAATGGAATTACAGGGTCAAAGCGAATTTTTTTGAGGCTTTTAATCCATATTGCTAACTTTCTTTCTAGAAAGTTACCAAAAGTACCAGTTGGCCTCCCTAACCAATTTACATGCCACCTACAGGGAATGAGCGCACCTACCTCTACTTGGCCTCACTCCCTGTGATCTCCTACAGGAGGTTTGCACCACTTACAATTTACCACTTCATGATGTTGGTTTTCTTCACAAAGAAGCACTCAGTGTCTCCTATAACATGCAATTGAAAGAGCTTTATTGTTTCGTCCTCACTCTGTTACTCCTCTTGTGGCTTTTATTATCTCTTCCCTTTATTACAGTTACTTGTGCACATTTACCTCCCCTTCTAGGTTTTTGGTTGTAAATCAATACCTCACCCCAAAGATGTGAACCATCTGAGCAAACTAACTGAGGAGTCCATGTGCAACAGGTACAGCGACCACTGTGTTGATTTATGTCCGTAGATCTGTGATCAGTATAGGGGTGGGGATGAAAATTGGTGGCATCACTCATCCAGTTCATAGGTTCTGGGTTAGATGAGTTGTGAGGTTTGTCATCTAAAGGAGCTAAAGCTGACAATTTTTTGATGGTTTGTACTAGGCCAGATTTCTCTAACTGACCTCCAGCCTTTTGTCACCATTGTGGAATGACAGAACTAGCAGAACACCCTGAGTCATTTCTTCACTAGCCCTGGGAAGAGAGCAGAAGGCATGGGAAGTGCAGCACATGTACAGTGAGCTCCTTACCTCAGTCTGCAGGCCCAGCGTGGTCCTCTCACTCCAGCTTTATTGAGTACTGCTGTCTTGCTTGCTCTGGTCTCTGCTGCACTGCTTCTCTGTCAGTTCTCTGAAGACACCATGTTCCCTATCACTCCTCTGCCTGGAAGACCCCTCCCCAGGCTACTGGCGTGGCCAACTTCTCATCTGTGTGGCTCTCAGTTTCGTGTCAGAGTGTCTTTCTAAATTGAGTTCCACTCCTCTCTCCCCATCTCCTAACACCCTCACCATGATTTGTGAATATATATATATATATGCATGTTGATTTGTTTCAGGTCTGCCTTCACCAGTAGACAGTCAACTCCATGAGGGCAGGGACTTTGTATGTTTGTTCGCCATTGTACCCCCAGCATGGAGAACCATGCCTGGCTCACAGGAAGTGAATTAATGATTTGCTGAGTGAGCTATAGCAGAGGGAGCCCTCTGCTGGTCCAATGGAGGCCCAGTGTTTGCGCCGTAACAACGATTCCCTGGGACAGAAGCACTTCGCTGGGGCATTAGACAGGACTACAGAGCCCCTCTTTCCTCATGCGGTCCTAGACAAGAAGAGACACAAGGGGCCAAGAAGACAGAAGGCGCTAATGGAGATAGTAATGGCAATTCTGAGCTCCTTGTGTCTTGTTTGTCTTAGTTTTCCTCCAGTTCCTAACACAGTTCCTGCAATAGTGTAGGTGCTCAATAAATGTTGGTTGGTTTAATCAACAAGCACACTTTTGTGTATGTACTGTTTCAGAAGCATTTTAACCTAAATGTCTCCTTTGATCCTCACCACAACCCTGGAAGGTGGTGTGATCACATCCCTGCTTTATAGAAGTGAGCCGAAGAGAGGGCAAATTAGGTTCTGAGAAGAGTTAGTAAACATCTTTCACATCTTGCCAGAGGCTCCAGAATGCTATTACTTCTTATCGCTGCCCTCTGACATTCTAATTAATTCTAATCATAGTTCGTGGCTCTTGAAATAGCCATTATCTTTGAGTCTTCTGAGCCTCTGCTCTGAAACAAATGGCAGGGCAGCCAGCAGGTTGCGGGGATGGGAACAGAGCAGGCAGGTCGGCCTGGCTTCCTCTGGCAGAGGCCCTCCACTTGGCCTTCACCTAGAAACAGACCCCTTTTGACTCCATTTTCTATGCACAAGTTCTCTTCTGACACCTAGCACAGAACTGGAAAGAGTACACAAGCCAGGAGGTGGAAGCCCTAGTTCTTAGTTTCAGCTCTGGATTTTAACAGGCTGTGTGATCTTGGACAAGTCACTTAATCTCTGAGTCTCTTTTCCCTCTTCTGTAAAATCCTGTGTCATTTCACAGGGTTGAGGTCAAGATTAAATTAAATTTGGTTGTGAAAATAATGGGAAAAAATGAAAATAACCATGCTAAAGAATGATTACAGACTAAAATATTTTCTGGAATCATTTGCCCTCCCGCCGTACCTTGAGTCAGTGATCTTAGTGTTTACTACCTCACAGAGCCATTGGTCTCTCCTAGAGAAAACCGAGAAGCATCCCTTATTTATCCACAAACAACTAAAGTTTTAGTCATATAACTGGAATATACACATACAGACAGCAGACATTGGCATATTTATACCCAAAATATCATGCTCTCAAACATATGCAGTGGGAGAGAGGGATCATAATTTGTCATACCCAACTACCAGGTTCTAGAATTGTACAGTTTTTGAGTTGGAAGAGACCTCAGAGAATTCACTCTTATCCAGTGCCTTCATTTTGTAATTGGGAAAAGTGTGACCCAGAGAAAAGGATTAACCTGCCCAAGGTCAGCCAGTAGGGTCTAGACTTAAGTCTTCTGACTCCAGGTTCAGTGTCTATACCCTGACTGCTCCTTATACACACCAGCTCCCTTCCCATTTTAAAATCTAGGTGTAGAGACGGACCAAAGCTGTAGTTGATATTCACCTCCTTTCTTGGTGATGTCAGGTAATGTCCTGCTTTCCCTTGCCTCAGTTGAAGGCATACATACTACACGTGACTAAAAACACCTCCGGCCCAGTTTGTTGGCCCATCCTCCCCAGGGCAGATGTCTCGTGGTGGGAGGTGGTGGGCTTCCAGCTAGAGAGGAGGCTCTATACCCCTAGCCTCTCTGCCCTGCGACCCCAGACTCTGCAGACCTAACAGGGCACACCTGCCTTACCTGTAAAATGGAGATAATAGTCTCTGCCTCTTAGGGTTGTTAGGAGGATGAAATGTTTAATTTGAACAGTGCTTGGTATGTGATAAGTGCTATGTCATCATAATCACCATTGTCATCACTCTTTCTGTCCTGTCTCCTCCCAATTTAGTGAAGAGAAAAATTGCTTTCCATCCTGTCTCTGGAAAGAAGGGGTAAATCAGGATCCTCCCTCTAAGAAGATTTGGAAATTGTCATTGGAATCCTTTTATCCCCTTTCTACATCCTTTCGTGAGCCTCTTAGAACCCCATTTTCTCATTCCTCTACCCAGTGCCCTCATGCTGCCCTCTGGCTACCCATAATACCACCCACAGTGTTCTCTGAGCAGCAGAACTCCAAAATTACCTTCTTCACGTCCTCTCCTTTCAACATTTCTAATAAAAAAGATTAACCTCCATAAAATGATCTCATCCCTAAGGGTTAGGTGGAAAGCAGTCTGATTAAAACACTGTAATTCAGGTTATAGTGAGAATGACTATTAATACCTCACCCTTTTAATTCTTACACAAAAGGAATAACTGGCAGAATTTTAGGCAGTATGACTAAATGAAGTGAAAATAACAGGCTATGTTTTGGGAGGAGACTTTGGGCCTTAAATCACTTCTCTCCTTTCTGTTCAGCTCCACCAGTTTTACATCTTTTCAAGTCTGTGGCTCTGCATTGTTCTGATTCTCCTCCTCCATCTCTGGTAAGTTTCCTGTGCTCCTTGCTGGCCTCTCTCCCTTTCACCTCCTGATTGTGGATATTCTTCTAAGAGTTGGTCTTAAAGCTTCTGCTGTCTCCTCTCTACTTCAGAGACGCAGCCTATAGGCATGGCTTCAGCTGGCACAACTCTGCTTTAGCTCAGTTTAGTGTCATCCATATGCCAGTCTCCCAGTACCTCAAAACCATGCTCTGAAATATGAGCTCATGACCTTGCCCGCAAACTGGTTGTATCCGTTGCTTTCTCTATGTACATTAATGTTATGACTGTTTCCAAGGTAGTGCTGCTCAAAACCCCAACATCAGTGGGCTTTGGACTCATTATTTCCCCCAAATTCAGGCCAGAAAGTCTTATTAACTTCTTTTCTCAAAATTGCTGTTTCACTTGTCCCTTCTTTTCAGCTCCCACGGCCTTGAAGCACCTCAGTTAAAAAGATTTTCATGATGCTCGCCTAACTGCCAGTCTCGTCCTGGATACTGCTGCCAGATCAGTGTTCATACAGCAATGCTCCCATCATTCCCACTTCTTTGCTCATAGCCTGCAGGATGCAAAACAACCCTTTAAATCTGGCAATGAACTCTACAACTTCATACCTCCAAACACATTGTCTCCTATTGCCATCCAGTAAACCTTCCATAATGATCAGCCTTTTTTTCCCCTTCTAAGTTTTCCTGTTCTTTCTCACCTCTGTACCATTGCCCTTGCACCATTTTCCCTCATGAATTATCCTTTTAATCTGTTCACTTATTCAACAGATATCTATTAAGCATTGCTATATGCCTGGTACCTTGGATATAATGACAATCGACTCTCATAGATCATAGCTTAAGTGTGGAAGACAGACATTCATTAATATCGTCAGGTGCTAGCATGTGCCAGGCACTGTTCTAGGTGCTGGGGATATAGCAGCATAAAAAATAGACAAAAATTTCTGCCATCATGGAGCTTTTTTGTGAGAGGACACAGATAGGAAATAAAATAAGTAAAATATACAGTACATTAGGTGATAAAAATTGCTATGGAGAAACATAAAGCAGGAGATGGAGATGGAGATGGAAATTTTTTAAGAGAAGACTGCCGTTTTTAAAAGGATAAGCAGAGAGGGCCCACCACCAGAGAAGGTGCTATTTGAGTCGAGACCTGAAGCAGGTCCTCAGGTGAGTCGTGAAGACATCTAGCAAAGTGTATTATAGGTGAAGAAATGAGTAAATGCAAAGGCCCTGGGGTGGGAGCATACCTGGTGTGTTGCAGGACGCCTAAAGGCCAGAGTGGCTGGGGACTGAGATGGGAGGAGTGTGAAGTGAGATCAGAAGGGGCTGGGTTACATTAGACTTTGCAGACCTGTGGAAGGACTTTGGCTGATACTGAGATGGGGAGTGATGAGATCTGGCCTAGTTGCCTAGCCTGGATTGAGGATAGACTATAGGGCAGCAAGCGTAGAAAAAGGAAGACAACCTAGGAGGCTACTGCAATAATCAAGAAGGCAGACGATAGGGGCTGGACAAGGGTGGGAGCAGGATCTGCTGACAGGCTGCATGTGGGGTAAAAACAGAGAAGTCAAGGATGACGCTGAGGTCTCTAGTCTGAGCAAATGGAAGGATGGAGTTACCGTGTTCTGACATGGGAGGACTGCTGGAAGAGGAGTTTTGGGATGGAGGTGACAATCAGGAGCTTAGTTTTAGATGAAGCTTGAGATGCCTAGTAGACATTAAAGAGGAGAGGTCAAACTGATACTTGGGTATACAAATTCAGAGTTCAAGTGAGAGATCTGGGAATCACTGTCATCTAAGATGCCATTAATTTTTTTAGTTTCCTTTTAATAGAAAATTTCAAGCACATACAAAAACTGAATAGTCCAATGATCCCCTGTGTACTCATCACCCAGCTTCAACAATCATTGCTTTCTGCCGTTTCCAGATAGTACTTAAAGCCTTGAGACTGGATGATATCTCCATGGGAGTGAGTGTAGAAAGGTGAGAGAAGAGGGTGCCTGAGTCCTGGACTATTCCAGCATTAAAACATGGGGCAGATGAGGAGGAACCAGAAAAGGAAACTGAAAATAAGCAGTCAGTGAAATAGGAGGAAAACTAGATTATGGTATCCTGGAAGCCAAGTGAAGAAACAAAGAATCCCCAAGCAGCAATTTTTAAAATTTGCATTCTTTTTTTTTTGCATTCTTTTTTAATTGAAGTCTAGTCAGTCTACAATGTTGTGTCAATTTCTGGTGTACAGCATAATGTTTCAGTTATATATATACATACATATATTCCTTTTCATATTCTTTTTCATTATAGGTTACCACAAGATAGTGAATATAGTTCCCTGTGCTATACAGTATAAACTTGTTTATCTGTTTTATATATAGTAGTTAGTATCTGCAAATCTCAAACTCCCAATTTATCCCTTCCCATCCCCTTTACCCCCTGGTAACCATAAATTTGTTCTCTATGTCTGTGAGTCTGTTTCTGTTTTGTAGATAAGTTCATTTGTGTCCTTTTTTTAAGATTCCACATATAAGCAATATCATATGGCATTTTTCTTTCTTTTTCTGGCTTACTTCACTTAGAATGACAATCTCCAGGTCCATCCATGTTGCTGCAAATGGCATTATTTTATTCTTTTTTATGGCTGAGTAGTATTCCATTGTGTATATTTACCACATTTTCTTTATCCATTCACCTGTCCGTGGACATTTAGGTTGTTTCCATGTCCTGGCTACTGTAAATAGCAATTCAATTACAGTATGTTAAGTGCTGAGGAAGATAAAGAAGTGTGCAATGAGAATGTATATCATGCACTAGCCTGGTTTAGGAGGTCAGGGAAGGCTTCCCGGGGGAGGTGACATTTAAACTGCAGCCCTCCCTCATCCTTTCTAGCTTTGACTAAAATACTACTTCCTCCATCCTGCTTCCACTCTGACAATCAGCTCCTCCTTTCTGGGATGGCTTTATCGAGGATTATCAAGGACTGTGTATCAGGAACCACAGGGTACTGGTAACACAGTGGTGAGAAAGACAACATATGTCTTCAGGGAGCTTGTACTCTAGTGAGGAGACTGACAAGCAAACAATTTTGTTACAGAGTGGTGAGTGCTACCATCACCTAAGCACAGCAGGTCTTGAGAGCACCGAGGAAGGGCACGTAACTCAGCCTGGGGGAAGTCAGGAAAGGTTTTCTGTGGTTAACACCTCTGAATGTACCCTTCAGCCTTGCTTGGACCTTTTAAGTGTTAACCCTTGCCCACGTGCTTGGATCCCAAATCTTGCCTGAGATCTCCAGCCCAGCCTAAATCACCACTGGGCTTTGCTTTCCTTCTCTCCAAATATGTATTTGTTGAGCCTGGGTCTCTCTGAAGCCCCTTTCCGACCTGCTCTGTCACCCTCTGCTCTGGAAGCTGGCACTGACCTGTCCTCCCAGGAACATCCAGGGCTTCCTGCCTCCATAACACCTTTGGGACTAATAGGGGCCCAAGGACTCACCTTAGGGAAAATTGGTATCTGAGGAAGGAGCATGTGGGTAAACCATTAACCCAAAATTGCAGAATAGAAATTTCTTGCAATGACGTTAAAGCCAGGAGGGGAGAGAACACATCTATCTTATGCACCAGGAATCCCCAGCTAGGATAGCAAGGTGCGTGGCAGGAAGTAAGAGCTCAGTAAATGTTGAATGAATTGTTCTTAGAAGACTAGAGTTCCATATAGAGCACCAGCCCTAAGCTGTCCTTTCAACATCTGCACAATTTTCCTGGCTCGTATCAGGTGCAGAATGCCTTCCTCAGACCTGGCATTTAAGAGGACCCTTTGCAAAGATTTTCTTAGGGCCACTTGATGGTTCTTTGAGAAACAGGTGCAGTCTGTCTCACTGCCAGGCTTTTCTTGCATTAATTTCCAGGCAAAAGGAACTGTTGGTATTCTCGCCAGTGCTCTCAGCACGTTCCAAGGCCAGGGAACCGAGGCAAAGGGCAGCCCTTTTTATCTACCTGCTCCGACGCCCCTTTCCCTTCCCTGCTTTCTCACTCCAGCCCAGGGGTGGTGGCGGGGCAGCACGTGCCAGCGTCTGCGCCCCCTCTCGGGCACCCGGCGCTGCCGCCCGTGCGCCACCGGCTGCCAAGGAAGGGAAATCCCGGAGGAAGCCATTGTTGTTATTATCACGTCCCCTCTTGTCGTCATAGGCTGAGGCGTGCCTAGAAGCTCCTTTCCCGCATAGGGCTCCGCAGTTTCTGCCCGTTTTCGAGGTCGCCCGCCCGGGCGGCTTCGGGCGAGGCTACCGCATAGAGCCCTGGATTGAGTGGTGGCCCTCGTGTCCCAGCTCCAAAGCTCTCAGAACTGGCAAAGCCTCAGGCCCGGTGCGGAGCTTCGAAAACCGACGGCGTCAGGCAGGACGTGACCCGGGCCCTGGCATCGGCGAGCGGGGACATGAATTCCACCCCGTCTCTGAGACGGACCAACAAGGTGACCTTAGCCCGGCTAGTGGCTTCCCCTCTCGCCGCTTCAGTCTGTCACCCTAAAACCCAAGGAAGGAGCTGAGGCCCCAAGCCACTAGAGGAGGTTGGAGGACGAAAGCCACCCCCTCACCCTCGCTTTCTAGCCCCACGTGGACTTGGGGCTAGGCCTTGGGCGGGGAGTTGCGGGGACCGTGCAGAGAAGAGGCTGGAGTTGGCCCCGAGCGGGGCGTGGGTGGAGGCGCGGCGCCGAGGGCGCGCGCAGACCCTTTCGTTCTTCCGTTCTGCACCGCTACCCCGCGCAGAACGATCCGTTAGCACACGCCGCCCGCAAACCTTGGCATCAGCCGCACTCTCCCCCGCCAGAACAGCCAGCCCGCCGCCCAGCTTGCCTAATCCGTTCAAGCCTCACCTCCTCCGCGAAGCTCTCCCGGGTTAACCCCATCACTTCCAACCACTCTAATTGGCGCGTTCTCCAGTTTTTTTTGTCTGTTTTTGGAAGTGCACACTCAGTCTCTGTTTGGAAAAACAATGTTGGGGGTAGATGTCTATCACCAGAACCCTAAATTCATTCTGAAGGGTATTCTGAAACTCAGGGTATTCTGAAGGGTGGGGTTGTTGGGTTTCTTGCCTTGGCTCACTAATCACTCCCACCCTCCAAGCTTTCCCATCCATGCTCACTATTTCCCCTCCTCCTACGGACCCTCCTCTTCACAGAGTGTCACAGCTTGGAGTGCACAATCCAATCACCACCCTCTTTTCATCCTACACTGGCGGCAGGTGTGAGAGGCAGAGAACATTGAGCATTTGAAGCTTCGATTCCAGGCTCAGCCACCGACTTTGCTCTAAGTCACTCCTGCCCCTGGGGGCTTTCTTAGAACAAGGCAAAATCAGGTAATACCCGGGAAGGTGCTACAGGTTTGGAGGTAAGGAATCACCTGCCGACAAACTGACTGCAGCCTCCCTCCATGAACTTGGGGCTTGTGACTCCAGAGAGGTGGCGCCGCTCTTCCCTCAGGCTGCCCCAGCTTCTGAGTGACAAAACTAAGGCGCGCACTCTCTCCAGTGCGGCGCCCTGAACCGGAGAGGGAGAGAGAGGATACAATTCCAGTTCCAGCACTTTACTTACTGGCCGCACGACCCTGGACGCTTCTTCCTCTGGAACTCAGTTTACTCATCCAAAAAGTAGGGATAATGATGGATCGAAGGAGAGCAGGAACCTTTTTGTCACTCCATGTCTCTATATAAATAAATAATAATGAGTGGTAAAGTACTCGGCAGCAGATTTTCCTCGCGAATTCCGACCCCACATCCTTCACAGAGGGGTTTCTGGCGGGAGTCCCTGTGGTTCTCCTGGATGTGTCACACTGCTTGCCCACATTCTTTGTGGTACTCTCCTCCACACCCTGCTTCTGTCTCCGTGTGAGGGGCTGGGGCCACGAGTGACAGGTGGCGGGGGGACGCTCCGGTGTGGACGTGCACGGGGCGGTGTCCCTTTGGCGAAGATTGGTCCAGAGGTTCCTAGGCTTGAGGAGCTCGGCTTGGAACCGGTGGGCGGGGCTTTGATGGGCGGGGCTAGACCGCCTAGGGGTGGGGCTGTGGATATCTAGAGTTCTCCAGAATCCAGCCGGGGCGTTAAGGGCTCCTGCCACCCCATCTTGACTCTGGCACCAGGAAATGGGGCTTTGGTCAGGAAGGCGAGGCTCCGGGGAAGGGGCTTAGGCGTGGGGGGTGAGGCCGAGGAGCGTGGAGGCGGGGCTTGGGGAGCTCGCCCCACTCGGGGCGGGGCTCCAGCGGCCGCGGGATCTGCAGTTCGTACTACCCGCGCGCCACAGTCGCCGCAGTTCCCTCCACTCTGGTGGCCCCGCGGCCCTGCGGGGATTCCGGGGGTCGGCTGGCCACTCGGACTTGGCGCGGGGCTGGCCCCTCCTCTCCCTCCATCTGTGGGGTCTAGACGGTCGGGGCCTGGGGGAAATGGAACCCTCTGCCACCACTGGGGGATCGGAGACCACTCGCCTGGTGAGCCCCCGGGACCGCGGCGGCGCCGGAGGCGGCCTGCGTTTGAAGAGGTAGGACAGACCTGGGCCGGCCCTTGGCCTGGGGCCGCCACCCTCCTGTCTTCCGTCCATTTCGTTGTCTCTTTCGGCGCGGCCCCGGCAGGCGGCTCCAGCGCCCCGCGACCCCCTCGGCTTTGTGGCGCTGGGCTCTGTCCCCTTCGGCCCACAGAGACGCCCCCGGTCAGCCCAGCCAGCCCGGACCCCCGCTGCTCAACAGTCTGCTCTGCCTCTTCCCGGCCACCCTATTTCTCCCGGTCCCGCGAAACAGCTCCCCGGCCCGCTCCACAAGCTTCCCGACCCCTCCGCTGTCCCCGCCGCATCGGACTTCCCGGCGAGCTACTGCCCCTCCGTCGGGCCGAAGTCTGCGCCAGGTGCCCCGATGTACGCATTGCCCTGAGGCCCTGACGATGGGAGCACCTCACTGCCCAGGCTTCGGGGCCCCAACTGCAGGCCCCCGGCCCTATCCAGAGGCCAGCTGTGGGCACCCGGGCCCAGGATGGGCCCAGGCTCCGCGGCGGGTCTTCTGGGCTTCTAGGGGGCAGGTGGCCGCGGGGAAGCGAGGGGGCGGCAAGGAAGGAGCAGGTGCGGTCTGGGCGGTGGGGGTATTCCCGGCTCTGCACAGACGGGCCGGGGGCGGCGAGGTGTGAAATGAGGCGCGCAGAGCAGTCGGGACAGAGGGCCGGGGGCGGCCGGAGAACCGCCTCCGCATCCCGCTGGCCTCCCGCGCCCGGCGCCCGCTGGCTCTGTGCGCCTTGTCCCTCTGAGCGGCCGCGCCAGGCCCTCCCTGGCCACCTCCTCTAGCCATTTTGTCTGTTGGCCCACTGTCCGTTTATCTCGGGAATTTGACAGGGTCTCCAGCTTTTCCTCTTTCCTCATCTCTCCCAGTTTTCCTTTTTCGTCCCAACCCCTTTCCCTTTGTCTCTGATGTGGTGCCTATGTGTTTCTCGCTTTCCCTGAGTGGGGGCCGTAAGCCTGGGTGGGTGGGGAGTGGGTGAACAGAAGGGAGGGAAGGCTACCCGTCTCACTCCTCCCTGCAGAGGACTGCAGACGCCGGCAGCTGTGGGGGCTCCTGCCCTGGCCTTGGCATCTCTTCACATACCTTTTAAACTCTGCTTCTGGCCAGTCTCCCCTTTCTGCATCTCCCCTCTACCCTGCTCAGTATTATTTGTTGTTTGTTTATCAGGGGTTTTAAAGGGCCAGAAAACTGTCTTTCCTTCTCTCTAAACAGCAGGTAGTCCCCCCACCACCATTCACACAACACACCCACACATCCACAATGAGGCTTCTTTAGTGCCCAGTTAATGCAGAACAAAAGGGAGCAGCCTGTTGATGGGTGGCTACCTTGATGCCTGGCTGCACTGTGTCTTACAGGGCCTGGAAAAGCATCTTGCCCACTGCCCCAAAGCTACCCACATCTGTTTGCTCTTCAGACCGGCATCTCTGACTCCCAGCTTATCTTCATTCTCATATGACCATTAGTCACCAAATCCTGCAGTATTTTCTGGAACAGATTCTTCCCTACCTACCTGCCCCTCCTCTAAAATTCTGTGGAGGGAGCCTCTGGCCTGGTCTGTTCTCAACCCCTCCATCTCCTCTCCTCTTTTCCTCCCAGACTAGTACATTAGCAAGGTCATCTATCCCAGGGCGCAAGAAAGATGAATCATTGTATCTCCCTTTATGTTCATGTGAGCCCATCACTTTCCTCTTCAGCCCTCAGCCCTTCTTCCGGTTTCTCACACTTAAACTCCAAGCTGCTTATCTTGTCATTGGCATTCATGCGTCTGGAGCCCCCTTCTCCACCTAGGTCTTATCTTAAACATCGCTCCCTCTGTGAAGTTCTCCTCATCCCCTTTAGAGTTGGCCACTCCTCCCTTGTGCTTCAAAGTCCTTTGTTCATAGCCCTCCTGGTCCCAGCTTCTCCTTGCAGAGTAAGTCATTTGTGACACATCTGTCTCTCCCACTAGACTAAGCTTCAGTATGTGTACACTGCCTGATACAGCTCACTGAAGAATAAGGATGGGTTTCAAAGCCACCCTCATCTCCCATCTCTTCTGGAAACACACCTGGAATCATACACATCCAGATTCTAAGTCTTGAAAGGGAATTCCAAGAAATTTATCTACCTGCTAGCACATGAATTTTCCCCAGAAGCCCCAAATGTGCCCCCGCCCACCTTTCACCTGAATTCATTCACTTGGCAGAGCTTTCCTCAGCCAGAAGGCCCCAGGCACCCCTCCCCACTTTATTGCTGTGATCACATTTCTATATGGAGCCTTAATTTTCTCTAAAGGGTATTCTTGTCACACCCTTGTGAGTATTTCTAGGACTGTACTTTTCTATTTAGGTTCTTTATGCTGTAGAAGATTCTGTTCTTGCTGGGGTTCAGGTTGGGCAGTAGTAGGGGTGAGAATTAGGCCATAATGGACCTAAAACTCAGCCAGCCTGAGCTTAGCCTCTAGCATCCCCAGGTGAGGCCCCTAACCCTGTTCATTTGTCAAGGTAGTTTTATGTTATTGCAGTTAAGGTGGCTTCTGCTGGGTGCTTATGGTCAGACTGAGGTCCAGCTAACACGTGGCAGACTCCAAATCTGGTGCTCCTATTGCTACCATCCCCAGCCACAGCAGTCTGCTTTCTCTCCTCCCCATGACAACCCAGCATTGGAATCTGGACACTAGTTCTCTGTGCCAGGAAATTCAGACTTTTGGGGTCTCAACATTCTACTCTTCTCTTAAAGGGCCACATTCAGCTGCATGTCTAGAGAGGGAATGTGAAGGACCTGTGAATGAAGGCACTTGGAGATAGGTCTGGGAGGGGGCACTGAAGTTAGGACCACGTGCTGAGCCCCACCCCACACTTTCACACCACCTCCCCTTCATAGTGCCTTCACCTAGCATGTGTACCTCCCATTTATCAAAATCCTTCCCATCCTTCTAGGCCCTTCTCAGGTGCCTCCTTCAGTTGTTTTCTTGATTTCCTCATTAGAGGCAGCATTATTCTTCTATCTGAGCCCTGGTAGCACTTTGTTTTAACTGCTCTCAGGCAATAGCTAACTTCTGCTACATCCCATGGTATTTAGGTTCACGTTTGTCTTATTCACCAAAGGCTCCAAGAGATCAGAAAGGGTATCCTGCTCATTTTGTATTCCTGTGATGCCTATCATGAATTCATTTAGCTGGAGTCTAACCTCAGTTCGACCACTAACTAGCTGTGTGGCCTCTATAAGTCCTCTCCCTCTCTGAGCCTCATACTTCTAATTCTTTAATAAGCAGTAGACTAAGGTGATTTCCACAGGTTCTGTGAAATTCTATGGCTCTGTATATGAAAGGAAAAGGAAGGCTGAGATCTGAGCTGTCCATTTAGCCCCTCTCTCTCATGTGGCCCTCTGTCAACATAGCTCCTGGGTTTGATCAGGCCTGGGGAGGGAGCAAGAGGTGGGACATAGGATGAAGCCAGTCTGGGGGACCCAGGACCTGGGAGTGAGGAGCAGGTTTGCCTGTGAACCAGGCCCCAGATTCAAATGTGTTGCCTGCTTCAGTCTCTTCACAGAGTCCTCAGAGGCCCTCCCTGAAGAGCCCAAACCTGTGGAGATGTCCTTCCACCACTGCCACAGGGACCCCCAGCCACAGCTGGGTCTCACCCCTGAGAGGCTGCAGGCGCAGAGGCAGCTGTGTGCCGCCTGTGCTGTGTGCTGCATCTTCATGGCCGGGGAGGTGGTGGGTAAGTTGGACAGCAGCTCCTCCAACCTCATCCTCCAGACTCCTGCCTAGGCCACTTTCCACCCGGAGTCCCAGGGATGTTCCTGGGTAGAGGTGCAGAGAAGATGGGGGTGGCTGGGATGGGGGAGCTGGGTGCCCAGGACTCAGGGTGAGGGACAGTACCAATGGGATTCAGAGCAAGGTCTGGGGCCAGGGCTGGCTTCTCAGTAGTAACTGGTCTTTTAAACAACCCTACTTTCCTGTTATGAAAATATGTTATTATAAAAACACTAGAAAATGTGAATAAGTGAGAAGAAGACAATGGAAACTCCATGTAATTTCGTCACTGGAGAAAAGTTGTAGTTCACATTTTGGTATATGTCCCCTCGACCTCTTTTCCAAGCCTCTACACACGCTGCATATTTGCTGAATGGACCAGAGTGTACCTCTCTTTGCCCTTGCAGGTGGGTATTTGGCCCACAGCCTGGCCATCATGACCGATGCCGCCCACCTTTTGGCAGACGTGGGCAGCATGATGGGCAGCCTCTTCTCTCTCTGGCTCTCTACCCGTCCGGCCACCCGCACCATGACCTTTGGCTGGCACCGCTCAGGTAAGGCCCTTCCAATCCTCCAGTGGCCTGATGACCCTCCAGTCTTGGTGCCTCTCAGGGTCCTGGGCAGGTCTCTGATGGCTTGTCTCCCCCTACAGAGACTTTGGGGGCTTTGGCCTCTGTGGTCTCCCTTTGGATGGTCACTGGCATCCTCCTGTACCTGGCCTTCATCCGCCTGCTGCACAGCGACTACCACATCGAGGGGGGTGCCATGCTGCTGACCGCCAGCATCGCAGTCTGTGCCAATCTTCTGTACGTTCCGGTGTGGAGCAGGCACCATGTGGGATTCAGGGCGAGGGGTCCTCCTCCAGGGTGGGGGAGCTTGCTCTCCCCTCCCGACACACCTGCAGCACGCACACACAGTTCTCATCTGTCTGCCCTGGGGGGTGCCTGAGAGGGGACTGGGGTAGAGGCCTAAAATTCAGAGTCAGCAGAACTTTATTGAAGGCCATGGTGCTGGGGCTGTCATCAGTATTGTCTCATTTAAAGGTCACAACCACTGCACGAGGTAGGTACTATCACTCCTAGTACGTAGTTAATGAAATAGATCCTGAGAGGTGACCAGGTGACTTCCCCAGGGCAGACAGCTATTTCAGCAGCAGGGCCAGGATCTGAACTCACATCTCTGGCACCAAGTCCAGTATTCATGCCCCCGGGCTGCACTATTTGTCTCTCTTGGGCAGTATTAGCTTTTTCCTGGGGCTGGGAAAATAGGGAGAAAATAGGTGGAGAAAGGGCTCCTGGGTAGGTGAGAGGAGGAGGCGTGGAAACAGGCAGAGGAGGCTGTGAGCAGGCGGCCTGGGCTGAGCTGCTCTGCTTCCCCCTCAGAATGGCCTTTGTGCTGCACCAGGCTGGCCCCCCTCACAGCCACGGGTCTAGAGGGGCAGAGTATGCGCCGCTGGAGGAAGGGCCCGGGGAAACCCTGCCCCTGGGGAACACCAGCGTCCGGGCAGCCTTTGTGCATGTGCTGGGGGACCTCCTGCAGAGCCTTGGGGTGCTGGCTGCCTCCGTCCTCATCTACTTCAAGGTACCGTCTGTGCAAGCCTACCCCAGCCTTCCTCCCCCAACTCTACACCCCGGCCCTCCTTTCCCGGACCCCCAGCCTTCCTCCTCCCACTCCAGCTTCCTGCTCCCCAGGACTCCTGGCCCAGGGTTATGGTCCCTTTACCATTCCCAAGCAGGGTCCTCAGGGGCCTCTCAGGGCCTGTTTGTCCAGGATGCCCCTAGACCTTCCTCTGAAAGTCCCCGATTCCCAGGCTTAGGGCTTTCTTTCTCTACAGCCTCAATACAAGGCAGCTGACCCCATCAGCACCTTCCTTTTCTCCATCTGTGCCCTTGGATCCACGGCTCCCACCCTCCGAGATGTTCTCCGCGTCCTCATGGAAGGTGAATCAGATACCACTTCTCCCCACCCCCGGGGCCCTCTCTGACGTCACTCCAGCAGTAGGCACCCCTCTTTTCTCTGAAGAGAGTGTGAGGAGAAGGCCTGTTGCTGGAAGGAGGATTCAGGGATGGGGTCAACTGTGGGCATCGATAGGGAGAGCGGTATAGGATGGGGAAGGTGGGGTCCTGGCCTCCGGGCAGGAGTGGCCCTTGCAGTAAGTCGTGGCGGGTGCTGCTTGCAGGTACCCCCCGAAGTGTGGGGTTTGAGCCTGTGCGGGATGCCCTGTTGTCAGTGCCAGGAGTCCGGGCAACCCATGAGCTGCACCTGTGGTCCCTTACGCTTACTTACCACGTTGCCTCCGCACACCTGGCCATTGGTGAGTCTGCACTGGCCCCAGCCAGTGATTTCCTAGGAACATTTTTCCCTTCCCCTTCCACCCTTCAAACATAGTAACATGGTCTGAATTACTGGCATTGTTTCCATCTCTCCGCCTTTCTTAATCTCTATCTCTGTCTCTTGTATCTCTCTCTCTCATGCACGTTGGAGGCAAGAAGCCCTGGACAGGGTATTCTGGGAGAGGTTTCACCCTCTCTGAAGTGGCACAGGGAACCAGCAACCCTCTAAAACATCATTAGTACCTATAGGTCTGGTGATGGGGCAAAGTTAGGTAAATTATGGCTCCTCCACTTGGTGCAGCATCTTGTAACTATTAAAAATGATGATTATGAAGACTGTATGGCAACTAGGAAAAATGTTTATGGTATAATGCTAAGAGAAAAAAGCTGAATATAAAATTATAGCTACATTATGATTCAACTATTTAAAGTATATATGGTGACTCACAAGCTGACAAAGGATTTTTGAGATTCTTCCAGATGCAAGAAGCAATCAGAGACATGCAATTTGGATGCCAAAAATATTATACTTTGTAGAATATTTGATGATAACTCTAGAGGGACAATGGGACAGAATATTTAACATCTGGATTGTCCTGGAAAATCAGGGGTATGGCTGCTGAAACACACAGCTGTGTACTGATACTCAAAGAGCAGAAGAGAATAGAAAAATAAGAACAGTTTAGTGTGTTAGCTTGATTAGAGATGAGTCTCTTCAACCTTTTCTTGGACCGTTTTATACTGTTCATATAATACAGAAAGAAAATAAAGCTCTTCGTTCAATCCGGCTTTCATGCCCTGCAAACCCCTGGGTCCCCCTTCACTCGTCCTTATCTGGACCCCGCCTGCTTCCCGACTCCCCTGGGAACCTGCTGCCTCTTATCACTCCCCTGCAGACTCCACGGCTGACCCTGAAGCTGTCCTGGCTGAAGCCACATCCCGGCTCCACTCCCGGTTTGGATTCTCCTGCTGTACCCTGCAGGTCGAGCAGTACCAGCCTGAGATGGCCCAGTGCCTGCGCTGCCGGGAGCCCCCCCAAGCCTGAGGCCCAGCCCCATCCCCACTCCACTGCCAGGCCCAGACTCAGCCCTGGACTCTCAGCACCTGCCTCCCTGCTCATGGACAAGTAATGGAGTTGGGCCCATCCTCCTTCCTCTCTCCTCGCTTCCACCTGTCAACCCCTCAGCCCCAGTGGGCAAGACCAAAGTGTGTGTGGGGAGTGGGGCCAGAGTCAGGCCAAACAGGGAAATCAGTGCAGTGGGGGTGTGTAGAAGTCCTGTGGTCCCCACTCCCCACGGTCTGCGGCGCCCCCAGCCTTCTTTCCAGGCAGTTCATTTGTCTCTGTGGCTGGCTGGCTGGGGGCATCTGCCTGTCTGTGCGCTGTTGGTGTGCCTGTGCCTGGGGGAGGTCAGCAGGGGCCCCCTCCCCATGTGGCCCTCGCTCTGTCTATGCAGGAGCCCCAAAGCCCGCACTTTGTCCGTGTGTTCTAGCCCTGTGGTTTTGTGTCTGTGCCTCTGTGTGTGCATTTCTTGGTGCTGTGGCCTGTGTGTCTCTGTGCCTCTATGGCTGTGCTGTGGTCTCTATGAGTCTGCACCATCCATGTGTCCGTCTGAGGGTCTGTCTGTCCATCCCTCTGTTGGTGCTGTGTCCTCAGCTCTCCCTGAGAAAGGGAGGACTCCGCCGTAGCTCCGCCAATAAACTTGTGTCTAAATGCATCTTTCAGCCTCTGTGCTGACTGCTTAGGAGGGGGAAATAGAATTGGTCATCTGCGAAGTGTTGGAATCCCTCAGCCAGAATGACTTTCCATGACTCTCCTACCCCATTCCCAGTCCCTCCATCCTCTCCTCCCTCAAATATCCATCCTGATGTAGTTGAAAACCTCCAGTCCCTTTACTACCTTCCACTATTTCACAGTGTGCTTGAGCTTGGGTTCTTGGCTCAGGGAGATACCCATGTGTTCTGGGTTTGGTTGCCAGAGAAAGCTGGATGGCAGGGAGCCAAGGGATCCTGGAGAGTCATTCCAAAAGGCTCCTGCAGGCCCGAGTGGCCGTGGGCTGGTTGGACGGAAGCTCCCCCTTCGGGGGAGAGTGGTTGGACCACAGTGCTGATTCGGCTTTGTTCTCAAGCTTTGTGAGGCGCCGGGGGAGTGGCTCTCAGTCCTCACTGCCCCAACCCTGGCTCACAACATCCAACTGCAAGTCCAGGATTAGGCTGTGGACACCAAGGTCCTCTTTTTACAGTTACTCCCCCCTTTGCCTTAAGAATTGTATATTTTGACAGATTTGACCTTACACACCAGTCTCATAAAGGGATTTCTCATCTGCTCTTTGGAAAAAAAAATCAAACTCTTTGTGCTTTATTTTGGATCTAGTGCTCTGGATTAGCAGGAGTCCACTGGCCTTCCTACCCTAGGTTGATATAATTCCAGCCTGAAGCAAAGACACGGAGTGTTTTTATTAGCCCATGCATGTTTCTGCAAGGCTTCTCCCCCCACAGTGGGAAATATCTTTATTATTAAATTATCTTCATTTTTTTAAATTATAAAAGCTTGCTTTAAGAGCCTATCAGAGGAAAGTACATAAAATAGAAAGTGAATGTTTCCCCTCTAAAAGATTTTATTCCTAGAGATAACTGCTATTCACAGTTTGGAGTCTCTCAGCCCATATTTTCATGTGTGCACAAACACTTCTACGTAATAACAAAGAGATCACTTTATATCCGAGATCATGTAACCTGCTTTTATGGTACAGCCGTACATCCCGGATGCATCCTTCCTGGTCAATACCCATAGATTTCATTACTTGTTTTAAGGTGAGGCTTTTGGACTCGTTGAAAATAGGCCTCCCCACTCTGATCTCCAGCTGGCCCAGGCTGGGTGCGTAGCTGCTGGCCTGCTGGCCTGAGTTGGGCGTGAGAGGCTGGCCCAGGCGCAGGGCTAGCAGTCCGTCACACGCAGCGCCAAGGCTGCCCCAGCTGCTCTCCATGCTTTGCTAGTTCCCGATACTTTCTCATTTTACGACTCATTGATTACAGGCCCCAAGTGGCAGGATGGGGGTGGGGAAGAGTGAGGAAATGGAGAGTCGGGAAATGAAGACTAGATTTTCACCCCATGAATGGCCTTAAGCTGCAGCCCTGCCCTGTATGCATGACGCTGGGTCCCTTTGCAGCATCGGAGGGAACAGAATGTTCAGGGCAAAAAGAGATCTCACAAAGCATGCTATCCCTCTCTGCCCCCTTCCCTGAAAGATGAGGATGAGGAAGCTGAGGCTCAGAGAGGGAAAAGGACTTCCCCCAAGGTCACCCAGCAAATGACAAGGGCAGGTGCAGAGCCTGGGCTCTAGCTCCCACTCAGGCCCCTCGGAAGCTCTTGCCCAGTTGAGTTTCTCAGCAAACCTTGTCTCACCTCCTTCCCAGCAACTTGCAGCCAGTGGCTCCCCAATCCTGGGGCTCTGTGCTCAGGCTCCTTGGCTCTGTGTTGGTTCTTCTACTAATACTCTGGTCCTTGGTACTCTCTCTGCATCCCAGCTTTTCTATTATAGAAAGTGGGGCTACATGACATTGTGGGTGTGAATGTGCCTGGTGTAGAGAGGGCATGTAGGGAAGGGTTACATTTTGGGTGGAATCTAGGATGTGGGGGAAGAGAGTTCATGGAAACAGGGTTGTCCAGCACCCTGACAGCCGGGCCGGAGCTGACATTTATTGAGCTTATACTTGGTGCCCGGCGCTGTGAGGCAGATAGTATTATCTGCGCTTTACAGATGGAGAAACTGAGGTTTACTTGCCCAAGATCATGCAGCTAGTAACTGTCAGAGTTGAGATTCAAACTCAGTTCTGGCTGCACTAAGTCCCCAGCCCTTTGCCACGCCACCCTGCTTTTCCACCTGACTCCAGGCCTTGCTCTGTCAGGGACAGGGAAGGACAGAAGGATCAGGAGCATTCTCCTCCATTCACGGGGCACTCCCGAGGGAATCCAGGAAATCCTTATCTGCAGGAGCTGCCTGCACAGCTCTGTTATCTCCCCAGCCCACCTCTCCCTTTGCTTATCCAGAAGCCCCTTTCCTCCTGGTGTCCTTCCTTGATGATAAAATAAGTGGTGGAGGGAGAGGTGAGGAGAAAGGGCTGGGAAGAGCATGGAGTGGGGGGTGACAAAGGGGAGGCCTGAGGAAGAGCAGAGCAGGGGAAGGACCCATCCATCAGCCCAGCCCTGGCAGCTCTTTACACAGCTGGTTAACCGGGAGAAGATCGCCCAGAGAAAAGGGAAAGCCAGAGGAGGATGAGGTGGACAGGCGGAAGGGCTCAGAGTGCAGCTGTAGGAGTGTTTGAGAGAAATTGAGGAGCTGGATGGAAAAGCCAGAAGAGGAGGCTGTAGACTGGAGGGGCCTCATGCTGCAGACACAGGGCGGGGAGTGGGGGAAGGGAGAAGTGGGGAGGGAATAGGGCAGCTGGGCAGGCCCCGCCCCCCTTACAGAGCTGCTCACCTAGGGGGCTGCCTGGCCGGCTGGCCAGGGACGGAGCCCGCACCTTCCTGTGAGGGCTGTGAGGGCTGAGGACCCAGTGGATGAGGGGAGCAGCCTGTCTGGGGTCAAGAGCAAGCTCAGAGTGATAAGGCAGTGTCCTCCCCCACTCCAGCGACGCTGCCACCACTCCTTCGGCGACTTCTGTGAGCTGTAGGCCCAACCTGACTGCCTTGAGCCACACCGTCAGAGGTGGAGCAGTGACCCCCTGAGGCCGCCGCCGTGCTTGCAGCCCAGGCAGCCAGAAAGGCTGTGGGAGACTCTCAGGACCTAAGTCAGGCTGGGAAGACCCCTGTCCCTCTTCTTGACAGATTCCTCCACTCTGTGGAGAACTGCATCTAGGGAGTTTCCTTTATGCTTGAAGGACTCCTTCTCCCCAGCTCTGGGAGCTCCCTGGGCCTCCCTGCCCTGCTCTGAGCCCCTGGGCCGTCTCAGCAGCACCTGGTCAACACCTTCCTAAGGGCGCTGGGCAGTTTCCAGGCACCTGTGGGACAGAACCTGAGGCTGTACATGCAGCTGTGATCACAAATGGTCCCACAAAGTGGGCCCTGCTGCCAGGACTGGCCAGAGAAAGTGGGTGGGGAGCATGGGGAGGCGGGGGGCCCAGGGTTGCCAGAGCCTATGCCCCTCTGCTGCAGCCCCACTCTCCACCCTCCTTCTGACCCAGCCTCCCTCATCTGCTCACTGGCTACAGCATCCTGAAGCCCCAGGAAGTAACCCCTACCTGGCCTGGGTGAAACTCATTCAGAGGACAGGTCTCCTTGTGTCTGGGCTGACCCTCTGCGCTGGCCACCATTCTAGAGGCCGTTGTGGCCACCATGGGAAGGGCACATCTCATCCCAGTCATGAGCTATTTCTGCCTCTCCTGCACCAGAACTTCCACCCTCTCTGTTACCGAGTCCAAGCTCGTACTGTTTGAGACACAACAAGACAATAAGTTGAGAGACAAGTTGTTGGGGCAAGGAATAGTGATTTTATTCAGAAAGCTGGCAGACCGAGAAGATGGTGGACTCGGGTTCCAAACAACCATCTTACTGGAGTTAGATCCAGGCTTCTTTTATACTAAAAGGGGAGGGGGTTGTGGTTGGTTCTTGCAAACCTCCTGGTGCCACAGTCCTTTGTTCTTTCAGGTCTGGTCACAATGTTCCTGTAAACCTCCAACAAGACAAATGTTATTCTCTGTTCTGTACCTTTTTGTCTCTATATGAATGGAAAAGTCTTAATGCCTTTAAAGGTCAGAGCCTTGAGAATGGGCTATCCTGTATATTTCAGGCTATAGGCAACATTCTTAACTTGTAGCAAAAGCAATAGAATATAAAGGTTAAAGTAAAAGAAACAGAACCAATATGGAGTCAGATTTGTTCTTTCCTATAACACCTCTGGAAGACCTTATGGTCAGTTCCTAAGTGGATACCTCACAATTGGAGAGGAAGAAAGTGCAGCCAAGGTCAGCCTCCCCTGTCCTAGCCTAGAGCTATCTCCTAGGGAAGGCTGCAGCCTCCTTGTACAGAACAGTTTCCATTCTTAAAAGAAAACATAAAATCTTCCCAGAATAGAACAGGAAAGCTTTGAGTAGGTGGGTCTCCAGGTGCCCCCCTTCTGAGTTTTCGTCTATGTTTGGTGCTGTGCTCATGGCACCTGGTCCCAGGATTTACTGCCTGAATTTCTTTCTGACCCAAACAGCCTGAACATCCGATTTCATTCTCTTGTTCCCTTTGGCTCAACTGAGATAGTCTATAAATTTAAAAAGGACTGTTGCCAAAGGCCTAGGGAGAATCAAAAGGGAACCAAACCAAGGAAATAAAAGACAGCTAAAGCTTACCAAAATAAGCAGGTTTCAGATGTTGTAATAGCAAACTTGCTCTTCCCTGACCATGGAGTCTGCCCAGACATCACCTCCTGGCTCCCTGCCATCCGCCCACCTGCTGCACCAGACCCGGTCACACAGGACTTCTGGGAGGCGTAGCGAGGGGGTGAGGTTGCCCTGCAGATCACATGGCCCTTGAGGGAAGGCATCGTTCCCCTCATGTTTGTCTCCCCGGTGACCAGCTCACAGCCTGGCACTTAGGAGATTCTCAGTAATGACTGCTGGCGAAGGAATGGAAAGAATGAAAAGACACTGAAGGAATGGATGTGGGGTAAATACAAAGCCCATAAAGTTCCCTTTAGTCCCTAGGCTCCCACCCATGGGCCAACAAGCCAGTGCTTTACAGGCTGACTCCCCAGGGCAAATCTGCAGCACCATTTGGTGGTGACTAATTAGGTACCTGTCAAGGAGGAAGTAATTGATATTTCTAGGGCCCTCCAGGGTGGGTGACGTGCCGAGACCCTGCCCTGGATGTTGCCTCCCCAACTCTACCACAAACTCACCATTTTTAGCTTCCCCTTGAGTCCTGCTTGGTGACCATTTTATTTTATCTTATTTTATTTATTTATTATTTTTTTAAATTGAAGTCTAGTCAGTTTATAGTGTTGCATCAATTTCTGGTGTACAGGATAATGTTTCAGTCATACATATACATACATATATTCCTTTTCATATTCTTTTTAATTATAGGTTACTACAAGATATTGAATATAGTTCCCTGTGCTCTACAGTATAAACTTGTTGTTTATCTAGTTTATATATCGTAGTTAGCATCTGCAAATCTCGGACTCTCAACCTATCCCTTCTCACCCCCTTTCCTTTTTGGTAACCATAAGTTAGTTTTCTATGTCTGTGAGTCTGTTTCTGTTTTGTAAAAAATTTCATTTGTGTCTTTTTTTTTTTTAGATTCTACATATAAGTGATATCATATGGTATTTTTCTTTCCCTTTCTGGCTTATTTCACTTAGAATGACAATCTCCAGGTGCATCCATGTTGCTGCAAATGGCATTATTTTATTCTTTTTTATGGGTGAGTAGTATTCCATTGTATAAATACACCACATCTTCTTTATCTAGTCATATCAATGGATATTTAGGTTGTTTCCATGTCTTGGCTGTTGCAAATAGTGCTGCTAAGAACATTGGGGTGTATCTTTTCCGCAAAAAGAAAAGATATATACCCAGGAGTGGGATTGCTGGATCATATGGTAAGTCTATTTTTAGATTTTTAAGGACTCTCCATCTGTGTTTTCCATAATGGCTGCACCAAACTACATTCCCACCAGCAGTGTAGGAGGGTTCCCTTTTCTTGACACCCTCTCCAGCATTTATCATTTGTGGATTTTTTAATGATGGCCATTCTGACTGGTGTGAGGTGATACCTCATTGTAGTTTTGATTTGCATTTCTCTGATAATTAGCGATATTGAGCATTTTTCCATGTGCCTATGGGCCATTTGTATGTCTTCCTTGGAGAATTGCTTGTGTGGGTCTTCTGCCCATTTTTGGATTGAGTTGTTTGTTTTTTTTGTTATTGAGTTGTATGAGCTGTTTGTATATTCTAGAAATTAAACCTTTGTCAGTCATATCATTTGCAAATATTTTCTCTCATTCTGTAGGTTGTCTTTTTGTTTTATTTATGATTTCCTTTGCTGCGCAGAAGCTTGTAAGTTTAATTAAGTCCCATTTGTTTATTTTTGCTTTTATTTCTATTGCCTGGGTAGACTGCCCTAGGAGAACATTGCTAAGATTTATGTGGTGACCCTTTTATTAATCTTCTGAGGATCCGTGACAGCTTTCCCAGCCTTTTCTAGACTTTCAGGTTCTAATCCCAACACCTCTTTTTCCTTGGCAAATGACCTCAGCTTCTAAACCAGCCCCTCACTAAGCCCATAAACTTGGTATCCACCTTCCCACCACCAAGCATCAGAGTAACGAGTCTTATCACCAAGTCCATGCCTCAGACTTCATTCTCTTCGGCCCACTGTGGGATCTGATCCTGCCAACACCTCTCCCTGTACCTCACATGCCTGAAATTCTAGGCCTCTTTGAGGGCTTTCTTCTGAGTTCCCCTCCATCCTTTCTGAGATTCAGGTTTTAGCCTTCTGCTCATTACTTCTTGCTCCCATTCTCTTGGTGAACAAACACAGAGGCATGTATTTAAAGAGCTTCCATTACCTTTATGTTGATGATTCAGTCAACAAATGGTTTATGAAGCACCTACTTTGTGCTCAATAATACTTTCCTTGGTGCTTGGGATATATTAGTGAATAACGTCTCTGTTCCCGTGGCCCTTATGTTATCACACACACATATCACATTTATATCTGTTGCACTTGCTCCAGTTCCCCAGCTTCATTATCTAAAGGACATCTTTTTTTTTTTTCAGGACATCTTCACATAAGTCAGCAGCTGAAGAGTACCATCCTGAGTCCATCCTTCCCCATCCCAAGCTGGCTCCCTGGTCTACAGCCACCTTCACTCTCCTAATCTCAAGATCCCATACTGCAGAGCCATTTTCCACTTTCCTACCTTTAGTATTTTATAACATCCATTCTTGTGTCTTAGTTCAGGCCCTCTTCACCCATCACCAGAGTTTAGTGCAGCAGCATCCTCGTTGGCTTCCCTGGTGGTGGAATGGCTCCTACCCCCATCTCCTCTAGATGCTGCTGTCAGACTGGTCTTCCCTATACATGCATCTCCTCCTGGCCCTCATTCTCAGCCCCATGCCTCCACCAGCAATGTCGCCCTGTAGTCTACAGGATATAGTTACAGAATTACAGACACCTAATGCCACGCTGGCAGCTTCCAACTCTCCCCTTTCAACATAAAGCCCTAAGGAGCACCAACTTGCCGTGGTTGCAGGTTGTTAGTGATAAGTGGCAGGAATAGGACGAAGGTGGCAAAGCTCTAAGTGGAATACCTATTTCCGGGGATTTTCTTCTTCACTAGGATAGACAAGAGTTGGGGCAAATGATTTTGCAAGGATAATCAGCAAATATCAGACCTCTTTTCAACAGGGGGATGTATTTAAAGAGTTCATCCAAGAGTAAGTAAAAAAGAATGTTAATGTTTATAAAGTGCTAGAACAGTGCTTGGCACATAATTAGAGCCATGTTAACTTTTTCTTTTTTTTTAAAAGAAATAGATCAAATCTCTTAAGTATCTCAAGAGGAAAGGAGGCCAGGAAACTTGATTTTTAAAAAAAATCTTTATGGTTAATGGTAATCACATGGAGCACATGAAATTGTTTCTTAATGGATGTGGAAGAGGCTCAGACATGGGTGTTTTGTCCAAAGGTCTGTTTTCGTTTCTTGCTGATAGCCTTTTATTTCCCAGTGTCATCTCATTTCTGGTTGTTGGGGAAAGAAGTTTATTCAACTTAGAGCTGTGTTATGATTAGGAGAGCCAAAGAAAGGGTCAGGGAGGGAACACCTCCCACCACTTAGCAACTCAGTGGAATGTGTGTGCCGCTTGGCAGCAAACACGGCTTCTACTCGAGGGTGAGGCTGACTTCTGTGGGAATCTGTGGGTGACAGATCCCCGAGTACCTGGGAAAATAATCTCTGATTTGTTCGAATAGGCTAAGATGGGTAACTGAAGTTCTAGAAAGGAGTAGGTTTCTAGAAATGATACTCTCCAACCAATGGTGTTCTCTGGGTACCTGAGGGAGAACTCACGAGGGTCAGGGTTTGAAAAGCCTGGAAAGGGTTAACATTGACGAGACAGGACCAGATTGCTGACTGTGTTATGCCTAATTCCACCCTTCTTCAAACAGTGCCTGTGGTTATAAACTCATAAACCCCTGCAGATTTCTGTTGGAATCTACATCCAAACCTCTTGGTCTGGCTCATCAGACTCTCAAACCTAACAATACAGAGCAGGAAGGCTTTGCAGGGTCTTGGGGGTGTCTCTTCACTGTGCTGCAGACACATGATTACCACTCCCATGTTCAAACTGAAAAGTAAGAGTCTCCATCCTCCTCCCACCCACCTGCCAAACCAGCCCAAACCCCAACTCTGTGGGCCTTTCAGACTCTAGATCTGTGCTGGTCTCTCTTCTGAAAACTAGGTCTCCCCAGACACCTTAGATTTGTTCTCTGGTTGTTTAGATTTGCATGGCTTGTCTCTCTGACTAGTTTTGGACGAACTGAAAGCCTGAAGTGAATTTTTCCATTTTGTTTTAATAGAAAGATGGGTTTGAAATCAAATGGTCCTGAAAATGTGAATCATAGTGATGTGACTTTGATTAAGCCACCCAGTAACTCTTCTGAGCATTTCTGCATCTGTAAATGGTTGGGAGATTGGTGTAAGATTAAATGAGAGTACGTGGAAAGTCCGGCTTACACTGTTTTCATATCACAAGTTCTGCCTCCTTTCCCCATCCCTGTAACACGCTAATAGCTCTTTGCCACAAAGCAGGTTCTTCCTAAATGATGTTGTGGCAGTTTGGACCATCGTGTGCCAACCTGTGGCAGTTCAATTTGTAGAAGTCACTGGATGCCTGACCTCCTCAGAGGCCTCCAAGTTGAGGGTGAGAATTACCTTGTTCATCCTTATACTCCCACTGCACATGGGGCTTTGTACCCAGAGAGTAGCTAAGTTAAAGTCTGTTGGATCATGAAATTTCTCTGCTACTGAAGTCCATGCAAAGGAACAGCTCACACACTTTGAAAGATCCACAGAAACCCTAAGATACCTGGGCTGCTCCACCCTAGTCCTCTACCCCAGGGTTTCCAAGCCGAAGCGCTCCTCAGCCCTCCATGGCATCTGCCACACTGATTCTAGTCCCTTCTGGAAAGTCGTGTCTGGCAGTCTCCCAGGGATAGTAGGTAGGAGGGGCTCCTCCCAGTGACGACAGCTGGAGAAATCTAAGTGAGGTTCTGAGGATGCAATGGCCGCCTCAGCCACTGAAGGAGAGGACTAACCTGACAGGAGAGAAGTGTCAAGGCCTACAGGATAATGAACCTCACCAGTCAGGACCCGGATGCTCAGCCCTCTTTTCACCGTGACTCATGCAAATTAACTGAGGAAGGAGGGCTGGACACGTATCACTGTAGTGTAGGCCTCAGAGAGCACCAACAGACTGGCGTGTTCCTACCCGGAACCCCACAGAGCCATGACTCTGAAAATGCGGGGCCTGGCTTCTTCCTGTGGCCAGAACATAAGGCTGCCCTTGTATTCAGGAAACCGTTCTGGTTTTCTAGAAGAAAGCTCTGCCTGTTACACTTAGCATCCTCTGCTGAAGCTGGAATACATGTAAGGAAGCAGGAAGCAGAGGCAGCTCAGCTGTTTTATTATGTCAGTGAAAAGTATCTTTACAGATCTGAGGTGTGGTGAGGGAGGTGGGGCTGACTGGGCTACAGTGCCTGAGGCCCCAGCCCCGAGGCTAGACCGCTCCAGTCCAGCCCAGTGCCTGGAGCGTGGTCTCTGTGTGTGTGCATAGGAGCATATGACCTGTCTGGCCCCAGAGCGTCTACTAAGTGTGCTGCCTCCGAGGAGGGCACCGGATTCCATGCCCGGCAGCGGGGCCTGAGAAGAGGTGAAGGAGCTGGGCCCTAGAAGCGGCCCAGCACAGTGGCTAACAGAGCCATGCGGATGTACATGCCGTTCTCGGCCTGGCGGAAGTAGGCTGCTCGGGGGTCCGAGTCCACCTCCACACTGCAACGGAAGGAAAAAAGAGCTACTCTGCTGCCCATGAAGGCCTGAACAGGACTGAGTGCTCTCCCTACCCAGCACTCCCCGCCCAAGCATTATCCTCAATTTTGATACTGTGTCACCTTATCTCATTGACACGAGGCATTGGGTGCATCACCACCATCTTCTTCTTGGCCCGGGTCATGATGTGGGGAGTGAGGATGAACTGGCCAAAGCACTGCAAAGAGGCAGACAGGGCCCCATCAGCACCTCAGGGAGGGTGGGGGTGGAGGTTGGTGGGTAATGAGCCCATGAGCTGGGCTCTCCCTGTCTCCATATGTAGTTATCACCACTGAGGGGCCCTGACCAAGCTCCTGGGGCCCGGTCTTCCTGGCTGCTAGTCTGGGTGCTCAGCAGCCCCAGCCCTGACTTCTCAGCCCTGGACTCACAGCTTCATACTCCTGGGTGGAGCCAAAGCGCTCCTTCTGGATTCGAGTCATGTAAAGCACGTCCGTATCAGGCAGCGCCTCCTCAATGCTCTCAAATTCCTCCTGGAGGGCGAAGCCAGGCCAGGGTGAATGCAACGCCGGCACCAACAGCCCAACCCAGGGCCCCCACGGCCTCCCAGGGTCTGACCTGCTTGGTGCCGCGGGAGGCCACGAAGGCCCGCACGTCGGGAGGCATGCGCAGGCTGGGGGGTGCCACGTAGCGCAGGCTGACGCGGTACTGGGTAAGCAGGCAGGCCAGCGAATGTACCGTGCGTCCATGCTTCAGGTCCCCCACCATTGTGATCTGGGAGAGGAAGCCAGTCACCAAGAAGGCTCCCAGACAGCACAGCCCCACCCTCATTTCAAAGCTTTCAGCCTCAGGACCAGGATGTAGGCCTCCTTGATGCAACAGGCCCTGAAATGCAGGAACTGCTTCCCAACGGCCTCTCTCTCCAGACCACCCCGGGGCAGGCCTCCGACCCCTGCCACCACCCTCACCGTCATGCCATTGACCGTCCCGAGCTCCTCCCGGATGGTGAAGATATCCAGCAAGGCCTGGGTGGGATGCTCTCCAACCCCATCCCCGGCGTTGATCACTGGCCTCCGGCAGTGCTTGGCTGCCAGCTGTGAACACGGGGACAAGGAAGGAGAATCCTGTCTTCTGTGTCTCAGTAACCCCCACTCCCTGACGCAGTCCCGCTCCTCCTGGGTCCCCTTGCCCATCTGGCTCAATCTGAGTCACAGAAAATGTGAGCAGAAGGGCTCTTGTACCCCTGGGTCCAGCCTAGTCAACTCCGCCCCAGCTCACGGGCCAGCCTCACCTCCACTGCTCCTGGCTGGGGGTGCCGCAGCACGACGACGTCGGCGTAGCAGCTCATGGTCTGCACCGAGTCAGCCAGGGATTCGCCCTTCTGGACGGAGGATGTGGCTTCCGAGAAGCTGAGCACGGCACCCCCTAGCCGGGCCATTGCTGCTGCAAAAGAGCTGCTGGTCCGTGTGCTCACCTCATAGAACATGGAGGCCATCACCTTCCCCTGCGGGGAGGCAAGAGTCACATGTGCGCACATGTGTTCATCTTGGGGAGTGCCCAGGCTGCTGCTTGCCTCCCCAGCAAGAGGGGTGCCAAGAAAACCTTTTTCCCCAAACCTCCCCCTGACCTGTTGCAGCCTTGACGTTTCCACCATGGTGTCACTCTGAGCTAAAGGTCTGCCTCCAAAAAGCCATTGTTAAGTGTCTGAATGAGACATTCATTCTTCAAGAAAGAAGGAAATACCCTAGTCCTCTCCCACAAATACATTAGCACAGACCAAGTGACCAGATTAGTGGGCCTGTGTGCTGGTGCTCAGGGCCTTGCAAGTCAGCTGCATACTGATTGGAGGAGGGCAAACACAGGGGAGGCCTAGAGCAGCAGGACCTCCCAGAGTAGGGCTTACCTACAGCTGAGGGTGTGGACTCACAGAGGGACCTATGGCGAGGGAGGGAGCCCCCTCTGACCACTGCGCAGGCCCCCTGACAGGGACCTGCACCCCCAGCCCTGACTCTGACCTTGAGGATGTCGAGGCTTCGCTCCTTCTGCACCATCATGCGCAGCGTGTGTGCCACATTGAACAGGTGAGACATCTAAAAAAGATCCTGAGTCAGCTGGAAAGGCAGGGGCCCCCAGAGGCCCCAGTGCCAACTCTCCAGGTCCTCAAAGCTCTGGTGTCCCCAGCCACCCTCCTCCAGGCACCTGATCCTTGGTGAACTGCTGGACAGACAGGATATGTTGGCCCACTAATGAGTGCAGCAGGGGTGAGGTCTGGGGGTGCAGCAGGCCAGGGGTCCCCGGGTTCTGGGGTGACGCCTGTCTAGGTACTGGTGGTGGAGGGTAGCAGGTGCCATCAAGGGTTCCCATCAGCTCTGCAGAGTGCGGGACGGGGCAGAAGAGGCTGGTCAGAGGGTTCCTCACACTCAGGCCAGATCAGAGAGGTCCCCAAGGTGAGTGCATGCTCTGGGCAGTCTCTCACCTGGCTCAGCTGCCTTCCGGGACTTCTCCTTTGGCTCCTCAGCTGCAAACAGGATGACAAGACAGATGTAAGCCTGTGGCTGAGGTGTGTGAAGAGCCCCCGTTTCCCCCAGACTCCGATCACAGTGTCTGTTAAACCAAATCACACCACAGTAGCTATAGCGGGTTAGGGGAGGGCAGGACCAGCAGCTCTAGGGACAGACACGTGATTTTCCACAGGGGCTGTCATGTGTGATCAGTGGTGCCCTCCCAGGCCTTCCCAGTCGGCAGAGGGATCCTAGGCAAGGGGAACGGCCAGGCTCACACCAACCGACAACCTGGATTTACCCCACGCTCTGCTGCCCCATGGGATCCCAGCTCCCAGGCGGAGGAACGCAGCTGCCCACAACAAAAAACGGCCTGTGAGAAGAAGCTGTGGGATGCCTACCTCACGCTGGGCGGGCTGACTTAGGCAAGGGAGAGCACTGCTGGTCAGATGAGGATGGGGAGCAGCAGAAAGGATGGGGTAAGTGGACAAACGTGAGGTGCTGGGAGGGGAGGACCTGGGAGAGTTTCTAGGCCATGCAGCCCCCAACTCCAGCCCATCTGGGACACTGAGGGGAAGAGAAGCCCATCCCTACACATCTGTAAGTCCAGGTGACCCACCCTCCGTGTGTCATAGAATCTTTCTCTTACCTGACAAACCTGGGTCAGAGGCTCGGTGGATTCGGGGCGGCAGATGGAAACGGCCGTCAGGAAGCCCTGGGAGGCCCCGGCGGGGCCTTTCTGGGGTCTGGAGAGACAACACCGGGTACTGACCTGACCCTTCATCAGATTCAATCCCTCAAGAAAAGCCACACTACTCCCTGTCCACTGGGATGCCATCCTCCATCATGTCCCTCAGCCTCACTGTTCCACAGTGCTGCTCTCAACAGGGGCAGACCAAATGGCTTCTTAGAGGTGTGTGCAGCCCCATGACATCTCTCTACCCCAGACATCTCTCTGATTGGGTTAGTAATGGCCTTGCATTTCCCATAGGACGCCCCCTAAACCAAGAGTTAATTCTGTGTTTTGCAGAAGACAGAGGGGTAGGTGGTAAGAGTTTTAATTATTAAGTGATGAGCCTTCCACTACCCCTGAACCACCAATGTTTGCAACATTGCTACACCCCCCAACGCCCACAACCCCAGCCCCAAAGCAGTGCAGATACCGTGGTTATCTCACTGGCGGCAGGGGCTGAAGGTGTGAGCTGGGGAACAGCCCCCTGTGGCCACTTGCGAACATCCTGTCCATAACCTGGTGGCACCAGCACCTGAAGACAGAAGAGAGGGGCAGGCAAGTGAGCCCAACTCCTTCCACTAAAGCAGTGGGAGCCAGCGAGTGGAAAAAATGCCCTATGGACATGTATCCACCCGCATCCAGGGCAGCTGCAGTGGTAGTGGGACCACATATATGTGCTGGGGTGGGAGGAAAAGGGCACCAAGCAGGTCACGACTGGGCCTGGGCATGGGCCACACACATACCTGCCCGTCAATATAGGCAACCTCTCCTCGTAGGACCACACGGCGGACGGTGCCCTTCACCTTCTGCCCTTCAAAGGGCGTCCAGTGGGCCTTGGAGAAAGGCATATGGCTGGGGACTGTCCATTCGTGCTCCAGATCCACCTGCCAGAGTCACAGGTTATGCTGGGCAGAGGCTGCAGCATACAACAGCTCCCAGGGCTGGAGAGCCTCCGCCCCCACCCCCTCCCGGCTCCCATCTCCACACCTCCACATAGGTGTCCTCCTGCGGGGGAAGGTGGAAGATGCGCCGAGGATTGTGGTGCAATCGCTGCAGCAGGTCGTCCAGGCTGAGCCGGCCCTCGCTCACCGCTGTCAGCAGCAGCGGCAGCATGGTCTCCAGCCCCGGGAAGCCAGGGGGAGGCTGGGGCCCACACTTCTCCTCCAAGGTGTGGGGGGCTGGGGGAGAGAGCATCACCCTCCACATCTGGGAAGGCACACACGCCCCCAGGACAGCACTGCCTCACTACTATCCCTGATGCTAATTTTTTATTTCTCCGGGAATTGGGAGATAGGAAACTGGCACTGCTGCCACCTTCTAGGGCCCACACCTTCTATCCACATTCTCTTTTACAACTTCACTCATTTGCTCATTCGTTCCTTCAATAAATATTTATCAAGCACCTACGACAGACTAGGCACTGTATTAGAGGCTGGAGACCCACCCAGATCAAGTCCCAGTCCTCATGGAGCCCAGGTCCTGACCCGGATCCCTTGAGCTGGGCACGAGCCTGGCTGGGCAGGGGTGGCACATCCTGGGCCCTCTCACCATGGTCAGAGGCAAAGCAGTCGATGACAGCCATGTTCTCCCACAGGGCTTCCATGTCCTGCCGGGAGCCAAGCTCAGGCCGAACCTCGCCCTTCCCGGGTCCCAGACGCTTGAGGTCATCATGGCTCAGGAACAGGTGGTGGGGCGCCACCTCACAAGTCACTGGAAGCCCCCGTGCCTTTGCAGCTTTAATCAGCAGGATCTGCGAGGAGATCAATGAGACTGAGATCTCGCAGAGGCCTCCCTTTAGGCCCTGTCCTACAAAGTCCCACGGCCAACAGCCCATCTCAGAGAGTTACGGGGCAGACATGCTGAGGTGCTGGCTCCAGGCTCCCCCGACCCTCTCCTGCCCCTGAGGATTATGCTGACCTCTGGGAGTTACTGGGAAAGCAACAGGAGCACTGGGACCTCTGCTGGACTCTCACCTCCTCCTTCCGTGCCACGTGACAGATGTGCACTGAGCGCTGGGTCAGCTGGGCCACCATGAGGATGGCAGCAACGCTTTGTCGTTCTGCGTGGGCCACAATGGGGAGGTGGGATGGCCATGTCTCAAAGTGCTGGGGGCAGAAAGAAAGTTCAGGGATTGTGCAGAGCCCTGGATTCTCCATACTTATCAGAGCCAAGAGGGCTCACCAAGCTTTCTTAACTCCCACTTCTTTCAGCCCACTTTGTGGGGTCCTCATTGGCTGCCTCCTCCCGCCTGCCCAGCCCCTACCTCCATCCACTGGGCCACACTGTCCAGCTGCAGCTCAGAGAAGGTCTCATTGAGGTAGAGTTTCAGCCCCGCAGCAGACGCAGCCACAGCGCCCAGGGTCCCTGCATTTTCCGACGAGGCTCCGAGGAATAAGGCATAGTCACAGCGGGCGCCAGCCTCTGCCAGCTGGAGAGGATGCATTGGAGATAAGGCCCAGCAGCCTCTGTGTCAGCCTGGCACCCACGGCCTGGGCCCTTGGGGAGGGCAGAGGGAGCAGGGCAGGTTGGTGGGAGCATGTGGGTGACCACAAAGCAGGAGTGCAAGGGCTCACCTTCTGGGCCAGGGCCAGAGCAGGGGCATCGATGATGGGGGGCCGAGTATTAGGCATGGCACACACCATGGTGATGCCCCCAGCCAGGGCAGCGGCTGTGCCTGAGGCAAAGTCCTCCTTGTGTGTCCCACCTGGTTCCCGCAGGTGCACATGGATGTCAATCAATCCTGGGAGAATATGGAGGCAGCAAGATTAGAGGAAGGCTCAGAGACGTAAAGGGCATCAAGAATGTGAACTGGGGTGGCAGGAAAATAAGCAACAACCGATACAAGTGAGGGTGGTGAGATCCCTCAGTCAAGGCATCATGGATGGAGAAATGAAAGAGCTCACAGTGAGAAAGCTTCTGGGGCCTCCCCACCCCGTAGTCCAGGGCAGAGAGTAGGCCCCACAGCCACAGCCACCTTTTACCGCACTGTGCTAGCTGCTACCAGTGTCCCGAAGCCAGGTTCTCCCGAGACACGCACTTACCAGGCAGCCGTACGAGCTTTTGGGAGGTCATGCAGTCAACGTGCACCTTCAAAGGAGGGGCTGGCCCGATCTGTCCGAGGGCCTGCAGGTGGAAACCATGGCCAGCTCTGATTTCAGGGCAGCCTGGGCATTGCAGGTAGGGGTTGGGTTTTCCTATAAACCAGGCTTCTGCTTCTCTATTCCCACCTTCTCTCTCTGCAGCCACAAAGCCTGATTAGTAGCACGGCTGCTTCATTCTGAGATTTCCCAACCCCAGGACACTCTCACTTCCTCCTCTTTCCCCCATTGACGCTGGCCGCCTCCCCCTCAGCACCCAGGTCTCAGTCACCTCCACAAACAGTTTGGTGCACTTGATGTCGATGATAAGGGGCACAGAGAAATCAGCAGCCAGGCGCCGGGTGCGGTAGCCCTTGGTGACAAAGGAAGAGAGACGCCGGCCCCCAGCCCCACGCATGGACAGGTTAATCACTAGCTCAAAGTTTTTCTCTGCAAGTTGCTCCAGGATGCTTCGCTGTGGCGGGCACTCACCATCCACTGCCTCTTCAAAGTGCCAGTCCACAGCTGTTACCTGTGTCCCAGAGACAACGTTGGGGCCAGCCTGAGCCTGGCAGCAAAGTATATTTCTTGACAGGAAAGATCTACACTACGGTTACCAAGGACTCTGCGTATGAGCCCCCACACATACACACAGAGATAATATTCTGGAAGGAAATACGCCAGAATTTTAACAGTGGTGGAGAGATTGTAAGGGATTTTTTTTTCTCTTTTTTTCTGCATATTCTACTGCTCTACATGGAATATATGATTTGTACAATGACAATAAAAGCAGAGGAACAGGGAGAGAATTCTTGGGTGCTCTCACATCCTTGAAGGAAGGGTGAGTAGGGGGAGGGCAGGGGCATCCCATACCTTGACGCCGTGCTCAGTGTAGAAGTCAGCGGTGCCCAGACTGGCATAGAGGCTGTAGCCCAGGCTCTCCAGCAGCCGCACAGTTGGGAGAAGCTCACTTTTGTTCTGAACCAAGCAGAAGGAGGATGAGGTTGTTTCTCCTATCCTCCACTTCAAGGTCAGCTCTGGCCCAGAGAGCCAAGGCCTTCTGTCCCCACCTCTTTGGCCCCCCCCAACCCCAGATTCTGTACCTTATAGCTGCCAATGGTCAGCAAGATGTTCTTCTTGGGGATCTTAAAGCCAGTGCTTAGCATGGCCTTGAGGTAGGCCTCGCAACGGCTCTCCCCAAAGCCGGCTACTTCCCCGGTACTGGTCATTTCCACACCCAGCACCACGTCAGCACCCGCCAGGCGAGAGAACGAGAACTGGGGCACCTGAGGGAGCAGGACGTGGGAGGTCCAGGCATGAGGCACCCAGCTCCCCACACCAGGAGAGGTGGCCATGGTCCCCTCTCCTTGGCTTCCTCCAAACAGCAGGGCGAGCTTTCCCTGTGCCTGCTCTATGTGTGCCCTCCAGTCAGTCAGCTGCTCCCGCAACATGCTTGGGCTGCCCTTGGCTTCCACGAGGCCATTCCCGGGCCCTGGAATACTTCTCAACGAGTTCGGCAAATCTCATATCCTGACCATCCTCCAAGGCTCAATCCCAATACCACCTCTGCGCGCGAGTCTTCCCAGGGCACCCCCTTTGGAAGGGGCACTTCCTTTAGAATTTGGTTTCTATCTCTACCACGCACATTTATCACAGACTGTTCTAGAAATAAGCTGTTTGGGGGCCCCACTTCTCTTGCCTTCCATAACTAGAACAGAAGCTTCTAAGGGACAAAGCCCACCTTCTTGCCCTGATGGCCCAGGAAGCCCTTGCCCACAGGAGGTGCTCGGTTTATATGTCAACTGACAAGCTGTTTGCATGGGAGGTAAATTCTCTCCCACCACTCGCCTCCCTGCTTCTGACTGCTAACTCAGGCTTCAACCCTCCTACCTTTACTCCCACGACTCCAGAGCCAGTCATGAGCCCCACAGGCTCCACTTCTTCACCCATGATGACCCGTGTGGCCAAGGCTACTAGGTCCACACCTAGTGTCTTGGAGACGAATGGGAAGGATCGAGAGACACGCACGTTGCATTCAATGACTTTCAGCTGGTCGTCCTGGGGCAGAGAGGGTTTGGTCAGGCCTTCTGCAGGTGAGCTTGGACAATAACCCCGTGACCTTGACTCTTCCCCTCACTCACCATTCTGTAGGTAGTCAACCTGGGACACGGGTCAGGGTGACTGATTGTTACAAACCCTGACAACAGTGGGACGCAAGCTGTAACCCTTCCTCTCCAGCTTTCCTACTCTGACGAGGGCTCCCTGGCACTCTGGCCAACATAGAACAAGGAGGCACTATGGCCCTTCGGTCTCTTCCTTTAGCCCCCTCTTATTACCTTGGCAATGAGCTGCAGATTGAAGGGTCCTGTGACCTGCAGCTCCTGGCCCACGGCGTGCACAATGGCTTTGATCCGCTCCAAGGTTTTGGCAGTGATGTCTTGTGGCGGGGTCACCAGCGTGGCATCACCTGAATGCACACCTGCATTCTCCACGTGCTCGGAGATGGCAATGGCTGCCACCACACCATCACAGGCCACAGCATCCACATCAATCTCCTGGGGGAGCGGGGTATGGGGACGTGCAAGGCAATGTGATGGAGAGCAAGGGCCATTCTCTTCTCCCACTTGCCCTTGCAGGATACTTCCCTCCCGAGCCCTGGCATGACCCATCCTCCCCAGCTCACTGTGTATACAAATTTCTCTAGGACCAGAGAGGGGAGTTGCCTCCATGACTGGGAGCCTGCCCTCAGAGACTTTTTTGTCTGCAGTCTCGCACCTTGGCCTCCTGGATGAACTTGGAGATGACCACGGGGTGCTCCTTGGAGACAGCTGCCGCACTGCTCAGGAAACGCTCCAGGTCCCCATCAGTGTAGGCCACATTCATAGCAGCACCACTCAGCACATAGGAGGGGCGCACCACACAGGGGTAACCCACGGTCTGGCAGAACTGGCGAGCAGACTAAGGGCACAGGGAGCTTAGCTGAACTGGTCACACTCACCCATGACGTCATCCAGCCTCTGGCCTCCCAACCAGGTGCCAGCCCACCTCTAGGTCACTGAGCTCCCTCCACTGAGGCTGGCTGATGCCAATGGTGTCCAGGAGACGGGAGAACTTAAAACGGTTCTCAGCTGAGTCAATGGCTTCAGGGGAGGTGCCCAGCACTCGGCACTGCTGCCGATGCAAAGCCATGGCCATGTTGTTGGGCAGCTGCCCACCCATGGATAGGATCACGCCTTCCGGGTTTTCCAGCTCATAGATGTCCATCACCACCTGCGGTGCAGGAGGAGAAACAGGTGGCATAACAAACAGGGTCAGGGGTCTGAGACTTCTTGCTCACTGTTCTTTGTCCTCCACCCACTTCCTCTCAAACCCCACAAGGTCCAAAGAATCCTAGGTCCACCAGCCACTCCTACTGGACTGGCCACCCAGACTAACAGGCAGCCTTCATCCCTCTCACCTCAAAAGAGATCTCATCAAAGTAGAGTCGGTCACACATGTCATAGTCAGTACTGACTGTCTCTGGGTTGTAGTTCACCATGATGGTCTTATACCCCATCTGCGACAAGGAAGGGAAAGATATTTAGCAATTACGTGGGAGGAAGAGCATGAAGAAACTAAGCCAAAGCCCCTACTTCAGAGAGCAACGCCTCAGCTGCCTCTGAAATCGCTGTGCAGGACACCTGCCTTGGGAGGGAAGTAGGGCCAGCACTGTAGGTATCTGAGAAGTAGATACAAAGTTTTGGAGAGGAAGCATGTGTGGGGCACAAGATGACCTAAGGGGAGCCCTCAACCCAAAGCCCTGTGACAGATGTAAGGTGCAGCAATTACTAGGAAGTGCCAGGATTAGGTGTGGGTGGAAGGTAGCTGCTGAAGCTGATTAGAACGGTAGAGAGAAAACGTTACAAAAGACTAGCTCTTGGACCTTTCGGAGCTGCTGGATGCAGCCCACAGCACACCAGTCAAACTCAACGCTGGAGCCGATACGGTAGACGCCAGAGCCAAGGACCAGGACATGAGGCGTTCGAAAGCTGAGGTCATGGGTGGTGCCCCAGTATGTCAGGTACAAGTAATTTGTCTGGGCTGGCCACTCAGCTGCAACTGTGTCAATCTGTTTCACCGCTGGGCAGATCCCCAGTTCCTGACGCAGCTTGCGAACAGCCAGCTCTGTGCTAGAGGAGAAGGGTCAGAAACATAGGCCCTGGGAGTGGAGTATGGACGGAGTACAGCAGGGAGATTCCAGGGCAGGGATCACAGAGGAAAATTCCCAGGGATGAAGGTCAGATGCCTCCAAAGCTCCCCCCACCTCCCCTCCCTTCCCTTCTGAGGGCCCCTCACTGGTACAAAGGTCTCTGCCCCACATTTCTCAGCCTGAGGCCCTCCTCGCCATCCCTGACCTGAGAACCGCAAGGGCAATCTGCTTGTCTGAGAAGCCAAGGCGCTTGGCCTGCTGCAGCAGGGCTGGGGGCAAAGACTGCCCCCGGTGTTGCTCCAGCAGCTGGGTGTGTGCTATGATCCGCTTCATTCGGTGCAGGAACCAGCGGTCGATGCGTGTGAGCTCATACAGGCGATCCACTGAGTATCCAGCCCACAGAGCCGCTGCCACCACGAAGATCCGCTTGTCTGTTGGCGTCTCCAACTCCTAAGAGGGAGAGGACGGATGAACCTCAGTTTCCTCATCTATGAAGATAAGTCTAATGATACATCCTCACATAATGACAGATGATACATGAAATCACAGAATTCTCAGCAAAGTGAAAACACGGCTAATGTCCAACAGTGACTGCTGCTTGTGTTACCGGTAACAAGCTCATGGCCTGGGGACAGAGAAGCAGGGCCCATTTCAGGGGTGTTGTGGGGGGGGAGGGAAGCCGCTTACCATATCGCTGACAGGCTTTACTGTGTGATCAAAGCCCACACAGTTCTCATCCACCATGCGCAGAGCCTTCTGGAAGGCCTCTTCAAAAGAGCGCCCAATGCCCATGACTTCACCTGGAGGAACAGGATATAAGGGTGTGGGCTGGGGGTAGAGGGAGGTGGGGGCATGCTGCCCACAATGTCTGTGGTTTCCGGGCAAGCCTCTGGGAGGTTCTCGAGGCAGGTGCCACGGTGGTGCGGTTTATGGTGTTTCATTACTGAGAAACCAGACACTTGTAGCTCTTCTCCCTACCATTTTCATGTCCTGTGGTTATTAGTGAAATGGAACTAAAATGCCTAAAAAGAGCATGTGGATACTGGAACATGTTACAGTTTACCACAGTGGCCCAATCACTGATGGTTATCCAGTTATTTGGTTTGCTTTATTCATATTGTGATGACACCATCTGGGATCTGTCTCATCCTTTAAAAATTTTAAAAAGTCTGAGTAACAGGAAGATGATCCCATTACTCTTTGAATCCATCCAGAGCTAGTCACCTTTACAACTACCATTTTTAGAGTACCTCTTTCTGGACTTTTTTCAAATATATGTTTTATACATGATTATAGTATACATCCAACTTCTATCCTGCTTTCTCCCTCATTAAAAGCATGTTCCCACATTGCTATGTGACTTTATGACCAGCAATTTAATTCCTGTATGGTTTACCACAAGGTAACTGCTCACTTGCTGAGGGATATTTAGCTTGGAAGTATTCCTCATTCTAAGCGAGGCCGTGATGTTTTCTGTGCTTTAGATCATCTCCTCAGGATACATTTCCAGGACTGCATGGGCAATAGGGGAGACAAATTTTCTGGATCTTGATAACTGTTAGTTGCTTTATAGAAATCTGCGCTTTATAATACAAAATGTAAGTTTAATCAGCCTTCTAAGAAGTGTGTATAATCATTTGAAACAACTTTAGCTAATAAGCAAAAATTTTATCTCATTCTAACTTACTTGTCATAGGGAACTTCCCCCACACACCAGGCTTGCATACTGAGTTCCTCCTCTATAAAGTTTTGTTCATGTCCTGCGAAAATTTACCCTAGGCTCTTCGAGTATTTCTTACCAATTGTTAAGAAAAAATTTAAAACACCCAGATGGTAACAGTAGTTAAGGAAGTGCAACGAGAGTGATTTTGCTCAGTGCCTTTGTAATGTGGTTGCATTATAAAAGTTTTTATCTTGGGTTAAAGAGAAACCCAATGCACTCATAAGTGCAAGCCTAGAAAAATCCTGGAATCATATATATCCCCAAATTAACAGCTATGTGACAGGATTATAGGTAATTACTCTTCTCTGGTTAAACTACCTTCTCTAATTTCCCAATGATTCATGTATTTTTCTTGTACAATAAAAGTTACAAAGTTACCAAAGAAGATGACATTCTGAGAATATTCAAGTAGATGTAAAGCGCTTAAATGTCTCATCTAGAAATGAATCTTTGTCCTATTTTCAATCCACTTTTTTTAGCCACAATTCATGGCTTCACTCCCATGTTTATTATAATTTTCATTTAACAGAAATTCATCTCCAGAAGGAAAAACTTGGCAGTCTTAAAAGATTTCTAAAAATTCTGAAATAATATCTGAGCTTAAACTTACTGTGTTCAAAGGCTACTATTGCTCTTAATGGAAATCTGGAGCACAATGAAATGCCATCATTCTTAGCTGGTGGCACTTCGGCACATGTACATTCTTGTTTTGGTTAAAATGTTTTAGAGGACAAACTAAGGCAATTAAAGGGACATTATAAGGAAGCATATTTACTCAATGCCAGCATACTCCACCACTGCCTGGAGGCTGACCGTCACACTCATTCATTATTCACTACTAAATTTTCTTGCTTTTATGAAAAGATCTCTGATGTCCTGCTCTGACCTTAAACATTGTGCTAATAAAACATTTCATTTAGTGACGGTGGCAGGAAGAGCCCAGCGAAGGAGATACACTCAGCATGGCTGCCACTGTGCTGACCTGGATTTAGAAGTGGCCACAGGAAAATAGCAGTTGTTGTTTCCCTGAAGCATCAGTATTCGAACCAGCATGGAGAACAAACTGTCACTGGCATTAACAGCCTAGCGATGAGGCCACGGGCGAAATGCCATGAAATGCTGTGGGTGGAGTTTAATGGAACTGGTCTCACCCATGACAGGCAATGTAGTATAACAGAGGAACATGCAACTAGCAACCAGATCCAGTTTTCAGTTTCTGGCTCTGCCCTCTACTCAGCCACATCACTTTTCTTCTGTGGCACCTGCTTACCATTTGTAAAATGAGAGCTGAGATAGTCTGATGGCTGTCACCTCATCCCAAGATTCTGACATGCCATCTGGGGAGCGGAGGTGGCATGTATATTCTGACACAGATTTCCAGATGCCTTTGAACCCCACCCCTGAGGATTCCTATCTTAGCTGGAAATGTCCCTATTAGTTCTGAGAAACTGTGTTCACAAGAAGCTTCTCACATAGGAGCCGAAAGGCCATGCCAGGGAACTGACTCGCTGACATTCTAGACTCTTGGGATGTGTGGGGCCCCATGAGGTCATCTGGGGAGGGGTCTCTTGGGATTTGTCTCTCTCACCAACACTCTTCATGCAGCTTCCAATCTTTGTGCTGACACGGAGGAACTTGCTGAGGTCCCAGCGAGGAATCTTCACCACACAGTAATCTAGACTGGGTTCAAAGGCTGCTGTTCCGCCTGTCACCGAGTTCCTGGGAGCCATCAGGTTGGGGGCCAGAAGGACAGAGCAGGAGATGTAAATGGTGAGCTTCCAGAAAGCTCTCTCCATCCCACACATCCAAGCCAATGTCCTTTTCATTTTCCCTGTCCCAGAAATATTTTCTTTAGCTCCCCAACCCCTTACCTCCCTGATCTGCACCCTATCCTTTTACCTGAGCTCAGGCAGAGGGATGCCCAAAGCCAGCTTGGCTGCCACATAGGCCAGTGGATAGCCTGTGGCCTTACTGGCCAGAGCAGAGCTGCGAGAGAGCCTGGCATTCACCTCTATGATGTAGTACTGCAAAGAGAGAAAACACGGCAAGAGTTCCCAGGTAACTGGCCTCAAAGGCCTGCCTAGGAAAGGTCTCAGAAAGGCAAGAAAATAAAGCTGCACTCCCAAACCAAGGCCCAACCCTACCAAAGATAATCCCGGCTTCTACTCCAGGGTCTGTAGGGTCAAAAGGCCTCTTGGTCTAGAGGCCCCAAAATTATGGAAGGAGGTCCAACAGCTAGAGTAGCAGCTCCACGGCCTGGAGTCTCACCTGCTCAGACTCAGGGTTCAGTGCATACTGCACATTGCACTCCCCAACGATTCCAAGGTGTTGAGTCACCTTGATGGCCGTCTGCCGCAGAAGCTGGTACTCTCTGTCATTCAGCGTCTGGCTTGGAGCCACCACTATGGACTCACCAGTGTGGATTCCCAGTGGATCTAGGTTCTCCATGTTACACACCTGGAAAGGGAGGGTCCCACAGAGGTCACTGCCAAAGGAAGTCAGGAGAGGCAGGAGGCTGCATCCCAGGGTCCTTTTGTCTCAGGGGATGCACCCATCCTGGGTCTGGGGGACACTGAACTCTCAAAGATATCAGCCCTGGAGCCTGCTCCTACAAGGCTCACACAGCCTGACACTACTGTCACCTCTCCTCCGTCACTCACCGTGACACAGTTGCCGTAGGCATCTCTCACCACCTCATACTCAATCTCCTTCCATCCTTTCAGGGACTTGTCTACCAGCACTTGGCTGGTATGGGCAAAGGCTGGGGCCACGAGAGCAGAGAGCTCCTCTTTGTTAGAGGCAAAGCCAGAGCCCAGGCCACCCAGGGCGAAGGCTGCACGCACCAGCACAGGGTACCCCAGTCTCTCGGCAGCTGCCTGGGCCTGTGATGAGAAGAAATAAACAAACAGATCAGGCCTTGACTGTGTGCTGTGCAGAGGGTTCCTGGACCCAGAGAAAATATGATGTAAAGAAAACAATCCTGTCAACCCCAACCACCCCTCGAACCTGTTCAAGAGAATTCGCCGCCTCACTGGGGGCCACATGCTCTCCGATCTCTGCCATCCTGGAGGCAAACGCACGCCGATCCTCGGTCAGTTCAATGGTCTCCACAGGTGTGCCCAGGACCCGGACCCCATACCGAGCGAGCACCCCAGCCTTGGTCAGCTCCACACCACAGTTCAGAGCTGTTTGGCCCCCAAAAGTCAGTAACACACCATCTGGGCGCTCATTACGGATCACCTGAGGAAGGAGAGAGGAATAACAGGCATTAAGACCCCGGGGTTTGGAAGTGAATCAAAGCTGAGAAACCCAGAGTGACCACAGGATCCCCCTGCCCACGTGAGTCCCCTCCTCAGTCCAGACTCACCCCAGTCATACCTGGGTCACATAGTGAGGTGTTATGGGCAGGAAATAGACCTTGTCGGCCAGACCCTGGGAAGTCTGCACTGTGGCAATGTTGGGGTTGATCAGCAATGTCTGGATGTTTTCCTCTTTCAGGGCCTTGATTGCCTAGAGGACACAAATGGCGTTATCAGCCTCGACTGCAGAAGTGAGATTTTCAGTTTTAGAGAAGCACTTTTCTTCTTCTTCTCCCCTCACTGGACTCCTAATCCCTAGTAACTCACTTCTGTTCCTCACCACCTCACCTTTCCACACATTCCCCAGGCCTCCTAGGTCACTTCACTTCCTCCCTACAACCAATGTCCATGCCTCAGCCCTATCCATCCCTGAGGGTTACACACCCAGAGAGGTAGGGACGGACACGCTTTACCTGAGAGCCTGAGTAGTCAAACTCTCCAGCTTGGCCAATGGAGAGGCCCCCTGAGCCCAGAATCAGAACCTTTCGTGGTGGTGGAAGGCCAGAGCCTGGGGTGGGAATCCCAGGAAGACAGAGGCGCTCAGCCAGCCGCTCTCGAACTATGGAGGCAAAGAAAAGTCATAGCTTAGGGCTGAATGAGACCTCAGAGATCATCTAGATTAACCCCTCACTTTAGAGAAGAACCCAGAACAAGTCATGCCTCTAATGAGTGGCAGAGGCAGGACCAGAAGCCAGGACTTGTGACTGGAGTTCCCTTGAATAGCAGAAGCATAAATGAACCATCCTGGCTTGGTTGCCCTTCTTCCCCACCCCCTTAACCTCCCAAACATCTATCAGTTTCCTGAGGCATGTCCACCTATGCCTATCCTGGAGCCAACTCTGTTCTTAGTTCCACAACCTAGCTCGACTCAGGTGCTTACCTGTCTGGCCCCCAGGGTTCCCAGCTGTGGATTCTTTCACCGTTTCCAGAAAAATATCAAAAAGAACTTCCATATCGAAAGGCCCAGCTTGGTGCTCCGGGTGAAACTGGACACTGTTAAATAGATTGGATCATGAAAACTGCCATCATCATCGGCAGCCTCGGAGGGAGGCAGGTAGGTAGTGGGACAGATCACTGGGGCCCGCTGCTGTGCTTTACGTTTTGATCTTCAAGTCTCAGTGGGCTTCAGAGCTGTACAGATCCAGTTATCGTGCCAGAAGCACCCAGGCTCACCTGAAGAAGGGCAGGCTGTCATGTACAATGCCTTCATTGGAGTGGTCATTGGCATTGGTGAAGAGAGGAAGCCAGCTGGCTGGCAGTGAATCTGTTTCCACAGCAAATCCATGGTTCTGGGATGTTAGAAAGCATCGCCCAGAGCCCACCAGCAAGCAGGGCTGGTTATGGCCTCGGTTCCCGTATCTGGATATGGAAACACACTGAATCATACGCCCCTTTCACCCTCCCTTCACCACTGTACCAAACCCAGCTCTTGCTGCTCTTGTGATTCTCAGCAGCCCCCACTCCTGTTTACTAATAAACACCAACTCTATTCCCATTCCCAAGATTCCCTGTCCGTCACATCAGAGGTACAGGCCCTTCCTCTCCCCACAAATCCCACCTCATTTTGTAAGTCTTGGCCCCAATGGCTAAGGCCAACAGCTGGTGTCCCAGACAGATCCCGAAGACAGGTCGGGGGTTAGGTTCAGATAAGACACGGCTCAGTGTGGATACCACATTGGGATAGGAGGTGGGGTCACCAGGGCCATTACTCAGGAAGAGACCCTCATACTCTGGAGTGGGCAGAAAAGATAATGTCAAAAGCAGCAGTTCGGCTAGAGAGACACACCACTGGAGCAAAAGCCCTCATCTCCACCTTCCTCCCCGCAACTCACACTGACTCTTAGTAACTGGACCAAGGGACAGATCTCCCACCCATGCTGCTTGTCCGTGGTCCTGTTTAGACCCCAGCTACTCACCCTGGCTATCTAATGCATGGTCCCAGGGTACCACAGTGACCTCTGCCCCACGCTGGCACAAGCATCGGATCTGATTATACTTGAGGCCACAGTCCAAAGCAAGGATCCGAGGGGTACCCCCTGCATTGAATACCCGTGGAACCTGAGAAATAGAGGAATAAAGGGCAATGATTGACAGCTGTGATTAGTAGGTATAATATACACACACCAACCCCTACCTTCAAGGCCTCTTCTGATCCTCCCTCAGGTGTTCATCCCTGGTAAGGACAGAATATAACTACTGTGCTATAGCCTGGAATACTCTTCCCATTCTACCTCTGTACCTTAATGGAGACCTCTGGCACCAGGGGGCGGGCATTGGGGTCCAAGAATGGCAGGGTTGAAGGCTCTGTCCCATCCTGGACAAGCTTTCCCAGCAGAGACCCTTGCTCTCGCAACTTCTTAGTCAGCTCCCGAGTGTCCACTCCTGTCAAAACAGCACACTCTGAGAGATCACCCCCTCAAAGCAGTCATGTATGAGGTTAGGCTTCCAGGAGCACTTCTATTCCAGAGCCTCCAGTCACATAGGTGTTCTACGGGCATCAAAATCCCAGGCTGTCCTGCTGGAAGTATACTACCAAGAAGTATTCCTGCCCCAAAATATCCCATCTGAATTGAACCATGACTCTAGATCTATTTGTTTACAGAAAATAATACCAAGGGACAAAAGAACACCCTAAATGACAATACAGGAATATAATCAATAAAATGCAAACTGTGGGATACTCTAAAGGAAAACTGTGTCCAATAGGTTACAAGGCCCACAGATTAAAGAGACATATCAACCAAATGCAATGTACAGACCTTGTGTAGATCCAGATTCAAATAAAGTTTTTAAAAAATTAGAAAAATTGAAATTTAGCACATTTTAAACATTGCCTAGATATTTGATATTCAGGGATTATTGTTATTTTTTAAAATGTATGGTAATATTATCATGATCATGTTTTAAAAAGGATTCCTTTTTCAAATATATTTAACCATTTGTGGATGAAATGATATTACATCTGAGATTTACTTCAAAATGATCTAGGGGTTGTAGCAGTGGTGATGAGACAAGCTTAGCTGAGCTGATGATTACAGAACCTGGGGATTCATTTTCCTATTCTCTTCTTTTGTACGTTGGAAATTTTCCATCTGAGTGAGAACTCAGTTTCTTCCTGCAGCCCAGACCCCAGGCTAAACCTTTCAAATCAGGTACTTTCTATCACAACCTTTGACTCAACTCCCAATAGTCAACAAAGACCTCTTGATTCTTTCCATCTGGGCTCCTGTGCCTCACCCAGACACACCTGTGCTTGCACCATACCTTGCAGGCCAGGTATGCCATGCTGTTGCAGCCACTCGTGCAGGGTACAGGTGGTACTCCAGTGGCTGGGTGTAGGGCAGCTCTCTCCCACCACCAGTCCTGCCACATGGATCCCCGAGGATTCAAACCACTGTCGATGGAAGGAGGAAACTGTAAGGAGCTCAGGGCCACATACCTCCTGGTGTCATCTTTTCCCACTGTAAGGCCATGGACCCTGTACTTCAGGCACACTGAATGACCTGTCATTCCTCTAACACACCAAGCACCTCATGCTTCTGCCTTTTACCAGCGACGCTGTCCCCTAGGTGAAACCCTGAACACATGGGCCTGGGGTGCCTGATTAATAACTGAAATGATATGTTCCTTTCCTTTTATTCCCTTTTCCGTGAAGTCACCCCCATTCTCACCCACTGCAGCTTGTGCCTCCTCCTTAGGGTGCATTTATACCTAAGCTCACTTTATTTCCACTTGTCTTGCTATTTACATTGTATTATAAATGTGTCCATATGTCTTCATCAGAGAACTGTGAACTCAAGAGCAAGCTGCCTCACACATGACTGCAGTTAACATTTACTGAGTGTCCACTTGGTGCCAGGCATTATAACAGATGCTGGCGGAGGAGTTTGAGCAGGAAAAAAGACAAAAGTCCCTATCTTCATGATGTTAATTTGCTACTTAGGGAACCTGAAAATTAACAAGGTAAAGTGGATAAACAAGATTATAATGACAGCGTGATAAAAATAGAGTGAAAAATAGGTAGGGGCACAATACCTTACTAAATAAAGGCTCAAGGTATAATACTAGGCATGATTATACCCCCCCAATAGGGGATTATCATTAAAAAAGGTAATACGGGGGTTGGGGGAGGGTGTAGCTCGGTGGTGGAGTGCGTGCTTGGCATACAGGAGGTCCTAGGTTCAATCCCCAGTACCTCCATTAAAAAAGTAAATAAACAAACAAACCTAATTACCTACCCCTCCCCAAAAGTTAAAAACAAGAAAAGGTAACACAAATTTGTTACCCAATAGATAAGCATATAATAAACTAAATAGAGAGCAGGTTGCTTATGTGGGAGGAAGTGGCATATTTAAATCACAACTGCTTAGTAGTGGAAGGTTTAAAGAAAGACGAATGTTGAGACTGTTCTTTAGGAACCTGAAGAGTAGTTTGGCAGAACCCTCCATGGTCAGGTGGACTAGTCTGCGTATGGACAAGAGCATTTATAGCACATGTGCTACAAAAGCATTCCTGGTGGGCTTAGGAGGCCTTAATCACCTTGGTTCTGTCAGGGCCTCAATTTTGCAAGTGTATAAACTCAATTTTGACATTGTATCTAGAGTTGACTAAGCTGAAGACTGTCTTAAGTTAACTAAGATAGTGCATTATCAACTAGAATGCAGTGAATTTACAGGCTTGTGATGAGGAATGGTCCCTCAAGGAATTACAAGTAGGTCACTTTCCTAGAGCTTCCTCTCTCAAGTGTCAGGGTGACTGGGAAGGCATATTAAGAATTATAGGCTCAGTAAGCCTAGAATCAGGATAAAATGAGTTTTGAGGACTACTGCACCTAGGCTATGGTGACTACAATTAACTTATGCTGACCTTTTTTTTTTTTATTGCTTGAACTCTCAGAGGGCAACTTAGTTTCCAAATTCCAGAGGAGGAGGAATAGGAGAAACCTCATTGAGGAGAAAACCAAGTTTTCTTATCTAGATGTTAAGAACTCTACTGGAAAGTAGTAAAAAATGGGGCGTGGTAAGGAAAGCAAGTTTAGAGGATGACAATTAACTTCACCAGTTTGGTAGATGAATTGTGACCCACCATCACTGAGAATGGAGTGACCCTCATTTCCAGTCTCTTTCCCATTAATTCATGTACTCTTAAAGCATTGCTCCTACCACACTACTCTGTTGCTAAAAGATCTTCACTGGTTCCCTACCAGAACCCAAACTCTTTGGCTTGGCCTCCAGCACCCTGCTTCTCAAGGTACCTAACAGCCCTGCATAGTGCTGGTCTATCATTTCAGTGTGTTACCTATTTTCTCCAGGATGCCTAGCCAATATCAGTGTCTTCACCTCACTAACAGTTAATAATTACTGATTTGAAAAGGAATGTAGAGAAAACATTGGGTGTGGCTACCTTGCTGAGCCCGAACTCATCCACTTCATCTGGGGGGATGCCGTAGTTACCGATCAGAGGATATGTCAGCACTAAGATCTGTGCTTTGTAGGAAGGGTCAGTGAGAGCCTCGGGGTAGCCGACCATACCGGTTTGAAACACTGCAAGAAAGAGGCAGGGCTGGGGCTCAGGCACGGCACTCTTCGGAGCACTGCCCCGCGCGATGAGAACGCCCCAGTGGAGGCTGCCTTGACTGTGACGGATAAAAGGGTCTGGGCTGGGGAATGGCCAGGGAGAAGGTGTGCAGGCGGGAAAATGGCGGGGTCTGGGCAGGACAGGTTGGGCAGAGAGAGGCAAGAGAGAGTGGGATGAGATCAGCGGCTAGCCTAGACTTGCTTACCCACTTCCCCGGCAGTCGACACAGCGGCCCCAAAAGGCTGGCCCCGCAGGACCGACCCGTCCTCCAACACCAGGGCCGCCATGGAAACGGAGCTCAGAGGCGGGGTGAGTACAGAGATGCGGGAAGCGCAGTAAGCCCCAGCCGATGCTAGAACCACGTGAGGACAGCGCGCCCGGAGTCGGTCCACGTGGCTAACCGCGCCGGTGTCTGCAGCAAGGGCGGCGCGGAAGGCGCAGTAGCCCAGGCGCTCTGGGCGGCGGCAGACTGCGGCGGCGCGGGCAGCTGGCGGCGTGAGGGGCGGGGCCGGGAACGTAAGGGGCGGGGCCAGGGCAGCACAGGGTGGGGTCACCTCCTCTGCGCGGAGCAAAGCGAAGGGAACCCTGAGAAAACCGGCTGTCCCAAGGTAGCCTCTCCCCACTCCAACCAAGAAACACACAAAGCCAAAGCCTGGGCGCCTTTCCCCCCGAAAAAAGGTGTTGGGGGAGAAAAAAGAAGAAAAAGAAATGTTTATTATGGTCAACAGCACAAATGGGACCTGGTGACTAGTCCACTCCGGGACTGGCGTGTCCACAACACCCCAGAGTTGTGCGAGTTTCCATCTTCCTTCCAAAGGTGGCTTATGCCTTGTGAGGACCCGCCGACCAACGATGTCTAGAAAGCAAATCTCCCTGTCTGGGCTAAGATAGATGGGGATGATCTTTAGGTCAATAGTAAGACCTGTGTGGTTCATGAAGCCTTGGCTTTTCGGCGTTGGGTCCCCCAAAGCAGGATGGAGATGGATAATGTGGTGGATCCCAGAATACCAAAGAACACAAGCAGTGAGAACGAGCCCTGTGAATAACATACAAAAAAACTTCATACAGGGTCACACCAAGGGCTTACAACCTAACACGCAGTTCTTTCCTAGTATACCTGACCCCTCACCCAGGGCAATTCTAGTTTCCTTCTCTAGGTGATTTGCATCAGCTCCTGGTCTTATGGCTCTTCTTTCAGAGAGGTCCTTGTTCTATGCATTCCTCTTACCTCTAAATAGAAGGCCTAATTTCTCACCTGGCGCATACACTTGTAGCCATGGAAGCCATCAGCACAAATACATTGCATGAGACCTGGACCATCAGGTGCACAAGATCCATTCTCAGGACACATTTCTGGGAGCCAGAGAAAAACAGGGAACATCACTGGATCTTATTTAGGTATATTTCTCAAATACCTGCTTCAACTTTGATTCTCTCAACTATTTCTAGGTCAAAGACAAAAGAAAACTACAAATAATCAGAACATCACCATCATAACAAAATATATTTTAAGACCTTTCTTTCCAAGGGGTTAAAGCTTCAGAAACTTGAACAAAAGGCAATTTTACTGTCTTTCTGAAGTAAAGTGCAAAATACAAGGAAGGAAGGGCAGTTTGCAGAAGAGTGGAGGTGAGACAACATACCTGGGTCCCCAGTGCTGTTGCAAAGGTTCCTTTGTCCTTGGCAGGTTTGGTTGTTTATATAATAAGTGACATTATCCCAGGCATTAATACCTCCAGGACAGTTGACATCTTGTGGCAGTATCCTGAACACAACATAAACAGATGTAATAAGCAGCCTAAAGGTGCTGAGCTCACAGGACTGCCCCTCTTTGATTCTCTCCCCCACCCCATACTCTTACTCACAGAGTCTGGAGCTGAATAAAGCCATGGAAGGCATTGGCCAACTCATCCTGGAGGGGGTTTGCCTGCAGGTCTCTGCAAAGCACACACTGTTAGCACCATGCTCTAGAAAAACACCCTACTTCCATTCATATATCTTTCTGGATTGGTAATCCAGTTCTCATTCTGAGCTATCCAAGTGTAGACAATATTCAAACATCTTTTTAGGAGTCTGTCCTCAAAGACTTTCCCATCAACCCTTTGACATAGTCACCTTTTGAGAGGGAGAATAACTAATGACTTACATGATGACAGCAGTATGTGCCTGAGGAAAGTTTGGACCAGGGTCCTTCAGAGAACAGTTCTGGAGATCCAGCCTGAGGAAATAAAGTAATCAGCAAAGCTAAGCTATGTCTCTCCCCTTCATCCACAGTAAGTTAATATAACTCCCTTTTCAGCTAATATCAATTGAACACAACTGTGTCAGGGCCACAAACTAGGTACTGTGGTAGATGTTTTAATACTGCATTGACCAATTCAGTCACCACTAGCTACATATAGCTATTTAATTTAATTTAAGTTAGAAAATAAATTCAGTCCCTCATTTTCACTAGCCACATTTCAAGTGTTCAGTAACCACTAATATCGGCCAGTGGCTACTGAACTGGAGAGTACAGGTACAGAACATTTCCATCATGGCAGAAAGTTCCACTGGACAGTTCTGTCCTTAACCGTATGCCTATGCATTTTTTGAAAGAAATTGGTTTCTTGTCCAAATTAGCAAATCTTACATTGCAATATGATTCTCAGATCCACAAAACGCTTTCATATGGAAAGAAAATTCAAGTCACATAAATGAAAGTTTTCCCCAAGTGCATCTTCTACCACAGATTGGATGGATGTAAACTACTGGATATTAAGGACCATACTATTTGTTCCTTGATTCTACAAATACTTAGTGCCTACTAACTGCAAAAATTGGGAGAATTAAAAATAACATTCAGTATCTTAGCTTTCAAGTGGCTTACAGTGTAGTAGGGGAACAAGACCATCATCAAAAATAAAAATAATATAAACATTAAATTACAATATGAAAGAAATCATAGGACAGTGTATAACTAAATTTGAGTGGTACAGACACTAAGGATTAAGGGAAGTAAAAAAACTAAAAAGATATTCTTTTGGTATTTAGTATTAGGGAGCATTCACAGGAGAGGTTGGAATTAAAGGATGGATATGTCATAACTTGGTGGAGGACAATTTTAGGTAGTGAGAGGCCTAACCAAAGAAACAAAGGTGGAATGCTTTTGGAAGTAGGTTGAGTCTGGCTGAAGCCAGACCCTCATGGAGGGATTGAGTGGACAAATAATTTGAAGTAATACTGGAAAGATGGTTTGGGCCAGTCTGTGGTAGTTCCTGGTTTGAACTTTATCCTAAGGCAACAGACAATTGTAAGTCTAACTTTAAAACCAAAGAGTAATAATGGAAAAAAAATTGGTTTTCAGAAAGTTTAATATAAAGATGTATTTAGGTAGATAAAGAAAAGAGGAGAATGGAAGCAAGACACACGACACTTTGAGTCTGAAGTGAGGGCGCACTGAAAGAGGAAATGTCTAATAGGAATCAGGAGGTACCCACAAGTACCTGGAGCTTGGAGAGAGGTCAAAGGATACTAAAAGAGATCTAGTTTTGGGAAACACCTTTGTTATGGTTACAGCTGAAGCCATAATAATAGGTGGCTTCTCAAGAGTATAAAGGGGAAAAAGAGCAGAGACTAACCTACGTAAGGGGACAAGAAGGGGAATATGAATTAATCAGAAAAGGAAGAAAACCATATTTCATAGTGTCCGGGAAGCTAAGAGTCATTTCATGGAGACACACAGGAAATAATCCAAAGAGTTTATAATAAACAAAAGAAACAAGCTTTGAAAACAAAAAACAAAAACAAAACCGTAAAAGCCTTTAAAAAAAAAAGGCAAAAATTATGACTTTTATGCATTTCCAACCAGGAAGAACCACAGGGTTGTTTACTAGCTAAAAATGCTATAACAGATGTAAAAGTCTGAGACTCATGGTTTAGATGTCTCCAAAACAGGCACCAAAATTTATCTCAGTCAGGCAAGGATCGAAGAATCTGGTTTGGGAGCTCTTTTCCAGTATGCAAGGGTGTCTTCTCTTCCCTCACCCCAAGATGATGCCCTTCTGATTCAGGCAGCAGCGGGCATGCAGCATTAGCTGTGGTGTCCGCTTACAATAAAGGGCCACTTCTGACAGATTTTGCACACTTCCTGGACACTGGGTGCATATCTGCAGAAAAGAGAAAACTATTAGGACTTCAGAAAGAAAAACCAAGAAAAAAACAAATGAGGATCAACTGTTACCTGTCAGTACACTCTCCAGAATTCCTCTAACACAGGACAAGTGTCCTCCTACTTTTATGTCAGGTTTACTAGAAGACGCATTTCTTCCCCCTGGAGCCAGGCGCCAAAACAGCGCACCTGAGAAATTCTGTACCAGACTTCACTCAAATAAGGACGTCATCTATGAGAATTACTATTCGAACATATTTATTATGACCTCTCCAATGACTTCTCAATCTGCCAGCCCCGATTTGGCCGGGTGTAAAAGGACTGCAGGTACACAAAGAACGCATTAAGCATTACAGAAAGTAGTCCTGCCACCACACGATATATGGCATTCGTCAGAATGGCCAGAGGACTCGTTTGTGGAAAGAACAACTTAAAGTTATTCAAAGATTAAGGAGTAAAAAGGTCAGATTTCAAAGTTCTGTGGACGTCAGCAGGGTGAAGGTGCTGGGAGACAGCAGCGTGAGTACTCGGGAGTGGGAGCCGGCTGAGCTACCGCGGGCAAGGCCCCAGGGACGAAATCGGGGCTGCGGGCAGGCAGGGTAGGGGGGAGAGTCGAGGGCAGGCGAGCAATTCTGTTTCAACCCAACCTCTAATTTGCTTCAGTACCTCGGGTAGCGCCAAAGCCCTTTCCACGATAAGAACCAGGAGCAGGGCTGCAGCCCAGGGAACCAAGCTCAAGTCACTGTAGACCCTGCCAGGGGCCATTTTCCGTTCCCTTCGTCCTTCCCAGGCGATCGCGAGACTTGCGCGTGTGGCCCCGCCCCTACCCTGTAGCGCCTTCGCCCAGGCGGGGTCTAGTCCTCCAGCCCCGCTACTCCGCATGGCCAGTGCTCCCAGAGCAGGCTGAGGGTCGTTGCGGCTTGCGGAGGTCAGCGCTCTTCTCCGAGTGCCCCAGTCCTCGTTCGGGGAGACTGACCAACCCCTTCTCCTTTTCCCTCTTAAGCGAAGGCCTCCCCGCTGCCGCTCTCTCGGCCCTGCGTTCCTCTCGCATGGACGTCTGGGTCGCGTCCCGCAACAGTTCGCGGACAATCCATCCGCCCTCAGTAAACATGGCGGCGGGGGCGGGCAGGGGGCGGGGTCCCACTGTCATTCGGCCTCGTGCGGCGGGGCTGGCTGTCCCGCGGCCGCCGGACCCACGTGCGGAGACCCGGCAGGTGGGCCGGACGGGGGCGGGCCGCGAGGGGGTGGGCCAGGGCACAGGCTCCGAGAGTGGCGTCAGGGAGGGACGGGGAGGAGCTGAGAGGGGATGGGCGCGGTGAGCCGGCCCCCAGCGTGGGGGCCCGGGAAGGTCTGAGGCGCCAGCGGCGAAGTAGTAGTGGTCTCGCCACCTCGCATGTGGAGGGAAGGAGAGAAGCCAGGAAATAAAGAGGGTAATGCCGGGTGATGGAGGAGCGACGGGCCAAGGGCAAACCCCGGCGGGAGGAGACGAGCCTGGGGACGCCCAGACACCCTGTCCCCTTCACCCCAGTCCTGAGACCACGCGGCGTCCGGAGCCCTAGCCCACGTGGAGGTAGGGACGGGATAGACGCTTCCCTAACTCCTCATCTTCTTTGCCTTCCTAGAAAAAGGGAGCGATGCTGATCTCGGGAAGACGGGACCTTCTTAGCCTTGGCTGAGCCACAGCGGTAAGGGGAAGACCAGGGCTGCCCTGGGTGGCCCAGGGCCCTGATGGAAGGGCGCAAAGCGAGACCCGCGCCGGGAGGGGCTGAGGTTGGCTTTGGTTAGAGCCAGCAAAAGCTCATGAAAGCTAACCAAAGCTCATTTTTAGTAGCCTGGCTTCCCTTCCACCTACCCCCAGGTGTCTGGAATCTCCTCAAATGATTTACTTTCAGAGGGCTGGCCCATTTTCTAAGGCATTAGTAATTATTAGTATTTTAATGAGGGTTCCTAAAGCCTCTCAAGACCCTGAGGAATTCTAGGCACAAGGACAGATTTTGAAGGAATCTTTTTGGGAAGGTTGGTCCTGCGGTGGCGCTTTTGCCTTTTGTAGGAGTCAGAGCAATCCAGTTGTAACCAAAGTGAGGATAGGGTTAGAGTGGTGAAGAGTGATTTTCTTTCTTGAATGTATATATGTTAGACTTTTTAAAAAGGGTCCCACAGCCCACTATTTGTGCCCTGTGTGTTACAGTTATAGTCAAACAACTCAGCTCTTACTTTTGGGCCCCTCAGAGAGATGCAAGTCCATGGGGTTTAGATTAGTGTAGAGTTTTTAGAAAGCCACTATCCTGTCTCAGAATCATGTTTAATGAAGGCTTTGCTACTGGGTCAAGTTTTTGCTGTCTTTTCTGGCTCTTTCTTTCTTGAGCCATCCAGGGGGGTTCTTTGCATTTCATGCAAATAGAATTCTCAGGAAGCCCTGCCAGTTTACCCTAGGAGTAGAGGGTCTCCATTTCTGTACACGTGTTTTCCATTCTATACTGGGGCCACTCCTCCTTTCTCTAACTGCCTTCCTATCCGTATCATTAACCCTTGACCTCTGCACATTGTTATTTGTACATGGCAGAGATCTTCTCTCCTCTTAATCTCCAGTAATTCCCGTCATCTCTGCCCTAACAGTAAAAACTTGCTAAAGAGAAGTGAGAAAACTCCAGATGTTGCAATGTACAAAGGCCCGGGGCATCTTTTGCTTAGACTAGACTAGCCTGCCAGAAACGTTGTTCTGAAGAGTAACATTTGTGACTCAGTAGAACATGTGATCCAAGAGCTGCCAACTCTAATTTCCTCTCTTCATTGGCCCCAAGAGGTTCAGAGATCAGGTTTGGTCTGTGTGAGGCCATATCTTACCAGCCAGGCAACATTTGTCCAAGAGCACAGTGTAGGAGAGCTGGAAGACAGCTAGGCTGATCTTTCTCCTAGTAGGCAAGAAGAGAAAATGTAGTTTATGTTAATCTGCCTCTAGAGTCGTTGAAATCTAAACTTTGTTCCATGAGTGACTGACCACAGTTAACACTGCTCCTGCACTGGTTCTGGGAGGAAGGGGCCATGTGAATCACCACACCGTTTTTTCTCCCTTGTTTTGTATCGCGCTGTGTAACGGTTGAAAACTAGAGAGTGTTCATGTAAAGTGCACAACCTGAGACATTGTGTTTTGAAAGTGAGAGCTATGGTTATTTTTTCAATATTTATTATTACTAGTGCTTATAAAGCATGTAGTGCACTGCTGGATTAGGTAGCAGGTGTTCAAAAAATGTTAACTCATCATGTTAGGCTATTTAAATACATGGGCCTCAGTGTCTGTCGATAAGTGAGGGAGTTGTAATAGTGATCTCTTAAGATTTCTTTCAGTTTTGAAATTCTGGTCCTTGTTCTGAGGGTAATAGTACATTCTTTGAGGACTGGTATTTCTTGTGCAGGACTCAGAAAGGCAACTTCCCCATCTTCTCCCAGCTCCTCCTTTGCAATTCCCCCTAGCACACAGTGCCAAGTGTAACTTGCAGCAAAAGCCTAATCCACCCAGGAATGCTGTTGAATGTGAGCTCCCTGCTCCCCATTCTGGAGCCTCTGGGGCTGAGCTGGAGTTTGGGGGCCCTAGGGTGATAGGGCCATTTGGACCACAGTGATTGGTTCCCTGAAGGGGCCAGAACAAATAGCTTCTGAGCTTCACTCCACCCCCAGTTCCTCATCTCACCTCAGCCACTTATAGAGCAGACCCTCAGCCTCTGCCCGGCTCCAGACACACAGCTTCTGCAGGCAGCTCTGCCTCCGAACAGAGATTGCCTCTTAAGGTAGGTGTCTGCCCCAGTGGGATAAGACCACTTTCCCGGACTGTTTCTTTTGCCCCCAGTTCCCTGCCTGGTTTGCTTCTCTCCAGAGTGCCCCTACAATTGTAACTCTGAACCCCTGGCTCCAGCACGTTGCCCTCTCACGTTTGAATCCCACCACTCTTCCCGGATCTGCTGTCGACTAGGTTGTTGAAGGTAGAGGAGCTGAGAGGAGGTTAGCAGGGCTTATTTAGTGATGTTGGGGAGAACAGAGAGGTTGGACTGGGGATGCCTGGAATGGAATTTGGGGCTGCCATGGAGGTGATCTCCCTGGTGATTGGTGCTGAGAAGGGGTGCTGTTAGGAAGGTGACCCAGGGGATCATAGGATGTGGGGGCTGAGGCCAGGCTGTCGTTAGTCTCTGCTTCTTCTCTGCTGGGTTGTGGCGCCAGGCTAGGTCCTGCTGGCTGAGTGCATTGTAGTGACTGGGTCTGTGCCTGCAAGTGGGGGCAGGGAATTCTGAGAAGAAATGTGGACTAGAGTTGACTTTTCTTTCGCTAGTAGGGTGGAGACCTAAGAAGGTTCTTTAGTTTCACAGCTGTGTACACCCAAAAAGGTATTGGCCAGTTAGTTGTCTCCTAGCTGTCTCACTCTTCTGCTTCCTCCCTCCCCTCTCTACCTTACCAAACCCATATCAGTACCTCCAGATTTTCAAGCGCTGCCACCAAGCTGGCTGGTCTAAGTCTGATGGGTGTGGGGTGCACAGGCCCAAGGGTGAGTGGCCAGAATAGGCCTGACTAAGAGCTAATTTCTTTGCAGCTGACCCCGGACAGTGTCACTTGGTGAGAGAAGAGGATTGTGAGACTGTGGCTGGGAGTCAGGTTGTAGCCACTTGCCTGCCACCGCCCTGCCAAGTGGCAGCCCAGAGCCCAGGAGCAGCAAGTGACTGCAGGTCACAGACGCAGAGAGGATATGAGTGTGGGGGTGACCACCTCCACTCCCCTCTCCCCAACCTCAGACACAAACGTGATCACATCCACCTTCTCCGTGGTGGACTATGTGGTCTTTGTCTTGCTGCTGGTTCTCTCCCTTGCCATTGGGCTGTATCATGCCTATCGTGGCTGGGGCCGGCATTCCATCGGCCAGCTCCTAATGGCAGACCGCAAGATGGGCTGCCTTCCTGTGGCGCTGTCCTTGCTGGCCACCTTCCAGTCAGCCGTGGCCATCCTGGGTGTGCCATCTGAGATCTACCGATTCGGGACCCAATATTGGTTCCTGGGCTGCTCCTATTTCCTGGGACTGCTGATCCCTGCACACGTCTTCATCCCTGTCTTCTACCGACTGCACCTCACCAGTGCCTATGAGGTGAGCAGGGAGGAAGGAAGGAGCACATAGGATGCCCAGGGTCAGAGATGGAGAGGAGGAACAGGGGACATATGAGAGGTCTGGGCCCCCAGATCTCTGCCTAATGACAGTGACAGGGAACACATCATGTGTTTACAAGTTGTTTCTGATCAAGGTCAGGCTGGGGTGGGAGTAGGGAGAGAAGAAGGGTGCTGTGCTGAGTGGGGCCCAGAGTGGATATGACTTGGATAGTCCCTCTGCTCCGGGGCCTCTTGACAGAAGTTGTGTTTGAATTGTCGGGGGTGGAGTGGGCAGGAATACCTTTTTTTTAATGTATGTATCTACTCCTACCTAGTACCTGGAGCTCCGATTCAATACAGCTGTGCGGGTTTGTGGGACCGTGACCTTCATCTTTCAGATGGTAAGTGGAATGAGGATAGAAATTGAGCCTGAGGCATAGTAGGGGGACTGAACTTGGGCTTGCTGAGGCAGTTTGGAGCCTTCCCTGCTCTCAGACTGGCAAGACTGAAATCCCTGCCAGGGGTTCAGTGTCACTGAAGCCCCCCAGAGGCATCCTGTTTCCCATTTCTTCCATTTCCAGCACAGCTACTATGGTGGCAGCAAGCCAAAGTTAGAAGGGGAAAGAGAAGTGAGGCCAGGTGAAGGGAGGCCACTGGGTTACTGGAGCCAAGGTCCATTGTCCCTCCCACTCTGCCTACCCTCACATTCTCTTTTCTGTACCCAACAGGTGATCTACATGGGTGTCGTCCTCTATGCACCATCACTGGCCCTCAATGCAGGTAAGGAGTCACAACCCTGGGCTCCTAGCCACAGCAGGCTGGGGAAAAGCCTTTTGGAAGGGCAAGTAGAGGAACAGAATCTAACCTTAGCCAGGGAATTACTTCAGCCTGGGCCCTTGGTTGTTTACTACTAGAGGAGGAGGCAGGCTTGGTTTACCTCACTTGAAAGCTAATCAAACATTACCAGGCCCCATCTGAATTGGTTAATCAACACCTTTTGGCGGAGCTTTGCAAACATTTTTTTCCATTGTGGTAAATGATTCATTTCATCTTTAATGACCAAATGCTTCATGTCTTATCACGGCTTTCCTGGCCTCTCTGCTGGGAAACCCTCCTTCAGAGGCTGGAATGTGACTTTGATATGTTTTGCAGTGACCGGCTTTGATCTCTGGTTATCGGTGCTGACCCTAGGCATTGTCTGTACCATCTACACTGCTCTGGTGAGTGCAGGTAGGCTTAGGGGAGGGAGGAGAAGAGATGAAATCAGGAGAGATGGGAGGAAAAGGAAGAGAGGGATGAGATAAGTAGGTGGTGGGTGGTAGATGAGATAAGAATATAGGTGAGGAGATGGCATGAAATTCTATGATAGGATGAAATGGGATGTAGGAAATGGGATGGGATTATGGTGGAGCAGCCAGCAGGTGGTCCTTTGCACGGGCTGCCTCATTGGCCTGATCATGTTTGCCTGCTGTCAGGAGTATCCCATGAGCATCCCACCATAATGGGACAGGAAGGGAAGGGAAGGGAAGGGAAGGGGTGGGAATGATGTCAGCAGGGTCTCACCAACTATACACAGCTGGCGGCAGTATAGTGCCCTTGTTGGTGGTCTGGTTTCGTAGACATCTGTGGCAGGCATGCTGTCTTTCCTGCAGGGTGGACTGAAGGCAGTCATCTGGACAGATGTGTTCCAGACACTGGTCATGTTCCTAGGGCAGCTGGTGGTTATCATTGTGGGGTCGGCCAAGGTGGGCGGCTTGGGGCATGTGTGGGATGTGGCTTCCCAGCACGGCCTCATCTCTGGAATCGAGTAAGTACACCCCTTCCCCTGGCCAGGGTCTGTAGTGCTGGGAGCTGAGCCCATCCTAGAGCCTGCGCCCAGGGCCGTAGTAAGCAGAGGGCACATTGTGGAAGCCTGGGTGCAGCACTGAGAACGGTGGGAAGCTGGCACTGCAGAGGTGATGGTTGAGTGTCAGGTCGGTTTGAGTTCCTGGACTGGAGGAGAAATGGAAACCCCCCTCCAACTTGCTGCCCTGTCTCTAGTCCATTCAGTTCTTGCCTTGAGTAGCTCCTCAGCCCTCACAGTGTCTCTTCTCTGCCCTGCCTCCTGCCTCTGGTTGTAGGGGGCGAGGAAGGCTGAGTTTCTAGGGCAACACTGACACACTGGCATTTATGGCAGGCTGGATCCGGACCCTTTTGTGAGGCACACTTTCTGGACGTTGGCTTTCGGGGGTGTCTTCATGATGCTCTCCTTGTATGGAGTGAACCAGGCTCAGGTTCAGCGCTACCTCAGTTCCCGCACGGAGAAGGCTGCTGTGCTGTGAGTGCGGGGATGGGAAGATGGGGGCGCCTGGGCTGGGGGAGGGGAGTGGGCCCTGGTTCCACAGAGGGCAGCTGGGGTGGGGGCAGGATGCCAGAGCATACACACACCCGTTGGGCAGGACGTGGGTCTGCTTTCTGGGGCTTAGGGACGTGCCCTCTTGGCACCGGCCTCTTTTGCAGGTCCTGCTACGTGGTCTTCCCTTGCCAGCAGGTGGTCCTTTGCATGGGCTGCCTCATTGGCCTGGTCATGTTTGCCTACTATCAGGAGTATCCCATGAGCACCCAGCAGTCTCAAGCAGCCCCTGACCAGGTGAGAAGGCCTCCCTCTCCCTGTCGTGGACCCCCGAAGAGGAGTGTCTGGGTTACTGCAGAAAGGACTCCCAGCCTAGGGGAGAAATGGATGTAAAGTCCTTCCTGCTCTGGGATTCTACAGTCCAACATTAGGATCCCAGCCCCCACCTAATCACAGTGCTCACCCTACTGGGGTGGGGATCTACCTTTAGACTCACCGCCCTGCACCACGTGCTCTGCGGGGAGCTGTCACGCTGGTCTTGTCTAACTCTCCCAACAGCCTCATTTTCCAGAGGAGAAGAGAGGCCGGACATGGCAGCTGGCATGCTCGTCATGCCACTCGCTGGGGCAGAGCTGGGGTGTGGGTTGCATCCTTCTCTCTCCAGAGCTCGCTTTCTCTCTACTTACTGTGGGGTCACCCTCAGTGCCTGGCCCCCTTCCTAACACCCCCAGTCTCTGTAGACTGGCTGGCACATGCAGGGAAGGGCGGCTCACCCTGGGGAAGGGCTCCTTTCTGACGAGAGCTGTGCCCTTCTGCTCTGCCTGCAGTTCGTCTTGTACTTTGTGATGGATCTCCTGCGAGGCCTGCCGGGCCTGCCTGGGCTCTTTGTCGCCTGCCTCTTCAGTGGCTCCCTCAGGTACACTCTCTGACCTTTTCCGTCAGATTGGCAGTGCTGAACCCTACTTGGTCCAAGGTGACTGGTGGAGGAGAGGATCCCTCTGAGTTTCTTGTTGTGCCTGTTCATGTGTGGATGACAAGGGACAGCTCACCTGTGTGGGACAGAGCATATCCCTTCCCTGGCGATGCCCCTTTTTGGTGAAGAATTCTTTTTTTATGATACCAGGAATCGATCTAGTTGAACCATACCTGTACCCAACTCAGAAAAGGCCAGCTGTCCCTGCCTCCCAGGCCTCTTCCTTGGCTGCCAGCTGTCAGGATGGCATTTGGGCTGCACATGTCCTCTCCTGCCTTCAGGGCACTCTTCCCTCAATGGGGTCCCTTGTTAGTTTTGCCCTTCTCAGCTCCCAGCCTCGTCTTTCTCTTCCTCCTTTCAGCACCATATCCTCTGCTTTTAATTCATTGGCAACTGTTACGCTGGAAGACCTGATTCGACCCTGGTTCCCTCATTTCTCTGAAGTCCGGGCCACCGTGCTTTCCAGAATCATCGGTGGGATTATGCTTCCTCATCACACCCTAAGCACTGTCGTCCATCTGCTTTGAAGCATCAGCTTTACTGGGCTCGGCACCTGCCCATGAAGCACGGACCCTGTTCACGTGTCAGGGAGCTTCCTGGGGAGGTCTCTGAGTCACACAGCAGTGAGGTCAGGGTGGGGGGACCTGGAGTGGGTCCTGAGGAATAGCCCTTTTTGCAGGGACACAGAGGTCCTAGTTTGGCTGGGGACAGAGCTTTGCTCTGTTTCCCCCTCTTTATCATGTTAACTCACATCTGCTTATTTCCTCCCTTCTTTTTCCCCAGCCTTTGGCTATGGGCTGCTTTGTCTGGGAATGGCCTATATTTCCTCCCAGATGGGACCTGTGCTGCAGGTAATGACTATGGAAAGAAGGAAGCAATTTTTAAGGGCAAACAGGAGCTGATTGAAACTGGAAGTTGAAGAAGACAGCATCTGTGAAAGCAATGACATAGGGAGTGGTGTCAGACATTCCCCTTTGATGGGCTGCCTTTAGCTGTGAACAGACTCCCAAGTAGCCAAAAGCCCCAGGGTCATTGTTGGCTTAGAGACATCCAAGGAGCAGTGTCAGGAGAATCCAAAGCACCGTCCCTTAATCATTTCTGCTCTCTGACAAGGAGGGCTCTGAGGGAGTGGCGGTGGTGAGGCTGGGGGGGTCTCTGAGCCTGTCTGTTCTTTTCTCTTTTTCTCTACCCTGTCCTCCACAGGCAGCACTCAGCATCTTTGGCATGGTTGGGGGCCCGCTGCTCGGACTCTTCTGCCTTGGGATGTTCTTTCCTTGTGCCAACCCTCCTGTGAGTGAGTCATCTGGCTCCATGGTCAGGTGCAGAGGTGGATCTGGGGAATGGCTTGGCAGGGCTCTCACGGTGGATGCTGGGCACTGGTGTGAAGATGTAGAGGGACTGGCATCGGGACAGGAGAGTGTGCCGTGTCTCTGGGCAGGGTGCCATCATAGGCCTGTTGGCTGGACTCATCATGGCCTTCTGGATCGGCATTGGGAGCATAGTGACCAGCATGAACTTAGGCACAGCACCATCTCCCCTTAATGGGTCCAGCTTCTCCCTGCCCAGCAACCTGACCACTGTCACCTTGGCCACAGTGATGCCCTCGACCACCCTCTCCAAGTGAGTCACTCTCTTTCTCCTTGGGGATAATAGCTCATTTTTGAGAGGTTTTCCAGGGTCTTGCTAAGGGGTGGGCTGCCAGAGGCCCAGGGAAGTGTTGGGTGTTGGATCCCAAGACCCTGGGACAGTGTGGGGTTGGGGGAGGCAGGTGCCCGAGGAGCGCCCTGTCAGTGAATTGCTAATTGCCCTCACCCTCTGCTCTCCCCAGGCCCACAGGGCTGCAGCGGCTCTACTCCCTGTCGTATTTATGGTACAGCGCTCACAACTCCACCACGGTCATTGTGGTGGGCCTGGCTGTCAGTCTGCTCACTGGTGAGGGGGTTGGGGTAGGGACACAGAGGAAAAAGGACGGGCTGAGGGAGGGCGCTCAGGGAATCCTGGGCTCCTGGGCGTCTGGAACAGTCAGGTGTCTTGGCTAAGCTCTAGGAGGTGGACGGGGGTGGGGGTTCGGAGCACTGAGACCAAATGGCTGCAGGGTGGGCACTGGTTGCACAGTTGGAGCCTCAGGGGTGCTTTGTCTTCAAGGGGGAATGCGGGGCCGGACCCTGAACCCTCAGACCATTTACCCAGTGTTGCCAAGACTCTTTGCACTCCTGCCCCTGTCCTGTCAGAAGCGATTGCACTGCAAAACCCGCAGCCAGGTAGGACCTCTGTCGTCCAGATGGCCCCTCCCTTCCCTCTCAGACTCCTGCTGGGCCTTTGGTGGGGGTTCCCTCCCTTCCCTTTTCTGTCTCCTCCCCAGCCCCCCTTTCTCTGATGACTGGCCTGAGTCTAGGCCATCCTGCAGCAGCTGCCCTGGCTCCTTCCCACAGGGGAGCGGGGGCTTGGTGGGCAGGAGGGTCTTGGCCCCAAGAAGCAGGGGGGCCCAGAGCTGCTGGCCTTTCCTCTCCCTGCCCGCCCCTGTGCTCACCTCCGGGTTTGCAGGATTGCTTCTCACTTCCTCCCCACTGCCCCTCGCTGGTCTCCTTTCTGTCAGGACAAAGCAGGGTTGCCTTTCCTGCATGAACTCCCGCACCACCCCTTTGTCTCATGTTCACCCCACTGCTCCCTTTGCTCTGTGTTCCCCAGGACCTGTCTGTGGACACCACTGCGTTTCCGGAGAAGATGAGTAACGGGGTGCTAAGGGGCAGCAGGGACAAGGAGGCTATGGCAGTGGCTGAGGAAGGCTCAGCCCACCAGGGTATCAGCCCCACCTTCATCCTCCAGGAGACCTCACTGTGATCGGGACTCGGGATCCAGCCCAGAGGCCACCTTGTGGTACAGGGATGAGTTCCCTGACGAGGACTGGATGACCTAACCCACACCAAAGCACCTTGTTCTTAGGGGGTCTGTGCTGCAGTAGAAGCTGTCACGTCACAGGAGGCTTGAGTAGGACAGGGTTTTTCCTCTCTAGAGAACGAGGCTTGCACAGAGCAAGATTTTGCCAGAAAAGAAGCTAGCGGCGAATCCTCTGGGAAAAGGATAATGGCTTCTGATTCAGCATCACCAAGCTCCTTTGAAGTGAATAGAAACAGCAGTGCTGGGCCTACTCTGGCAAGACTGATCATCTCCCCATAAAATTCAGAGCTGCCTTGGCCAGCTGTTGCTTCCCTTGCTGTCTCATCGAAACACAGATGCAGTCAGCCACAAAGGGCCCCTGTGACACTACTTTCAGGGAGTCTGTGATACCCAGGCCCCTCTCAATCTTATCTGTCTACCTCCATTCTTGAAAGGGAGGTTTTAGTGTCCCTGAGAGGCCTCTCCGAATAGACCGCTACGTTCATCTCCTTCACGTAGAATAGGGAAACTTTCCACCTCGCTGCCCTCGCCCTCCACCTCTGTAATAGGCACTTGGGGATGGGGCTAATATTGATCCAAGAAGCCAGGGCATGACCAAGTCCACTGTGGAGTATGCTGTCTGTCTGACTCCTGAGCCACATCACCCTAAGTGTCGTCATTCAAGCTTCTGTTTGCTTTTGGAATTTCTTCCCCACATCTTTGTTCCTAGGGAATAAAAACCGTCATTGGGCTAGAATTTGGGCTCCTGTACTGTTTGCAGCTGCTCTTGTCCACCTGAGCCCCATCCCTGGCAAGGATAAAGAGCCCCTCTTCCCGTGCACAGGTCTTTCTCTGCTGAGGAGAGAGGGGCACAGGGGACCAGCGATGGCTTGGGGAGGTTTCCAGTGTCTATGGCCAGGGTGTCTGCAGGGAGTAGCATCATGATTTGAAGGCGGAAGATGCACCCTTTCCCTCTGCCACTTCTCTTCCCCTGTGGCTCAGTCTGTTCCCTGGCTCGCCCACTTTGTCCTCCACCAGGACAATCACTGCTGCTCTGAGATTTTTCACCTTGGAGGCAGGAGGAAGAATGCTACTATTTGGCTTTAAAAATAGAACATTCGAGGTAGACTTTTATGGTCTTGTGAAGAACACTGTGCTCATGGCCACCCACACCTGGTCTCTACCTCTGCCTGGCCCCATCCAGCTGCCCGGAACCAGCTCTGCACAAGCTCTCCAGGCCCCTCAGCAGACTTAGTACCAGAAAATGCCAGGTTGACTCTGCCCTGAGGTCTGCCCTCCTCTTGACAGCCCCCCACCTGGGGGCTGAGGGCCACTGGTCCTGGCTAGCTGTTCTACCCACCAATCTGCCAGAGTTCTAAACCTAACTGGGCTCTCATTTGTTCATTCTTCAATATATTTATCCATCACCCACTTCATGCAAGGACCTTACCTTGGCTGCCATTTTACAGGTAAGGAAATGACTGTGCCACCATTGGTATTTCAAAGTTGCCAAATTTAGTCTCAAATTCCTGCACTTTAGCTATCTTTGCATAAGAAAAGAGGGGGAACCCTACAGGACTCAAAACTTTCAAGAATTATGATACTTAAGGGGAATGGTGAAAAGATTCATTTCCATATGAAGAATTGAAACTCTAACTAAATATAGATATTCCTTCTTTTCTAGTGCAGTATTTTATCTTCACATAGCATTTTTAAAGTGCCATTTAATGATTATGAGCGTGGATTCTAGTGGACAGACCTGGGTTCAAATACTGGTTCATTTACCTAACCTTAAGCTTCAGTTTCTTCATCTATAAAGCATGAATTTCACAGGGTTAAGGATTCAAAATTATATTGTGTATAAAGGACTTACACATTCCTTAAATTCAATTATTGTCATGATAATTATTGGAGTTTTCAAAGCACTTTTCATGTACTACCTGATTTTATATCTTGGGAGAGAAGTACACCCCATATCATTTGTATTTTTGACGTGTAAGGTAACTGGATTGCTCGCCTTGTGCTAAGGTGGCTACAGTTTTACTCACCACTGTTTTTGTACCATCAGTGCAAATGTCCACAGAGTGTAAAGGACATGTTACATCTTAGTACTATCATGTAAGAAATAGCTTTAACTTTAGTGACTCCTTGATAAGATCCCTGGGACTTCTAGGGGTTCATGGACCACACTTTGAGGATTGTTGCTCTAAACCAGGAGAGGGTACAAGAACTTTCATAGCAACTTAATAACCCTAAACTGGAGACAATCCAAAAGTCTGTAAAAGCTAGTGTTACATTCTTAAAGGAATGTTAACGCAGTAATGACAAAAAATTAACCACAGCCATACTCATAAACAGGCTAGTGTTGATTTTTAAAAAAAGCAAGTCATTGAGGAGGGGAGGATGTAGCTCAGTGGTAGAGCGCATGCTTAGTATGCACGTGGTCCTGTGTTCAATCCTCAGCACCTCCATTAAAATAAAACAAATAAATAAATAAAGTTAATTATTTAAAAAAAAGTCATCGAACACTGTGATTCCATTTGTTAAAGTTCATAGCAGAAAAAAAGTTAAGCTGTATTGTTTATGGACCCATATGAAGGAAGTAAAACCATAAAGAAAAGCAAAGGAATGATTAACAGACAGGAACATGGTTACCTCAAGGGAAAAGGGTGGATGATATGATTTTGGTGGAGCTTTGAAGGTACAGTGTTCTAGCTCCTCACTGGGTAGGAATATCATAAAAATTCACGTTAAGCATTACAAATGTATCTCATATGCTCTAGGTATATTTCTCAGTAATTAAAAACAATATACGATAGTCATCGACATAGCTCTCATTTCCAATATATTCGTAAGAAGAAACATGTAGTAATATTACTATGCCACCCTTTGTAGTGAAAATGATGAGGAAAAGCCTACATTAATGGTTCTTTGTATATGCACAAACTATCTCTGGAAGGGTATCGAAGAAACAAAGATGTATGCCTGTGAGTGGGGGTGGGATGATAAGGAGATGGGGCTGAGAGGGGAGCCTTTTCTCTCATCTTTCTGCTTCTTTTTATACACTGTGTTTTTGACTTGATTTTATACATGTTGAACAATTCATGAATTACCAATACTAAAATATTTTAAAAGCCCTGTCCATCTGGAAGCTTAAAATATACTTTTAAGTAACACCTGAATTAAAGACAAATCGTATTGGAAATTATAAACCATTTAGAAACCTCCTGCAACTCAAGCATTACATAGCAAAAACTGTCTTTAAGCAATCTTCTAAATGCTGAACAATCTGATGGGCAAAACCCATCTCATTTAATATGCTTTTATTAACTACTATTGAGTTTGAGCACCTTTCCTCTTTTCTCTTTCTTTTCTTTGCTTCCTCCTCCTCCCTCTTCTCCTTTCCTTCCTCCTCCTCCTCTTTCTTTTTTTCTGATTTGCATTTTTCTATGAATTTCCTAGTCATATCCTCTGTTGATTTAAATTGTTGTCAGAATTCTGGATATTCATTCAATGCAACAATATTTTTTCTCCTACACTTTGTCTTTTCTTTCAGCTTTTATTATAGTATTTCTTTTAACAGAAGTTTTAAATTTTATAAGCACAAATCTGTTTTTTTTAATGGTTTCTGGGTTTTGTACCTTGTTTAGGAAGGCTGTCTCCACCCCAATATTATTAAAAATATAGTTTTAAATCCTTTAAAATATTTTAACTTTTTTTCCCTAACTGTTTTCCTTTTTGTACCATCTGTGTTCAATGTGATGGGCCAGGAGGGTCAAACTAAAATTATTTTTTCTTCAGTGGATAGCCAATTATCTCACATAATTTATTGAAAAAGCCACTCTTCCTTCATAGATTTTTAAATGTCACCTCTGTTATAAGCTTCATGTGGATCTGTTTCTGTGTTTTATTCCACAGATCCATTTGTCTATTTCTGTCTCTTTAGTTTTACATTGCTAAATCTATTTGTAAAATTTTAACATAGCTTTATGTATTTTTATATTTACATTTTTGATATTGTAGGGCAAATTCCCATGCAGTATTTTTTATTCAGATTTTTTCTGACTGCTATTGAATATTTTCTTTTAGAAGAGAATCAGAATTCTTAAATTCCAATTTAAAAGTCCCGTTAAGATTTGGTTGGGATTGCATTAAATTTATAGATTAATTTGATTGTCCTGGATAATAATAGCATAGAAACAGCTTTTCCTGGGCAATGTGAGTACCAGATCATGCAGAGCCTCCTTTGTGAATTTTTGTATTTGATTCTGACAGGTAATTCCAAGGAGCCATCACTCTGAATTGTCCACAAGGGGCCCTCAATATCCAAAGTATGAATGGTGCTTATAGTGTGCTCTGCTCTGTCTTTGGATAGGCACTGTAACTTCAAAGTAGTAAGCAGGGTTAGATGCAAAAGGCTCACTTAATTTGCAATATTTCCATGCAGAATTGCAGTCACAACCCTAACTAGTCTTGACTTGACCACCTCAGCAACTGAGAAATATTCTCCGCTTATTCTGCTAACAGACCAGTGGCCAAAACCCATTAAAATGCCGGAGCCAATAGACTACTCTCTAAAGTAATCACATGCACATGGCTCCCACTGGTTGTATTGTATGCTTGCCAAGAATCAGCTGTTTTTTTCTCAAACCTGTATTTGCTGGTTGTACTTGACATTATAATTACATACAATCACCTTGTTGTCAGATGAGAGTAGAAGTCCAGGTTCTCCACAGAGCCTCTGTTGACACCCTGGGAAGGGCAGGCTCCCCACTAGGCCTCTGATGGCACACCCTAGCTGGGAGGGGGAGAGGTGCTCCCTACCGGTCTCCAGGGAGTGGGGGTGGGGCTCTACTTTCTGACTTTAAGGATTTGCCTCGTCTAAACACTTCACATAAATGAATCATACAATATGTGGCCCTTTGTAACTGGCTCCTTTCACCTATCATAATGTTTTCAAGATTTATCCACATTGTAACATCTATCAGTACTTCATTCCTGAGAGTTCCTATTTCTCCGTATCTTTGCCAATTCTTATTATTGTTCATCTTTTTTATCCTAGAGTATAAAGTGGTCTTCATTATAGGTCTTTTTAATATTTTACTTTTTTTTCCAGAGCAGTTTCAGTTTTACCAAAAAATTGATTGGAAAGTAGAGATTGCCCACGTATCCTGTTTTCCTGAGCACACAATTTCCTCTACTGGTTACATCTTGCATTAGTGGTGTAAATATAAGTGATGAATAAAATTGGCACATTATTATTAACTAAAGTCCATTGTTTACGATACGGTTCGCTCTTTGTACTGTACGTTCTATGGGCTTTGCCAAATGTATAATGACCTGTTGTTACCATTACTGTATTGTACAGAATAGTTTCGCTGCCCTAAAGCTCCCCTGTGCTCCACCTAGTTATCCCTTCCTCTCCCAGAACCACTGGCAACCACTGATCTTTTTACTGTTCCTGTAGTTACATCTTTTCTAGGGTGTCATATAGTTGGAATCACACAGTGTGTTGCCTTTTCAGATTGGCCTCTTTCACTTAGCAGTATGCTTTGGAGGTTCCTTCGTATCTTTTTGTGACTTGATGGTTCATTTATTTTTAATGCTGAATAGTATTCCATTGTCTAGATGTACCATACTTTACCTCTCCATCCACCATCTTGGTTGCTTCCAGGTTTTGGCAATTATGAATAAAGCTGCTAGAAACATCCATGTGCAGATTTTTGTGTGAATACAAGTTTTCAACCTATTTGGTTAAATACCAAGGAGTGTAATTGCTGGATTGTATGGTATGAGTGTTTAATTTTGTAAGAAACTGCCAAACTGTCTTCCAGAGTAGCTGTACCACTTTACATTCCCACCAGAAATGAATGAGAGTTCCTGTTGCTCCCTATCTTTGGCAGCATTTGGTGTTATCAGTGTTTTGGGATTCTGGTCGTTCTAATGGGTGTGTAACGTTTTCATTTTCATTTCCTGATGACACGATGTGAAGCATCTTTTCATATGCATATTTGCCATTTTTGATGAGGTGTTTGTTAAGGTCTTTGGCCCATTTTTCAATCAGGTTGTTTATTTTCTTATTGTTGAGTTTTAATAGTTCTTTGTACATTTTGCATAGCAGTCCTTCATCAAATGTGTCTTTTGCAATATTTTCTCTCAGAGCAATCCCATTTTTAGAGTGTTATGCCACAGATTTACCCCCACACAAGCACAAAGATGAATATGAAAGATTGTCATTGAAGTTTTTTTTTTTTCCTAAAAAAATAACAAATTAGAAGGAAAACGAAATATCTCAGACAGGGCTCTTGGTTGCAAGCAGAAGTGACTCTTATCAGCAGGTAGTCATTTATTGTAAAGATAATTGTTGGGAGGGCTAGAGAATAGGCTTGATACTAAACCTCAAGAAATAAAGCCACAAATCACATATAAAAATAGCCTGATGAGTAAAAGGCCCAGAACATTGTGCTGTGACCAAGAACTAGAGGCCACAATTTGCACTGCAACCCAGAACATGACTGTAACTGCAACTATGACTCACAGTAGTACCACCAATATCTCTTCTGCACCAGGAATTCACTTTGTAAAACCTATTACCCTCAAAATCATAAGGCTGTTCTACACCCTTGCCAGCAAAATGGATGTCCTGCCCAAAGCACATTTCCCCCCCTGGGGTCCACTTCTGATTTGGAGACTGGCCTGGGTGCTACTGGTTGGGGAACTTCCAAGGAAACTGGAGAGTAAGTATTTCCTCCAACATGAGAAGTGTTCCAGAGAAGCAGGCCAACCAGAAAACATGACAAAGGTCCATTGTAGTGTTTATCAACAGGAGATTGGCTAATAGGTAATTAATGTAACCATGCATGAGAATACTATGCAGCCCATGAACAGAATAAGGCAATTTTTAAAGTAATGACATGGGAGGATCTCCATGATATAATTAATATGTATTATGTTCTACCATCTGCATTTGAAAAGTTGCACATATTTATATAATTGTCTATGTATATAAATGTTTGGAAGGATACACAAGAAACATAACAATGGTTGCTTCTAGAAAATGAAAAAAGGAGACTAGGATGGGAGACTTACTGGTCTGAATTCTATAGTTGCCATGTGCACTTTTTGAAAATAAAAATGTTTGCCATATATTAAAAATATGGCCACTAAACATTTGATAAATTTTCTTCATTATAGAATGTTTAGAAATAAAACCAACAAACAGTGGGTATTGTAATCAAAACTGACAGCACAGATGCCACAGATGCTAATACTATCTCAGAATCACCAATCCCAACTTCTTCTGGGTTAAAGGTTGTCCATTTCACAACTAAAATTGTGAAACAATGTCTGTTTGTCCCATGAAATTGGCCTGCCTGGCTAGCACTTCCTCATGCAGCCAGCAGAGCTCTCCGAAGCTGTCAGTGACACTGAGGAGATAGAGAACTGTTAATAACTATTCCATCCCAGGAGGCCAGAATCGCTGTCTCCCATCCACCTTCCAAAGTCTGTGGGAAGGTTTCTGTGATTCTTGAAAGTGTGAGAAGTTGAGAAAGACCCATGTGATACTACTAGGCCAGTAGATCTCATAATAAAAATAACTTTATCTGCATGGGGTAAAATTCTTTAGCTGAGTTCTAGGTCTATCTAAGAATCACAGACATTTGACACCAGCTGAGTGAGATGCAAAACACTTTCAGCTGAATCATTTAGGATGCTTACAGCAGCATAAACAGAATGCCCAACTAAAGAGGCGCAAACAGTGAGGACATTCATTATTTTATAAAACAGAAATCTGGAGAAAAGATTCCAGAGCTGCCTAATTTGGAAGTTCAGCAATGTCAGAGCTCTGGCTCAGTCTTTCTGACTTTCTCATGACTCTTACTCCCCAGTGACAATATGACTGCTGCTGTTCCCAGCACCACATCTTCACATGAGATTACCGATGGCAGGAAGAATGAAGGACTTCTCACACTTCTCTCCTTTCTCTCTCTCTATTTTTAATCAGGGAGGAAAATCTTTCCCAAAGGCCCCCAGATTTCTCCTCAGATGCAATTGGTCCAACTTTGTTATATGCCCATCCCCAAACCAACCACTAGCAAGGAGAAAGGGATTGCCTCGTTTGTCTTAACCAGAGTTCATCCTTAGAACTTGGGGAGATAGGATTGCCTATTGGTTGTTTGTCTGAAATTTAGCTTTAATTGAATGTCCTATCTTTTTATTTGCTAAATCTGGCAACCAGACTGGGTGACACCCCCATCTTTCCTGAGTCTGTTGCCAGCCCATACTTAACAAAATCAGAGTTCCATTAACAAGAAAAGGCTAGTGCCTAAAAGCGGTGCCTACAAAAAACTTAATCAACAGTCGACCTAAGAAAGAAATGGAAAATCTTATTTGAGTCAATCTAAGGATTATAACCATGGAGACAGTCTTTTCCTTCCTTTTAATTATTAGTCTTTTGATAGAAAGTGTTAGGTGATCAAATATTTGATCCCTTGATGATGGTTGCTTACCTACCTGGGTCCATCATGTCCCTCAATGTCGGGTCTTAAATAGCCCAGCTTTTTCTTTCCTAATTTTAGAGTGTTGTTCTAGTAAGATGTCTGGCAAGGACTAACAGCCAATTCCAAGTTGTTCAATAGAACTTATGCCAGTTTTACCTTGCATGTACCTCGTGCATGACCATTAATTTAGAGAGAATTACAGATGTAATCAGTAGTTTCAAGTTGCTTAGGTTATCTAGTAGGAGTAGGTGATACACAGTGCAGAAGGCAAGAAACAATCACATTATAAATTATACAAATTATAATCAAAGTTGCCAGTAGGAGTAACAATGTCATTAGTAAAGTTTTAAGCCAAGATCCTTCTAAAGCAAACCACTTTCCTAATACTTTCCCTAAACTGGGAAGAGGGTCATTCAGAGCAGAAATTTGATTCTTCATAGGTGTCACAAGACGAGTTACATCAGAAGACACAATGGTTACAAAAATCCAACATTCAGTATGTATTATAGCCCAGATTCCCTCTTGGGAAGCGGTTAGACAATCAAGGCCATGTGATTCTGCAGGACCACTTTTCTCATCATGGAAACTTCTGAACTGAGCACGCTAACAGCTTGACTACTATCACACAAAGCTTACTGAGTGAGTTTTGCTGAAGCCTCTATTTGAGTAATGGTATCTTCTATTTCCAGTGAAGGAACAAATACCACAGCCAAATGATCATACCATTGGAAAACTGATGGAACCCAGCGTGCTTACATTAAAGGCAGATAGGCAAGGGCTGTTTCCAAGGCTACCCGTAAGTGAGCTTGAGCCTGAGGGAAATCAGTTGTGCATCTTTCTAAACAACCTGGGGAGAGCTAAGGCCATAAACATGTTCCATAAATCCACTGGGTCCTGTTAGGAACTACCCAATAGTTAACATCTAGTCAAAGGGGGCATTTATGGCCAAGTTCAGAACAGGTGTCATTAATTGGCAGGTAAGAGAGTCCCACTTACTGATATTGGTAGTAGCTTGCACAGTACTAGAGTTTCTTTCTTCTAAAATAAAATTTCTAAGGGCCATACAATTAGAGCCTTGGAAAGGAGAAACCCACCAAAGTCACCGAGCAGTACCAGACATAGGTAATTGGCCACAAACCCAGCAATCAGATTGACTTTTGAAACTTGCATACAATTGAGCCCAAGGAAGAAATACATTTGGTTCATTAGCAAAAGTGTGAGCAGTTATCAAAGTAATTAGCATACAGGACTAGTCCTGCATCTTGGTCAGCTATCTAACTTAGATATTGTCTTCTCATCCTGGTCTGGTAGTGCTGGCCTTACTTGAAGTCAGGTGTCAGAAACAGGAGTTGCAGCTCAGTCAGGAGAGGAGGACTAATATTGCCCTTCCAATATGGCTAAGAATCCTTTGTCTGATGTCTCTTCATTATGCATATTCTGGTTATAGGCCATAAGGTATCTGTTCAGAAACAAACTTAGAATGTGCTTTTAATGATCCAATTAAACTTTACAGTAATGTCACTTTTAGCAACAAGGAGCCATCTGGAAAGTGAGTCTTAGGCAGTAAACACAAAAAACCTCAAAGACAACACTAGAACTTAATATCCACTGACACAATTTTTTCCTCTGTAAAATTACCCTAATTTCTACCCATATAGCCAAATTAAGGCCAGTTTGTTTGAGAAATAAGTCTAATTTCAATAAAGTTGGCCTGATTATTTACTTAAGTGTAATTGATTCTTCTGGCTCTTTTAAATTGGCTATGCTGAAACTCTTTATAAGGAATCTCAAATTGAACTTTCAAAAGGCCTCTCAAGGCAAGGAAAGCCACACCAAGTGCTTGCCCTTAGATTCTGCCTGAGATATTTATAGATTTGGGTGGACTCCTCACTTCTCAAGGTCCCCAAAATATCTTGAGATTCCTGCATCTTTTAGGAGGCATTCTTTCTTATTCACCTGATAAGGCTGCTGGGAACTTGAGTTTCCAGTTTCTGGAGGGATTAGGTAGAGAGAAAAGATAAATGTTTCAATTCTACTTACAAAGGTATAATTTACCAAATTGCTGTAAATCATAATTGGCTTGAGGGGAAGGGTGTCTTTATATCTGGAAAATGATTAAAAACCAGTAATATTTCATGAACTTATTTACAAAACAGAAAGATTTAAAGACATAAAAAACAAATTTAGGATTACCAGAGGGGAAAGAGGGTGGTGGAGGGATAAATTAGGAGTTTGGGATTAGCAGATACAAAGCACTATATATAAAATAGATGTACAACAAGGTCCTACTGTATAGCGCAAGGAACTATATTCAATATCTTGTAATAAAACATAATGGAAAAGAATATACATATATTTGAATCACTTTGCTGTATGCCAGAAACTAACACAACATTGTAAATGAACTATACTTCCATTAAAAAAAACTTAGAAAAGCAAGAAAAAAACAAAAACCAGTCATAGTTCAGACAAAAAGCCCCCCATATTATAACCATATTCATTAGTTCACTCAGTCCTATGTAAGTAATTCTTGATCTTAATCTTCTGTTAACAGTTTTATGAAGCCACCATGTTTTCTATTAGAATTCTCTAATTTCTTACCCAGTACAGCAGAAACTATTTTTGTATAGACACACCATAAAATATAATTATTCCTAAAGAGTTCATCTAAAAAAACCTCTTATCTCATTTACATTTAATTTACTTAAATTTTTTATCATATTGTTTTTCTTGAAGATAAATTTTGTAACAGGAACAATAGGATCTTATTTTACTTCTAGTAAACTTAGGTACAATAAAAGTATTCAACTTAATGTTGATGACTCTAAAGACATATCTGTCTTAAACTAGCAAACTTAAATTCATTTTCATTCATTAAAAGTTAACCCTAGACCACAGGAAATTCATTTGGGGAAGTTTCTTTTATATTTCTGAGTGTTTATATAAGCACTTAATTTCCTTTAAGCCAATTAAATAGAGATCTTTTACAAATTAATTTTGGCAATACCACACATCTACCACACACACACATAGATACATACAAACATACAAACGGACACAAACAAAGACCCCATAATTTCCAATCCAAAAGTTCAGCCATGAGTCAGGTACAATAATATAAAACCCAACAGTTACAAAAGAAATTGGATTCAAATTGAGTTTCTGGCAGGTGGAAGAAATTAAAGCCACCTGTTTAGATTAATGGAGAAGACACCTAAGATTTGCCTTTGTCCTTGACAAGTCAAGTTCCAATTTACTTATCCCCCTTTTGGTTTTTCTTTTAATAAATTACAGTCCTGAAATTTGCATTTTAAAAAGATGGCCTAGATAAGAGTTCTTAGAGACCAGGTAGAACATCTCAGGTGCAGAGGAGAAAAGCAAGTTCCTCCTAAGAGGAACGTTTGTTCCCTTAAGGCCAGAATTTTTTTTAATTTACTTGCCTCTTAAGATAAATAGGGGAGGTTTGGGAGTGGTAAAAAGATTGTTGAGTTTTGAATTGTTTCTGGAGCCACACCTGTCCTGTAAAGACTAGGTCTGTAAAACAAGGACGGCTGGTTCTAATTCCTCAAAGAATTGCATGGCCACCTAAAGGGTATCAGAGGATTGATGCACGGGTATTTACTAAATGACTGTAATGGGATTCCCCTGAAGGGCCACTGCAGTCAGGAGGGTTCTCAGATGCTTCCCGTCAGGTTCTCAGTCACTTGAGGACACCTTGTGGCCAGAAGGAACAAATGTTCCTTATTCTTCGGAGCTGGATAATTCAGTCTCTTATTTCACAAGTAAATGGTCTATTCAGACCATATATCAACCTTTTTTTTTTCAACTTAAGCCAAATTTAACAAAAACTCAGCCACCTAAGTTTTCCCTAGGCCTACTTACTGCCCTAGGTCCCTCTAGGCCCCTACCTCGGAAATGCACTGGCGCCCCCTTAAGACTCCAAGCCTTAAGTAGAGACAGCTTGAATAAAATTTTTAGGACTGTTACTTAAAAACAATGAGATCCAGGTATCAGGAGAACTCACCCGAACACCTGAGGAGCACTGAGAAGCCTGTGGGCCTCAACAGGCCCGTGCTGGTACAGAGCACCGCTTCAGGGTAGACTCCAGGTGTCCTCTGGTGGGTATCTCTGATATCCTGCCAGCTACACCATGCATGTGGACAAAAAAATTAATCAATAGTTATTTCAGAAAGAAATGGAAAATTTTATTGGAGCCAAAGTGAGGATTATAACCTGGGAAACAGTCTTTCAGAAACTTTGAGGACCACTCCACCATTAGAGGTCTAAGCACAATTATGGGGACAAGAGGTTGTACATTAAATGGCATATTTACACAGTCCAGATCTGCACACATAAAGTGAGAGTGGGTCATCGTGACCCCTTACAAGATTAAGAAAAAAGCTTATCTTCTAAGGAGGTCTGGTTAATGCAGATGTACAACACATACTATAGGGGAGGGAGGAGGCCCAAATGGGAGAGAAAATTTTTATGTTTAAATTTTTCTGGTTTTACCATAAAATACGAATTTTATTTCATTAGTAGCAACCAACAACCTGCCCCGTTGCTTCACAAGATTTTCTGTAGCTTCAGTCAAGGAAGTCCTGGTTTGGCTCTCTGCTCCTCCCTCTTCAACCAACAGCCATGTCTTGTACACGCCTTGTACAGTGCCAGCCACAGCCCTGAGACTTGATGGTGGAGGTCAGACAGAGTAAACGGATTGGCCATATTGAGCCTGGTCACCAGGGATGCTCTTAATTCTGATGAACTGGATATTGTTGCCATCAATGACCCTTCACTGACCTCAACTACATGCTGTATATGTTTCGATATGAGTCCATCCATGGCAGGTGCAATGACACAGTCCAGGCTGAGAGCAGGAAGCTTGTCATCAATGGAAAGCCCATCTCCACCTTCCAGGAGTAAAGTCCCACCAGCATCAAACAGGGTGATGCTTGGTGCTGAACATGTTGTGGAGTGACTGGGGTCTTCACTACCTTGGAGAAGGCTGGAGCTCACTTGAAGGGTGGATCCAAAAGGGTTACTATCTTTGCCCTTCTGCTGATGACCCCATGTTTGCGATAGGCATGAACCATGAGAAGTATGGCCACTTCTTCAAGATTGTCAGCAATGCCTCCTGCACCGCCAACTGCTTGGACCCCTGGCCCAGGTCACCTATAACAACACTGGCATTGTGGAGGGACTCATGACCACAGTCCATGCCATCGCTGCCACCCAGAAGACCGTGGGTCTAATGGCCATGGGGCTGCCCAGAACATCATTCCTGCTTCTGTTAGTATTGCCAAGGCTGTGGGCAAGGTCATCCCTGAGCTGAATGGGAATGTCCTCACCCCCAATGTGTTATTCGTGGGTCTGATGGGGACACCTGGGAAGAACTGCCAAATATGATGACATTAAGAAGGTGCTGGAGGGCCACCTAAAGGGCATCCTGGGTTGTGCTGAGGACCAGGTTTATGCCTATGACTTTAACAGTGACAATCACTTTCAACGGTGGGGCTGGCATAGCCCTCAGCAACCACATTGTCAAGCTCATTTCCTGGTATGACAATGAATTTGTCTACAGCAACAGAGGAGTGGTCCTTATGGTCCACATGGCCTCCAAGGAATAAGAGCTCCCTGGACCACAAGCCCCAGTGAGAGAGCAAGAGGGAGAGAGAGGGCTCCAGCTGCTGGGAGTCCTTGCCCCAGATCTATCCCCCAACACAATGAGAATCTCCTGTTTCAGACGGTTTCCATCCCAAACCCCCTGAAGACAGTGAGGGGCTCAGGGAGCCCTATCTTGTCATGTACCATCAATAAAGTACACTGCATTCACCCTCCAAAAAAAGAAAGTCCTGGTTTACATGGCCCAGGGTTTTCTTGTGTGTGTGTGTGTGTGTGTATGTGTGTATGTGTGTGTGTGTGTGTGTGTGTGTGTGTGTGTGTTGGAGGGTGAGGGGAGTGGGGTGGGCAGGAGGAGATCTAAGATCATAGTTGCATAATATCACAGAATAAACCCCCAAATTTCAGGGTCAGCTGGCAAAGATGAACAGTGACAGATTTATTAAAATTAAGATGTGTATAGGGCACGTTACAACCTGTAATTTACACTTGTGTAAGCCAAAGTTTTAAAAGCCACCACCCGGTGTTCTTCAGCTTTGCCGTGGCATCTAAAGAAGAGAAAACACCAGCCCAGCTGCTTCCTGAGACCCTGGGGTTTTCTCTGTGTGGAAGATTTGAGTACTACTGCCATTTCAAATACCATGTGGGACTGAAGATAAAGGTGCCGTAGAAATGATGAGAGAGAACAGGAATATTTCCTATGGGACTCAGTGCCAATTTAACACTATTTTTATGCTTTTATGTAAGGGGATGATTAAGATGTCAGTAAAGAAAAGGCATTTCTGGGTCCTGATTATAAGTGTGACTACCAGGAGGCTACTCGTATACATACACAGACCCACAACTCCTTTGCAAGTCACCAGCTTAACACTATTAGCAGGCTTCCCTGACTCCCACAGCCCTATATAAAACCACTGGTTTGTCAGATTGTCATGAACTCTGGGCCACAGCCTGAGAAATTCTGGCTGTCAGACTGGAAATTGTGTGACAACCTTTTTAAAGTGTCTCCTCTGGGAGACAAAAATCCAATGGCTTGCAAGGAGATACTTACTGGAGATCATGTCTGATAAACATCTATGTTTTCTGAGTTTGGCCAGAGATAGACTTCAGAGATATATATATGTGTGTGCATATATCTGTGTACACACACACACACACACACACACATATTTAAGAAAAAATAATATCCTTTTCCCAAACTATATTTATGTTGTAGTCTTGATTGAAGAAGAGCTTGTGCAGGTAGGTAAACATGAAAGATTGAACTGTTTATCTATTCCCTCCCAAATCCCCACTGTAATAACAGTAAAGAAATGAAAAGATCATAAACTCAGAGTAAAAAGAAGGGAGAAATGAGGACAGGAGTCAAGAGATTTCAACACGATTTTGGAAAATGAAAGCAGAAGAATGAATGATATAACTGATTTAGGGGAATGGAGAGGCTTAAATGGAAGGGAGCTTGTGGGAGGGGCGCCGCAGACAGATGGGGGAGAGGAGGGCATCAATAAAGAGAAAGTCAGTAGGCCCAGCAGAACACAAGAAAGGGTCAGGAGTCAAAGGCTCAACCACTGATAACTCTGTATTTTTGCCTTTTCCAGAGTTTTACTTAAATAGAATCATGCAGTAGATGGCCTTTTAAACCTTGCTTAATACATTTAAAAGTCATCTGTGTTGAAATAGACTCAGAGACATAGAAAGCAAACTTACGGTTGGGGTCGGGCAGAAGTGGGTGGGAAGGGATAAATTGGGAGTGGGAGATTTGCAGATACTAACTACTACATATAAAGTAGATAAACAACAAGTTTCCACTGCAGAACACAGGGAACTATATTCAATGTCTTGTAGTAACCTATAATGAAAAAGAATATGAAAACGAATATATGTATGACTGAACTATTATCCTGTACACCAGAAATTGACACAATATTATAAACTGAGTATATGTCAATTTTAAAAAATGTCATCTGTGTTGTTGTAGGATCAGTGCTTTTTTCCTTCTAATTGCTAGCAATCCATTTTATAAATGTGCCACAATGTGTTGGATTGGTTCCAGGTTTTGGTCATTACAAACAAAGCTCCCATAAACATTTGTGTAGTGGTTTTCCAGGTTTTCTGTCAATATAGGATTCCATTTCACTTGAGTAAATACCTAGAAGTGAGGTTCTGGGTCCTGTGAAATCCTCTGAATAATGTGATTATTTTGCTGCTGTTTTAGCAAGCAACCAATCCAGCGAGATTCAGGTCACAAGTATTGTCTCACCTTCTGTGAGAAGCTCAGTTTTCAAAGACTTTGTTGTGCTGTTTGGGTCTGCCCCTTCATGTACTACTTGGGGATTGGTCTAGGACATGGATGTTGATTTATATTTATGTTGTAGCTCCATTCCTAAAGCTTTGTATGCTTCTAGGGGTGAGCCTGAGACTAGTGTTGATTCATAGACCAAATTAGAGAGCCCCTTCTCCAGTTCTCTCTACTGAGAGATTTCCACATCACAAATCAATTGATTGCGTGGCTTCTCGTGCCCTGTCATAGCTTGTTGTGAATGATGAGAATGATGCCAAATTCTGGCGCTACAAATATTTGATGACGCATTTCACTTTAATCTCCACCCCCCTGCTCTGCCTCTTGGGTTATCCACAACCATTGTGTTCACACATTTGCATGAAATAAATACACTGTCATTCTGTTGCCAGGAGGATTCCCATTGACGAAATGTTTGGGAAATGTGTTGTTAACGTCCTGTACAAGGGCTGACAAACAGCCACTGCACCATATTATTTTTTCTGGCACTTTAGATACTCTGTAATCACCCTTTTGATGTTTAAAAAATTTCCTGCCAATTAATTTTTTTCTAAAATAGGAGGTAATGCCAGGATACAGACACACAAAATGTTTTTGCAATTGTACATGTAGGATTCAGTAGCCCTAAGGGTGCATTTCAAAACTTTTGGACATTTTTTAAAAAAAGCAGTATTCTACCTTTATCAAGAAAAATAATTTGCCTTTTATCATGAACAATAATTTGCCTTTTATCATATCTAATGCTTCTCTGTTTCATAACTATCTTTGCTTGGTTCAGCTTCCCAAACTGAGCAGTCATTAAGCACAGAGTCTTTTAAGATGTCAAAACTGGCCTTTGGTGCCACATCCAACATTCAAATAAGAATCCCTGTGCCTTTTTTTTTTCCAGGTAAAATTAATTTTAATAATATACTCTCTTCAACTTAACATAGCCAAACTGTTATCATTTCAACCTGTATTCAATATAAAAATTAATAATGAGGCATTTTATTTTTTTATACTAAGGTTTTGCTATCTGGTGAGTATTTTATTTATTTATTTATTTTTATTGAAGTACAGTCATTTTACAATGTTGCATTAATTTCTGCAGTACAGCATAGTGATTCATTTATATGTGTATATATATTCCTTTTCATATTCTTTTTCATTATAGGCCATTACAAGGTATTGAATACAGTTCCCAGTGCCATACAGTAGGACCTTGTTGTTTATCTATTTTTATATTTAGTAGTTAGTATCTGCAAATTCCGAACTCCCAATTTATCTTTTTGCCATCCCCTTTCACCCGTGGTAACCAGAGATTTGTTTTCTATGTCTGTGAGTCTGGCTCTGTTTTGTAAATAAGTTCATTTGTGTCTTTTTTTTTTTAAAGAAGAATTCTTGTACCTTGATCACATTCTTGCCACCTGTAATTTCATACTTCTGTGAACTGGGGCAACAGGAACAAATATGAAAGTGTTCCTCTGTTGAGAGTTTGTGAGTCCATTTAAACAAATACATCACTAGAAATAAAACTACATAGCAGCCATAGGGACAGTCATTATCTCACTTAAGATATCTGGGGGCTAGGTGGTCCAAGGTCAGCTTAGAGCCTTGATAAGGTCATTACAGATCTGATCGACCAATAAGTCCATCCTTCTGCCTTGCCATCCTTAGCATGTTGGTGATGCTTCTACTTGGGGTTTCAAGATGGCTGCAGCAATTCCAGACAATGCACGAAGACATAACTTCATCCAGTGAAGAGGAAAAGGGGATGATTCTCCCTATGCATCTCTTTAACTTAGAATTGACACAAAAACTTCTGAATGCATCATTGTAAGACAATGAATATTTTCTATTACTGATTATATTAATAATTCTTTGGCAAAAGGAAGGCGAAGCCAGCAAAATAAAATGGCAAACCGTTTTGGCAAACAACAAAATCCAGAAACTTAAGTAGCTGAGGTTCAGATCCAAGACTGGCTGCTACTTTCAAGATAATTTTTGAGCAAGTCTTGGAGATTGATAGCTGCTCTGTACCAGGGATAATATGAAATTTTTGGAGGCCCAATGTCTACAAGAAAGTTCTTATAAATAACACTGAAATACATTTTTATGATTTAAAGAAAAAGAACAAGAAGAAAAGAAGATATTGAAAAGGTAAAGAGATAAAAATTTCACAACAGAATTTCTTTCCTGAATGGCAATCTACACAGTTCACCCTGGTTGGATATACAACCAACGTAACAATATAACATAACTTCTAGAGTGATGAAGTGGTCTGTATTTTCTGTAAGGATCACAGTGATTCCTGCTGGGAGCACATAGACGGGGTTATACAACATGTGACCTTTGTGTCTGCCTTCTTTCACTTAGCATAATGTGTTCAAGGTTCATTTGTGTTGTAGCATGTATGGGTACTTCATTCCTTTTCATTGTCAAGTAATATTTCATTTTGTAGATATACCACATTTTATTTATCCATCCGTCAGTTGGTGGACATATGGGTTGTTTCCACTTTTGGGCTATTATGAATGAAGCAGCTATGAATGTTCATGTACAGGTTTATATTTGAACACTAGTTTCCAGTTCTTTTGGATACATACCAAGGAGTGGAATTGTTGGGTTATATCCTAATTCTGTTTAACTTTTTGAAGAACCACCAAGTTTTTTTCACAATGGTTGCATCATTTTACATTCCCACCAGCAATGTATGAGGGTTCGTATCTTCACTTCTTCACCAGCATTTGTTATTTTCTGTTTTTTTTTTTTTTTTAATTATGGCCATCCTATGTAGGTATGACGTGGTACTGACTTGCATTTCCCCAAAGACTAATGATGTTAATTATCGTTTGGGTATTTGGTTTGAATATTTTCTTTCTAGCAACTAAGTCATTCAACAGATGCCAGTGCTTCTGGTGAAGATGGTGATTGAAACAGATGATAGTTTAGCTGGTGCCCTAGTAAAAATTTGAGTCTGTACATAGCCAATTCATGGATCAGTGTAGAGCATTCAAATAGATTAACATATGCCTAGTGATACTCTTGCCTGTCATTGTAAATGTCATTTCAGGACATTATGATCATCTCTGAAGGGTACAGGACTCAAGTGTAACTCAGGATCCATACGACATGCTTATAATAATGCCCTATCTCCCTCTGAAGATGAAACACATTTGAGTTCCTTAAGCCAATGCATAGAAAAGTTTTACTTAAGACACTCTTTGGACCATCGTTCTTTGTTTCTCTTTTAAAAAATAAGTAATAAATTCATATGGTTCAAAAGCCAAATAATCTTAAGAAGAGTACTTTAAAAGATTCACCCATCCACTCCAGTTCCCCCTCCATCAAGTAACTGCTTTTCATTGTTTTACATGTGTGTGTTTCCTTATGTAAATACAAATAGAAATCATATATGTTCTGGGAGCATAAAATACATGCTGTTTTGTACGTTGTGCTCATTTCTCTCTATCTCAGAGATCTTTTCATATTAATGTCACAGCAATATATGAGACCTGTTTTCCCATGAGCATGCTGCGAAACTTGGATTTTTTATCAACATGATAGTTGAAAATTTCACTGTAGTTTTAGTCTTTATTTCTCTTTATTATTAATGTGCAGCTATCTCTTTATATGTTAAAGGGCATCTGATTCCCTTTCCTGAGACCTATCTGTTCATATTCTTTCCCTGTCTTTCTATTGGGTTATTGGTCTTTTTCTTATTAATTTCTAGGAGCTCTTTGGATGTTAGTGACATCACCATGTCCACAACTTGAACTGTAAATACTCTTGTCCAATTTGTCATTTGCCTTTTGATTTTGCTTCTGGTGACTTTTGCCTTGCTAATTTTCTCCATGCTACTTTTACATTTAGAAGTAGAGCAGCGGAGGAGAAGCCAGGAAGGAAACTGAGAAGGAATAGTTGGTTAGGGAACCTAGAAAAGAAAAGTGTTCCAAGAAGGACGAGGTTGTCTAAAGGGTCAAATGATACTGAAAAATAAAAACCACACTAAGATGAGGCCATAGAAATGAACACTGGATTTGGCAAAAGGGGGCTATTTCAGAGGTGGACATGGACACCTGGCTGGAGCGAGTAAATGAGGAAAAACAATGGAGAGTATTTTTTAAAAGTTTTGTTATGTGGTGCGGCAGAGAAATGTAGTGGATGGGGGATACAGGGTCAAGGGAGGTTTTTTTAGTGGAAGATGCTATACTAGAGAGAATTTATAGTCTGATATAAATGGGAGAAATGATCCAGTGGTGAGAAAAAAAGTAAGGATGCAGAAGGAGGCTGGTGGAATACTTTTAGGAGGGGGGCCCTTTAGAAGGGTGAGTGGGTGGGATCCAGGCCCACATAGAGGACAAGCTTCATCCATTGTGAGCGTGGGCACAGTTGGGAAATTGGTAGGTGTGGTCGATGGAGGGCTTCCAGCCTCAGTGCTCTTGTTTTCTCATGAAGTATCTGGCAAAGGCCAGCTGAGAAGTCTCTAGTGGAAAAAAAGAGATGGGAAATAAATGTGTTAGAATGTGGGAAAGGGAACATATGAGGGAAGGTTGCCACAGTGCTGAGTGCCCATTTGAGAATTATGGTGAGCATTTCAAGAGAGGCCGGGAGCACAGTTGTGGTTTCACCTCCAGCTGTGACAGTACACGGTCAGGATGTTGTCAAGCCAAAACAATGGAGGGGGAGGGGGCAAGGGAGAAGGTATTAGCAAGGGAGCAATTGTAATAATGAACATGGAATCTGAGATGAGTGAAGAGGAAGCAGAAGGACCTGAGGGAAGATGGTTAGTAAGACAGAAGGTGGTAGATAAATCAGAAGTCTCAGTAAGGTTGAAGAAATACTGGACTGCAAGCACTAGCCTGAGTGAGATGGGAGGAGAGCAGATAGGGATCAAAATATCAAATCAGAATGCTTGAAAAAGAGATTTTGGAGACAGTGCAGTTATTGGTGATGATAAGGTAAAAAGTATGACTGTAGGAGTGTGTGGCCGCAGCGAGGGAATAGTAAATTGCATAAATTGAGGAGATCAGGAGCTGAGATCCCAAGATGTTGGATAATGCCTCTGGGCAGAACCAAAGGTTGGCATCTAGAATGTATATATCAGGAAAATCTCATGAGAATATTTTGGCTTAAAGTATAAGTTAAAATAGATTTTTGACTAAACGCCTGTATTCTGTTTTATTTAGACACAGATTTAAATAGTGGGAACTATGGAGATATGTATTTAAGTGGGTTAGGAAAATTATATACCATGAGGTTATTTTGGGGTGGAGAGCAGGTGGAATGGTTTTATAATAATTCATAAAGCCTACTAGGGGAAGAACGCTGAAAGATCATGGCCCATTAAGGTTTTCAGCTCATGTTGTTTGCTCACAAATGATACAACCTTCTTGTTCGTTTGCTGAGCAAGCTGTGCACATACGTTTACAACCTGGTTAAAAAATCAGTCCTTACAGTGATGTTATTAAACACACACAATACACAATGGTGGCCATAGTAACAGCAAGGCAACTCTGGAGTCTGATGCTCTCAAATTCAGTTTCCTCAGCAACTTTTATGAGCAGAGTCATGAACACTTTAGGAAAGATGCTATTTTCCCATACACATTCACAGGAGCAAAAAAAACATCCAGCCAGATAGTGTTCATAAGGGTTGTTGTGACCTTCGTTGTCCTCTTTGGCTCTGGGTGATTGCTGTGACCATGTCAAGACACCATCAACAATCAACCAAGCAAGGCCATGAGGACCTGTGAACTGTGTCACAGCTCTCAGCTTCCTATTTAAAAGAGGAGAGATGTTCAATGCATTTCTGTTCAGGAGGCAGGTCAGATGCCAAAAGAATTGACATTTGGCTGTAGTGTAGTTTAAGGTCCAGTTGGGAACACAAAAACCATACCATTTATTTTTAACAGAGAGAATGGATTATGGAGACTGCAAAAGCCAAAGGGAAGGGCCCAGGAAACATAGAGGTGGCACCAGAAGGAAGCCCCTGGACACGTGGTGGTTAATAAAGGTAGGAGGTGGGAGTTACAGGATTCCAGTAGCTGGGAGGAGGTGGAACTCAGAACTCAGAGAAAGTAGTACTGGACAGTTGGTGCAGTTAAGGCGTATTTAGAGACATAATAAAGGCTGGTTCTGAGAAAGGGAAAAAGCTGGAAACTCAAACCAAGTGCAACTGCCGGGAAAAAAATCTTTTGCCACCTCACTCAGGTTAAGAAAACAAATCACAAGAAACTACTCCCTTCTCTCTCCTCCCAACTTGCAGACTTCTAGCACTCCCTACTGGTGGAACCTAACAAGGTGCCAGCTGGCAAAGAAATATGGTTTGCAGAAGTCCAGTCCCAGCAGCCATGGGGCATGAATACAAGTTTCCGGTTTGGGGCCATCACAGATAATGCTGCTTTGAGCATTCGTGTACATATCTTTTGATGTCCTCTGTGCACTCATATTTTGGGAGCATATATCTAGGTGTGTACTTGCTGGATTTAATAGATACAGATATTAACCATCTGGTTAATGTGTAGTGGTATCTTTTGATTTCAATTTGCATATTTCTAATTACTATTGAAGTTGACTATCTTTGATCACTTGGATATCTTCTTTAGAAAGGTGCCCAATCAAGTCTCTAGCCCATTTTCAATCAGACGGTCAGTCTTCCTTTTTCCTTTGTGGGGTTTATTAAGTATATTCTTGATACAGGCCCTTTTGATTATATGTATATTCTCTCCCAGTCTGTGAACTTGCTTTTTTCACTCTCTCAATGGCATCTTGCGATAAATAGATGTTTCTAATTTTACGTAGTATAATTTATCAGTTTTTTCCTCTAGGGTTAGTGCTGTTTGTGTCTTCTTTAAGAAATAGCTCCTTATTCCAGGGCCATGAAGATCTCTTATATTCTTCTTTTTCTATTTTTCATCTGTTTGTCCACAGGTACTGAATTCTAGTAATTTCTTCAGATCTATTTTCTGACTTGTTCTGTTTTCAGCAGTTGCTAATCATCCACTGGGTTTCTAATTGAAATACTATATTTTTAATTTCTAGAAATTCTATATTTCCCCCCAATTCTACCTGATCATGTTTGACAGTTTATTCTTCTGTATTACCTTTTCAAAGTACTCTATATTTCTTTAAACATATTAAACACATTTAATGTATATCCTGTACCTAAAAATTACAATATCCACAGTCATTGCAAGTGTGATTCTACCACTTGCAAGTTCAGTGTTTTCTGCTATCACTGATTTTGGTGGCACATTTCCTTCTGACTTTTAGAATTATTTGTTATGAGCTTAAGTCTGTTGGAATTTTATCCATGGGAATCCTTCAAAGCCTGGTTTAAAGTATGTTCTTCAAGAGAAGAATTGTACTTGCTTCTGCATCGAAACACTACTAAATGGAGGTTACTTAAATAAAATTGGGGAATTTTGGGGTCCCCCAAATTTTAAGGGCTTAAATATCTGTAGGAGACTCCCTCCCTCACCTCCTGCACCAAGCCAAGACCTACTGGGACAAGTACTGTCTTCTTTCCTTTGTTCACTGAGGATGTTTGGGGATCCCAACAGAGGGTGACAGTCTTTGATCCAACTTCCCATTTTGTACGGTTCCTGGGCCTTGTCTCTTGTCCCCAGATTTGGCTTTTTAAAACTCTGGCCTTTGGCACCAGAAATCTGCAGATGCCACCAAGGCCATACTGGCTTCAGTGCTGGCTTACCAATTTTGGTTTTATACTTTCTTATCCCTTCTCTTATTCCTTTCCCTTACTTCTCTGCAAGCCCAGCAATGCATTTTAAAACATTTTATGGTGCAGTTATTATGGAAAACAGTATGGAGATTCCTTTAAAAACTAAAAATAGACTTACCGTATGATCCAGTAATCCACTCCTGGGCATATATCTGGAGGAAACTCTAATTCGAAAAGATACATGCACTCCAACGTTCATAGCAGCATTATTTACAATAGCCAAGACATGGAAGCAACCTAAATGTCCATGGACAGACAGATGACTGGATAAAGAAGTTGTGGTATATATATATACTCTTCAGCCATAAAAAAGAATAAAATAATGACATATGCAGCAACATGGATGGACCTGGAGGTTGTCATACTGAAGAAAGCCAGAAAGAGAAAGAAAAATGCAATATCATTTATATGTGGAATCTAAAAAAGAAGACACAAATGAACTTATTTACAAAACAGAAACAGACTCACAGACATAAAACACACTTAAAGTTACCAGCAGGGTATGGTAGGGTGGAGGGATTAATTGAGAGTTTGGGATTTGCAGATACTAACTCCTATATATAAAATAGATAAACAAGGTTCTACTGAATAGCATAGGGAGCTATATTCAATGTCTTGTAATAACCTATAATGAAAAATAATATGAAAAGGAATATATATATATATATATATATATATATATATATATATATATATATATATATATATATATATATATATATATAACTGAAACATTATGCTGAAACCCCAGAAATTAACACAACATTGTAAACTGACTATAATTCAGTAAAAAATTATGAAAAATAAAACATTAGAAAATTCATCCATCATTTTGATTGTTCCATACTAGGAAGATTTCCTTGTACATTTAGTCCACTATGTTGTCAGATACGGAAGTCCAATAATTTTTCTAAGAAAATATGTCAGTCATGCAGGAGCCCCATAGGGCAGGTGATTTCTACTTCAGCAGTCAGCAAAGTTTTACAAACCCAAGTTTTCTCTTTCCTGCTGTTTCTTCTTGTTTGTTTAGGGTGTCTCAGGAGACATTCCTGTAAATTGCATGCTTGGGCACAAACAGAATGAAAGTTCCATAAGGACAGCAATTATTGCACCTGGTTGTGAGAGGACCATCCAGGACCATATTAGGCTGGGAGAAAAATAATGACTTTGGGAGAACAGATCCCCTCAAATGATACCCTTCTGTCAAGATCAGAGCCATCTTCTTTCACAGTTTTGCAATTTAGGAAGACCTAGGAGTTGCTTCAAACTAGATGATCTTCCTGACTGAGGATGTAAATTTACTTGAAGAGTCTGTTAAAGAAGCCAGAGGGGAAATTTCAACAAAGATGCTTTGTCAATTTAGGTCTTTGTGGGCGACTTCTAGACAATTTCAACTCTGACTTTGTACAGAGATCATCCTTGAAACGCTTTAAAGAAAAAAAAAATCCTTCAGTAAAGATGGTGGGAAGAAAGCCCCACCAATCTGTGTCTTCTTAAGCTGGAAAGAACACTTTTTTCCTTCTCAAAGGGCTTTTGGAGGAGCAACTTAGGATTTTTACTGTTCCTGGGAGGGTACTGGTGGCTCCCACTTCTTTTAGTATGCAGGAGACCAGCCCCTTTCCATTCTTGGTCTTAAATAAGCATGGCATTAAAAACACTCCATCACTTCACAGATAGTGTTTCTAGCAGCTGCTTTTTGCAATATTAAAATCTCTTCTACAAAGAGATGCTGCCTTTCAAAAAAAGGCTATTGAGGCTTCTCCCCCAGCGCCCCGCTTCCATGGCACATGTATGACAGGATCCCCATGAAAACCTGTTTACCCTAAGTCCTGTAGTCATCAAAACACAGCCTAGAATTTCATAATTTTTTAGTAGCACCATTTTCCCCCCATGTAGAGTTCCACCTTTCAAAGGCACAAGCAAGTGTTCATTTTCTAGTAATGTACAAGAATAATGACTGTCTGAGTCAAAGGCATATTTTTATGACGACCTTCCAAAAGCAAAATCGGTCTCCCTTGTCTGCCCTTATGTCCAGGGAAATGGTGGTGTCAGCATGTTGTTGCCAATAGTCACCTGGGAAGACTGGTCAAAAGGACCCTCACCTCCTCGGCCAGTTGGTGGAATACTACCACTGTGTTGGAGGCACATTAAGCCAGCCCTGGCCTGTGAAGGAAGAGGAGCTTTGCTGACCAGCACTTCCCATGTCTGGCAGCCCTCCCAGTGTCAGGGCCAATGGCCTCTTGTGATAAGGCATAGCCCTTCTCGGCAGCCTTGGCACATGCCCACACGTCAGCAGCTCGAGCTGAGCTTTGCTTCAACTTCTGGTTTATGCGACTGCACTTCTCAGAGCATATCACATCTTGACAGTTTTACATTCACCTGGCTCCCTCCCCAAGCCCTAGTCAAAGTGTGCCTCTGTAGAGAGAGTGTACCTGTCCCAGGGCTCTGCCAGCCACCGTATAGTTGGCTGTGGTTTCTGGGATGTGTAATACAGAATCTATTTTCATCTGACTTGGACCCAGCCCAGAGGTTCTGACCCATTGAAACCTTGACAGAACTGCTGTTATTTAGATGAGCCTGATTTTACCAATGTGTTTTCCTCCTCCCAGCATCCTGAATGTGGAAGAGTGTTCTTATTCCCATAATTTGACAATTTGTCATTTTTTCCAGGTTAAAAAACACTCAATCACCTTTGCCCTTTTATAACTTTTCAGCTAATTCAACTGGTCCTTAGTTCCCGCTCTGTCCCCACGATCTCACCAGTGGCTGGTGGTCAGCTCCTCTGACTTTTCAGCTCCTCCTGTCGGTTACACGCACTCTTGCCACTCCTGCCCTGGGCAGTTGAGGTGGTCCCTTGTGCTTTGTGTCACTGCTCAGCAGCTGGCCCTAGCTGTGATGGGGCTGGGGGCAGGGGGCTCCTCTCCCAACCTGAGGCTGGGGAGGCAGAGCCCCCAGAGAGGGAAAGTTCCTGTCCTCCTTTTCCCAGTGTCTCCAGCAGCCAGTCCAGGGGTAGGGGAGTAGGAAACCCCCAGGCTCAACAAAGTGGAGATAGATACCCACTCCTGGGGTTTCTCATCATCAAAGCAGGAGCCGTGGTGGTTCTTTTGGAGGCCACATGCTGGCCAGAGCACAGAGAACTATGGAACCCAGCAGGATAGGGGTGGGCGCAGGTAACTGTTCACCAATGAGGTGGTATGGGATGGGTGCCCAGAGAAACAAGGACCAGCGAGATGAGGGAGAGAGTTCAGGGGATCTAGAGTCTGGAGTCTGGAGCTCAGGGAATCCTGGGCTCCTGGGCATCTGGAACAGTCAGACTTCTTGGCTGAGATCTAGGAGGTGGATGGGGGTGGGGGTTCGGAGCACCGAGACCAAATGGCTGCAGGGTGGGCACTGGTTGCACAGTTGGAGCCTCAGGGGTGCTTTGTCTTCAGGGGGAATGCGGGGCCGGACCCTGAACCCTCAGACCATTTACCCAGTGTTGCCAAGACTCCTTGCCCTCCTGCCCCTGTCCTGTCAGAAGCGATTGCACTGCAAAACCCGCAGCCAGGTAGGACCTCTGTCATCCAGATGGCCCCTCCCTTCCCTCTCAGACTCCTGCTGGGCCTTTGGTGGGGGTTCCCTCCCTTCCCTTTTCTGTCTCCTCCCCAGCCCCCCTTTCTCTGATGACTGGCCTGAGTCTAGGCCATCCTGCAGCAGCTGCCCTGGCTCCTTCCCACAGGGGAGCGGGGGCTTGGTGGGCAGGAGGGTCTTGGCCCCAAGAAGCAGGGGGGCCCAGAGCTGCTGGCCTTTCCTCTCCCTGCCCGCCCCTGTGCTCACCTCCGGGTTTGCAGGATTGCTTCTCACTTCCTCCCCACTGCCCCTCGCTGGTCTCCTTTCTGTCAGGACAAAGCAGGGTTGCCTTTCCTGCATGAACTCCCGCACCACCCCTTTGCCTCATGTTCACCCCACTGCTCCCTTTGCTCTGTGTTCCCCAGGACCTGTCTGTGGACACCACTGCATTTCCGGAGAAGATGAGTAACAGGGTGCTGAGGGGCAGCAGGGACAAGGAGGCTATGGCAGTGGCTGAGGAAGGCTCAGCCCACCAGGGCATCAGCCCCACCTTCATCCTCTAGGCGACCTCACTGTGATCGGGCTTCAGGACTTGGGCCTCTGTCCACACTCTGCCAGGCACACCCCTTTCACCCCAAGCCCGTTGTCTCTCAAAGGCCAGGACGGATTCACTGTGTCTGCCCCAGGCAGAGGGTAAAGCTGTCACACACAGGGGTGTAGGGATGGGGTTAGCGCTTTACTGACCATTGTTAATCTATTCCAGAGCAGAGATTCTAAACATTTTTGGTCTCAGGACACCTTTACATTCTTTTTTTTTTTTTAATGGAGGTACAGGGGGATTAAACCCAGGACCTCACACATGCTAAGCATGCACTTAACCACCGAGCTATACCCACCCTCCAGGGGCCCTTTACATTCTTAGAAAAGTAGAGCTCTGAAAAGCTTTTGCTTATGTGGGTTATTTCTACCAATATTTACCATATTAGAAATTAAATAGGGACTTTAAAAATGTTCATTTAAAAATAACATTAATTAACCCACTATATGTGAATATACATAACATTTCAATGAAAAATAATTATTTTCCATATTGGAAAATATTTAGCGAGCAGAGTGGCATTGTTTTACCTTTTTGCAAATATCTTTCATGTCTGTTGTAACTGACAGCTGGATTCTCCTATCTGCTTGTGTATTCAATCTGTTGCTGCAATATCACATGGCATAAGGAAAATTCCATTACATTCATGAGGGAGTAAGAGTGAAAAAGGCAAATAGCATCTTGTATTACGAAAATAGTTTTGGCCACTTACAGCACAGTTTCCCAGACCACACTTTGCATATCTCTGATCCGTCAGCAAACTTTTTCTGTAAAGGGCCAGGATTCCTTCACAGGAACTCAGTAATTATTTTAGGCTTTACAGTCTGTTGCAGCTATTTAACCCAGCCGTTGTATCAGGAAAGTAGCCATAGACTGTATGTAAACAAATAGGTGTGACTGTTCTGCAATGAAAACTTATTTACAAAATCAGGGGCTGGATTTGGCCCAGTGGCCATAGTTTGCCAACCCCTAATCTCGAACATCATGCTTACAGGGGCCCTGGGTTTAGGCTTGTGCCACAAAAGGGAGAGAACAGTGCCGTCTGACTCATCCCAGTCTGGCTCCTTCTAGAGGAAGAGAAAAGGAATTTCTCGGATAAGACTAGATTTTCTATTTCTCATACTCTGGTTCCCAATTTGGTGAAATCTGCAATCTCCACCTTAATACTTAGACATCCCTTGGCCAGCTCTGCTTCTCCCATAGGCCATTTGAGCCTCTGCCCTGTGATTCTGCTGCTCCTCAGAAAGCACACGCACATCCAGCCCCCAGGGAGCTGTCCTTGCCATCACTGCCTCCACCCTCACCTCAAGTCCGCCTTGAGTCACGGGCACCTGGGGATGGGGTGGGTGGTACAAGATACCCAAGTCGACCAGCCATCTTTCTCACTCCTGAGCCAGGCTACCTGATGTCTTTTGTCATCTGGGCTCCTGTTTCCTTTTGGAGTGTCATAGCCCTGTTCCCAGGGTCTCCCAGTAAGAGGATGTTTTTCTTCCTCTGCTGCAGAGGAAGAGGGGGTTACTCCTGATTCTGGCTCATTTATGAATCCAAGTCTCCAACCTGACATTTCCTCTGGTTATTCCCAGTCATCCCCTAGTCCTTCCTTTGGCTCTGCCTGCCCCCTTGCATCCCTTTTGCTCCCTGGCCTGACTGTGCTGGGCACTGTCTGGCTAGAAGAGATGGCCTCTGGACTCCATGGGGACTGGCCAGAGCTCTAAGGAAAGCAGCTTTGCCTGGAAAGATCTAGAGGCTAAGTCTGCCTCTAGACTTGTAATGATGGCACTTGTCCTTCCCAGCCCTCCACCAGCTGCCTCCTTCTTTGGCCCTCCTTGTCTTCTCTACCAGGGTAATGTGGTCCCTCCACCAAAGGATCTGATATTACTAGGCAGAAGCTGGCGTCTAGTGGGGTGGGTAGAGCAAGCTCCAAACCCAAGACTCCTGAGTTATCAGGAGAAACCCCATGCTGTGGGGTGACCTCAGTGCATACCCAAAGCCAGCCTTCCCAGTTCCATCCCTGGTCTCAGCCCAGGAGGAAATTCATCTGCTCCTTTTTGAAAGATGCTCACACTTAACAAGGAAGATACTGTTATTTGGCTTTAAAAATAGAACACTTGAGCTGGACTTTTATGGTCTTGTGAAGAACACTGTGCTCATGGCCACCCACACCTGGTCTCTGCCCTGCCTGGCCCCATCCAGCTGCCCAGAAGCAGCTCTGCACAAGCTCTCCAGGCCCCTCAGCAGAAACTTGGTAGATTTACGTGTTTGGCCTTGGCTAAGGCCTTCTCCCCATGGCTCTGAGCCACAGTCCGGCTGCTCTCCCACATCCCGTGCAGCCGCGGCTGGGACGTTCTGTGTCTCCCTTTCTCCCTCCACCCCAACTTGCTGAGTCACCCCCTCGGCCCCTTTCCCCTGCTGCCCTGGCCAGGCCTGTGGAGGAATAGCAGCTCCTCACAGGAGAACCCAGACCCCCAGCCGCTCCCAGTTGACCCAGAACCTTGTTTATTCTCATAATATCAATGGTGGCTCCAAGGGCTGCTCCTACTGGGACACTAGTTGGCCTGGCCCATGCCCTTCCACTCTGAGGCACTGAAGTTTAGTGACAAGGTGAGTCCTCCTTCTGCACTTCAGGTGCCTGATCTAAAGCCACATCTGATCTGGAAAGTTACTTTCCATATGTATAGACTCTGATTTTTCCTCAAACTATTTCTTCAAGATCAGAGATAAATTTCATTAAAGCACTATCAGATTTCTGGCACCCTGTGGTAGGACTTAGGGAGAGCCTGGGAGGACAGTGTCTGCAGGGAGGAGCTGGCCCCAGGCAGCTCATTTGTAGACAGAGTGTAGAAATAACTCCTGAGCCAGTGAGGCCTTAGGCCAAAATCATACAAGGATCCTGGTGAACCCAGGCCTATCTTGTTTGTCCTGGAGGTTAGGTTTCTAACATAATGCAAAGTGAAGAGTGTAATTATTATCCCCTGGAAAAGATACACGTTCTCCTTCTAAGGTCCTTCGAGGATATAACTGAGTCTATCAGAATCCTTCCTATGCTAGGCCTTCAGGTGCTCCCTGGTTCAGTTAAGGTAGAGCTGCCTCTGGGGTAAGATGTCATGCTAGGCAGCTTGGATTATGTGGAAGTTTCTCGGGATCCTGGAATGTAAGGAATGTAAGCTTGATGGCTTTACCTGTAAATATAACTCATATCAAAAGAATGGAAGGGTACAGGGTCCAGAGAGGGAGAAAATGTAATGATGAGGGGACAGCTGGAGAGACCGTAATGCAGATACAAGATTCCTAAATTCCTCCCTGCCTCTCTGACATCAGGTAAGCATCTTGCAGTGCAGTAACAAAGCATATTCCCTTCTTCAGTTTCCCCTCTGCCTATGTGACCCCGACTGAGGTCTGTTCACATTCACAGCTGCCAAGAGCTTGTTTGGCCCCTGGCTTTCCCATCAGCACCCGCGGCTGCTGCCAGCCCAAGTTCCTACCCCTGTCCCTGGGCAGCAGTGTCTGTCCTCTTGGAATCTCCAGAGGGTCTGTGGGAGCCTGAGGGGAGAAAAGCAAGGAATGGTGCCCTGACTCAACTTCCAACCCAATCAAACCCTTTCCTCTCCCACTTCCCTTGTAATTGCCACAGAAGAGGCACTGGGGAATAACCCCCCTGGGGACAAGATGAGGATCTGCTCTTTAGTCCTCCTGAAGTGCCCACCGCTTCGCCTGGCCTGTGTGCTGGAACCTGGGAGCCGAGCTCGAGTGATCCGATGGGTGAGAGTCAAAATGAACTGACAGAGAATCCAGGTCCCTAAGCTCGGGTCACAGTCCAGGAGAAAAGGGCAACTGTGATGATCACTTGTCAGCAGATGCTGGTGAGACAGGCCTGGTGGGAAGAAGAGCATTTGCCTCTCCAGAGACTTGGGGCCCAGCCTCTGCCTCCTTTGCTCTTTGTCCCGAGGTGGCGGCTGTGGTGGAGTCCAGGCCAGAGCATCCCAGGCCTCCGGCATAGAGGCGAGATCGCATTGGCCACTTCTGCAAGACACGGGGAGGGAACGTGAGACATGCGCAGTAGGGCAGCCCCTCATAGTCCTTGGCGTCCAAAACTCCTCCTTTCCTAGCCTCCCTTCCTGGGACCCTCCCCTGCCAGGGCTGCTCCAATGACAGTGGTCTCAGGCTCACCACCACTCAAGGTCTCACACATTCTCCTGACCACTTGAACCTGTCTGAGAGGCGCAGGAGGAGCTGTCTGAGGAGAGCAACGGCACCCCATGGTGGGGAGGGAGGTGGCCAGCAGGGCTGGCAGCAGCCAGGGGCTAGGCAGTGGAGAGGGCAGCAGAGATGGGGCAGGGAGAGTCTCCTCCTGACACTGAATAGGACTGACCTCTTCTCTTGCCCAGCACCCAGCCCAAGTGCCTCTGGCCCCAGACATTAGTGCTGCCTGCTCCCTCTAAGCAGGGCACCTCCCAGGATTGTCTATCCTTCCAGCAGGAGCATGGGCAGTCCCAGAAAACTCCAGGTTTACTCTGCCCTGAGGTCTACCCTCCTCTTGACAGCCCTCCACCTGGGCCACTGGTCTTGGTTAGCTGCCCCACCCTACCAAGCTGCCAGAGTTCTAGATCAAGCCGGGCTCTCATTTATTCATTCTTCAACATTTTTATCCATCACCCACTCCATGCAAGGGCCTTACCTTGGCCACCATCTTACAGCTAAGGAAACAACTATGCCACTCCAGGACCCTGCACCAGGTGCCACCACTGGCATTTCAGAGTTGCCCCTTTTAGTCTCAAATTCTTGCATTTTAGTTGTATTTGTATGAAAGGAAAAAAAATTTCAAGACATTTTAAAACCATGATGTTTAAGGGAGAGAGATGGTGAAAAGTAGCCTCCTTAAAAATAAAATTGTCCTCACAAGGCAAAGATGGCCCTTTATAATAGTTACACTCTGTAATCAGCAACTTACAGTGCTGCCCCCCCTCCACCTCCTCCTGGGGCCTGCTTAGTGGCTATGAGCCCAGGGTCTGAAGTCACATACTCTGAGATTCAAACTGCATTCAGCCACTTAACCTCCCTAAACTTTGTTTTCCTTATCTGTAAAGTAATCCTCATTTAGTCTTTATGTGGATTAAAAGATAAAAATGCACTAAAGCACATAGTCTAGCTCCTGGCATAATTTTAGCCCCCAAGTAGTGTTAGCTGTTATTGAGATGATTATTGTTAATCATACTTTTCCTTTGTGATCTCATTTCATACACTGGAAGCAAAGTTAAAACTCACATTATCTTCCTTTTCACGTATAATAAAACTGAGGTTCAGGAAAGGTAGGCTGCAGGCAGGTAAGTGGTGGGTGCAGGAAGCCCCACCTCCCCCAGCCCCAACCCCTTTCCTACCCAGCTTGGTTGCTTCCAGAGAGATGCTTCCTTAGACTTTTGTTCTTCCAGAAGGGGCTCCTGAGACAGAAGTCTGGAGGACACCAAGGTACTGTATGATGGGGTGATGCTCCCTGGAATCTAGGAATCTCCTAGGTGTTTCCTTTCCTTTCCCAGGCCCCAGCCCTGGAACTGCCACCTTTTCTCCTCTACCACTAAGTGCCCCAGAGCCTTGGGGCCTTTAAGAATTTCCCTCCTCTTGAGGAACCACATACTCATGAAGTCATTTTCAATAGCCACCCGCATCGCACCCCATGAGAAACACAGAGTCAGTGCAGTCCCAAGAGCCAGCCTCAGCTCCTCCTTCTGAAACAGCAGGAAGCACTCGGCCCCAACATCAGCTCTGCCCAGGGCAGGGGGCCTGAGTCCAGCATCCCCCATCCCAAACTCCCTTTCCCAAGGCCCTTGGCCTATGACCTACCTTGAGAGGGTGTAAGTAACGGAGTCCACGCAGGAAGGGTGGCCAGGCAGGGCCAGGCATCTCATGGCCAAGCATGCGGGTGAGGTGGGCTATGTAGCTGGTGGCCAGCACCAGCACATCCAACTTGGACAGCTTGGTGTCAGGCGGCACGGCAGGCAGAGTGGCCTGCAGGGCCAGGAAGGCCTGGCGCAGCGTCCTCACCCGACTCCGCTCCCGCGCAGCATTCTCAGGACTGGCCTCGCTCTGCACAGAGGACACCAGGTGAGTGGGTCTGATGCATCTCCATTGTCCCTGGATGCTAAGAGCATCCTAGGGCGAGGTCTCCTGCCAGAGTAGTAGCACACAGGACAGCAGGGACCCGAGAGCCTTAGAGCTTTGTCCCCTCTTTGCTCTCAGGCCAGCCCCACTTTACAGCAGAGGAAATGGAGAGGAGGCCTTGCCTGGGCTCATAACTGGCTCCTATTCTCTTTCTCATCTTCCACTGTGTTTCCCCCTAGCCCTTGTTCCATCCACACCTGAGTATGAATCCTACTTATCAGGATGCCCTGGGGACACAAGGCACATGTAGCTACACTCTGCTCTGTAGGTCTGACCCTGGACCCAGCCAGCTCTGGAGATGAGAAGGCAGCTGTGCTGAAGAGCACCAAAACACTCTGGCCCTGCCGCTGACCACTGCTCTGGAACCTTAGGAAACTCACATCCTCCAGGCCTCAGTTTCCTCGAGAGAAATGAGTTGGGCCAGCTCTCTGACCCACACTCTGGTTAAGACGAGCTCTAATTTATCCCAACCACCCAAGCATGGAGACTTGGAGTGGAAGCGGCCAGTGTCCCCTCTCTGGGGCAGGACAGTAACAGTGAGTGAGGCTTGGCCATCAGAGGTGACATCGCATCCCCTCCAACCCCTTCCTCCCCCAGCTCCCTCTTCAGGTCTGGTGTTTCCTTACCCGGCCACGAGCCAGGCTCCTGGCCCTGGCCCCTCGCGGGCTAGGCGCAGCTCTGCTCCATCTTTGGTGGCTCCAGCCGGTCTCTTCCCACAGGTCCTGCCCTGTCCTGTTCAGGCGGCTCCTCTTCCTGTCAGTGCCTGCTAGCAACCGTGGCGTGGCCCTGGCTGGGCTCGGCCCCACTGCTGGCATGGCCAGTGCCTCTCCAGCCTCCCTCTGTGACATGCCACACCCTGCGCTGTGGTGCTGCAGCCCCAGGACAGGAACACAGTGGCTGAGGAGCCCTTGGGCTCACATTAGCCGGGGCAGGCTGGTCATCCTGCCAGCAACGTTTATATCTGAGGGAGCTAGCGCTAGCTCAGTCCTGCTCCGCTCCTTGCTCTGGGAAAACCGCCCACCCGGCACAGCCCCCACGAAAAGCCTCCTGACTGCCTCCCAACCGGCCAAGGGGTGGGGGTGCTGGATGCTGGGAGTGGCCAAGCCCTGGGAGGAGGCCCCTGCTGAAGAAGGCAGGAGGATGGTGGGAAGGGAGCTCCCTTCCAGGAGCCTGCCTGACCCTGACCGTAGTCCTGGGGTAGACCTGTAACTTCAGCACTGGGGCTACAGTCCATGGAAGGGCCCTGAGCTTCCTTCTCTGTGTCAGAAGCTGGCCTGTGCACATCACTGAAAAGAACTTTCCTCCCCCTGTCAGTGAACACGACCTCCAGCCACAGGGCTCTACTCCCCATCCCCCAACCATGCCTCCTATTTCCAACCCAGTGCTTCTACTTTTACCTTTCTGTCCCCCTGGAAGACCTTCCTCCAGCCCTGCCAGGGGAAAGGCTGCCCATCCTTTGGGTTATGCTTAAAGGATCTGTGAGGATTTCTTCAAACCCCACAGAGTCCAGGACCCACATCTCCCAGTTTGATTGGTGCCCCAATTTATGCGCAACCACATCCTGGCTAGCTTCCTAAAAGCTCAGTGTTCTTAGATCACTACATGCCAGGCACTGTGCTAAGTATTAATATGTATTATCTTATTATCTCATTTCTCAAATTATGTATTATCTTATTTCTCAAATTAACCTTTTGAGAAAAAAAGACTTGTATCATTATTTCACAGATGGGAAAACTGAGGTATCAGGAGGTGAAATAACTTGCTCAATGTCAAACATCTAGTAAGTGATGGAGGTGGATGAAAGTCCAGGCAGTCAGTTGGACTTGGAAGGCTGCCCTTCACCCTATGCTGTTCTGTCTCGGGTGGATTACTTAACACATCTATCCCTGTGCTAGAAGTGAGGTCTTTGAAGGCAAGGACCAGGATGTTTGCTGAGCTCCACTGGACCCTCCACACAGCTAGTTAGGAAGAGGCAAGTTGAAGGGACAGAAAGCCTGCCACAGTTGCCCGCTCTCCTTCAGGAACAGTCACTCATTCTTCTCCTAGTGCTTCAGGTGCTGTAGAAATGCCCTGGAAGTTTCACTACTTCCAGCCCCAAATGGGAGTCCTCTTTTATTATTTTTCAGTCTCCATTATGTCTCCAGATACTTCCCCTTTTTTTTGTCCTGTATTTCATTTGCACCCAACTCTTTTCTGTTCTTGTTCAACGTTGCCAGAAAAATACCTAGATTATCAATCTTTTCAAAGACCAGACTTTGTCTTTATTTCAATATTCTATATCTTCGAAAATTATTTATTTATTAGAAAATTATGATAAAATGTACCATTTTAGCCATTTTAAAGTATACAGTTCAGTGGCATTCACACTGTTGAGCAAACATCACTGCCATCCATCCAAGGAATATTTTTCATATTGTAAAACTGAAATTCTGTACTCACCAAACAATAACTCCCCCTTCCCCCAACCCCTATACCACTGAACTTTCTGTCTCTAAGAAGTTGACTATTCTAAGTATCCCATATGAGTAGAATCATGCAGTATTTGTCCTTTTGTGACTGTGATTTATTTCACTTAGCATGTCCAAAAGGTTCATCCATGTTGCAGCACACATCAGAACTGTCTTCCTTTTTAAGGCTGAATAATATTCCATTGTATGTATTTATCACATTTTGTTTATCCATTCATCTATTGAAGGACATTGGGTTGTTTCTACCTTTGCACTATTTTGAATAATGCTGCCATGAACATGAGTGTACAAATATCTCTTTGAGACCCTGCTTTTGATTCTTTTGAGTATATGCCCAGAAATGAAATTGCTGGATTATAATTCTATTCTTAATTTTTCAAGGGACTGCCATACTATTTTTCATTGTAGCTGCAGCATTTTACATACTGTCAGCTGTGTACAAGAGTTCCAATTTCTCCACATCCTCTGCAACACTTGTTATTGTCTGTTTTGTTTTTGTTTCATAATTGCTATCCTAATGAGTGTGAATCGATATTCTTTTAAAGCGTCCTCCATTTCACTAATTTTTAAGCCTTATCATTTTAATTTTCTTCCTTCTTACTTCTTCAGTTTTGCCTTACTATTCATTTTCCAACTTCTGGAGAAGAAAGCTGGGTTGGTTTGTCTTTAAAGTGTATTGTAATTTGCTAAATGATAAAAAGAACAACAGAACAAGAAGACATAATCATCATAAACTTTTTTTTATAAACATATTTTTGTACCTAATAATATAGCCTCAAAAATACATCAAGCATCAACTGACAGAAATGCAGGAAGAAATAGATAAATCAACAATTATAGTTGATTTTAACATGCCCCTTTCAGAAACTGATAGATTAAGCGGAGATACATAAGCAGAGATACTTTTTGTTTGTTTGTTTATTTGTTTTTGGTGGGGGAGGTAATTAGGTTTATTTCTTTATTTTTAGAGGAGCTACTGGGGATCCAACCCACGACCTCATACATGCTAAGCATGAGCTCTACCACTTAAGCTATACCCTCCCCCTAGATTCTAATTAATACACTTAAGTATTAAATATATTCCAAAGTAGAGGATAAACAGTGGATAGCCCTGGAGAGAGCAAAAATAGGAAGAGTGTCAAGGCCAATTTTAAAATTTTACTCTGTACACATGTGCATTGTTTGGATTTTATGTAATGGAATTTGTGTATTGTTTTTATACTTCAAAGAACAGTAAGTGCTAAAAGGCAAAAAAGCAGTCATGGTTCAACTGGCTGGCTCACAGTTTTCCCCCACAATACTCTGTCAAAGCCTTGATGAAATCAATATCCATAGGGATTATTTTAATTCCCAGGCTAGAAAACCCATTTACAAAGTAGGAAATAAGAGTAATGTGAGAAGTACTTAAAGACTATGCTTAGGCACAAACAAGCACTTGGGAATAAGGTAAAATGCATTGCAGAACTGCAAAGGCAACTCACTGTACGTTCGAGTGTAGGTATGCAAACTTTAATACCGGTCTAGCAAGTCTCCATAGTAGCTGGTTTGAGGGAATGTGTTGATCAACTTTGGAAAAGTAAGAAGAGTCACAGAGACAAATTCGATGATACTCATCCCAGCACTGTTCAGAAAAGATAGAGCTTGGCCCAACAGACTTTGAGTATTTCTGTTGAGATGAGTGAAACCAACTCTCTTCGCTTGGTGCTCTCAGGCAATCAATTTATTAAATTGCACAATTTTTCTTGTTCTGAAACCATGTTTCTAGCCTCCTTCTGACTCCTAGGCAGTTCTGTCTACATGATTTGAGACTATTGATGATTTTGAAAGTGGTAAGTCAATCCCTACAACTATGACTTCTCATGGTAAATCAATTATGTGGATTCTGATTACATTTTGACCTTCCAAATACACTGTAGAGGGTTAGAATATGCTAATTATCGCCTGTCTGTGTGAAATACTTTTTTAGAGTAAATTTATGAATTGGCATTCTGGCACTGACTACAGGCTGTGTGTTTTAGTTGGCATGTTCAAGAGCACGTTTCTTATCCTGGAAAGTGAAAGGTCAGATATAACTGCCTTCCCTGATGACACAGCATATATGCCACTTCTGGACGGTTGCCTGTTCTCTACAGATTGTTTTACTTGAACCGACTCTGGCCATTGTGACCATCCATTTCCTAAGAGCTCCTTTCTAAGAGCTCACATACATTCTTCTTAATAATAGAGAGTAAAATTTTCCTGGCAGGCAACTAGAAATTTGACTGATTTGAGATTCTAGAATTTATCTTTTTTCCCTTTTTGAATATTTACCTATTTCTGTTGTCTGACACCTCTCTTATAATCAGGATTTCTCCAAGAACACTCAAAGTAGTTCTGTAAGCAGCCCCTTCCTGCCATATTATAATGTAGAACCTAAACAGAAAAGAAAGAAAAAGAAAAGGGCAAATGTAAAGTTTTTTTAGTTAAATCAATTTACTCATTCATTCATCCTCTCAACAAACACTTGTGGATTTCTGGAAAGAGCTTGCTATAGAGCATTTGAAAGAAACAGAACACCGTGTTCTTGTCCAGTGTTCTTCTCCACTACTTCTTGGAAAAAGTGTATGTTAGATCACACCTACAACAGGAAACAGCTAGCAGAACAGAAAACAACTGCATTACAATATCATGTTCCCAACTTGGATGCCAAATGCTTAGAGTGTTTCCATTTGCTTGGTCAGTAAAGTTTTATTAATCACATAGTAATTAACACAAAGCAAGGGAGAAAGTGGCTAGTGTAAACTGACATTACTATAGAAATTTTTTTTGAACAGTAATCTTCAGACTGGGGCCCTCATACCCTTAGGGGAAGAAGAATATTTTCCAAAAGGATTCAAGTTCTAGGGTGACCAATTATCCCAGTTTATCTGAAACAGTTTTGGTTTTAGCACTGAAAGTCCCGCATCTCAGGGACCCCTCAGTCCCTAAGGCTGGATCTCAACTTCCATATTACCTCCTTCCTAAAACTGATATGCCTGAGATTTTGCCTGGTTCTGCTTTCCCACCACCCATCTTTTCATAAGAACCCTCTGTCACTTTATAGTAGCCATACTTCTTACTCAGTCCTAATTTTATTATGATGACTTGCCCTGGGGTGAAAAAAACCTCCAGGGCACCAAAAAAGGGAGACAATTAGAAATGCTGAAATGGGCAAAGCCTCCTTTAATCTAAGCATCACAGACTCTTGAAAAAGCACGTCACCTTTCACTTATATACTGTGATGGCTAATTTTTTACGTCAGTCTGACTGGGCCAAGAGGTGCCCAGATATTTGGTTAAACATTATTCTGGGTGTGCCTTTGAGGATGATTCCAGATGAGATTAACATCTGAATCAGCAGACTAATATGCAAATTGCTCTCTCTAATGTGAGTGGGCCTTGTCCAATTCATGGAAGGCCTGAATAGAACAAAATGGTGGAGTAAAGGAGAATTTACCCTCTCTGCCTGTCTTCAAGCTAGGACATCTGTCTTCTCCTGCCTTTGGACTCAGACTTGGACTGGAACTTATACCATTGGCTCTCCTGGTCTCTAGCTTGCTGACTGTGAACCTTGGGACTTTGTATACTCCCTCACTGCATGAGCCAATTCCTTATAACAAATTTCTCTCTCTCTCTCACATATATATATGTGTGTGTGTATATATGTATACATATACATACACACACACATACACACACACATATACCATATATGTATATGGTATATAGATATACTCAACCATACACCAACAAAAGTAGATAACTTAGATGAAACAATTTCTTAGGAAGATACCAATAGCATATATCTATATCTAGATAGATCTAGACACAGACACAGACACAGACACAGACAGATATATCCCATTGGTTTGTTTCTCTGAAGAACCCAGACTAATACATATATATTTCTGTTAAGGGCAAATCCTGACATTGGAAACAAGGTATTTTGTCCCTCTCTGGGATAGTCTGAATTCAGATTTACTGTGGAATGGAGAAGAGGTGGTATTAGAAATTTTAATTTAATGACCTTGACTCTTCATCCCTTGGGAGCTGTCTAAGGAAGCCTTGCTTCTGAAGGGAGAGAGTCCTGAGAGCCTCACTGAAGACTGCAGGGCCTCCTTTCATCTAAGAAACAAGCTTATAGAAAGGCTTATGTCTGGTCTATCAATCTTTCTTAAATTTACAGTATTCAACAATTAGGCAGAAAACCAAAAAATATACAGAAGATTCAACCAATGCGATAAACTGACTAAATTGAACAGACATCAAAGAACACTCAACAACAACAGAATATACATTATTCTGAAGTGTGCATGAAACATTTTCCAAAATAGATCATATGTTAGGGCATAAAAAAAAGCCTCTGAAGATTTAAAAAGATAAATTTCCTGCAAAGTATGTTCTCCAACCACAATGGAATTAAGTTAGAAATCAACAAAAGAATAAATCTAGGAAATTCACAAATGTATAGAAATTAAACAACATACTTCCAAATAATCAGTATGTCAAAGAAGAAATTGCAAGGGAAATTAGAAAATACTTTAAGATTAATGAAAACAGAAAAACAATGCAGCAAAACTTATGGGATGCAGCTAAAGCAGTAAGAAAGAGGGAGAATTTATAGCTATAAACGTCTATATATAAAAAACAATAAAAATCTCAAACCAATAACCTACTTACCTTAGGAAACCAGAAAGGGAAGAATAAACTAAACTCAGAGCAAGCAGAAGGAAAGAAATAATGAAGATTAGAGCAAAAATAAATAAAATAGAGAATAGAAAAACATTGGAGAAAGTGAAAAAAAAGTTGGTTCTAAGATCAACAAAATTGGAAAACTTTATCTAGGTTGACCAAGAGAAAAAGAGGACTCAAATTACTAAAATAAATGAAAAAGGGAACATTCTTATTGACCATACATAAAGAAAAAGGATTAAAGGGGAATACTATAAACAACTATATGCCAACAAAAATAGATAACTTAGAGGAAAAGACAATTTCCTAGAAAAACACAAACTACCAAAATTGACTCAAGAAGATACAGAAAATCTGGGAAAAAATACTGTCAGAGATTGAATTAGTAATATAAAAACCTCCCACAAGAAAAGCCCAGACTCAGACAGCTTCACTGGTGAATTCTACCAAATATTGAGATAAAAATGAGTATCAGTCCTTCATAAATTGTTCCAACAAATGGAACAGGAGGGAACACGTCCCAACTCATTCTATGATGCCCAGTTTTACGGAGATACTAAAACTAGACATCACAGGAAAACTACAGACCAATATCCCTTACAAATAAAGACAGAAAATTCCTCAACAAAATACAAACAGAATCCAGCAACATGTAAAAAGAATTATACATCATGTCCCAGTGGAAATGGAGAGTTTGCTTAACACTCGAAAATGAATTGCTGTTTAACACACTACATTAATAAAATAAAGGACAACAACCATATGATCACTCAACAAATGAATAAAAAGTGTTTGACAGAATCCAATATCCTTTTATGATCAGACCGTTCAGTAAATTCCCTCAACCTGATAAAGAGTATCTATGAAAAACCCACAGCTAACACTAGATTTAGTGGTGAATGCTTTCTCCCTAAGATCAGGAACACAACAAGGATGTCCACTCTCATCTTTTATTCAATGTTCTTCTTCTATCAAGGCAAGTAGGCAAGAAAAAGAAACCAGCATCCAGATTGGAAAGGAAGGACATTTATGGTTTTGGTAAGCAAGGTAATACCTCTCCTAAATGTCCATGTTTTAGTCCCTGTAACCTGTGAAAATATTAGGTTACATGGGAAGGGTAAATTAAGGTTGCTAATCAGCTGACTTTAGGATAAATTGTCCTGGATTGGGCCCAATGTAATCACAAGTGTAGTTAAAAATTGAAAGGGTTCGCTGCCCTCTCTCTCTCTCCTTCTTTGGAGACAGCCCGCACTCTGTCTATGGAGTGTGTACCTACTTTTACTCTAATCTGAGCACCCAACCCCCATACCTTGTGGCCTTTCTCTTGCCTTTCGGTGTCTCTCTCTAAATAAATCTACCTTTATTCAAAAAAAAAAAATTGAAAAGGGAGGCAGAGTTGTTTAGAGCCACAAGAATGATCATGGAGATACAATGATGATGGCTTTGAAGATTGAGGAGAGGGACCACAAACCAAGGAATGTGCACAACCTTCAGAAGCTGGAAGAGGCAAGATAATGAATTCTCCCTTAGAGCCTTCAGAAAGGAACACAGCCCTGCCAACATCTTGATTTTAGCCCAGTGAGACCCATGTTGGACTTCTAATCTACAGAACTGTAAGATAATATATTTGTATTGTGTCAAGCCACTAAGTATGAGGTAATTTGTTACAGGGGCAATAGGAAACTTAAACAATGGCCAACAGATTTTTGACAAGGATACCATGACAATTCAGTGGGGAAAAAACAGTCTCTTCAACAAATGGTGTTGGGACAACTGGATATTTACATGCAAAAGAATGAAGTTGGACCCCTTCAACCACATTCAAAATTTAACTCAAAGTGGATCATAGATGTAATTTTAACAGGTAAAAACTACAAAAGTCTCAGAAGAAAACAGAGCAAATCTATGTGACCTAACTAAAAGATAGGCTAAAGATTTGAACAGATATTTCTCCAAAGAAGATAAACAAATAGCCAACATGCACATGAAAGGACACTCAACATCATTAGCCATTAAGAGAATGTAAATCAAAATCACAATATTATACTATTTCACACCTAACTAGTTTTGCGAAAATCAAAAAGACAGACAGTAACATGTGTTGGTGAGGATAGGAAAACTTGGACCCCTCATACCTTGCTGGTGGGATTGAAAAATGGTACAGATGATTTGGAAGACAGTTTGGCAGTTCTTCAAAGTGTTAAATATAGACTTATCATGTGATTCAGGAATTCTACTCCTAGGTATCTACTCAAGATCAATGAAAACGTATGTCTGTACAAAACTTGTACAAGAATGTTCACAGCAGCATTGTTCATAATTGCCAAAAAAGTAAAAAAAAAAAAAAAAGTCCACCAATTGATAAACGGGAAAATAAAATATGGCACATCTATATAAAGGAATTTTATTTGCAATAAAAAGAAATAAAGTAACGATAAATGCTACATGAATGAAACTTGAATATATTATGCTAAGTGAAAGAAGTCAGACACGAAAGGCCATGTATTGTATGATTCCACTCATGAAATGTGTAAAATAGGCAAATCCATAGAAACAAAGTAGATTTGTAGTTTCCAGGGACTGGCGAGGGTGGGGGGGAATGAAGAGTGACTATGGGTATGAGATTTCTTTTCCTGGGTATAACTATGTCCTAAAATTAGATTGCGGTGATGGTTGTACAACCCTGTGAGGATACTGCACACTTTAAGTGGGTGGATTGCATGGTACATGAATTACATCTCAATAGAGCTATTGATAAAATAGCTATTAAAATATGAACACATATATATATGCATGACTGGGACATTGTGCTGTACACCAGAGATTGACACATTGTAATTGACTGTACTTCAATAATAAAAAAAAAAAGAAAGAAAATAGCTATTAAAAACATATAAGCATATAAGGTGTGGAGCGTAAGTCAGTGCTCAGAAAACAAATGAAAACCAACAGTTGAAGGGAGTGTCCAGCCCAAACAGGCTGTATGGCTGGGGAGACCCCTGGCTGGAGGAGGTGGTGGGAGGTTTAAAGTATATGGGCAGAGAGCAGAGGTGGGGACTAGGCCCTGAAGGGGAGACTTGGGTGCCCCAAAGAATTTTGCTTGCTTCAGTTTTGTCAAGGGCCAGCCTCAGGATGATCTCTGAAAGAAGGTCCCAGAGCCTTGAGGAGAAGAGTATGTGATGTCAGCACCTGACCTTTGTGACACAGGCACTGGATTCCAGGGAGTACTGACCCCAGGAAATGGGGCTCCCAGCTCCCAAGTGGGGCGGCAACACCACCCCTTAGACAAAGTCCTTGACTTCTAGGCTTTCACCAGCTGGCCCCACTGCTGCTGCTGATCGTGATAAGCCATCTTGGCTGGGGCCAGGCTAAGCCAGGGGACATTAGCATTAGGGACCACAGGGATTAGGGCAACCAGAGTGCCAGGAAACCAGGATGCTTGCAGAATCTTTGTTTCAGATTTAGGAGAACAAAAGTCCGTAACAGAAGACCTCCTCCTGGCTGAAGGAGGACAGAGGGCAAGACTCGGACAGAAATCTGGGTCAGAGTGAGTTTAGGGTGACAGATGCTGGGGGCAGGGATGAACTTATCCATCATTTGTTGACTCTGTTCCTCTCTCTCCCAGGTCCCCGTGTCGCTGAAGTGCCTTCAGAAACACAGCTCAGAGGGACCCTCATTGGTAAGAGCTCACAGCGCCAGAACACTCGCTATTTCTAGTCCCATCTCAGCCTCCATCCCCCAAGCCCCCTCCTCTAACTCTATCCAACCCATCCTACCCTCCCTCCTTCCCTATTCCTCCCCTCCTAACTTTCACCTTCCCTGGAGCATTTTGTCAGCTCTTCTGACCCCAGAGGTGATATTTAAGTTCTTGGTGAAACAGCCTGCATGGTACATTAGGCAGAGCCAGAAACAGACCCATTCTCTCAATATCTTGAGCTCTGTTTTTTTCTCCACAGATCCTAAGGGCTGTGTCATCCTCCCTGGCCTACCCAGATAATTGCTGCTGTCCCTCAGCTCCCAAGAGGCAGTTCTGATTCTCCATCCTCTACATCCCTCATCAATGGCCGACTGCAAAGGAGTGAGAGGCCAAATTTAGAGCCAAGCTCCTGCCTAAACACCCAGAGAGCCTGGTGCTACAGGGCTTGGTGTCTCCTTGGCCTCACACCAACAGCCACACCAACACCAGGCTGGAGCCACATTCTGTGCACAGAGGGCCTTGATTTGTCACCCACTTCTGGCCTCAGAGTTATCGGTCCTGCCTCTGCCAGGTCTCTAATCTCTGCTCTTGACACTCCAGTCTCTTCTGGACTCAAGGCAATGTTGCCTCAAAACAAGGATCAGGCGCTGCTACAGAACACAGCACCCCCTGGGCAGCCCCCTCAGGGCCCCTCACAACTTGTGGACTCCCTTCCTCGCAACCTACAACCTCTGCCTCCCCAACAATCACTCCGTCCCACCCACCCCCCTTGCTCCCCTCCCTCACGGTCCCACTCTGCGGGCTCCCATTTCTACTCTTCTGACTCAAATTCTGACTTTCTCCTACATCCCTTCTCCTCTCTCCCAAGTTCCCCCACTTTCTTTCATCAGAATTACCTCTCTCTCTCCCTGCCACGGTCTTCCTCACCTTCCCACTGGCTATATCCCTCTCCCACTCTCACTCACTCCTCTTCTCCCTCTCAGCCGCAGAACTCCTCTCTCCTGGTCTCCGGTTGCCAGTCTCCTTCCCATCCCGAAGACCTGCCTAGCTCTGCCCTCACCTCCCCCAGCTCCAGCCTACCTTCTGGTGAGGTCAGCTCTAACAGCCAGACATGGCACTCGCATCAGTACAGGGACCTCGGGTCCCTTGGGGTGGAGGGGGGATGCGTGGCAAGCGAGAGGGACCCTGCAGAGTTCAGGGACCCAGGAGCCTTGGCCCAGGTCCTGGTGGTCCATTTGGGGCACCACCGCATCGCCCGCGACCTGCAGCTACTGCTTTTGCAGCGCCTGTGGCTAGGCAGACCCGGCCAGGCCCCAGTTGTGGAGTATCCTGTATGCCTGGTGTGTCTCCGGCCCCGCAGCCCCTCTTGCCCCATCCCCAAGTACAGGACTGGACCCAAACTGCTTGCTTTCCCCCAGCTGCTGCCCTGTGCACAGGACCAGGAATCCGGACCACTCCGCATAGGCATTGGCTTTGGTCTCCGCCTGTCTCGGGGCCAGGCCAGGGCCTTGCATCTGTTGCCAGAAAGAAGGCTGGGGGAAGTAGGGCCTCAGAACGAGGCTTCTCAGGCCCGTGGGTGTCAAATCCAGGCACCTCAGGCCCCAGCAGCTCGAACCCCAGCAGCCCAGGCCCAGGCAGATCAAGACCCAGGCACATCCTCACAGATTGGGAGCCTTAGGTCTGTAGGTCTTCAATCACCAAACTCCACAGGCTGTTCAGGTTCTCCAACTCAGGCACCAAAACAGTTCACTGTCTCCCTGAAGCCCAGGCCTTCCTCTGCTCCAAAGAAGTCTGCCTCTCTAGAACCCATTCCCCGAAAGTCACTACCCTAGTTTCAGAGCCACGAAGGCTCCCTGGAGCACCTCCTCCAAACCCCACCATCCCTGCTAGGCCCCAGATCTCGGGGAGCCCCCGAGACACTCTGAAGGGCTGGCTGGCTGGAGGTCAGGTGTGTTCTCCAGCCCTGAACCCTGGGAGCCCCTTGTGGAGTCTGTTCTCTCCTGGCTGAAGAGGACCAAGGGCACCTGAGGCCCCACTTAGCCTTCAGTGTATCCAATAAAGCCTGACCCTGTGAAACTTGTGCTTGTGTCTTACTGAGCAGACACAGTGGGTGGTTGTACCTTCAGGAGGACTGGAACCCAACAAAGAGAGTCAAAAGAAACAGAATGGCCATGTATCTGAGGAGGGCAAAGGACTCAGAAGGCCTGAGCACCTGAGATGTGCAGAGGGCCCTGCCAGGCCCTTCACACATTTAATTCAATTCGGTGGGACAGATAATGGCATCCCCAGAGATGAAGCCACCAGGCCCCTTCCTCTGGCCACACCTTAGATTAATAAGGATGCATGCTGATGCATGCCAGGGGAGCAGCAGGAGGTGTCTCCTTGGAGGGAAGGGCATGACTAGCGTTCACTTGCAGAGAAACATGGGGTCCTCCTGAGACAGGAGCGGGCAGGGCACAGCCATTCAAGGAATGATACAGCAACTAACATCAAAATGGTGGAGGATTCAACCCTCTAGTAGGCCTTGAGGCTCAAGATGGTGGGAGATTTGACTTCTAGTAGAACTTGAGCTTCATTATATGCCCATTGTAATATACTAGCATGGTGAATAACATGCCAGCAGGCGCCATGACAGTCCCAGGGCTAGCCACAAGAGGTCAGAGTGGGAAATGGCCAACTTACTGGGAATCCCAGCCCCTTCCCCAGGCTAGTCAAGACTTGTCCTTCCACTTATTAGCATATGAGGCCACTGAGCCCATAAAAACAGGCAACACAACTTGCGGCCACTGCCCTGTCTCTCCCACTTTAGAGATGGCCTGCACTCTATGGAGTGTGTACCTACTTATACTCTAATCTGAGCACCCAACCCCCACACCTCATGGCCTTTCTCTTGCCTTTCGATGTATCTCTCTAAATAAATCTACCTTTACCCAACTGTGGCTTGCTCCTGAATTCTTTCCTGCCTGAAGCCAAGGACCCACACTTGGCAGGGCACGTCCCAGGGGCTCATCCAAAGCCTGGGACACAGCCCTCCTCACGCCCCGCATCCGTTTTTCCTGCATCACTCCTATAGGACACCAGAAATCTAAGGACCCCCTCAGAAGGATGGGGTGTCAGGCAGAGACCTGCCCTGTCTTGGGGTTCCAGTTGCCTCCTTGAGTGTATCAGAGGGGAGCAGCCCCCACCCACAAACCCTGAGGCGCAGGATTAGGTGCGGGGCCTTGACAATGGCCAACTAACTCCCACCTGTGCACAGAGGACAGGTGTTAATTGTTAAGGTAAGAAGTGTTTTTTTTCCTAATACTAGGAAGCGGTAGATTCGGGATTTGAAGCCAGGTTTGTTTTAAAGTCCACGCTGCCTCCGTTAAGAGGCAAAAGAGACGGGTCACGTTTCTGGAGCGTGACCTTGGACAAATCACTTCGTCTCTGGGGTAAAACATAAAGGCTGCGCTCCATGAGTCTGCCTATCCCTCCTGAAGTGTGGATAGTCCTAACCCAAGGATTTCTTTATTAAAAGTTTATTAACCTCCCTTAACCTTTACTGATTCACCCAGCTCCTCCAGAACCCCCAAGGACGCTTCCGTGAAGCGGCCGCGAGCCTCCACTGCCCCCCAAAAAGATGGCGTAGTCTGACGTCACAAGGGGGAGAAGACCGGCATCCTAGCGCCCGGATTCCAGCAGGCCACGGCCGGCGAGTGCTGACGCGCATTGACTGCTCCGCGCCTGCGTGAGGAGAGTCGTGCTCGGTGCGCTTGCGCACTGCGAGTCGGCGAGACAGGGTTAGCCTGCCTTGGGCCGAGATAGGGATTCGTGTGTGATTAAGAGAATTTCCCCAACCCCACAGGTGTGAGAGGGGTCGGGAGTTTTCCCGGCAGCGAGGGGACCAAGGTCAGCAGCGGCCAGAGAAGTCGTCGAAGGCCGGGCGCGGCATGTCCCGGGTGCTTCGGCGCAGACAGTGAAACGCGCGGCGAGCGGGATGGGTCGGCGCCGGGCGCCAGAGCTGTACCGGGCCCCGTTCCCGTTGTACGCGCTGCAGGTCGATCCCAGCGCGGGGCTGCTCATAGCCGCGGGCGGAGGAGGCGCCGCCAAGACCGGCATAAAGAATGGCGTGGTGAGAGTACAGGGCCACTGGGGCCGGGTCACGCCAGGGCTGAGGGCGATTCTGGGAGGGTCTCATGTGTGGGCCGCTCTTCTGCTGCGGACCCTGTCCCTGCCAGGTGCGACTCCCCGGCATGCTGGGGGTCCTGGCGCGAACTTCAGTCGAGAACTCACTGGTCAATTGAGAGAATCCTAAGGTAAAATGAAACTGCACACAGCACTGCCAAGGCAGGAAGGCTTCAACTCGACTTCAGGAACAGCCCCCGGGGTCTTATCCTGGCTTTTTCCGGGGAGGCCACATAGACTTGCCTGTCTGCCCTCCAACAGAGGCGAGAGTTCAGCATAAGCTTGGTTTCTTCACTCTTCTGAGAGTTACCATATTCTGTAAACTGCAGGTGATAATCCCAGCGTTGCTTGCTGTACAGATTTGTGAGGCTCAAAAGAAAAAAGATCTTTAAAAGCCTTGTGAACTACAAAGTGCAGTAAGCCTTCAGACTACAGGTTGTAAGTTTGCTCTTGAGGTGCCCTCTGAACCTTGCTCATCCTGGTTCCCTCTCCCACAGCACTTTCTGCAGCTGGAGCAGATTAATGGGCGCCTCAGCGCCTCCCTACTGCACTCCCATGATACTGAGACTCGGGCCACCATGAACTTAGCGCTGGCTGGTAATATCCTGGCTGCAGGGCAGGATGCCCACTGTCAGCTACTGCGCTTCAAGACCCATCAGCAGAAGGGCAAAAACAAAGCAGAGAAGGCAGGTGAGAGCCCCTGCTCTAGCTTTGTGAAAAGGGTTAAATGAGTAAGAGCTCTCTCATCTTGGTCTCTGAAGATGTGGGGCTGAAGGTGAGGTTCTCGTAACAGGCGAGAATTCGCTCGATGTTCACCACTAGAGAAGGGGTTATGACTACTTTAGAAGCCTGGAACCTGGCAGGCTGTTTGTGTTGCAGGTTCCAAGGAACAGGGGCCTTGGCAAAGGAAAGGGGCTGCCCCTGCAGAGAAGAAGTCTGGAGCTGAAACCCACCAGGAGGGGGTAGAACTTAGTGTGGAGAATTTGCAGGCGGTGCAGACAGACTTCAGCGCTGATCCACTGCAGAAAGTTGTATGCTTCAACCATGATAATACCTTGCTTGCCACTGGAGGGACGGATGGCTACGTTCGTGTCTGGAAGGTGTGGTTTTGGGAGGTTAGAGGATGAGTGTCAGTAGCTGCAAGGCCAGAGTTGTGAGAAACTGAACATGGGTTCTGGGAAACTTGAGTGAAGACTGCACTGAGTGGCTGTTAGCAGAGAGGGGTGGGGATCATTGTGCTCTAGCCCGGTAACTAGGCTAACTACGGTGGTGGTTTGGCTGCAGGTACCGACTTTGGAGAAAGTTCTGGAGTTCAAAGCCCATGAAGGGGAGATTGAGGACCTGGCTTTGGGGCCTGATGGCAAGGTGAGGAGGTGAGAGGGTGGAGAAAGTAGGTGATTATGCTGCTTGTCCCATAAGTGGATCCCCTAACTGTTCATCCTTGGAATCTTGATTCCTGACTAGTTGGTAACTGTGGGCTGGGACCTTAATGCCTCCGTGTGGCAGAAGGATCAACTGGTGACACGGCTGCACTGGCAGGAGAACGGACCCACCTTTTCTAACACGCCTTACCGCTACCAGGCCTGCAGGTGTGAAGACCCCAGAGGGTGGCTGAAAGAGGCATAGCCTAGTTGTAATGGGGAGTGGGAAGAGACGGGGAGCTGGGAAGGATCGGAGCCTTTTCAGGCATTACCCCCAGGGCCTGACCAGGGTGCAGGAGGGCACCAACCTCCGAGGAAGGTTGGGCAGGCCCCAGGAGCTGAACAGCCTCTCACCCGGCCTCCAGGTTTGGGCAGGTTCCAGACCAGCCTGCCGGGCTGCGACTCTTCACGGTGCAGATTCCCCACAAGCGTCTGCGCCAGCCCCAACCCTGCTACCTCACAGCCTGGGATGGCTCCACCTTCTTGCCTCTTCAGACCAAGTCCTGTGGCCATGAAGTCATCTCCTGCCTTAGTGTCAGGTGTGAGACTGTGGTGACTTGGCTGGGTGTGGGGGCACCTGGGGGGAAGATGTGCTGCCTGCCTGCCTGCCTGAGGACTATTGTTACTGAATGAATGTTGCTGCATGGGACTCCAGGACAGTGAGCACTTTATTGTTTGTTGCAGTGAATCGGGCACCTTCCTAGGCCTGGGCACGGTCACTGGCTCTGTTGCCATCTACATAGCTTTCTCTCTCCAGGTAATGGGTGGAGGTGGGCACAGCCCTGAGGACTCTCTGGGGGTGGGGATTCTAGGCTTGCTTCTACACTGAGTGTGTGGGAAGGGGTCTGGCCCAGCCTATAGAGGGAAAGGCTTCTAGGGGCAGAGGGCATATTTTCCAGAAGGAATGTTCCCAACTGGGCCTTCCCTTACTCGTTTTCCTGTTGTCCACAGCGCCTCTACTATGTGAGGGAGGCCCATGGCATTGTGGTGACAGATGTGGCTTTTCTACCTGAGAAGGGTCGTGGTCCGGAGCTCCTTGGGTCCCATGAAACTGCCCTGTTCTCTGTGGCTGTGGACAGTCGCTGCCAGCTGCACCTGCTGCCCTCACGAAGTGAGTCACTGGGGTGAGGGGGTACCACCCTACCTTTAGCTGTAGCAAAAACTTGCCCCCTGCTGAGTGGGTTGCTTGCTTGTAGTCACCTACCCCCTCCTCGAATGGTTCTGTTCTTTGGGCTGTGACTCCCCTTTGCTTACTGACTTCATCCCTTCCCCCTCCTGCAGGGACTGTTCCTGTGTGGCTGCTGCTGCTACTGTGTGTCGGGCTTATTGTGATGAGCATCCTGCTGCTCCAGAGTGCCTTCCCAGGTTTTCTTTAGCCCCCCTGCTCCCAGGGAACCAGGGGCCCAGACACTGCCACCTTCTAGACCAGAATGGAGGCCTGGACTCCACTGCTCACTCCACCTGGGTCCACAGCTGAGGTTGCCTCTGATGAGACTAGTGGGCAATGCCTGCCATTCCCAGTTAGAGCTTGGCTGTGACCGTGGGTGACCCTGAGTCCTGGGAACCTTGCATTCATCACCTTTGGATCCGCCCAGGACCATGGTGTCAAGCCCGGCCCACACCACCTGCCTCCTTCCCTCTGCCTACCAGAGGCTCTGGAGTTGAGCTTGTCCTTTCTCCAGAGATGTGTGAAGATGCCCAGGAACTTGGAGGCTGCTGTCCTTTCTGCAGAAACTGCCCTTTTCTTCTCTTCCCCTCACAGCCTTGTGGCAGTTGCTCTGCACATGAGCCCCTGGCATTTGCTGGGACAGGCACTGGCCTGGGACTTGCTATTAGGGAAGGAAAGGGCAAAAGGAGGACTCAGGCAGTAATCTTTGGGTTCAGCTGGGTAGCTCCAAGCCAGCCAGGCTAAATATGCAGCAAGTTCCTGAATAGTCTACCCTAGCCTCGAGAAAAGGGAAAATGAACCTCAGTCCATTTGGCAGGAAAAGTTGTTATTTAATAAACAAGGGAAGACTGAACTGAGACCCCAAATGGTACTCTTGTCAGCTCTTACCTCCCTCAGGAGGTGTGGGAGCTCTGAGGCAGAGCAGCTCCTGTGGGTGCTGGAAGACGGCTCTGGTGTACTGATGAAAGACGCGGTTCATGTAGCAGTGCTGCCAGGGGAGCAGCCCTTCCAGGTAGCCTATGTGGCCACCCCGGGCTGTGACGAGCAGTGCGACATGGGGAGAATGTTGGGCAGCCTGTAGGGGAAGGGCTGGGGGAGGGGTTGGAGAGGAGGTCAGGAACCCTGCCCCTGCCGAGAGCCCAGGCTCTTTCCACTTGCACCTTACGGCCCACTTCCTCTGGGGCCCAAAGCATCTGATTCAGGGTGCTCACCATGGACTGAGGAGAAGGGGTCGTCAGCTGCATTGAGGCAGAGCACAGGGATCTCGATGGCATCTACCTTGGTTCTTGGGCTCGCTGCTCGGTAGTAAGAGGCACAGTCTTGAAATCCAAAGGCCACGGCTGTGTAGCGCTCATCAAACTGGCGGATTGTGCGGGCCTGTAGGTGGTGGAGGGTGGGATAGGCTAGGACTGAGGATAGGGAATAAGATATTGGGAGAACAATTTTGGGCAGAGAGGGGATGGTTGAAAGATTATACCTGTAGCACAAAGTCTACATTCACCACCTTTTCCATCACTTTTCTATTTCTGCAAAAGAACACATAGTGGTTTGGCTCTACTCCTGGGCCTGACCCAGAGCCAGCCTCTGTCTTATCTCATGAATGAGAAAACCCAGACATAGAACTGACTCCGAGCACTGGGAGAACCTGGCATGTCTGCCATCCCACCCTGTCTGTTGCCCCCTCCCACTTGCCAAGACCCTACCGGTTCACAATTTGGCAGAGCCCAGCAGTGAGGCACTGATTGAAGAGCAGTGAGTTCAGTGGGGTCTCCAGGGAGCGGGTGGTCTCAGAGGAATCCCAGCATGCAGAGAAAGTCAATGCTGCCACCAACCCTGCAGCCCGCCCCATTCGTGCTAGGTGGTTCAGCACTAATACCCTGTAGGATTGGACCAGGGGCCATGAAAGAAAGGTTTGCGCTGGGGAGCTGGGACAGGAGGTGGGGAGAAGACATGGAGGGGGAAAGAGAGAAAGGAAGGCTGGGCCTTTGGCAGGCAGTCTTTATTTTACCCTCCGAGAGAGACGCCCACGGCCAGCAGTGGAGCTTGGGAGTAACGGCGCTTTACGTGGTTCACGACTGTCTCCAGATCTTCAGTATTGCTGGCACAGAAAGCCCTGTAGGTCTGAGGCAAACCAGATCATTGGGTAGGGATTGAGGCCCTGACCAGAAGGCAGAAAAATGAAAGGGCTCAAGAAATAAAAGGGAAATGGAAGGACAGGTGGGTAGAGCCGCAGGGCCCAGGATCTCTGAAGGGAGTGGGGTGAAGCCACTACAAGGAAGGAGGGTACTCACCAGCAGTTCTTCCCCACGACAGCCCCGGTTGTTAAATACGACAGCCCTGTGGTGCACACAGGTACATATTAGCCAGACCCTCCCTAGAAGCCCCACTCCCCTTTTGGTAGTTTTTCAGAAAGACCTCAGTCAAAGGGTGCCCTTCATATGGCACCTTCTCCCCACAGCTATCAGGGTCTGAAATGACCCCTCCCTCCCATTACAAGTTATCAGACACCACCCAATTCTTCTGGGCTGTGCCCATCCTTACCTATAGCCATCCTTCAAAGCTTGGTTAACTAGGTGCAGGATATATGTCTCCTGGCTACTGCCTGTGATACCAGGAAGCAGTAATACAATGGGCTGGGTGGTAGGGTCAGGGTATTGACAGCTGTCATGCTGACTGGCCCAGTCTAGGAGGATCTGTCCTCCATCTGGGGTTTGGAGAACTTCACTGTGGTTTTAGAGAAAAGGGCACACAAAGATGATGTTGGGAACTCCATGTACTTCAAAAGGTTTTGCGCCCCTCTCCCTCGTCAAACAACCCCCATAACTTCCCATCAGCATCATTTGAGGGCATGCATTGTCCAAAATAGTAAGACCATAAGAAAGTGTAATGGGGACATAAAAGATTGACTATTACCTTATGGTTGTGCAGTTAAATTGCCCTCCCGTATAGCCACTCTCAGAGGTTACCTTGGTAGACGAATGGGACTCCCCTATACTTGCAGCTTCGTGTTCACCCCCTTCTGTCCCATCTTACCTCGAGTAAAGAACTAGAGGCCGAGACTGCAGTAAGACACGGAAGATGGTTTGTAGCCGACCCTCAAAACACCAGAGTGTAGGGTAGAATGTCTCCATAGTGACTGGACAGTGCTGCTCCAGGAAGGCCAGGAACTGGGACCCTGTCACCAGTTGAGGCCTCTGTAATCACACAACACAATCTGCCTCACTCCCCTGATTTTTGCACCAAGCCAGTGAGGTACGGACACCAGAGTGACCCCTTCCCAGAGGCCAGCCTGGAGAGCACTGCTTCATCTGGGGGTGAGAAATCTAGCATACCTCAGTCTGGAATGGCCAAGTCACCTCTGGTAATACAGTCCCACTAGAGCCCCAAAGAATTCCAGTCCTAGAGTGCCACCTCTCCAGAGCTGACCCTGAGCCAACTCAGAACCAGGGCTGGGAGCTGCTGCAGTTGACTGGATGCTGACTCCCCCACTCAGCCTATCCGACTCAAACCCATTTTGGAGAGATCAGATAATATAAAACAAGTTGCCCAGCTAATCCTCTGCTGCAAAGGTTGGGGTCCTGGACAGAGGCTGAAGAAATGCAGCACCGTTCAGCCAGCAACTTGTGCCTTGCAGTTGAATTATCCATACTCTGTCATCTCAAAGCCAGCTCTTGCCATACTAGTATGACTTTAGCATTCTGCTGTTGCATATTCCCATCCCCTAGTACGTGCACTCACTTTAGAAGTGCTGCTTTTTACCACAATATCCCATTTTCTTATTTAACAGCCCCTGCTGTTAGACCATACCCTAAAGGAGGAATAGTCCCAATATGAACAGATTTTCTCTTCTTCATGCCAGCCAGAGGAAAGGTAACAGGGATAGGATGACGGGGCAGATGAGGTCAGTGGGCGCTTAGCCCTGACATCAACCCCTCTGCTTAGTTCTTCTGGATACACATCAAGTGAATGAGAGGGCCTAGCCACACAGAAGGCTTATGAGGGGGAGTATGCTGTACAAAGACAGAAGGCCTCAGGCTCAAGAAATAGAAATTGCATTTCTGTCGCAGGCCTGAAGGAACCTGAAGACCTATCTCTTCTTGCAGTCAAAAGGGGCCAAGTAAATGAACTAGGGAGGCCAAGTTGGTAGTGTGACTGTTGTGTCAGCACAACACAACAGCCCCGGAATAAAAACACCTGTGATTCATCGTAGGCTATTTGCTGACACTAGGCTAAACCCAACCTTATGAAATGAGATATAAATGAAGAAACTATGACTCTAGAGGTTGTTTGCCCAAAGTCACACAGCAAGCAAGAGGCAAAGTGGAATTAATAATTATGATACTACCACTACTAATAGTAAGTTGAGTATTAGTAAGTAGTATTCGTAAGTGAGTACTCATGTGCCAGGCATTGTGCTAAGTATTTTACATAATTCTATCCTGTGATCCTCACAACAGCTCTTTGAGATAGGTACTATGACCCACCTGTGGGAACAGGTTTGAATATTGAGTGAGTTGTCAAAGTGTGTCAAATCTAGTTAGTGTCAGAGCTGGGATCCAAACCCAAGTCTGTCTGACTCTAGAGCCTGTGCTTTTAGTTATTTTACTCTATTACCTCCTAACTGCCAAGATTTTGAGTTAGCAATTTATTAAATCTTTGATCAAATAGCTCAGTAGTGTCGAACAAGGAACTAACAAATGACAGGTTTGATTTATCTGGGTTAGTTTCATTTTAACTCTAGTGAAGCCTTTCTTGACTTATCTCTGAGAATTAACTAGTAATATGTCATTAGTCACTGTGGAAGAATCAGTATCAACCCATGACCAAACTGGACAATCCAAACTGCATCCAGAATGGCACTTTCCTTGCATTTTAACCAGTATTTGGAAATCAAGGAAGAGTTTGGAGTATAAAGTGGCATAGGTCTCTGACCTCTGTGTGGCCGGTTGCAAGCAAAAGTACAGCTCTGTTCTGAAACGACTGACTTTCCAAATTAGACATGTAAGGTGAGGTTTATAGGATATTGTGAGATTTGGCTTTTAAAAATTGTTTCATTAAGCCAGATGTATTTTATCAATAATACATATGAATGTATATAGCTCTGAAAATACAGAAAAGTTTAGGTAACATTAAATTTCCCTATAGATCTTTTTAAAGAGCTTGAATCAGTAGGTTTTTTAGACTCAGCTACACAGAGCCAAGTTTAGTGAAGATTAAAAAGATTTAGATTTTTCTGTATGTGTGAATTATGTATTTTATCTAAATTTTAGTGAGAATAAAACCTCATCAAAAAAATAAATCTAAATTTCAGTGAGAATAAAAATCTCATCAAAAAAGTTAATCAAAAATTTAGAAAAGTTCATCAAAAATCAATCTTTTCAGATTTTCCCATTGTACTGAACATGGAGAAGCTAGAACTTAAGGTGGAAAGAACAAGGACAGTTAGGTTTCTCCATAAATCCTGAGCTATTACCACCTCCACTAGGTGGTAATAGCACTGCGGGGCCTGGCCAGAGCGCTGGGCGTGAGTGGTGGTGGGGTTGGCGCGTCAAATTTCACCCTAGGCAAGAAGCCCAAGCAAGCCAGCTCCCACAAAGGGCTCGAGCCCCTGCTGGAAGATGCGCACTAGACCCGCATATCCCAAACCCGCCGGCAAGAGTTCTGGATCCGCACGCACCTGGGGCACCCATGTCCAGTAGTAGCCCAAGTAGAGGGAAGCGCCAAGACCCAAAAGCAGACTGAAAGGCTCTGTCCAGGTGTCATTCTGGGGGCTCAGGAAGTAGCTCAGCATATTGTGGTCGGGGATTTTGTCTCCCAAGTTCTTGACTGGCTCCAGTGCCTGAACTTCCACTAGTCACCTGGCAGGTGCGCGCTGGACCCCGCCCGTTACACGCCATTGGACGGCCTGTGTAGGTTCCGGTTCCACTGCTCGGCGGTTTGGGGATCCGGGCCCCGCCCACCGTCCCGCCTCCCCGCGGCGGGCGTGGCGAGGGGCGGTGCCAGGACGTTGCTGGGGTGGCCGGCTGCGCCCGCCGCCCTTCCCGGAGCTGAACCGAGTGACCAGCCAAAGGCTTCCCCAGCCGCGGCTCCGCCTCTGCTTACGTTTCGCAGGCCGGTGGCAGCCCCTTGTAGACTAGTGGCCTCCCCCAAAGCCGCCATCTTGGTGAGGGGCAGCTCCAGCTCCTTCCTCCTCAAACTCTGCCCTGGCGCGGCGAGTCAGGCATCCTGGCCAGAGTCCCCCAGCCAATCAGTCACACAAAGGACGCAGCCGCTCACGTGGTGACAACCCTACAGCCCCACAGTGTTCAGCCATTCACAGTGATCCTCACACACTGGATACGTTGTTCACACTGTGACACCCCAGTGTTACATAGTCACATTTCAGCTGCTGAGTGGCATTCCACATGGAGTCACACATATAGGTTAAAGTCACTCTACGCTGTCTCATACATCCCTATCACAAGTACAACAAATATTTACTCATCACCCCACTCTGTACCAGGCACGTGGGATACCCCAACGGATTCTGTTCCTATCTTCTTTGGGATGTGGAAACAAATTAGTAATCTCCTAGAGCAGTGACTATCAACCTTGACTGAAGATTGGACTCATCTGGAAGTTTTTAAAACCCCAGTGCCCAGGCCCCACCCCCTTATAGAGTTGGTCTGGAGAGGAGCCTAGGTAGCAATATAACTTCAAAGCTCTCTAGAAGCTGCAAATGTGTAGTCAGGTTTGAACCCCTGCAGTATAACGTGGTGCTAGATAAGGAAAGGACTCCTGCGGTGGGAGCCCTGGGGTGGGTGCCCAGATTCCGAGGATCAGAGAAAGCATACCCAGATGTTAAATGACAATACATTTAAGGTGAAATAAATAAATAAGCACAAGTTTCCAAGGCAAGGTGAAGGAAGGGAGAGAGTAGTTGTCCCAGGAGAGGGAACAGGACAAGCAAAAGCCTGGATGTGAGAGACTTCTTAAAGGAATCAAAAGAAATTTGGTGTTGCTGGATCATCTGAGATGGTCAAGAACCAGGTTGTGGGCAGCTGCATAAAGGATGTTAGAGTTTATCCTAAGAGTAGAGGAAAGCCATCAAAGAATCTTAAGAAATGGGCAACATGATCAGAGTTATGTTTTAGAAGAATTATCCAGGCTACTTGGAGAATGAATTGGAGGGGGATGAAAATGGAAGTAGAGTGGTCAGTTAGGCTGTTAACAGAACTTTGGCATGGACCGTGGCTGTCTGGACTGGGGGAAGCTGGGGAGATGAGTGAAGATCTTTAAGATAGGAAGTAGAATTAATAGGACTTGGTAGTAAGTTGGAAGTGGGGGAAGAAGGAGGAATCATGGATGACCCCCAGATTTCTGGGGTCTGCATAGATTCAGGGATGCATGGTGGTGCTTGTTCCTGAAATTGGAAAACCAGGGGAAGGGAAGTTTTAAGGAGGAAGATGATGCATTCTGACTCAGACACATAGACAGTGGGGTTCTGGTTGGTGTTCTAATTGTTTTCTTAGGTTTCAAATTTCTGTTTGGCATCCATTAATCACAATCTAACAGCCAAAGTTGTTCACATCTCCCCTGAGATCCAGAGTCCATACTCTGAACCACTTCCTTTATCCAAATCTCATATACCAAACCAATATTTCCCTTGTCCTAAATGAACCCAGGGCTAGGGACCAGACACCTAGGGACAGCCCATATGCCTTAAAGCCCTCTGAAATTATTCAAACTAGCCAATCCTAAACTGTTTACACTGTCCTGTCTTGCTTTTCTAGCTTAATAAGTGCTGTGGCCTATGCCTTCCCCTTGCTCCTTTCTGCCTTTTGACCTTGCTTCCTTCTGTGGTCCTGTGTGGTAAGCTATGCCTCTTCTAAGGGAACTGTAACATTAACTTTTCTTTCAATGGCATTAACTTCTCTGTGTTGTCACTCAGTCACCTCTAAAAATTAAGATCCAAGCACAAATCAGTAGGCTGTTCAGTTCTTGAAGTGGTCTGGGGCTCAGAGATTGTAATTTGAGATATGGTCGTTATCAGCATTTAGATGATACATTAGCTTGCAGGGTTGCCATAACAAAGTGTTGCAAACTGGTTGTCTTAAACAGCAGAAATTTATTGTCTTGTTACTGGGAGGAAGGAAATAAGAATTACCTCGGTTCTTAGTCACCCGAAAAAAAAATTTTTAACAAGAAACAGAAAGTGTGATATAAACAAGATTTCATTAGTAAAGTAAAAAGGTAGTAAAAGATAGTACACTCCCGAGAATTGGGAGACGGTCAATCTAAGAGAGGAAAAATGGTGCCATTCCTTTGTTTTTTTCCTGTTTATATCCTGGCTCAGGGGCGTTTTTGTGATTTGTGGCTCAGGTTCTTTGAATGCTCAGGCTGACTGACAGCTCAGGTTCCTTGCGCTCAGACACGCCCATCCCCTTTTGGGCAGGTTCTTACCCTTGAAGCACACAGAGAAACCCACCAGAGGGGGCTCAAACTGTAATGCTAATTACATTACAATGAGCATTAGGTCAGGTTGAGCCAGGTCCCTCTCTCTATTGTGCGGCTGCCGCGGCTGCAGTGTTGGATCCTACCTGGCTTCTTTGCTGGCCCTCACTTAGAGAAAGTTTTTGGAGCCCCTTATGCTGAGTGCAGGCATACTGCTATTTTCTGGGTTGCTCCCTTCCCCTCCCTCTCTCCCTGCCCAGTGCTCATTTCTATCTCACTGCCTAACAGTCTCACAGTTCTGGAAACTAGAAGTTCAAGGTGTCTGCAGGACTGGTTCTTTCTGAGAGCAGTGAGGAAGAATCTGTTCCATGCCTCTCTTCTAGCTTCTGGCAGTTTGCTGGGAATCTTTAACATTCCTTGGCATGTACAAGCTTCACTCCAATCTCTGTCCACATCTTCACATGCTGTTCTCTGTGTGTGTGTGTGTGTGTCTCCAAATTTCCCCTTTTAATATGGACATCAATCATATTGGATTAGGGGCCCATCTTACTCCTGTGTGACCTTATCTTCACTAATTATATCTGCAATTACCCTATTTCCAAATAAAGTCACATTCTGAGATACTGGGGGTTAGGACTTCAACACATGAATTTTTGAAGGACATAATTCAACCCATAAGAGATAACAGAAGCTACATGAATAGATGAACACATGAACAGATGGAGAGTGAGGAGAGAGCCCAAAGGAACACCAACGCTTAAAGAAACTAGAAGAAATGACTAGAGAGAGGAATGGTGTTGCCAAAACCGATGATACCATGATCTGAGGAGGTAGTGTCCAACACTCGTCCACCTGTCCACCACAGGTAAGAAGATAAGGTGACCTTGATGGAAGTGCGTTTGTTGTTCTAATCAATGTTGATGGGAAGGAGGTGATGGAGAAGTTGAAGATTCCAGAGAGATAAGTCATTCGCTCAGAGAAATAGTCCTTGGGCCAGTGGGTGAGAATGTAGTCTGAAGCGTAGGTGGGGGAACTGGCCACTGTGACAAAAGAAGGTGACAGTGCAATTTGACCACAAATCTATAGCCACACACTGCTACACTACGCTGGCAAACAAATGCCACTGTCACCCTTAAGATGATACTTTTCCCAGGCCCCCTCTCACCCCACCTGCCATGTCTCATACAGAGCCACTTCTCAGTGATGTGCAGTCACAGTCACATAATGATACCTTCACAGGAAACCAGCAGTCAGTCACAGGTGTCACTTGAGCATCACAAACAACTCAGGAAGAGTTCACCTAGATACCCTAACACACACACTACTAACATCCTGAATTGTCACACCCGGACAATCAGTCACCCATTGGCCATGCCTTCTCAGGTACTGTCATACTGGATACACAGCCACCCAAAATACCCCCTACTGTGTCACAAGTCCCTCAGACACACAGCATGCACCGGTCACAATCACACACCCTAACAGTAAGTTGCATTCTCTCTTGTCACACATCTGGGTCCCCGCAGGCAGCGGCATCCCCAGCATCACCGAACTTCTCTCCACACCAGCTTCATCTGTCTCTTTGCCTCTCTGTCTCTCCAGTTGTCCGTGTCTTTCTCTCTCTCTCACAAACACACACACACACACACACACACACACACACACACACACACACACACACACACACACACACACACACACACACACACGCATTCTCGCTGGGTGTCAGTCTGGAGGGCCCGGCTCTGCGGGCCTGTCCGCGCGGGGCGGGGGCCCTGCCCGCGGCCGCTGGCTCTCCGGACTCTGCCCGGGCCAGGGCGGCGGCCGCGGCCAGGAGGGCGACGTGGAGCGGCCACGTGGAGCGGCCAGGGGGAGGGCCGGGCGGCGGCGGGAGCCTAGGCGCGGCGGCGCGCAGCCTCCAGCGACGACCAAGCCGGACCCGGCTCGCGCCGCGCCGCCGCAGGTGGGTGCGAGCCCCGCCCAGGAGGGCGGCCCGGGGCCGGTGGGGTGGGGGCCAGGGACCCCACCACGGGCAGCCGGGGACGCGCGCGCCGCGGGGCGGGACCGTGGACCAAGGCGGCCTCTGGGCCTCTGGATCAGATGCTGAAGGCGCAGTCCCACTGCATCTCCTGCGGCTCGGATGCCGCCAGAGAGGTGGTTCTCTCCTCTGGGCGCCTCTTGGAGGAGGTTATTCCTGAGAGCAGGTAAAGGGAGGCCTCAGAAATCGAGTCTGAGCTCCCTCGCTGTGATGAAGGGGGTTCATAATCCCCCAGGCGCTTTTCCCTCCAGTGTCTCATTCGTCGCTCTGACGGTCCTGGGTTGGGGGCTGGGGGGTGGAGTGGGAGTGGCGTGGGGGTGGGGGAGGCTGGCAGGCGTTTCATTCTCTCTAGACACATGAGGAAAAGAGGGACTGCAGAGGGGCCGAGGTTATTACTAGCTGGAAGTGGAGCTCTCAGGTGTGGGACCCCTTTGGCTGTATCACCACTGCCTCTTCTCTTGGGGGCGGGGGCGGTGCTGAGAGTTACAGGGGCACCAGAGAGATAAAGGAGAGGATTCAGTTCAAAATAACTTCCGACAGTTAGCATTAGCCAAAAATGGAATGGATGACCTGTGAGGTGCTAGGCTCCTGTCCTGGAGAGTCCAGCGGAGGCTGATGGCCATTGACAAGGATACTGTGCAAGCAATTTTTGCATTGGATGGGAAGTTAAGCGAAAGAAAAGGCCCCTGCGACATCTCAGAGTTTCTGAAATACGCAAGGAGCATCGGCTTGCTGCCAGCCACTCAACCTACATTATTCCGTTGCATCCTCTCCAAGCCCCTAAGAGATAGATACTGCTATCCATGTTTTTTACAGTGAAGGTCCCAGGGCTCAGAGACATTGACACCTGCCTAGATCATACCATTAGCACAGTGAGAGGCCAGATTTGATCGGAGTTTTAACGCCAAGGCTCTCCTCCTGTGCACTGGTGCAAAGGCTTGAAAAAAATCAGAGGCCAGAAGGTCATAGTGAATGTGAGTGAGTGTGTGTGTGTGTGTGTGTGTGTGTGTGTGTGTGTGTGTGTGTGTGTGTGATATGAATAACTCTATTGAATTATGTCACAACTCTAACAGTTGTGGTGGATTTATGTGGTGGTCATTATGTTTATGTACATTATAGTAATTGAAAATTATTAGGAACATTTTTATTTGACAGGCAGTGGTTCAATAACTGCTTTAATCCTGTTGCATATAAAAGCTTTTGTAAATAGTTAGAGATGTGTACGTGTGAACAAATCACATCACACCAAACTCATTACATGTTGCTTGAGGTGCCTTAGCCTGACTTCCTTTAAATAATACAGTTGAGTTACCTATACTAAAAATGTCACAGTTGGAAGCATTACTTAAGAGAATATTACTTAGATGACACTAAAAGTCTACATGCAATTATTTGTTATAATGAACTAGGATGTTAAGATTGTCAGGAGGGCCCAGGATATTCCAGGTAGAGCATAGAACAGCTTGGGCAAAAGCACTGAAAATTGAAAGTGAAAAGTACTTCAGGGGACTCCAGTAACCCCCTGTTTGAGACAGTGTTAGTATAATGGAACACTGGAAGGTGAGTCTAAAATGGTAACTTGATATCTGATTGTAGAAGGCTTTGAATGTCCAGGTGAGGACTCTGCATTGTAACAGAAGTAGGCAGCCATTGAAGTTTTTGGAGCAGTGGAATGCTAGCAAAGGAAGATTACTCTGATGTGGGTATGGAGGATTCTTTAAATTGAGAAGATAGCAGAGGCAGGGACAAGAATGAGAACTACTGTATTAGCTTGTGCAAGGAGTAATTCGTTTTCTTTCTTTCTTTTTTTTTTTGAGTAATTTGTTTTCTACTTAATATTCACTGTAACTCTGTGAGGTAAATATTGTTATTATCTCCATTATGCAGGATAATTAACTTACCCAAGGTTGCAGAGACAGTCTGTGGTGGAGCTGGGATTTGAACCTAGGCCTGGCTATGTTCCACAGTTCTATTCTCTGTCCACTGCACATGCTGAATAGTTGCATGCATGTAACAGTTATATAGGACCAAGAGGAGGAGAGTGAGAGTAATTCATGTGGGCAGGCTTCAGGACCAGGTCCTACTTCTCAGGGCCCAGGACAAAAATAAGATTAAGAATTTCAAGACAGAGACAGCAGAGCACAACTAAGCCCAGAGCCCTTCTGAGAGCAGGGCCCTGTGTGACTGCCAAGAAGCCAGTTCTAATCCTTATGACAATTTGACAAACCACCTCAAAACTTAGTGGCTGAAAACAATAGCATTGACTTTGCTCGTGAGTGTACAGTCTGGGCAGGGCTGCAGAGACAAGTTCAGTTCTGCTCCAGCAGTGTTGGCTGGGGCAGCTGAAGGCTGGGGCTTGGAATCATCTGGAGTTTTTCTCTCTTACCTGTCTGGCCCTCAGGCAGGGAAGTGAGCAGCTGGAACCTAGCACAACTGGGACGGCTCAAGCATCCTTATCTCTATGTGGTTTCTCTACATTGTCTTTTCAGCATGGCACACTTCCTGCATGGAGGTTCAGGGCTTCAGAGATGCATATCTGCATGGAGAGAGGGAGAGAGAGAGAGAAAGAGAGATGAACCAGGTGTAAATCATGTTGCCTTTTATGATCTAGACGTGGAAGTCGTGTAGTATCATTTCAGCTATTTAGTAGATGTGAGTCTCTAAGTCCGAATCATACACAAGGAAAGGCAAATTTGACTCCAGCTATTTCCCACAAAAAAGAATTTGTAGACATGTTTCTCACACCATCACAGTTGACCAATGATGAGTGAGTATATTAGTGGGATCTGGCAGGTGCTTCCCCTTTACGCCTGAACTGCTACCACCAGCATCATTCTATGTAGTTTACAAACATCCTCTTTTAAAAGGCAACTGCTAGTGGATGGTAACACATTAAGCTTGGATGATAGGTTTTGACAGTTCTGAGCTATTTAAATTACTCTGGTGCCTCCTGTAGGGCTAGGTCCTGGTGCTAAACAGATGGGGAGGAGAAAGCAATTTGATGGTATCCAGGTGGGGAGACTAGGATGTCAGGATGTGTGAAGCTACCGCAGAGCAGTCTAGAAAAACTTCTGGAAGGAAAATGCCTTAACCAGGTGCTGCGCTGTACACGTCTTGTCTCATTTAACCCTCAATGCACCCCATGAAAGGGGCTCTCATCAGTCTCATGTTACAGACGGAGATTCTGAAACTCCGAAGTCACACATCTGGTGAGTTGCAGAGCCTGCATTTAAACTTAGGTAGCATGAAGTTAGGACCCGTACCCTGAAACTCTGGGCTGTGCCACCTCTTAGCAATTCTGTGTTTCTCTTTCTTTCTCTTAGTCATTGTTTTAGCATTCGTATCTTTTCCTACTTATGTATTTGTAGCTTTATGGAAGAAAAAGGATAAGTAATTTTACCTTTATGATCTTACTTATAAGAGTGCCTCACTGATAGTAGGTGCTCAATAAATATTAAAGCAATAAAGACCATTTGTCCTTATTCTACAGACATGTTTACACTTGCCTTCCTGACTGATGCTCACCTTCCTGGTCTTTGTCACCAAAGGTCTTGACTTCTCCTGATGCTTCCATGGTATTCTCTGTGGCATCTGGTCCCAGGGTCCATACCCTCTGGCATTCTCCTTTTGGCCTCTTCTGGCCAGCTGGCCGTCTCAGCCATTTTGTGCCCCTCAGTCTGGAACCCTCAGCCCTCTCTCTTCAAACCAGCAGCACTCTGGATACAAAGAACTGGGTGAGGTGGCCCTCCTGCCCAGTCACCTAGACTTTCCCTAATCTATTGTTTCCTAACCACCCAGGCACCCTGTGCGCAGGGCCTTCTCTCTAATCCTCAAAATTTAGGCACATAACTCTGCAGTTCTTGGATTTCCACTCAGTCTCCATGGGGTTTCTGTGGAGGTTTCTGTCTCTAGCCCCCTGTGGAGGCCCAGGTGGTGGTGAACTCCATCCTACTGAAAACCCAAATAGCCTTGAATCCGAGTTGCATTCCCTCCAGTCCTCCATCACTTATCTTCTTGAACTTCATTCATAGTGTCTTTCATAATACAGAAGTTTAAACTTTTGATATACTCAAATCTGTCTGTTTTTTCCTTTAAAACTTACGAATTTGAAATATGTATCATTTTTAGTGACTTTGTCATGTAATATGATTTGCTTAGCCATTGCCTAAATGTTACACATTCAGATTGTTTACAATTCTTTGACTAGTATTAACAGCACAGCTATAAATATCTTTATAATTTTTTCCATTTGTGTTATTCCTTGTGTAAGCCCCAGTATGATATTGTTTTATGGCAATTAATACAGTTTTTCAGATTGCTCTCTAGAAATAGCTAAGGTTTACAGTTCCTCAAACAATATACGTTAATACTAATTCAATTTCTTTATTGTACTTATAGGACCATTAAAATATGCTGTTTCTTTTGGTATCAGTTTTGCTGTATGAAGTATGTTCAATTCTCCCACCATAATGGCAGATTACATTTTTCTAATTCAGGTTATGCCAGTTTTTTTTTTTTTAAGACTTTATTTTTTTTAGAGCAGTTTTAGGTTCACAGCAAAATTGAGAGGAAGGTACAGAGGTTTCCCATGTACCTCCTGCCCTACACGTGCACAGCATCATCCATTATGAACATGCCCCACTAGAGTGGTACATGATGAACTGATGAACCCATACTGACAAATAATAATCATCCAAAGTCCATAGTTTATCTTAGGGTTCACTCTTGGTGTTGTACATTCTATGGATTTGAACAAATGTACAATGACATGTATCCATTATTATAACATTATACAGAGTATTTTCACTGCCCTGAGAATCCCCAGTGCTTCGCCTGTTCATCCCTCTCACCCCCAGTCCTTGGCAACCATTGATCTTTTTATTGTCTCCACAGTTTTGCTTTTTCCAGAATGTCGCATAGTTGGAACCATAGTGTGTAGCCTTTTTAAATTGTTTTCTTTCACTTAGTAACATGCATTTAAGATTCCTCCAAGTCTTTTCATGGCTGAATAATTCATTCCTTTTTAGCACCGAATAATATTCTTTGTCTGGATATACTACAGTTTGTTTATCCATACAAGGGTATCTTGATTGCTTCCCAATTATGCTGGGAATAATTCATAATTGTGTTGTCAGTGTTCTGGATTTTGCCCGTTCTATTAGGTATATAGCGTTATGCCAGTTTTTGTTTTAGATGTTTTGAGGCTGTGTTATTAGCTACATACAAGTTCAGAATTATCTTTCTAGGGGATTAAGCTTTTAAGCATTTTTGTAATGTTTATCTATAATAATGCTTTTCACCTTAATGCCTATTTAGTCTAATGTCAATAAAGCTATGCCAGCTTTTTTTGGTCTAGTATTTCTTTGTATATACTTCTGTAATTTTGCTTTCAACCTTTCGGTGTCTTTGCCTTTTAGGCTAATCTCTTGAAAATTGCATGTAACTGTATGTTGCTTTATATACCTTTTGATAATCTCTATTCTTAACTGATAAGCTTATGCAATTTATGTTTTTTTAACTATTCACTTTTATTTTTAAATATATCCAATTCATGTTTATTATGATTAATAGTATACTTGGATGTATTTTTACCATCTTATTTTATGCTTTCTATTTCTTTTCCATTTTAATTAATTTATTTAATTTTAGGTTTTTTTTCCTTTTTCCCTGACTTCCTTTGAATTGATTTTTTTAAAAATTCCATTCCCTTTTTTCTCTGCTGGTTTGAGGTCAAGCATTCTATTTCTATTTTTTCAGTAGTTTAAAAAAAAAATTTACATGCACATTTAACAAAGTTGATCAACATGTCTATTTTCTTCCCAAGCAACCATCGTCACCATACATCATAATGTTGTCCAATATTGTAGTTCAGGCTACCTTTTTTGCCCCATATATTAACATAATTATCACTATTTAACAGTCTCTGTTTAGATTTTCCCATGTACTTTCTGATGTCTCTGTTCACCATTGCATTTCAAACACTCGCTTGCATTTCAAACCTTCCTTCTGGGATCATTTTTCCTTTTTGTGAATTATATCTCTTAAAATTTCCTTTAAAAGAGGAATGTTGGTAGTAAATTCTCTAATTTGTGGTTTATCTAAATTTTATCTAAAATTTTTTTGTTTGACTCATTTTTTTTGTTTTCTCATTCTTGAAAGATAATTTTGCTGAGAATAGAATTCTAGAATGGCAGTTTCCACCCCTTTCTCAACATATTAAAATACTAAACTACTGTGTTCTGGTAACACTGTTGCTGTCAGTCTAATTACTCTTCCTTTTAGGTGATTTATTTTTCTTTCTTTCTCTTTTATTTATTTATTTGTTTGTTCATTTTTGTTTTTATTTTTTCATTGAGTTACAATCAGTTTACAATGTTATGTCACTATTTTTTAACTGAAGTATAGTCAGTTGCACTGTGTCAGTTTCTGGTGTACAGCATAATGTCCCAGTTATACATATACATACTTATATTCATTTTCATATTCTCTTTCATTAAAGGTTACTACAAGATATTGAATATAGTTTCCTGTGCTATACAGAAGAAATTTGTTTTTTATCTATTTTTATATATAGTAGTTAATATTTACAAATCTTAAACTCCCAAATTTATCCCTTCCCACCCCTTTTCCCCCAGTAACCATAAGATTGTTTACTATGTCTATGAGTCTGTTTCTGTTTTGTAGATGAGTTCATTAGTGTCTTTTCTTTTTTAACTTATTTTATTTTATTTCTTTCCAGTTTTATTATGTAGAATTATTACAGTTTGACCTCACTCTGTGCAGCTATACTTCTCTTGAGTTCTCTAAACATCTTCACCATCATCATTTTAAACTCTTTCTCAGATAAATTGCCTATTTCCTCATCACTTATTTCTTCTTCTGTGATTTTATCTTGTGTCTTGTCCTGGAGGATATTCCTCTGCTGCCTCATTTTGTCTGTCTTTCTCTTTGTGTTTTTAGATGGGCTAGTTAAGATTCTCGACCTTGGAGAAGTGGCCCTTTGTGGGAGATGTCCTGTGCATCCCAGCAGTACACTCCTCTCTTGTCACCCAAGGGGCAGGGTCGAGCTGGTCCCAGTGTAAAGTCTGGCCTGTGTTTGTGGATTCCTTCCACAGGCTTGGGGCTATTGTTTTCTTATTTCTGGTATCTGCCCCCTGGTGGATGAGGCGGGGCTAGAGGCTTATGTAGGTTTCCTGACAGGAGGGTTGGTGCTTGCCCACTGCTGGGTGAAGCTTGGCCTGGACCTCTGGTGGGTAGGGCCCTGCCTAGGGGTGTTTGTAGCTCAGAAAGTGTGCTGATGAATGAGGCTGTGTTTCCACCCAGTATGTTGTTTGGCCTGAGGGTTCCTAGCCCTTAAGCCTACTGGCTGTTGGGTGGGGCTGGGTCTTGGTGTTATTAATCCAATCAAGATGTCAGCCTCCAGGGAAGCTCATGAAGATGAACACTCCCAGAGTGTCCACCACCAGCTTCTATGTCCCCTGTGTGAGCTGCAGCAGTCCCCTAACTCCCCAGGAGAACTTCCAAAACTAGCAGGCTGGTCTGGCCCAGGTTCCTATGCAATCACCGTCTCTGCCCCTGGACCTGGTGCACTCAAGATCCTGTGTGCGCCTCCCAAGAGAGTTAAATCTGTCTCTCCCAGTCCTGTGGGGCTCCTGAAGTTAAGCCCCACTGGTCTTCAAAACCAGATGCCCTGGGGTCTCCTCCTCCCACTGCTGGAACCCTGGTCTGGAGAGACTGATGTGGGAGTCAGAACTCTCGCTCCTGTGAAAGTGCCTCTGTGACTTAATTGTTCTTCAGTTTGTGGATTGCCCACCCAGAGGGTATGGGACCCAACTATATTGTGAGCGCACCCCTCCTACCTTCCTGTTGTGGTTCTGTCTCAATGTTTCCACTTGAAGCGGATCCTTTTTGTTAGACTCCAGTCTTTTTTCTCAATGGCTGTTAAGAAGTCAGTTGTGGTTTTGTTGTAGTTGCAAGGAGAGGCGAGTTCATGGTCCCACTACTCCACCATCTTGATTCAATCTCTCCTTTTTTCTTTTTTTAGATTCCATATATGAGTGGTATCCTATGGTATTTTTCTTTCTCTTTCTGACTTAATTCACTTAGAATGACGATCTCCAGGTCCATTCATGTTGCTGCAAATGGCATTATTTTATTCTTTTTTATGGCTGAGTGGTATTCCATTGTATAAATATACCACATCTTCTTTATCCAGTCATCTGTCAGTGGACATTTAGGTTGCTTCCATGTCTTGGCTATTGTATATTGTATAGTGCTGTTATGAACATTGAGGTGCATGTATCTTTTCTAATTAGAGTTCCCCCGGATATATGGCCAGGAGTGGGATTGCTGGATCATATGGTAAGTCTATTTTTAGTTTTTTGAGGCATTTCCATACTATTTTCCATAATGTCTGGACCAAACTACATTATGACCAAAGTGTAGGAGGGTTCTCTTTTCTCCACACCCTCTCCAGCATTTATCGCTTGTGGACTTTTTAATGATGGCATTCTGACTGGTGTGAGGTGATACCTCATTGTAGTTTAGATTTGCATTTCTCTGATAATTAGTGATATTGAGCATTTTTTCATGTGCCTATGGGCCATTTCTGTGTCTTCATTGGAGAATTGCTTGTTTAGGTTTTCTGCCCATTTTTAGATTGGGTTGTTTGTTGTTTTGTTATTAAGTTGTATGAGCTATTTGTATATTCTGGAAATTAAACCTTTGTCAGTCACATCATTAGCAAATATTTTCTCCCATTCTGTAGGTTGTTGTTTTGTTTTGCTTATGGTTTCCTTTGCTGTGCAAAATCTTGGAAATTTAACTAGGTCCCATTTGTTTATTTTTGCTTTTATTTTCATTGCCTTGGGAGACTACCCTAGGAGAACATTGCTAAGATTTATTCAGAAAATGTTTTGCCTATGTTTTCTTCTAGGAGGTTTGTAGTGTCTTGTCTTATGTTTATGTCTTTAAGCCATTTTGAGTTTATTTGTGTGTATGGTGTGAGGGAGTGTTCTAACTTCACTGATTTACATGCTACTGTCCAGTTCCCCAACACCACTTGCTGAAGAGACTGTCTTTTCTCCATTGTATATTCTTGCCTCCTTTGTCAAATACTAATTGATTGTAGGTCTGTGGGTGTTTTTTCTTTCTGACTGCTCTTAAGATCTTTTCTTTTTCTCAGTGTTCTGTTGTTTTAGAATAATAGCTCTAGACGTGTGTTTCTGATTATTTAATCTGCCTGGGATTGTTGGGCTTCCTGGATGGGAATATTAGTGTTTTGCAACATAGTGGAAAAATCTCTGATATTATTTCTTCAAATACTGCTTCTGTCTGATTTTCTCTATTATTGCTTCCATCCTCCATGCTGCTTAACCTTTGTTTTATATTTTCTATGTCTTTGACCCAATGAACTGCATTCTGGATAATTTATTCAGATTTATTTTCCAGTTCATTAATTCTCATACCATCCGTGTCTAATCTGTTTAACTCACTCACTGCATTTTTTTAAAAAAAATCTATGTTTTTAAAAACTTTGTATAAATTGTATTTTGAGAGAAAAGCTGTTTGAATCCAAAATTTGTGTGGGTAATCTCCTATTAGTCTCTTTACATTGGGAGGGCCCAGGCTTTATCTCTGGTTTCCTCTATTGTACAAAGTACTCAACTGGTAGTTGAAGTTAAGTTGGTTTGGTTTGGCAGATACTTTTCAGGCAAAAGCTGATTTCAAGCACAGTTTTTCACCAGAAATGACTGTTTTCACTGTGCTTTTGTACCCTGGGTATTTCTTACTTTCTTGCCAACTCAATGCATTAAAAAAGATACTTTCTGTTTTTATCCGGCTTTGTAGTTACTTTCTTTGGGACATTTACTCTTATACTCCCAGATGTGGAAGTCTGGATATTGTTCTGGTCCATCCTTTCACTGAGGTGTGTCCACTGTGGTGGGACCTCTAAGAGTCCCCAGGAGTATGGAGACCTCAGTTCTAACTGCTCCCTTGGACAGGTCTAAGACCTATCTTCTCTCTTGGCTACAACAACTGAAGTCCAAGGATCTATGTTGCCAGTGGAAGTTCACAAACACCTTTAAGGCAGCTGTGGCTTCTGCACCTATTTGGCCACAGGGGATTATGGACACCAACAAACTATATATCTGTTGGGGCCAATGTATGTGTAGAAAAGTGGAGACAGTTTCTATGACTCTCAGTAGCCTCATTTTCTCGTGGACTTCCATGTTTTGCTGCTTCTTCCTCAAAACAGCTCTATTTGCACAGCTACAGCTGGGTCCCCACATGTACCTGCCAGTTGGCCAGATGCTCACCGGCTCTACCCCACATCTCTTAGGAAGCTGACATCCCCCCTTGCAGTGGTTCCGAACCCTGTCAGGGTCATGGAACTCTTTGAGAATCTGCTGAAAGCTATGGATATTTCTCCAGGAAAATTCAATGCCAGCCAGAGTGCATGGTACCATTTCAGAGGGTTCCTGATCCTCTGCACCTGATGATTTGTCTTTCTTGAGATGAGTTTGAGGTCTCAGGCGTTGGCTTTAGAGGGCTTCTTCTTCCTCAGAAACTCACATGATACGTACACTCTCAGGACTAATCAGAATGCTTCATGCTTGGTGCTTTTGATGGATCCTCTGTTTGACTGCTTTCATATAATCAAGTGATTGTGCTGCCAATGGGCCTACACAATGTAGATCTAAAGGAAATTGACTGTTTTTTTCTTCATACTGGGATCTGGTTTTCCTAACTGCCTTTAGTAAATAGCAATTCCTGGGACCACTGTTGGATTGACCTTGATTTGCTGATCCTTGATCAACCTTGATCCCTACCTGAGTGTAGAACTGTTTCAAGCAGTCTGAGCCCCTTTTGACTTGTTCTTCAGTGAGTATTTCATAAATACAAACCAACAATCTGTTTCCCTCTCTGTTTAAGGCTTGGTCTTTTTGTAACTCTCTGCATTTCTAATTTGGCCTTTTTCTTAACCTCTCTGAGCTAGTTTCCATCCATAAAATAAGTGGACTGAACTAGATCAGATATACTTAAACTGCACTTTTCTGAGCACCGGGGGTGCTGGCAAGGCAAGGGGAGTGGGGTGTGTGGAGGGGCTTCTGCCCACAGTGTGGCTTCTCCTAGAGCAGATCTGCTTTATGCACTTTACAAGCTGGAGAGGGAATAAGATTTATTTTGAGTAAAGTTCCATGGGAGGGGGGGTTACTGATGTCTGTGTGTGACTCCTCCCTGAGCAGAAGTCCTGTCACCTGGGCTGCAGGTGGAGGCAGGGAGAGAGGCCCAACCCACCGATCCCTGCCTCTGTGGCAGACACCCCTTCCCTCTGACCCCCTAACTCTGTTCCTACTTCCAGTTACAGGAAGGATGTTACCACTGACAATGAAAATACTAGTTTTGCTGCTGCTGCCGCTGCCCCTGAATCAGGCTGCTCCCAAGGATGGAACCATGAGGTAACGGGATTCAGAGGGCAGGGCCGTGGGCCTGGAGCAGGCAGTGTCTCTGGAGAATCGGAGGGGTGGTGGGCCCCTCTGGGAGGCAGAAGACTGGGGCACACGCTCCCTGACTTCTGTATCATCCAGACCCACCTCAATCTCTGCCTAGTGCCTGTGCAAAGTGGGTATTCAACACATGTTTTCTGGACTTGCTTGGAAACCAGGGGTTCATTTCCAGTGAGGTGTGAAGCTATGGGTCAGGGAAGGGGCTGCAGTCCCCTTATCAAGACTCTGTAGTAGGAACGCCAAAGAAATAGAGATAATTAGCATATCATTTCTATTTTATTTGAATACTTTCTTGTGGTTTTGTGTGTTAATGCAATGCGGTGGGAAAGCTGGGTGGGGCCGGGGGACAGATACAGAACAGCAACAGGGCTGGCAGCAGTGACAAAAGTGCTGCACCAGCTCCTGCCAGCTCTCTGGCATCAGAGGTCTGGATAGACTTGGGCAAACAGGGATCCCTGTCCAGAAGTGGGAGCAAATCTTGAGCTTTAAAGACGGACAGAGCAGATTGAAACTCCAAAACCAATATATGTGCCCTCAACTTGGGGAAAACAAAGAGTCCATTTCATGTCATGGAGCAACTCAGGTCTGTGTAACACTGGGCAGTACCACTGGGCTCAGCCAGAGACCTGTCCCTGAGCTCCCAGCATCACAGTAGAAGAGTTGCCACGATCCATGTTGTCCTGCTGCCCACTGTGCTGTTTTCTTGTACCTTCTAGGTGTGACCTCCTCCTAACTGGATGTTTTATTGAGATTTTCACTTAACATTAAAGTTAGGAATCTGGAAGAGCAGAGTCTGGGCAGTAATGTTCTGCTTCTGAGGAAGCCAGAAGGGCCTCGTCCCCACAAAGTTTTGGGAATCCAGAGAAGCAGCTTGCTTTGGGTCTGGGGAGGGAACTGTACCAGGAGCTTGGGGATAGAAGGCGGCTGCCAGGCTGGGCCCTCAGGGAGGCTCTTTGCAAGGCTGGTCCTTCCCTCCTTCCTCCAGGCTGGTCCCTGAAGTGCAGCATCTGCCTCTGCCCAACCCCTTCCAGCCAGGCCAGGAGCAGCTTCGGTGAGTAGGCTGGGCTGGGGACCTGAGGGTCAGGCCTGGGCCTGCAGACTGGCTTCTTGGGGGCTGATTTTCTGCTTTTCTGCCAGACTTCTGCAGAGCTACCTAAAGGGACTAGAGAAGATGGAAGAGGAGCCGGAGCACATGAGCCGGGAACAGGGTGAGGACCTGGGCTGGGCTGTTAGGGCCAGTGGACCGGAGGCTCAGGGCAGCCTGAGCTTGGACCGACCTTGGGCCATCCCAGGACTCCTGCCTCCTCCACCTATCCCCTGATGCCTCTTCTGATCCAGCCTTTCCTTCTTAGTTCTCCTCTGCCTCTTTGCCCTCCATGACTATGACCAGAGTGGACAACTGGATGGCCTAGAGCTGTTGTCCATGTTGACAGCAGCTCTGGCCCCTGGAGCTGCTGACTCTCCCACCACCAACCCGGTAAGCCCTGATGGATGGGAGGCCCCTTCTCCCAAGAAGAAGACCCAGCTCCTTGTGGCTTTGGTTTTTTTCATCATGATTCTTTGGGTGAATCCCTTGTAAAAGGAGGGCTCAAAGCCTGCATGGTGGGATGCAGAGGGTGTTGTTGGGTGGGTCAAGGCTCCTGGGAGCATCTCCAGTCACTGTAGACCCTTCCACAGGTGATCCTGGTAGTGGATAAGGTGCTGGAGACCCAGGACCTGAATGGGGATGGGCTCATGACCCCTGCAGAGCTCATCAACTTCCCTGGAGAGGCCCCCAGGCTTGCAGAGCCCAAAGAGCCCCTGGGGCCACAAGAAGCTGAGACGCAGCCTCTGCTGGCTAAAACCCCATCAAGACAAGAAGTACATGAAGCCCTGGGTCCTGGAGAAGAAGCTGGGGGACAGATGGAGGCCAGAAGGGAGTCCTCGGAGCCTGTACAGGAGGCTGAGGGACAGGCAGAGGCTGAAAAAGAAGCCCCAGGCCCAGGAGGGGAGATTGGGAGACAGGCAGAGGCCAGGGACACTGGAGAGGGAGCAGAAGAGCTCCCAGGGGAAACACTGGAGTCTGAGAACACCCCAAATGAGTTTGAGGTCCATGCTATTCAGCTGGAGAATGAAGAGATATAAACCTTGAGGATACAGGTTTGCACCCCTAGAAGTCTCAGTGCTAGAACATAAACCGTGAAGGGTGGGTGGGGTGTGTATGTTGGGACGATGACCCCCTCTGTGCCCTGTTCCTGGCCCCAGTAGGCGGCAGGTCTTTCTGTGCAGCTCAGGGAGACCCTAAGTTGAAGGGCAGCTTTAGGGCCCGGACAACCAATAAAGAACTGAATGAACTCATCCCTCCTGCTCTGACCTCAGGCTGCAGGGGGTAGGGGACTGGACAGGCCTCTGGGAGGGGCAGGGATTCAGCTTTTCCAGTGTTCCCAGATGGTGCTGAGACACAGCAGCGTACCGCACTAGTCCACAGCCAGCTGCAGACAACCCGGGCAGGAGAGCTTAGCCTCTTCCTGCAGCCCAGCCACTCCTGGTCCCCTCTCACCTGGTGTCAGACCCCCAGAGGCCTGTTCAGAGCAGATCTTCCTCATCATCCTGTATCTGCCCCCAACGCCTGAAAATATTAACAATAACTACCATTTGTTGAGAGCCTAGTACACACTGGGCAGCATGGCAGGCATTTTATCTACCATCTGATTTTATCCTTATGATAATTCTATCACTAAGCAAAATTAGTTCCATTTGATAGATGAGGAAATTGGAGGTGAGTTCAGTAACGTACCCAAGGTGACACAGCTAATGAAGTGGCACATTTGAATTCAGGTCTGTCTCACCCTTTATCATACTCTATGGCCTCACTCCCCCTGTCCCAACTCCCATGTGGAAATCCACCATTCTAATATGCCCTCAGACCCAGGGACAGCAACACTCTGTATCCTGGGTCACATCTGTGGCTGAGGTACCACCTTAACTACGAGGTGGCTCCAAGGGTGAGGCGGTCAGACTCGGTGGCAATGACTGGGGAGATATTTTTAAACTGCAAAGGCTCCACCAAACCACAGACTAGGCTCCCTACCCAGCCTGTCAGTTTGGCTCAGCCATGTGGACACTCCTGCAGCCACGGGACTTGAGTCTCATGACAGCCCAGAGGAGCATATCTCAGGGCTTGTGTTTTTTCAGAAGTTTCCCTGGGGAGCAAGGGGTTAAGTCTCCTCCCCCACCAGGAAGTCTGGCCTCTACCAGGCCCAGTGGCTGCTCTTCACCAGGGAGGGCTGGGCGCCAGCAAGGGCACAGCTGGTGGCAAGCCTGGGGCACTTCCTGCTGCTCTGGTCTGGGCGGGTGCCTCCTTGGGGCCTGGGCAGGAGGTGAATTTGGGGAACAGAGAAAAAGAGGGTGAAGGACTACATGATGAAAGCTTCCAGAATCCCCAGCCAGAGCAGCCTGGACATCAAGGATGAACAGACTGCCAGAAGGGAGATGGCTCTGGGAAAGGGGTTTATTTGCTCTGCGGCTCTGCCACATGCGACACCAGGTCACAGGGGGGCCCTCTCACAGCTGGCATCTGCCCAGGGAGCAGGGCAGCCTGATGCCAGGCTAGCTGGAGAGAAGAAACCAACGGCAGCCAGTGCTGCCAGACTTGCGGCAGGTCAGGGGTGTGAGCCCGTGCCCCAACTACAGGGCACTCACACGATGCCATCGAAGCCCTGCAGACCACACTTCTTGCCGGCCACCTGGCAGCCAAACGTCAGCGCCTCCTGCATGCTCTTCCCTGGAGGGAGGGACAGGCAGCTGGATCAGCCTGGTGTTCCAGCAGGAGCAGGCAGCAGCCCCGTGCTTCCTGTTGGAGTACTCACCCTGGGACAGGCTGAAGATGACCGAGGCGTTGAAGGTGTCTCCTGCCCCCAGTGTGTCCACAACCCGGGGCGGCGGGAAAGCGTCAGAGTGGAGCAGCCGGCCGTCAGGGCCCAGGGCATCCGCGCCCTCCTCGGCCCAGGCACAGATGAGCGAAGCCCTGAGAGACCCTCCACTCAGCTGGGTGTCAGCCCAGCCCTGCCCCCCCCACCTCCTCCGCCTCTGGGGCAGACCCGGAGGTCAGGCGCACTCACTCCCCACACCCAGGGCTTTTGCCTGGCTCCCCCAGCTCACCCTGTCCTCACTCGACCGTACAGGCCCCTCAGGGCCTCCACTGCTGACCGGAACCCCAAGTGCTTGGCCACATCTTTGCTGACAAACACCTGTGAGTAGCGGAAGAGAGGCTGACAGTCACCAGGGCTCTAGCCCCAGCTGTCACTCACCAAGCAGCCTGGCATTGATATTGTAACGCGACTCCTCCATAGTGGCCACTTAAGTCCCCCAAAAGCATCTCGCTGTCCCTCAGGAACACAGTGTCATATTTGCTCAAGATATGCTAGAGAACAGCCATGTAAATTGTAACAAAAAAGCCCTATTTATTCTAAGATCAATGAATTTCCTCACAATTGAAAACCCAAAGTGAGTCTTCAGCGCCATCTTGTGGTGAAATCTACCAATAGCAAGTTAAACCATGGCTCTCAGGGCCGTTTTTATTGTTTTGCTTTTCTCATACGGTTATGCCCTCTAGGCCTGATTTCTTCATCTTTAAAACAAAGGGGTAGGGGTTCTAGAGCTTCTTCCACACCAGCTACATATTATAATCACCAGAAAGTTTTGTTAAAAAATACTTCAGCCCAGGATCCACTCCTACCAACCAAATAAAAAAAGAGGGTGGGGCTCAGGCATCCACATCTGTTAAGTGCAGCCAAGGTGGAGGCCCCACCAGCTTCTGCTGTGATGCTAGAATTATCACCCAGATCCCATTTACATTCCAAATTTACCATGTGCAAGGCGCCTTCCCATCTGCCCTCACCCTGGGTGGCTCCCACCCCAGAGTTGGAGGACACCTGGGAGAACAGTCCTATTCCAACATTTGACGGAGGAAAAGGCAGGAGGCCCAGGGAGGAGGTGCGTCCACGCGGGCTGGCCCTGTGGCTGGCTGGCTTGGTCCTGTCCAAGCCCTCCGGCTGCCCTCATACCTATGCCACCACTAGGGCGGAGAAAGTCTACTCCTTGGCCTCTGTGAGGTCTGCCTCTTTGCTTTGCCCCTACCTGCCAACATCACCAAGCCACAAGATGCCATCCCAAGTGTGGTAGGCAGGACAAGGGAACGCTCGGACTCTCTTTAAGAACCAAATTAAGCTGGATGTGGCAAGGGGAGGCTGCGGGGAATGCTCACCACGTCTCCGTAGCCAAACAGCTGGTACAGTTCCTCTCGCGGCTTCTCCACCTCCACGGACACCTGGATCTTCTGTTCTGGAGGCTGCCCGGCATTGTGCTGTTCTATCCGCTGCAGCATCTTCACTTGCTCCGATGCGTTCCGGCCCTGGGGCAGAGCAGGGCAGGGCGGGCAGCTCAGGACTACCTAGGCACTACCCAGCCCATCTGGCTCATTCTTCTGTCCCTGCTAGAAGTATGGGTAAGGGGGAGAGGGGCCAGGGAGGCTAGGCTGAAATCCCATCCTAAGTCTCAAAATTCTAGCACTGTGATGGACCAAGACCTTACTGACCAACCCTCCCATTTCACAGATGAGAAGACTAAAGAATAAAAGAGAGACTTTCCTAAAGACCTACAGTAATTCAAATGACAGGGCTAGGATTAGAACTGAGGGCTTCTTGGGGTCTTCTCCCACCCAGACTCTGAAACTTTCTCTTGGAATGAAAATTCTAGTTCCCTTTTTGGGAGCTAAGTAAGACCTTCATTCCTGCCTCCCTAGAAGTAATGGGCCATGCCTCCCACAGGCAGGATCCTGCCAGAGGTCTGGTTAGGAGGAAGTGGGGCAGCCTGTAACACAGAAGGCACAGGACTTTGCCTGGAGCCAGCATTCTGCTTCTGGTGCCCACATCCTGCCGTGTGACCTTGAGTAAGTCACCCAATCTTTCTGGGCCTTAGTTTCCTACCTGAAAACATAAAGATGGAGAGGGGACAAGGGGGTTGGGTTCATTTATCTCTAAGGTACTCCATGCTTCAAAGAAACTGAGAAGGGGGGACGATATAGCTCAAATGGCAGAGCACATGCTTAGCATGTACGAGGTCCTAGGTTCAATCCCCAGTACCTCCATTAAAAATAATAATAACTAAATAAACAAACCTAATTACCTCCCCCTTCAAAAAAAAAATAGAGTAGGATTCAGTAAATGTTAAAATAATAATAAATTAAAAAAAAAACTTTTTAAAAGAAACCGAGACGGAGGCACAACATGTAGAGGAGCTGGCGGGTTGAGACCCTCAAAACACAGGTAGGGCAGGGCTTGCCTCAATGTGGATCCACTTGAACCGGGTCAGATCAACTTGCTCAAAGTCTTTGGCAGACACATCTGGCAGGTTCCTGAGTCACAGGACAGAAAGGACAGAGAAGGGGCATGGTGAGGCCAGCCAGGGCCAGGATCTCTACCTGGCGCAGCCTGCAGCATGGCAGGAAGCTGGATCTACCCACAGCACAGGCTTTTGAGGCTCAGCTCCAGGACAGACTCTGATCCAGGCAAAACTCAGGACCACTCCTCCTCACCAGAGTCAGCTCCACCCAGACAGGGGACTGGAAGTGGTGATAGGGTGCCCCTTCCTGTGTTTGAGGCTGTGATATTATCTAAGGGCAAACTCAGCCATAGCATGTGTCAAGCAAGGGGCCAGTTCCACGTGCGGTGGAGACCACATCTCCCAAAATGCTCTAAAAGCACCAGGGACTACAGTTCCCAGAATCTCCCCTTGCCAGCAGCTCCCAGCATGCAGTGCCTGGGAAACTACAAAGGCCATAGCTGTTCTGCCCAGAGCTCAGGTCTGGTCCTACTCACTTCTGGCGCCCCAGCGATGACAGCACCATTGTTCTGAGTTGGTTAGCTCCGTGTTATGACCCTGAGATCACGGTTGGTGCTTGAGGGCAAATTTATTTTTGGCCAGCTTAGGTGTGGAGACCTGGGAAGGGTCCGCCTTGACCTTCCTTGGCCAGAGACCTACACACAGCAGTGTCCTCCCCTCCATGTTCTGTGGCTGAATCCTCCCTCGATTTAACTAGCTGGGTGACCGAGGCCTTTCTGAGGTGCTCCCCCATTGGTAAATGGGGCTGAAATCCCCCGCCTCACAGGCCTGGTGCAGCTGGAGATAATGTGTGTGGATATGCTTGGACCGAGGCCAGTGGGCCATAAACATTTCTCCTCAGAGCTCCCTCCCTTCCCAAGAATACCTATGTTGTGTTCATCAAAGTTGCTACAGATTGTTACTTACTGGGCAGATGACTAGGGTTGTCCAGTGGGAAGATCACCTCTAGCATGTATGCCTATCTACTCATTCACTGGGAAACACAGAGCCCAAGGCTACTGGTTATAAAGCTTGTCCTAGGATGACTGCCCCTCCCCCAGGTCCAGAGGTCATGCTGGGCAGCAGGAACAGTCTGAACCCCAGGGCAGATGGGCTTGGGCCATCTCAGCCCCAGCAGAGCACCTGGCACACACTAGATCCACACTAGTAAACTAAACCTTCTTCAGGAGGGAACCTGGGAGAGATGAGAAGGGTCTCCCTCCCCCAAGGTTAGCAATACATCAGATGGCCCTGAGCTGCTGACCCAATGTTCCTATTTCCCTGGCTAAGGTGTGTGGCATCTTGTCTGACTTCATTATGCTGGGAATCTGGAGGGGCTTATCTTTTTCAAACGTCCAAACCCAGTCCCTGGTACCATGCTGTAGGCTGGCAACTCCGGGGTTGACCCTGGAAATTCCAGTGGGCCCCCTTCAGGGTTCAAGATGGTTTGAATCACATCTCCCAACCCTCTGTCCTCAGAACAATTTCCCCATACCCACACCCAGGCTGCTGATTGGCTAATTATGGCGGAATCACATCATAAATTATATTTTGCACAGGCCTGCCTGCGCATCCTTGGTGTTGACCAAGGGCAAGTTACCAGGCAGAGCAAAGCCCATCCCTTCCCACCTCACTCCTCCCCTAATTGGAAGCAATTCAGAAATCACTGAACAGTTTGGCACAGGGACAATTTCTGGTACAAAGAGAGAGGCCACAGAGGTGGGCAATAGGATGCCCTCAGTGGCGAGTAAGGAAACTGATTGGTGGGCTGTGGCAGGGGAGGCCAGGGGGCCTTACGTGTCATAGAGCACAATGGTACGGGAGCCACTGGAGGTGTTGACGATGCAGCAAGAGCACGGGGTCTCCCCCCTGCTCTGCCAGGCCACCTGAGACACGTCCACGCCCCGCTGCCTGAAGTCAGCCACCAGGAAGCTTGGGGTGGAGCCCGAGCCAAGGGAAGGGCAAGGAGACACACATTAGAGGCTACAGGTGGCCTGGACCTCCCGTGGGGCGAGGAGCAGTGCTGGGCCTCGGAGAGAAGGGTCCTGCTCTGGGAGCTCAGTGATGGCGATGGCAGCTGGCAAGGCGCACACAGACAGGTGCACAAACCTGTAGGCATGCAGGATGGTGCGGCTACCACTGGCCTCGTTGACGATGACTGTGGAGATGGGGACGGAGCCCGTGGTCTGAAAGACCGTGTAGCTTAGGTCCACGGCATAGCGGCGGAGGTCGTCCAGGACAAAACTGCCGGAGCGGAGTAATGTGGGGGAGGCACAGTTCGGCGGAGGGTTTGGGGTCTGAAGGGTAGGTGGCAGGGCCACTAGGGACCCTGGGGTGCAAGCAGAGGGGCTAGGAGGGGATTCACCGTCACAGGCTGTGTGGGGGCAGGAGAGGCAGGGGTGCACTGGAACTTAGTGAGAAAAACACTAAGGGACATTCTTTTAGGTCCTGATTGAAGCCAACCTTGACCCTGTCCTTCAGTCTGACTCAAGCTGGAAAGAATCTACTTAAGTTCATAAAGCTAGAGGGGTTAGACTTAGAACCTAGAACACATACCCTATTTGAACCAAGCAGGTGAGGGCACTGTGGCCTGTATGATGCAAGGTCCAGGCAGAATTAATAATTACCAAGGTGATACTTTGTCCCCTAGTTGCCCTCTGCATCTCATCCCCATGGTACTCCTCTCTCTGAAGTCCCTTCCAGTCCTAACATGATTCCTCTCATTCTGCACCTGCCTCCATGATGCCCAGCCAGGAAGTGGTACTCCCTCGGGGGCCTGCTCACCACCCTCTCCTTTCACAGCATGATGAGCCCTCCCAGTGCCTGAGGCCCCTCAGTATGGACTGACAGGGTCCAGGACTCTTGCTCAGAATCCCCTCCAATCAGAGTGAATGGGGAGAGGGCAGCCCCTCAGGAGGACTGCACCAGCAGAACAAGGAAAGTACCCCACCCCTCCTGGCTCTCTGGAAATGCAGTGTCCTATAACCAGGAGCTGGTAACTATGCCCAGTAGTCCAGCCACCATCCTGGCCTTTCTCACTATGGCAGGACCCCACCTTTGGCAACATCAAGGCTGGACAATACAGATTTGTGTAAAGGTACCATGCTGGGGCATCGTTCCTTGTTTTACATCTCAAGGATCCTTTAAATAGTAGCTTTCCCACAGCATGGAAAATATGGTTTGGTTTGCCAAATACTTTTTGCACCCACAGCACTGGGCACATGGTAGGTACTCATTCAGTGTTTGCTGAACACGAGAGGAGAATCACGAATGGCCTACCTATGGCATGATTGCTACATGAAGGTGGGTCCACCCCTCAAAGCAAGAGCCGCAGTCTTGCTCTAGCGCGGAGGGAGGCAGCTGCTGAAGAGGGTTGATAGGTGAGCAGCTGTTGGCTCCGGGTCCCTCTGTCCCACCTCATGGGGCAGGGTCTTGCCCCCTTATTTGCTTCATGCCAGTTCTTCAGGAAGGGAATCTGGCTGCGGTTTGGGGCTGGGCTCTGGCAGCAGCCCCTCTCCAACTAGAGTTCAAAGGGCTGTGCTTTACAGGCCAGCAGCCTGGCAGCCTGCCCCTGTGCCCACAATGGGCAGAGTGTGGGCCTCACCTCCTGATAAGCGCTTGCTGAGTCAGCAGTGCCCGGGGTCAAAGGGCTCTCGGGTCTCTGCGGCAGCCAACATGGAGAAAGTGTGTGGGCCACTACGGGCTGCAGGCTCCCAGCCAACGAGCTGGGAGGAGTGGGTCCAGGCCGAGTTTTAGCACAGGGCATCGGGGTGCCCTTGGGCAGGGAGCTCTCACTGCTTCAGTGAACAACAGGGACAAAGCACAGGCCCTGCCCCCTGAGCTGGGAAAGACACTGCGGGCCTGGACTCTGGGACCATGGATGCAGGACATCCCTGAGGGAGGGCAGGTACAGCATGTCCCTAACTGCCCTCTGCAACCAGCACAGCCAGGATAAGGGACTTGAGAAGGGCAAAGTCACATCCACCGCAGAGAGTCTGTTGGAAGCAAGGAAGAAGGTGGGAAGCTGAAGCGGGCTCCAGGGAGTGGCCAAGGAAACCTTGAAGTGAAACCTTTAACAGGAGCAATGTTAACAACTGAGCAGCAGATAAGTCACACCAGGGAGGGTCTGGGATGCTGGTACTCCACTCCTCCCCCTCCACCCATTTCTGGTGGCCGCAGACCACTTCTCAGAGGCTGCCCACCCAGGGCCAAGGCTTCCTTCTCCTCCCCCAACGCTGCAGGCTGGCCTCCCCTGCGCCCTCCACTCACTTGGCAACGTGGCCTGGGGCCAGAGAGCCCATGAAGGCACAGGGGGCTCCAAGCAGGGAGAGGACAGTGCAGGAGTTGGATGCGTTGCCTCCACGCTGCCATCTCTGGGACAAGCACCTGCAAAACACAAGGAGGCCCCTGCAGCTCCAGCAGTCTGGTGCCGGGATAAGCCAGCCGAGCCCTGGGTAGAGCCCACAGAATGTAAAAGCCAGGAGATCCCCTCAGAAAGCGTCCAGACCCAGCCTTCTCGTTTTCGAGGTGGGCAGCTAAGGCTCAGTGAAGAGAAGGGGCTCGGCTGAGGACCAAGTCTGTTCCCCAGCCCAGGCTAAATTCAAATTCACAGTGATGAATTTCTGTCTTTCACCTATTCTTATGACATCAGGAAAGTACTCACTCAGGCCCATCACAACCTGAGGGCTCCACTGACTCTGGGCTCCCCCCTCCTCAGTTACAGTGACCCAGCTCTTCCCCAGCAAGCCTCTTCCGTGGGAGCTGGATAACTCCAAGTGCCTCTTCCCAAAGCTGGCAAATCTACTGCTGCTCCTGTCATAGCAGGGCCCACTTTAGTAATAACTCGGGTTAAAATGAGTAAGACAGGAAGCAAGCCTGGACATCATGATCATTTAAGAAGAGGGAGGAGGTGCTAACTTTTACCATATCAAAAGTTAGGATTATTGGGTGGAGACCAGTTTTCTCTATCTTTGTTTGACCCCCTCCACCTTTTTTTCAGCTTTATTGAAATATAATTGACATACAGCATTCTGTAAACTTAAGATACATAACATGATGATTTGATATACGTATATATCATGAAATGAGTACTACAATATGGTTGGTTAACACATCCATCACATCACATGATTACCTTCTTTTTTCCCTTTGTTTTTCTCCATCTTGACTGAAAATCTAAAAAAAGGAAATTAACTCAAGATATACCTGAAGGGCTTCATTGTCATTATCAACAACAAAAATTATAACTTACGCATACATAGTCAAAGTACTTCAATGATTTCTCATTTGTGCTCCAAAAATAATGTGAGGCAAACAGTGCAGGCTGTTGTTTCTATTCTTCCGTTCCAATAATAATAATAATAATAATAATAATAATAATAATAATAATAATAATAATAATAATAATAATAATAATAATAATACTTGTCGCAGCTTACAACAAGAGGAACAAATATCAAAGAACCACTAAGAGAAACAAATGAAGTAGAATTTTTAGGGTAAGGCATATTTATACACAAACTTTAATCCTGAAGTTCTTTTCAGCCTTGGGAAAAGAGGACCCTGATCTCATGAGAAGGAAGGATCCTAATCAGTGAAGGGTCAAACATTTCTCAAGCTATGAGCTTTAGAGAAATTTTCATGCAGAGAAAAGAGAAGAAGCCTGGAGGGACTGGACTTGCTCAAGATCACATCAACCGTTAATGAAAAAGCTGATACCAGAACCTGGGCTTCCTGACCTCAGAACCCCTGCAAGTACTCTGCATTTCTGAATGGAGAGCAGTTGGGCCTCAGCTTGGATGAGGTTTCAGAGAAAGGAGATACAATTTTACCCTGAAAACCCTTCAGTCACATGGATGCCCAACTTCCTGTACAGAAATGCTCTGCTGAGCATGAAGATGCCTCTTGGAAGTGTCTTCTTAGCTTGGACTCTGGGAGGCAGGGCCATTCCTCAGGGCCGAGTTCCAGGTGGCAGCTCCTGAGTCTGCAGCTGCCTATGGAGTGAGCCCAGGACAGGTGAGGCTGAGATGCCTGCGCAGGGCCGGGTCTCCACTCAGGTTTGCTCATCTGAGAGGCAGAACAGAGTCCAGGAGCTGGGCTGGGTAGGATGGGAGCACAGGAGAGAAGCCCTGTGGACAACCAATCAGCTCTGCAGAGAAGCAGAGCCACGTCCGGGGCAGGGGGAGGTACCCCCTGAAGGGCAGGGAGCATGGAGGACTTGGGAAGGGTCTCGTTAGAGAGGCGCCCTGCTTAGTGCCCACCTTCAGAACTAGCCCTCATCAGCATGGGACTAGCACGATCTCCTTAGCTTCCCGACATAAAGGGAACGGGACATGGCTCTAGTGGAACAGGCACTCTGGGTCCTCTCCAGGCCCTCCACAGTTCTTGGAGAACCAGTGGCCTTAGAATTCACGCTGTTCTCCTGAGAGTAAACCAAACTCCTTGCTGTGCACCAAGTCCTAGGGCTGGCTTGACCTTGGTGGGCGGGCTAGGTGCACACAGCAGCAGTCTTGTGCCCCTCCCCCACTGTCTCTGCACCCCTGGCAAGGAGCTCTAATCTTCAGCAAACAAAGCAGCTGGAAGCAAAGAATCAACTCCATGAGATGGGCAGCAGCAAAGGAAGCGGAGGACACAAAAGACGGTAGAGGACTGGAGCACCAGCCTCGGGGTTAGGACACCTGAGCTGTAACTACTGCTCTGCCTCTCATTAACTACACGCCTTTAAAAATTATTTAATTTCTCCAAATCTTTAGCTTCCTCATCTATAAATAGAGGATGTAGCTGACCCCTACATGCTTCCCATAGGCTGCTGTGAAGAAAGTACGGGATAATGTGGTGATAGCACTGTGAGGACCCACGCCTGAAGGATGCCCCCTCAATTAGCCTCATAGCCACCGATGCTGTTGTGTCTTGCCGGAGCTCAATCCCAAACTAGCTTTTTATCCAATTCTTGGCTGAGAAAATTGATAGCCAAGAAGCAATTCTTCTCAGGATTCTAAGCACTAGACTGCACTGAGAGAAGGCTATGGATTCTGGGGCACAGAAGTGTCCTGGGAAAAAAAATTAGTGTCTTGGGATTATAGTGTAATGGAGTGGGTCTTATCAAGAGTAAATATGAGAACCAACAAATGACTCTTCAACTTCTACCAGACAACTGAAAAGGATGTTTCCCACTATGCTGTTCACTGACTATTGTAAAAAAGGACTCCTGGTAAACTCCTTCTGGAATTCTGCACCAGAGAGAAGTCTGTTGTGGCTCATGAACCAGCTCTACCAATAACTCAGCATCTCCAAATTTGCCCACAGCGCCAGCAAGCCTTGAGCTAACTGAAACTCAATCACGATGGTTTAAAATGTTCTTGAATAGTCTAACTTCACATATGTTCTTATTGTAAGCTACATCAAAAAAAATTTTTTTAAAGAAACAGATGGGATATATATGTGGTAAATAAATTAGAAGTAAATGCTGGTGGGAAGCAAGTGCATAGGTCTTGTTAAAAAGGAAGAAACTGATCCTGCACCTTTCTAGCTACGTGCCCTTGGATAAGCCACTGCGACCCCCAGAGTCTCTACTTGCTTATTCTACTTAGTAAAATGGGGATAATGATGTCTGACACGGTCTCAGGGTTGAACTGGGAATTGGCGAACACAGTGCTATCCAAAGCCTGGGTCTTATTACTGAAGGCCTCAATTCTTTCCCCAGGTCCTGGCAGAAGGGTACGGGGCACCGGCTCCCGGCTCCGGAGGCAGGCTCTCACAGACTCGCTGCGGGGCCTCTGGCTCAGCAGCCCTGTAGTCTTGGCTGCCGGGCACAAAGCGGGACTGTAGCGGCCCCTGGGGTTTCCGAGGGGCCCGGACGCCCCTACCTGGTGTCTGTGTCCTCCTCCGGGTACTTGTCCACCACATTGATGACGTCCAACACCACTAGCCCCACGCACAGGATCTGCTTCTCTTCCATGAGGCTTCTCCCGGAGCTTTCTGCACGCATGGCTGACGGGGTTCCTCTCGCGCTCTGCCTCTTATCCCGGAGGATCGTGTCCCCGCTCCCAGGGGCTGCCCTGGCTCCTCCTCCGCGTCCCGAGCTCCTCCTCCAGGGAGCTTCCCGAAGCGGCGAGGGGTGCAGTGGGGTACCGGGGACGGAGGCGGGCTCTTGCTCTCCACGCTCACCTATCCCGGAGGGCCTGGGGGCGCAGACCCCGAGGTTTTGATCTCCGGCCTCCCCTTAGCAGGTTGTGTGGCACAGGATATGGCCACGCATTCCACTTCTCGGCCTCAATTTCCTCACTTGTCACACGGATTCGGAGCTAATGTAAAGCTGTCCAAGGGGCAGCTAGGCAACCTCATGAATGCCAACAGAAAGTGCGGTAGAAAGGCACCTCTTACCCTGCCCTCTCTTGCACCGGCGGCTCCCACTCCAGACCCTAGACAGGAAGAGATGAGTCGGGCCTCGCAGCTGCGGCCTAGCCCCCCTGCATCCCGCGCAGCTGCTCGCGCCGCCGCCGCTGCCCCGCCCCGCCCCTGAAGTCCGGCCAATCGCAGCCCGAGGCCTAGCGTCCGCCGCTAAGCAGCCGGGGCCCGCAAGGTGAGCGGCAGTGGTCACGTGACCGGAGACATCGCCCGCCGGCGCTGTGGTCTCAGCTCCCAACGCCCTCTGGCGGACGTCGGCGGAAAGGGCGACCTGGAGGAGAGCCTGTCTCGGCGCACTTCCCGCCCGCGCGTCGAGTGACTGCGGGCAGAGCCACCCCAGGCAGAGCGGAGGACGCGAGCAGGGTCCGGAACCCAGGGCTCCCTCACCCAATCCCCTGTGAATTCCTGTGTACCCCTGAACACATACTGGAGCAGACACCTTTTCTCGTTTTGTTTTGTTTTTTAGAAAAACCAAGTGTCTTTATTCCTGAATAGTTTAGTATGGCAATGGGGACCGGAGCCCCCTCGGGAGAGCCCCGGAGCCCAGGGAATCAGCCAAAAAGCCAGCTGGGGGAGGAAAGGGTGCAAGGATCGGCTCTTTCGCAGTCCAGGTCTTGCAGGGGACGGTGATCAGACCAAAAGTCCCAATAAGGCGACCCCCAGAGTCCTCGACCCGTACGCTCCGACCGTGAGGAGGAGGTTACTCTGGGCGCCTGTGCCGCGGCGGGTACGGAGACAGCGGCCCGCTCAGGGTCGGCGCCCCGTCCCTGGCAAGACCCCGGGGAGCCGCCGCCCCAGCTGGCTCTTTGGCCGGCGTAGACACTTTGGGCCGGTCGGGCCCAGCCCCTGGTCTACGCCTGTTCTAGCTCCAGGTCCCCGTAGAGCAGGGCTCCGCTGAAGATGGTGAGCGGCTCCTCCGAGTGCGCCAGCTGCCCCATGACCAGGTCGATGCAGACGGTGTCCCCAGCCTGCAGCGGCAGGATGAGGCTGAAGACGCCCAGGGCGCCTGGGCTGGGCTGGCTTTCCGCCACCGGCTTATTCTCCAGGCCCTCAGGCTCGTACCCGCCAGAGTCTATACGAGCCACGCCCAGGTTGGAGCGAGACAGCACCGCCTCCACTTTCTCGTGCCGGTGCCCAGTCAGCACTGCGCTCAGCAAGTAGCGTCCAGCCAGTGGCGCCGTGAACACGCCTGGGGGCAAGAGTGGCGGTCAGGAGGGGACAGGTGGCAGGGACTGGGAAGGCCTCTGGGAGGCCATCCAGAACTCCTGGACCAGAGAGGGACCTGCTGGGTCTTTTCTCCTCTCTTGTAATGTAAGCTCCACGAAGGCAGGGCATTCAGTTTTGTTCATTTCTGCATCCCCAGCACTTCAAACTGCCTGGGCAAGAGCAGGCCCCCAGAAGAGAGCTCTGGACCCAGGGCGCCTCCCCTCCCAACCCCACCCTTCAGCCCAAACTGTGGTGAGAATGAATAAATGAAGGCAAGAACACGGGTCTCCCCAAACCAAAGAACGAAGATTCACCTTGTCTGAAAAGTCAAGAATAGGGACATATCACTGCACAGCCTCCCTGACTCGCCCTAGTGCCCGAGCTTACCAGTCTCTGGATCATAGTAGCCCCCATCGTTGAGTAGGACTCTGTCGAAGGGCACTGTGCCTGGTTCAGACCGGGGCAAACTCAGGGCAGCTGAAAAGGCCACCCGGGGCACAGAGGGTGCTGGTGCCCCCTCCACTCCTGGGTGGGGGTGAAGAGGGTGTCAGAGTGGATGCTTGGTGCAGAGCTGTCCAGCCCCCTTTCCCTCTCTAACCCCATAGCTGCCTGAGGTATCCTCCAAACCTTAGTTCAGTTCCCCTCCCTCCAGCACTGAATGAGAGGAACTTACCCTGTTCACCTTGGGGACCTGTGGGAAGAGGAAAGGGAGCAGTGAGAAGTAAGGCAGCTTTTGCTAAGTCACTCAGCAAACATCTGTTGAGTCTTTTGCACTGTGCTAGGTGCTATGCAGACTCCAAAGCAGGAATGGGGGTATCAAGAAAAGGAGGAATAGAGAAGGTCCGTTCTGTTCAACTGTTGGGCTATGAGCCCTAGCCCCCAGCCTTTCACACCTACACAGCCTTTGTAGGCTCAGCCTTCGTAGGCTCAGCCTTCAACACAGCAGTGAGGCCACCGTAGCCAGTTGGCCAACACAATGACTATCCTAGCTCCTAGTCACTTTCCTTGTCATTATCAGCTATGTAGGAGCCCCAGTTCCTCGCCTCCTTCCCTCCTTCTCTGTCAAGGTCAGAGTGGAATGTCAAGCCCAGGTCAGCCTAGGTGGGTGATTACCCTGGCCACAGCAAGGATCTCAGCACACGTACCTGGTGGCCCAATTGGCCCCTCTTGTCCATCCTTGCCTGGAGGTCCTGGAGGTCCAGCAGGGCCTGGGGGTCCCTGCATCCCAGGAGGCCCTGGGGGCCCAGCCTCACCTGCAGGCCCTACAGTGACAAAGCTAGGTTGAAGAAGAGCCATAAGAGGAATTTCCAAAGGACAAGGAAAATGGTGGCTCCATGGACAGGTGACAAGGCCCTTCACTGCCCATGCTGGGTATCTAGCTGGCAGTGCAGCACCCCGCCTCCACCCAAAGGCCTGTCTGAGCCATCAGGGGAGGGCAGGGAGCTGGGACCTTGGGTCATCTCTTGTGGACAAACCAAGCCCTGGGACAGTGGTGGGTCTGCAATTCATACTGGGCAGGGCCAGGAGAAAGTAGATGAGGTTAGGGCGGGGCTGTCTTAGGGTCAAGGGAAGAGAAAGAAAGGACTTGAAAGGGGCCCCTCACTCTGCACCCCCTCTTCCCCTCTCACCAGTGAGGTCCGTCAGACTGAGCTGGTGAAGTCGGTCTTCCAGGAGCAGTAGGGAGCTGTTAAGGGCACCAAGCCGCTTGCCCAGGCCAGCCTGCCCCTCCAGCAGCTTCTCCAGCAGGGCTGCCTGGGTCTGGCTGGTGCTGTTGGTTTCCCGTAGCCTGGCCCAGAGCCCAGCCACGTGTCTGGAAAGGCCTTCACGCAGGCCTTGTAGTCCCCCGGCCACTGTGTCTAACCGCTCACAGACTCCCTCAAGGCGGCCCAATCGCCCCTCTAGGCTGGGGCACTGGCCAGCCTGTGCCTGTCCTTCTTCCAGGCCTCGGAAGCGCTCCTCACTCTCTGTAGCATGCTCTGTGGCCTCCTGCTGCAGCCTGTTAATCTCAGAGATGATGCGGTCCTTGGTGGCTCCCAGGTCAGCCAGATCAGCACCCTGGCCCTCCACGGTGGTCTGGAGCTCATGCAGTGAGTCATTGAGGGAGCTGAAGGTGAGAATAACCTCAGAGAGCTCTCCTTGCAGGGCCTGGAGGGCTGAGCCTGAGCTGCCCCCAAAGACACTGAAGCCATCCAGAGGCCCACGGCTTGGTCCCCCCAAACCCGGGCCGGCCCCCGGGCCCCGTGGGGGTAACAGTGGGCAGGAGCAGCGCTCCACACCATCCCGAAGGCGGCCCAGTTCCTCCTGGACACCACCGCAGGCCCCACAGCCCTCATCCCCACGGGCCTGCAGCAGACCCTCCAGTTGGCCCAGCCGTGCAGCTGTGAGATTCAGCTGCAGTGTGAACTCTGCAGCTGTCTCATCCAGTGCATCGACACGACCCTGGAGATGGCCCACGACACCTTGCAGTCCCTCCAGCGCGGCCTGCTGGGCCTCCCCAGCTGCTTCCACCTTGTGCAGGCCTGAGCCTACCAGCCGCAGCTGCCCCTCACTGTCCAGCACCCTGCGCTCCAAGGCACTGAGGATCTCACTGACCTGGGAGTCCTGCTCCCCTGGGGCTCCAGAGCAGAGCTGCCCACATGCCTGCACAGCTCCTGCCACCTGCTCTTCCAGCAGATCCAGCCGCCCACCCAGCTCCCCGCTCACATTGGCCAGCAACCCTTCCAGCTTCTCTAGTCGGCCCCGAGCAGCAGGCAACCAGTGGCCCAGCCCTCCAGGATGCCCGGGCCAGCCCTCCTCCTGCTCCTCCGAGGGGCCTAGGGTGGAATTGAATCGGTCCTCTAGGCGAGAGAGGCGGGACACTAAGCTGGTGTAGCCTGGGGGGTGGCCTCCCTGCCCAGCTGCTCCTCCCAGGTTGGCGCCTCGCCGCCCGCTCAGCACTGTCACTGAGCCGGCCACTACATCCAGCCTCCGCTCCAGCTCAGCCAGTCGCCGGCCCAGCTCCGGAGGGCAGCACTCCTGAGGGGGCCAGCGGCCCAGTGCCTGCCCAGCGAGCTGCCGCTGCCGCTCCTCCACGGAGGCCAGTAGCTTCTCCAGTGCTCGCAGCCGCTCCCTGTCCTCCTGCTGCTGCCGGCGGAAGCCATCCAGCCCTGCCAGGCACACAGAGCAGGGCTCCTGCAGCCGCTGCTCCAGCTCCCGCATCAACTCCTCACTGTGGCCAGGAGGAGCCGGGGTTGAGTCCATGGCCCTGCCACCACTGCTACCACCACCACTGTGATGGTTGTTGAGATGGCCCAGCTCCTGGTCGTGGGTGGAGACGCGGTTGTCCAGGAGCTGCAGCTGCTGCTGGATCTCGTTGAGGGTTTCGTGCACGCCAGGACGGGCAGCTGCATCTGCTGGCTGCTGCCTCCCATTAAAAGCCGTCTCCACAGCCCTCTGGACATCTTCTGCCAGGCGCCCACTCAGTCCCTGCAGGACACCCCGAAGGCCCTGCAGCTCCTTTGTCAGGCTCTGTACCTGCTCCTCCAGCTGCTGCACCTTCTCTGATTCCCCAGGACCTGGCAGAGAGGGGACACATTAGGCAGAGGGACTAGATCTCAGAGCTCAGTGCCTACCTCATAGGTCCTGCTCTCCCCAGCCCCAACAAGATGGCAGAGGTCCCAGCTCATATGGCCACTCCTTAGCTGGGTGACTTGGGCAAGAAAAAAATCGAAGAAACTCCATTCACTGAATGCCTGTAAGCCAAATGTGTACCATGGCACTTTCCTCCATTGAGTAGATACCATTAGCTCTTCCCACTTTATAAACTGGGAAACAGGACCAGAAAGATTAATTAACTGGGCCACGGATTACAAGTTTAATAAGTGGCTGAGCTAAATTTCAAACCCAGATCTGACCACCGAGCCCAGGTCCTTTCCACCGTCCAGAATGCCTCTTAACTTTATGGAAACTGTTTCCCTATCTGAAAAAATGGGAATGACACTATATTGCTCCCTCAGGGTGAGTGAAATGTGAGTGTGGGGGAGGCACTGTGCACCCCACAACAGTGGCTATTGCTGGGTGGCACCTCTCCATACCACCCCAGGGACAAAAGCAGCTCTGAGGCAAGCTGTGGGGGTTCTGGCTGGATGATGGGAGAGTCAGCCAGAAGTTCCTGTTTCCATAATTACAGCACGGCTATCTCCCTGGCAGGCAAACACAGCACATCCGCGGTGCCTGGCAACCAGGACTGCAGCATTCTGGGTTCTGCAGTCTCCAGAGGCCACTGAGGGGCCTGGGATCTGTAGTCAGTTGCAGTGCATGCTAGGACTTGTAGTCTCAGCTGTCTATCCCCTTGGGCCAAGCTTCTCGAAGGAATGCCCCCTTCCTCGCACAGCTGTTCCCAACTAGGAAGGATCTTGGCCACACGTGGGCGTGTGCGAGCAGTCTCTTTGCCTGCCTTTCCTCTGGGTTTCACTAGATCTCTCTGTCTCTGTCACTCACACAGACACACAGACACACAGACACAGACACACAGACACACAGAGAACAGAGACACAGACACACACAGACACACAGACACAGACACACACACACACACACATTTTCTCTCCCTCTCTCTCTCTTGCCTGTGGGAATTTCAGGGATCTCATTAACTCCCTTCTGTCCCTTTCTTCTGCTCCCTCAGCAGCCTGGCCCCACACTTTCTCCCCAGTGCTATCACCCAATCCTCTCCCCAAGCGGCTCCCATACTCACCCTCCCCGCCCAGTCCACTCAGGTGGCTGCCCGCACTGGAGCCAGAGAGGTTGGGGCGGGCCGGCTGGGGCCGTGGGCGCGGTGTGGTAGGTGCAGGACCCAGCGCAGGGGCAGGGCCCTCGGCGCAGTCATCGCCCCCGTACCCCTGGCAGCACCTCCACTCCATGTCCGTCACTGTCTTGTAGGCCACACGGTAGCGAGGGCGGAGGAAGCTGCGGTACCTGGGAGAGGCAGAGGGAGGCCTCTTTACTCCTCCCTGTACTGTCAGTGATCCTGGCCCCTGTCCTCAGAAATGGACGGTTCCTGGTGGGCTAGGCCATCCCTCAGGCTGGGTCCCCCTTACTGACCAGCATGTGGCCTTGCTCAGTTGACAGCTGTCAGCTTTTTGGCCAAGGGCCAAATCTCTGTTCTTCCTCCCCTTGTCCTGTGCTGGAACTTTGAACTCCTCTCCTTGAGCATGACCCAGCCCAGAGAAGGCCCTGGGGTGCTGGCAGGGTGGTGGAGGTAAGTTTGCCCTCAGTATCCCACCAGCCAAACTGTTGCCTCAGCAACTCCTCAGAGTGGTTCTGAGTGGAAGCCCCTGGTCCTGCCCCTTGCTACCTGCTTTGTACAAATTCCCTGGGTTGGCTGCCCTAGCCCAGCCCTCACCAAGTACCCATCCCCCAGCAGTGGGGCTCACATGATGCTGCGGGAACACTGGGGCTGGCCCCAGCCACAGGGCTGGTAGTCGGGCTTGACGAAGGTCTCCACTCCATCCTCAAGGACACAGCTTACTGTCCGGGTCACCACATAGGCACACCAGTTCCTGCGGGCACAACCCCACCTGGGCCCAAGGGCCAGAGACACACTCCCCGGAGGAAGGCCCTGGGGCTACCAGAGGAGCTAAGGGAGGGTAAAAAGATGAAGGGCCTTGGGGACCAGTGAGAACCAGGGATTTGGCAGGGGCAGCTCCCCCTACGCCTTCCTGTGCAGCAGGAGTCGATAAAGACTTTTCAAGATGGAGGAAGGAGGCAAAGAATGGAAAACCACAACTACAAGATGTTGATCCTCATGGCTGGGGGCGCCTGGGGGGGCCTCTGAATCCATGCATTCATTCCTGTCCCTTTCTGTCTCAATCCCCAGCTTGGCATGGCTGGTGTGAGCCGGCTGGCCAGTCCCTCTGGTGTTCCCCTGGATGCTGGCTTCCACCCACCCCTCAGGGGAGAGGACAGGGCAGGCAGGGGTCCAGTTCAGGGTTAAGGAGAGAATAAGCCATTGACAAGCCCTGCCCGCCTTGGGGCTCACAGTTCTGCACTCTGGGCCCCATTCATGCTGACCTCTGGTCCATGTACGGCTGGAGAGCCGAAAGGAGCAAGGCAGGAGTGGTATCAGAATCGTGGATTACGGGCAGGGCTGAGGGAGCCCTCCAAAAGGATCAGAGGTCGGCTGAGAATCCCAGGCTGGTGTGCAGCTGGCAGCTGGCAGGAAAGCCAGCCCCTCGCCCCTCGAAGTAGTTTCCCTGGGCACCTTGGGCACCTAACGTGGAAGCTGATGCCCCTGAGGTTATGAGGTTAGACTGGGGGTACCTATCCATTCAGGGGGCCCTGGAAGTGCCCTGCAGGAAGGTTGGCCTGCAAGAAGCCACCTGATGGCTGGGTTCCTCTTCCCCCTTCCCTGCATTAGGGGGGACAGCCCAGGGAGGGTACCAAGGGAGGGGCCAGGATACCCACCTTACCCCCCACCCTCCCACCTACTTCCAGCCTTGGGCTGGGACCCAGACTTACCTGTGGCGGCTGGCAGGCCGAGGGGCACTCTGGGCCTGGGCTCCCCCAGGGCTGAGGGCCCCGCCACTCCCAGTGTAGAGGCTGTAACCGCGAGGAGGGTAGCTGGCTGCCCCCACAGCTGTGGTCAGCAGGCAGCAGAGGTAGCAGCTCCAGAGGGCGCCGGGGGCCATGGTGGTGGTGCTTCGTGGTGGCCCTCAGAGGCACATCCTGGCCTGACTACTGGCGCCTCTGCCCGGAGCGGGGGTGCCGCTGCTCTGAGGGGTAGTGCCGGTCGGGTCCTGTCCCCAGCTTCCTGCCAGCAGCCCCCAGCCACACGCCTCCTCCTTGGCCGCCTGGCCTGACCCCTCTCCCCCTCCTCTTCCCTCCTCGGACTCCTGTCTGTCCCTCCCTTGGTTCCTTCCGCTCTCCTCTTCTCTACTTGTGAGGGGAGTTTGTTCTCTGCCCCCCAGCCTCCAGTGCCTGGTCCTCTCAGATGCTGCTTCCTGGGCCTCCACCCCCTCGCCCCAGCTGGCCCTCCTCTGGTCTCCCTATCTGTTTTCCCCAATGACTAGATCCTGGGGGTGACAGGGCTTGGCCCCTGTGGCTGCTCAGAGGCGCAAGAGTGGCTGTGGGGCGGGCCCTGGCCTCCCGCCTCTCTCTCTCCCTCACTCCCCTCCCTTCCCCCCTGTCTGGCTGGCGGTCCAGCCTCCCCCTTCCTCCCCCCACCTCTCCAACCATCGTGCGCCACATCTGCTTCTTGTTAACTCCGGGAAAGAGAGAAAAAAAAAGGAAAAACAGAGAAATGTGGAGTTGCCGCCGGGCCTGGGGCCAGCCTCTTAGATGGGCCACATGGAGTGGAGCCGGGGCCAGAGCTGGGGAGGAGGCGCAGGGCTGGTCACTTAGGCAGGGAACAGGAGCTGGAGCCACAGCTCTCCTGGGGCCAGGGCAGTCCTCCCCTGGGAGAGAAGACCTGAGGGACAAGCTCAGAGGGGAGAGCTGGAGGGGAGAGCTGGAAAAGGGAGAGTGAACTTGCAGGACTCAGCAGGACGTCACTCATCATCTAGTCTAGCTGCCTCCTTTTATAGATGTGAACGCTGAGGCCCAGAGTGGGAAAGTAACTTGTCCAAGGTAACACAGCAAGTCAAGAGCAGGGCTCTGATTAGAATCTATATAGTACCTAGGTCAGTGGCGTGGGAGGAAAAAAGAGGAGAGGACAGAGGGCTACTGGGCCAGGGAGGGAAAGGAGAAGGACTCCACTGAGGCAGGCAGGAAATTCAGAGAAGCCAGAAGGAGAAAAAAGGAATCTGGAAATGGAGAGCAGTCTTCTGTCAAGCGCTGAGAGGACATGGGAAAGAGGAGAAAGACCCTCATTCTCAAAAGGCCAAGTGAATATGGGTCTCAGGCTTGTCTTGTTGATGGTCAGCCACGTGGGAGGGGAAGGAGGGAGGAAAGTTGGGTCCTAACTACTTAGATCGATGTAAGTCACTCTCTAGCATGGAACCAAGTCTGATAGCCTCTGAGGCAGGCAAGGAAGTGAACTCAACCATCAGCGTGGCCCGTAGGTTCCCGGTGAGATGTCTGAATGTGTTAGCTGGCCCCCCTCACCGTCTGGCCCCCAGAGTTGTGTTCCGTACAGGTCTCCCTGTGTGGTGGGCCGCCTGGGAGAGGGGAGCAGAAGTACTAGACAGAAAGGAGGCAAGGGCACTGCGCGGGCCCTGCGGAGGGAGGTGCCCAGGCGGCAAAGGCACGTGTAAGACTCAGTAAGGAGCAGCCCGGCCTGCTGGGGACTGGAACACACGCGCCCAACAGAGAACAAACACAAGGCAGGACAGACAGAATGCCAGGGGGCCAGACAGACGGATGACGTGCTCTGGGTAAGAGGAGGGGAGACAGTTGGCTGCTGCGGGGAGTCAGAGCAGGGCTGTCGGAAGAAAAAGAACCTGACCAATGTTGGGGGAAAAGTAAAGAACAGAGACCAGGGGAGGGGAGAGACTTCAGGTTGGGGAAGTGGTCTGTCTCAGTTTCCTCATCTTAGCATGGGAATAATAATAGTACCCCCCTTCTTAGGTTTGTGAGGATTAAGTTATTCCATGAAAGCACTTAAAATAGTGCCTGGCATGTGGTAAATGCTCCATAAATGTTAGCTCTTCTTTGGGTCAGGAAGAAGTGGGACAGAAAGTCAGAGAAGTCAATTGCAGAAAGATTAGGGAGAGGCTCAGATAACTGGTTACAAGTTTTTGAGTAGGGGGTTGATACAAATGCAGAAAGAAGATATTCTCAGCAAGAGCAATGGGCAGGGTGTTAGGGCACAAGGATGCTGGTTCCAGCTTCTGCTCTAAGTAGTGTTATTACTTTGAGCAAATCCCCCGACTCCAGTGGGGGTCTGCTGTCTGTCATCTCAGGTTCCTTCTAAATCTTACACTGGGAAGTGATGTAGACTTGGAAGAGAAGGCTGTGACTGCTTGGTGACTGCCTGGGTAGTGAGGGACCAGAAGAAGGGAGACACCAGAGAAGAAGATTCCAGAATTTGAGCCAGGATGGATAAGTCGAGAAGAGGAGCAGGTTTGAAGGAAAGAAAGATGGCTTTAGTTTGGGCATCTTGAGTTTAAGATGAGAGTAACATATCTTGATGGAAATAAACATCCAGGAGATGGTTAGCAATGTGGTTTTTGATTCTGGGAACCATTTGCAGGGCAATAGTTGGCAGCCATGAGAATGGATGCCACCAAATCTTCAATGTGACTCTGAGTGATCTGCCTCAGAGGTCCTATGGCGCAGAATATGATCCTGATGACTGGGAGAAATGTTGGTGAAAAGACAGGATGGTGAAAGTAAACACTGGAACCAACAGAAATGGAATTTTGTGGCTGTCCCTTAGAGGTGTGGGGATCAGCATGGAGGGAGACTTGAAGGTAATGGTCCTGGAAGATCCTGATTGAAAGTCGCTGACAGTGGAAGGCTGCAGCTTCGTCTCTGGTCTCCGCATCAGTTCTCGGCCCTGGCCCTGGCCCTGGCTCCGGCAAGGAGCCAACCCTCTTCCCCTCCAGGTTGCCCTGGCTGCTGCTGTGGGTTTGCTTTCTCTGCTTGTCCCCTTTTTCTCTCCCTTCAAGGGTCTCTGGCAACCTGAAAAGTCATCCTAGCCATCTTGTCACTGCCCAGTTGTCACCCATTCCTTTGCCTGAACCCTTAAGTTGAAAAATCTGTTGTATTTTAAGTGTGTCAACTGAAATATGTTGGCTTTGACATATAATTGCAGTAGGTTGCATTTCATTTAGTCCTGTGATTAGGAGCCAAGACTTAGGGGCTGACATGACGTTTATGAGATCTCAAAGAAATCAGTGACCCTGGGTTCACTGGGGAGGCCTGAGGTGCTGGGCGAACAGGCACAATGGAGACTAAGGTCAGAGAGAATGTCATGGTGGCGGTGGTGGGGGATGATAGGCAGCCACAGATTTCCAAAGCAACTGGCAAGAGAATTCCTGAGACCAAAAAAGGCTGAGTCCCTGGGGCACTAGGACAAGATCTGGTTTATAACCTCTCCAAGACAGGAGATTTCCAAGGGTCTAGTGCCAATGGGGAATCTTGGCTATACCAGGCAACTAACTCCTTGTCAACTATCACTGACTGAGCAATGAGGTCATGTGCAGGGGGCCAGGACAGCCAGGGGCACAAGCAGTAAGGAGCATTTCTATGTCTGTAGCCCTCTGTCAGAAGACTGAATACTGGAAGGAAAAAGGGGGACTAATATGAATTGGGCCTTGGGTCATGCAAACCCAGATGGGAACTCAAGATTGTGGGGACTCTTGACCAAAAGTCCACTCATCCACAAATGTACACATTTTCCTTTTCCTTCCAATCCTTCCCACAGGTACTTTAGGAGCCAGCCTCCCTGGACTCGTGCCCAGTCCCCTTTTTCCAGGTCTTGTTGCTTTTTCACTCCTGAGCCTAATCCTGACCACATGTCTCCTCCTTGAAAATGTCATACTAATCAGAGATTAAGCTCCACATGTGTCTCCTGCACCCCCATATCCTCTCTCTCCCTTAATTCCCTCCAAGATGAGGCTTCGTCTGTCTCCTCTCCCACATTTTTCCACCCAAGCTTTTTTCAAGATTGCTAGTTCTTAGCTGAGTCTAGTTTAGTCCTGAAGACCATTTTTAACTGGGTTAAAATGTTCCTCCAGGCACTCGGCCAAATGACCCATTCAAGGCTGATAAAGACTCCCTGACCTAGGCACAGGAAGTTCTGGGAGGGGAAGGACACTTATGGATGGTTCCAAAACAAATCCTTTTCCGCTTGGCCCTGACCCTAGGACAACCTATTGAGTTGACAGTCTGACACGGAATGTGAAACAGGAAAGATCAGGTGACACTGTCTCTAACCATCTGTAGAAACTTGGTCAAATCAATTACCTTCTGGGCCTCAGTTTCCTTCTTTATAAAGTGACCTTCAGCTCTAACAGTCTAGCTTACTTTGCACCTGGGTCAGTTGGTTTCAGGACAGCCTTGGAAAGCTGAAGCACTTCCAAGGCCTTCCCTCACGTCATTTGTAGCCTAGAAAGTCTACTTTCCAGGGTCCAGTTCTGTTTCAACAGTAGATCTAAACGTCTGGTTGCACTTAGATCTGCTTCAAATTTCCAGGGGATCCAAAGCATAATGTGTGTAATCCTTTAGACCTAGACCCTCATTCTCCTAGAGCAGAGCTGGAACAGACAGCTCACTGAGGGACACATGAGGGAGTACATGGCTGGGGTTTCACAGTTAATGTGGAGGGGACATAGGCTTGGGATTTTAAATAGGAAACCTCTGGGGAAAAACTGGGTGGGGGCTGGAGGATGAGTAAGTGGAGTCCAGGGGAATTACAGACTGCTAAAGGCAAAGACTGAGTTTAGGAGTCACTGGGTTGGAGCATGGAGAACAAACTGCTGATGGTCCTAGGCTGGGGAAGCCCCCTCCCGGCTAGTGCACCCTTAGCTCATAGTGCACACAGGCAGTAAGTCAGTCCCCTTACCCAGCTGTTCCAGCCCTATAGCAGCTCCTGTAGTTTTCTTTGGCTCAGAGAAGCAGAGGCGTCCCCTGAGCCCTGGCCCCCCTCTACCGCAAAGCAACTGGCTTCCATTACCCCTGACAGCTCCAGAGCAACAGCCCAGCCCCCGGCCCCAGCCTGGCTCAGTGCCGTTCCCTTTTATGGTGAAGCTGAGGGAAAGCAAGGAGTGAGGGGGGAGTAGGTTCTGGCTGGGCAGAGGGTTGTAGAGCCGGAGTGCCTCTCCCCTCACCAGAGACTCTAGGACATCTACCCACAGTTATCTTTCTTTTTTCTCCTCGGTGGCCCACTCTGCTTCTAACCCACACAACCCCTCTTGCCAGTCCCAGCCCTTCCTCCCCTTCCCCCTCCCTCATATCCGTGGGTGATTTCCCACTTGGCCAAAGTCCCACGTTTTGGGTTTTGATTCCGGGAGGGTCCGCCCAATTTCCTACGCCTACCTCTAGGGGTGGGATGGAGGGAGGGAGTTCGGGTAAAGGAGGCACCGGTCAGATCACAGGCAGGATCGCTCTACTTGGCAGATGTGGGGCAGAAAGGCTGGCGCCGAGGAGAGGCACCCGGCCGCCCCAGCCCTGTCCCCATTCTGCGCCGCCTCTCATCCCTTTCTCCGCCGTCCCGGCCAGGGAGGGGACCCTGGGGGCGGGCGCAAAGGAAGCACCTGGCTGGGCCGGGAGGGGAAGCGAAGGGTGGGCAGCAGCGCGGGGCGCCGGGACAAAAAGGGGGACTGGAGTCTAGGGTCATGCCGAGCCTCCCACCAGGACCCGCCGCCGAACCCTTGCTGTAGCACACTCCTTGGCTCCCGGGAGGCGGCCACAGCACCACTAGCAGCGTTCTCCACCGCGCCAGCTGCAGCCAGCTGCGCCGCGCTGCGTTCAGGGCGCGCTTCCGCTGCCCGTCGGCCCCCTACGACGGCCCGTCCCTCCACAGCCCCACCCGAGACCCCGCCCCTCGCGCGGGAGCAGGCGAGACGGCAGGGCTAGAGAGCCCGTACTGGCCGAGCCGCACGGCCGGAAGTGCCTGGTTTGCGACTGGGCTGGCGCTGCAAACTTCCGGTTCAGGTCTCCTACCTTGAGCTAGCGCACAGACCGCGTCGGAGCAGAGCGGAGCTGATCAGGTGAGAGGCACGCAGGCGCGGGCCACGGCCCATAGGCCGTGGTTGAACCAGGGGGGCGAGGACAGGTCTGGGTCTGGGCGAGGAATGCGCCGGTCCTAGGCACATTCCCTTCTCTTCGCAGCATGATCACGGACGTGCAGCTCGCCATCTTCGCCAACATGCTGGGCGTGTCGCTCTTCCTGCTTGTCGTTCTCTATCATTACGTGGCCGTCAACAATCCCAAGAAGCAGGAATGAAAGTGGCGCTTTCTCCGCCCCAGGTAACGGTCCGGGGCTGTAGCGCCCAGCCCCCGGAGAGTGGAGTGGCGAGGCCGCGTCAGGGCCTGCAGGGTTCGAAACTTCAAATCAGAAAAGTGTTGGGCCAAGCATGTTAACAGCCCAGAACTGGGCCCCTTTGTCCGCACAGAGTAGGGAATGTCTTGCGGTGCCACCCCCCCCCCCCGTCTTAAACTGCTCCCTGCTACAACAGGGGTGGGTTCCCTAAACCCCCTCAGTCCCCATCTTCATATGGTCCCCAGATGACCAAGCTGGGAGTGTAGGTACAAGGAGGCACTGACATGCGAAGAAATAGACACTGAAGATGCCATACAAGTATGAAGATTTGGGTTCTTAAGTAGTCCTCACTTTTCCAAAGTTGTTTACGTTTTTATTTAGGCATAATTCTTTTGTGAGGGATTGTAAAGATAGATAATTTCCATGCTCAGTGACAGGGGGCACTGATTTAGGGATTGGCTACTGCTGACCGAAGTCAAAGAAGAAGGGGGTGTGTGAGGGGGAGGAGTTGTGTGAAAGGTTTGGAAACCAACCGTAAGTGTGGGTCAGAACTGTAAAATTGTAGGGGGGAACAGGCTGGATGGGAGTTGATTCTTGAAAGATTACCCCAGAAGAAAGCTGCAGCATTTTCCTTACCTCAGGTCTTTCCCCCTCTTTTCTAGGATTCCAGGACATAGTCTGAGGCAAGATGGAGGGTGTGAGGGGCCTTCACACTTCACTTCATCCCTTCTGCCCATCACAACATACAAAGCAACCACACCTGGATTTTCCCAAACAACTTTTATTTCCTCAAAGTCTTCCTTAACCCTATGGAACAAGAAGCTGCCACTGACTAGGGCCCAGTATAGGGGCTTCTTTCTTTTCTGCTCCCTCCCCTCAATATAAAAATATAGTTTTCTTTGTGGTCCCAAAATCTTGTGCTGTGGAGGGAGGGAAGGGGTGGCAAGTCCCTGCTTTGTCTGTCTCAGGGTGATGCTCTGCAATGCCTCAGAACACTGTGGCTGGTGTCCCAAGGAGTTATGGTTGTCACGTGGAATCAGCAGCTGAGGAACAAGACTAGCACATTTCTCAGTGTGTTCCCCATCTTGGGACTGTATCCTGGGCATGAAGGTCAAGACATCAGACCCGGGGAGAGACAGTGAGTGGGGGAGATTTAGGGACGAAACAAACCTCTGTTTGGCTCAAGGGCCCCCTGCTGTAACAAATCCGGGACTGGGAGTCTGACAGACTACAGGAAATAGGAGAAAAGGCAGGGGCGGAGCGGGGCCGTGAGGGCCTGGCCTGGGGCAGCCTGCAATAGAGAAAAGAGAGGAATCAGGGTTGTGAAAACTCTGCCCTTCTGATCTGTTAGCCAGGGGCTGGGAGATGAGAGAGGCAGGATAGGTGAGGACAGGCAGTTTGAGTACTGCACAGTGGACCGATCCTGGAACCAGCCAGCTCCAAGGCCGTAGGCCCTAACTAGAGGTTGTTTTCTTGTCCGCTGGAGTGAAGACTGAGGGAACAAGGGGAAAAAAATCAGGGACTAGATTCTTAATGAAAGCACATTTAGTCTTTTTGTGGTCAAAGGGAGTAGGGAAGGAAGAAAATGATTCTGAATGGTAGAAATGAAGTTGAGGGGCCAGAAGTGAGAGGTGGGGTGAGGGACTGGACCCCGGTGCTCACAGTGGTGCAGAGCGGGGTCCCAGCTCCGGCTCATTGCTCTCCCTGGTCTGAGGGATAGGGGATGTGGGGCCAGAAGAGCCTTTCATCCCTCTGCGAGTCGGCGGTGAGCCCTGGCCCAACCTGGGCCTAGCCTGTGTGGACAGGGCGTGGGATAAGAGGCTGGATTCTTCCATGAACTCTTTTGCTTCAAAGTTTACTTCTAGAGTTTCCACATGTATGAGTGTAGTATTGGGGTCAACATGGGTACTGGGACCTTGAATTCCTGGGCACTGTTCCTAGCTGACAGGGTAAGGCAGGATAATAGCTAGAAAACTGTGGGGTTCAGTCTATGAATACTCCAAGCCTTTCTGAACTAAGGGAGGCAAAAGGACCCAGCATTTAAGCACCACGGCTATACCATGGCCAAGATCTGGCTGAGTAAAGCACTGTGTGGAAAAATGGAGGATTAGTAAATCTCCCTCAGAGCCTTCTGTGTCTCAGCCCCTGCCGGAGTACCTTAAGCTTCACCCATCCAGTCAGCTTCTGCCTGTACCCAACTTTAGCCAACCTAGCCTGGGGATCTGGACTGAATTGGAGTTGGTGGCATGGCTGTTCCTAGGAGCAGCAACCAGATGTGTTACCTGGGGAATCCGGGACCCCTCCTGGCGGGAACTCTCCTCGGGCAGGTCTGGGCAGAAAGAGAGGAGAAGCTAAGGGCAGGGGCAGGCAAAGCCAAAGCTAGCAGGCTGAGGTTAGGGTGTATCTGGCAGGGATACTGGGGTTGGAAGCAAGCAAGAGTCCCGGCTGAAGGAGACGGGGGACACTGGACAGACAGACACTCAGGCATCAGAGCAGCTCTCTGCTGTAGTTGTGGGGAGTGGGTGTAAAGCAGTGCTAGGGGTTTTCCCTTCCACTACCCAGGTAAACAGCACCTTGCTGGGCTCTGCCAGAGTTGTTATGCTGGGGACTGGGGAAAGACCCAAAATGTTACCTGCAGTCGGGTCCTGATACAGGGGATCCGAGGTCCAGCTCCTAGCAGACCTTTCCCAATCACCACGACAGCTTCTGGCTTGTCCCCTGAGGACAGGAATGAGCAGCTGCTCCCTAGGGAACAAAGGAAACTGGTATCAGGATGGGGCCATGGAGAAAGGGAGGTAACTTCCTTTAGATCAGGTTTTCTCAATATTGGCAATACTGGCACTTGGGGATGGATAATTCTTTGTTGTGGGCGGCTGCCTTGTGTGTTTTAGGATATTCAGCAGCATCCCTGGCCTTTACCCAGTAGATAGCATTTCCTCCCCTCCCCTCTCCCCACTGTAATGACCAAAATCTCTCCAGACGTTACTAAATATCCTCTAGTCAGCAGAATTGCCCCTGACTGAGAAGCATGACATGCTCTAATCTGGTCCAAGGGGTGGACCAGCACCTTGGAGCTTAAATCAGAGCCCACTCAAGCTGAACTGCTCTGAATTTATAGACCTTAGAGTTATCACAGTCATATATGTAAGCATGTGAGGATCAAGTGAGCGGTACCCAAGACTGGTTAACAGGTTGGGAGTGGTAGGCTCTGAGGGAGGTAGAAGATGTTAGACTGGAGTCTTAGAAATCATTCCCGTCCAGTCCTTCACACAACTTAAAAGGAGAGCAGATGACCTAGGCTCTGTATGGATGATATGGTCATATAACATTTGCAGTGATGACACGTGAAAGGCCTATGCTTTTTTTCATTCTTCAGTTTTGTCTAATGTTGCCCAGCTCTTGGAGTCAGGGAGCTTGAATAAGAGCAGGTAGGAAAAGTCCTCAGGTTCCTCAACTGTAAAAGTAAAGATTAAACAAGATAATGTGCTTAGAGCAGTGCCTGCCAAATAGCAAACACTCAATAAATGGTAACTCTTATTTTATTATACAAAGATGTTCATTAAACCCCAGCTTCCTGTACAAGGGCATCAATGTTAGGGGTTTAGGATAATCCAGGAGGATAACTGATGCCCCTGGTCTGGAGTGGCCTGCATTACATCAAGTCAAGAAGGAGGTCCAGGTCACGTGGCAGCAGAGATTTCCTCAAGCCTAGTCAGGAGCCTGGTCTACGCCCTGGGAGGTAAGAAAGGAAGGAGGCTGGCCAACCCAGATTTCAGCGGCAGTGGGTACAGACCTGCTATGCTGAGTGAATTGGGCAGTAGGCAGGAGCCCATGCTGTGTGAAGAGACTGGGTTAGAACTAGCAGGAGCTGGGGATGGGGCCAGGCTGCTTGATGTAGGGTGATGGGTCAGTGGCTGCTGCCGTCTCCTGTCCTGGCTTCGGGGCTCTGAGTGGAAGGGACATAAGCAGATAAAAGGGCAAGTAAGAGGCATTGTCACTCCACTGCCCCACTGGCTCTCCTTGGTCAGAAGATGCTGGTTTTCAAGCTTGTCATCACACCAGCATTCCTCTTCTGAAGTAAATCTAAGTTGGATAGAATGACAGCTAATAATTTATTCCAGCTATCCAGTTTTCATCCAGCCCTCATCCTACTTCACCTCTCTGTAGCTGACCAACTACTCACCCACCAGTTCATCCTTCTGGAATATAAGTTAGAGCTTGGCTTTCCTAGGTTCTCCTCTTACCTCTAACTGCTCCTCTTCAACTACTTGCCCTGCTCCTTAACTGTCAGTGGTCCCCACCATTTATCCTTGGTCCTCTCTTGCTCTCCATGCTCAAAACTCCCAAGTCTCCCTCTAGCCCTTCGTTCCTGAACTGCAGTTCTAACCTCTACTGGGTGTTTCTACTGGCAGTCTCTCATGACCCAAACAAAATTCGTTTTCTCCTCCCTTTCTTTTGTTCTCCCCGTTTTGGTGAAGAATCTTCTAGAAATCTTGTTTCAATTCTACTTCTGCCTTCACTTGAATTCCTCCTTTACTCTCCCTTGCCCATGTCTAGATAAGGTCTTTATCTCTCATCCAGGCTTTTGAAAAAAATTCCCCACTGGTTTCCCTAGCTTGAATCTCTTCCCTTTTACAATCCATCCTTCACACAGATGCCAGACATTATTACTCTAAAATGCAGACCTGAACAAAAATCATTTTGGCTCAGGCAAGGGGGAGATACTGAAGGTGTTTTAAGTGATTAAGTCTAAACCTTTTAATACGGCATTCAAAGCCCTGCCCACTCTGGTTCCAGTCTGCACATCCTTAGTAGGATGCTGACTTGATCCTTCACATCCTCTGCTCTAGCCTCTGTGGCTACTAGCTGTGTGGTTCCTCTACATTGTCTGCTTCCTCTTCTAGTGAAACCCTGGACTTCTTATATGTCCCATCTCAAATGTCACCTCTGTGAAGTGTCCTTGAGCATTAACAGTAGAACTAATTGTTCCATCTTCTTTCATTGTCCTTTGTTCAGTTGGCTAGTAATTGTTTATGGTTTGTCTTCTTAATTAAATGTTGGTACATGTAAAGTACTTACAATAGTCCTGGCACACAGGAAGTGCTCAATATATGTTAACTAATATTCTCATTGGAACTTGAGTCTCTTGAGGGTAGAGACCGTGTCCTCTCCAATACTGTATATCCCAGTGCCTATAAAGTACTGCCTGGAAAACCAGAGACTTTAGTAAACATTTTGTTTGCCCAGATAGCAGACACCCAGTGTAGACCATGAGCTGACTAAGGGCATATGGTTATACTCTATGGGGTAGCTGTCCTGGTCTATTTGTGGCTACAGCCTCACTGCTACAGGTTCCAAATGGTGGGGTCCCAGTCGGGTAGATGGTGACTAGACGGGGGAGGGAGGCTTTGAGGCTTGGCAGGTCCTTATCACAGAGGGACAGCAGGTACCAAATGCTCTCAGACCAAATGAGCTATTAACCTTTGTGGAGCTGAATTTGACAACAGTTCCAGGATGCCAGTTAACGCCTAAAAGCAACATGTGTTACATGTGAAAAGCCTCCGGCCTAGGAAGTAGGTGACAGTAACTTCATCTTGTCTGGCTACACTAGCAGTGACAAGGTGACTTCTGGAGGATCCCAAACCAAATTTTTAAAAATTGATACTTGAATGAATAAAGACTAGAAGAAAGGGAAAGATCTCACGATGGAAGCTGCTCTAGCTTTGAGTTTGCTGAGGTGCTGGGTACCAGTTAGAGTCTAAGACCATAGCCAGGAGTCAAAAACAACCAGCTCTTAGGGGGCCGGTAGGGGGGCTAGTAATAACAGAAGTCAGATTCATGGCCACACTCAAAAAACTTGAAACATTACCCACTACCAATGACTTAGAGGTACTGTAGAGCCCAGACCTGGCTGATTCTTTGGTTAAAACAGGGATGTCAAGATGATGTCAAGTGATTGTGCACAGCAGGCAGAAATAATGAACTTTATGTCAGAAGGGGAAATAACAGGCTTCTAGATGATGTGAGAAATACCTATACACAGAAGCATGCTGAAACCATGTTAAGGGATGAAGCCTCACTCCACCCCCAAGAAAGAATGTGAGGGAGAGCAAGCAAGAAAGTGAATGAAGGCCTCTGGGACATTTGTAGGTTCTAGTAAGAAACTGAGTAATGCTCAAGAAAGTACAAAGCAAAACAGGCAAATAATGTAAAAAATGTCAGTGTGAAATGTGGGGATCATGGGAAAGATAACAGGATACAACTCAGGAATCCTGCCCTCAAAGAGTTTCAGGATAGGAGATAAGGTCTGGTTTCGGAGAAAGGCCAGGTCTGAAAAGTGTAAGGCATGAAAATATAGCATTTCAATCATCACTTAAAAGACTGTCTTAAGATCTGGCTGGGCCTTCCTGTAAATTTGGCAGTGTAAGCACAGCCCAGTTTCTCATGTTTTGACTTTTGGGCGCTAGTATAATCCAGGCCTACTCAGTCCCCATTGAGACAAGAATTAAAGAGAGGAGCCGCAACTCTCTTCTTTCTTGGTTCTAAGCTATAGAAACAGCAGCTTAAGGCTGAGCACAAGTGATGGTATGACCAGCTCTGCGTCCAGAGGTTGTGAGATGGTGTTTTATGGTAACTAGCAATAGGTTCCATTTGGGAGTGGCAGGACAGTCCGGGGATGGAGGTCTGAGATGTAGAGCCAGACTGACCTCACCATTGTATAAGTCAGAATGGATATTCTAAGGGCTCACAATTCAGAGGAGCAGTTATGTAACTTGCGCCTAGGTCCTGCATCAGCCCCCTGAAACATCTTTAGAACTGTCCCTACAGGTAGCAACCCAGATCCCACTGGATCCCTAGGATGATTGCAGACCCAATTTATGCCCTCTGACAGGTGGACAGGTGAGACCTTCATTCTGCTCCCAATTCTTGCCTTTAACTTGTTCAACAAATATTTGCTGATCATTTAATAAGTCCCGAGTATGGTGCTAGGTGCTAAGGGAATAAACAGATGTATTAGGAGATGTTTCCTGCTGTCAAATATGTTTTAATCCATTATTTAATATGAAACTTTCTTGCAGTGGAAAAAGTAAAAGTGGTCATGGTGCAGAAGGCCCTTCTCCTATGTCCTTTGACTCACTTCTCAAAGGAAACTCCACTCACCATTGGACTTTAGCTGCTCTACCAAAAGCTACCTGTCAGCTGAGACCAGGCATCACAGAGGCCAGGGAGGAATTCTAGTAACCTCAGCTTTAAGTGCAGGGGCTGGGAGGGAGTGGCAGTGGTAGGCTGACAGCCAAAGGCTCCAGCCTGTACACTTACGCCTTTGGTCTTTTACACCAGTATCCCAATGGGTAGGGTAGAGGGCCAGGGAATGAGTTTCAGTTATTAAGACTTGCTTGAATCCAGGGCCAGGATTAGGATGAAGTGAATGAGGCACCTAGGGTACAATTAAGGACGCCCTTGCCCGACCCTGAGAGCTAGTGAAATTGTGTGTCCTGGGCCCCTCACTGGCCTCACTCTAGTCCCTGCCCTGTTTTTATCAACACAGTTAACAGGAGAAGCTGGTTTACTACCTGCCCTCTCCCCAGCAGGTCCTCCTTTGAGCTGTCTGCATCTGCTTTTACACCAGTATCTTGCAGACTTCAGCTGTTACGTTAGCTATTCCCCAGTGGTCTCTCATCTGCACTTCTGAGACCTGCAGACAAGAACTTGACCATGAGTCTGGGAAGGTGGTTCTTGGCCTGTTTTGGAGCAGGGGAAGAATAAGGTAAAGAAGATCCTGGCACTAATGTCAGGGGTGTGCTGGGAGGCAAAGCTTACTCAGGCTTCCAGCCTCCTTCCCCAGCAACATTCCTGTTCACCCCAAGTTAGCTACTTTTTGACTTTCTAAAATGTCATCCCCCAACCTCTGAGGACAGAACCTGCCAGACTAGTTCCCTGAATCTCTGCCCTAAGTTTTTGGCTGGGCTACCTAGATCTTTTCTGAAATTTCTACTCTCAAATTTTCTGGATAGCCCAATCTCATGTTTTGTTCTAGCCAATAAAGGAGAGTCATTAATTAAATGTGATATAATTTATATACATTAGTGGAAATTTTCTTACAAGTAAGTTCACAAGTGAAAAACTTTAACACAATCCTAATCTTTGGGTTTGGAAAGTATATTTATAGTTGTTTTATGGTTAGATCTTAGAGATACGAGGGTTGTGTTCTTTCTATATTGGAAGACAAAAGTATGCCTTGATATGGCATGGGCGAAGGACCCAAATGTGTGGAACCAAGGAAATGGCTACAGCACAGGACAAATCACACCAAACAAAATAAACAAGTTTTTCCAAGGGTTAGTTGAAGATGCCAAGTTCAAATACCACAGTATGCATCACAGGACCCTATCCCAAGCAGGGCCAGTCTCCCATCCTGGAGTCACAATCACGAACTTTAAGAGATGAAGCAGCAAAAATTTTAGCACCAGCAAAGGCTCAGGAGAACATAGGAGTCAAGATTCCTGGCTCTGACCTTTCAACTCTTTAAAGTATTCCTGTTTGGTATTATTAGGAACCTTCTTGATCCTTTGACTTTAGAGACAGTTTCTTAGTTCTTACAAATACTTATGCAAGTCCTTAGGGTGTCTCTGAACTCAAACTCTGTTTCTGCTTTTAAGCTCATTCCTCTGGGGGAACATAGCTTCTCACTTGGTTTCACCTGCACCTGTATGTGGATGACTGGCAGATCCAACCCTGATGTCACCTTTTTACAGTTTGGCCCTTTTTCTGATTGTGGGGGGTATCCATGTAGATAGCCCATGACATCTAAGCATGTCTAAAATAGATAAACTCAGCACTTTTCTTCTATCAATGTCTTAATGTCATCATGACTTTCTCCTTTAGCATAGTCTTGAAGCTCTCTTAATTCATCTTTCTTCCACCATCACTGAATCCTGCTACTTCTGCTTCTAATATGTACATTCATCACTCCTTTCCAGACTCTGGTACAGGCACCAGTCATCTCATGTATAAACTACTGCAAGAATCCCCCCTCCTCCTCCCTGCCTGATGTATACAGCTCACAGACAGCTCTCCTAAGCAAATCCTGTGTTCCCATCATTCTCAGAAGCTCAGTTGTTGCCATATGTCTTGTTAACTCATAATCTTTGTTTTCAGGACATTTGAACTTCTTCCACCTCTCTTCCCCTGGTTTCTGTGTGAAGGGCTTGGCCCTTCAAGCTAGCTAGTGTGCATGCTTCCTGTCCTCTCTACGCAGCAGCTCTGGTCCTGGCTATCACTGTCATGTTTGGAATGTTCTGTCAAACCATATACCACCACCCATTCTTCAAAACCGTTTCTCAACTGCTCATTCTTTGGGTAATTACTCTTGTGTTTATCTACAGCAGTGGCTCCCCAAGTTCCCTGTTTGTAATGAGTGTGTGCTTTTACGCTGTGTTTACCGCCCTGTGTCCCCTATCAAGTTTCAGATCAGTCAACCAGGAATTCCTCTTTATGGTCTAGGCCTATTTTCTATCAGTTATTTGGGGGAAGTTATAAAGAAACAGAAGACATGTCTCTCACTCAAGGAGCTTAATACAGCACTCTGCATTGGGAGTGGGTGGGCAGGGAAGATGTTAATAAAATATTGATTAAAGACTGCCTAGAATCCTCCAATGATGGCTAGAAAAGGCTCTTTACTATTTCCCTTTTGTAGTCAGGGAAAGAGAACTTACAGTGCTGATATTCCTTCCTGGGAACTATGAGTTAAGGGGGAAAGAAATTAAAAGAAGAAATAACTATCCAGATTTCAGATCAGAAACTCAAGTATACTGGAGCATGAAAAGATGTAAGTTTAAATAACTGCCACTTAACAGCTGTGCAATCCTGGACAAGTTATCATTAAACACCCTCAGTTTCCTCATCAGGAAAGTGGAAATGCCGTCTATCCCACAGGGTTCTTATGAGAATTAAATGAAATATATATGTGATACTGTTTTGTTTACTGTTTACTGCTATTTAAATATAAGGCATTGTTATTGCTTAGATACTCTCCTCCAATCAAAAACAATGCAAAGTGTCCTTTCCCAGTGAAGATGGACTGTCAAAGAGTGGGGCTTGGAACATAAGCAGAGGTAACTATGGTGCCCATCGTGGACAGAATATCTTACTGGTCAAAGCTAGTAAGGACACTGCTCTCTCTCCTGTGGCTGCTCTAACTAGTGCAGCCAGATTTCACAGCCCCTGACCCCAAGGCATGTTTCTGCTCTGCATCAAAAGCTTTGATGCGAGCTGAGTAGCAGGGAAGTGCTAACAAGGATGAGTGCAGCTTGAGACAAGCAGAGCTTGTTCTAGCATGTAAGCCTCCATACTCTGGCAAGATTTATGTCGCCCAGAAACCGTATACAATGTTGATTTGCGATTTAGTGTTACTTCCAGAAGTGGCACTACAAAATAGTATCCCTGCTCCAGGTCAGGCCACTCCCCAGGAATGGCTCTGTAGTCCCTTCCTCTTCTTTTCCCCTAAAGAACCATCTGTTTCTGGGATACATTTTGACCCAGAATCTCTTGTCTTATCAAGCAGGGTCTCCTTGGCCAAACCTAGGGGCACAGTTTAGCAGTTATGACCACTGCTGGAAGGGGCTAGACTGCCGCTTTGTAAGCCTGGAACAGAAGCTGTCTGTTGTTCCATTTTTCTTGGGAAGAGCTGAAATCCTTCTGATAACGCTTTCTGAACAGGCTCTGAAGCCAGGAACAATTTCAGCCCATAGAGACCCTGCATAGGACTCTCGATCTGTCTACAGTGCAGCAATTTGGATGGTGAGGCACTTCCTACACTGTTCCCAACGAGACAGAGCAACCCTGTCCTTGATGCGCAGGCTCCTTGTCTCGGCGTGACCCCGCTCTAGCCAGTGTTCCTTTGTTGGAAACTCCCTTGCCTCCCAGCATGTGCTGAAACCCAGAGAGCCCGGACTCCCGCCTATGCCACATACAGTACCGTCTGGAGCTCATGCCGCAGGGAACACCAAGGTCGCAGGAGAGGCTGCAGATTCTGCTATAAACTAATTTTATTGATTCACCCCTTGGTCCCAGGCCAAGTGTGCATCTTCAAGCTCTCATTTTCCCCAGCAATGCCCCAAACAACTGAACACCTGCTGCAGGGGCTCCCAGACTAGCTTACCTCTGACGGGGCCCAGCACCCGGTGGCTGACCTTTTGGGTGCTGGAGCCCAGGCCTGGCAGCCCTGCAGGCCGACTGCCATGAAAAGGAAAGCTGGGGGAGTTCTTCATCTGTGGAGAATTTTGTTGGCTGCTGCTGCTACCACCAGCACTTGTGCCAGTGCTAAAACTTCTCATGCGGCTCAAGGTATTTTCAGTGCAGGAAACAGGCAGCCCACTGCAAAGAAGCAGATGCTAGTTAACCCCGGGCCAGGGAGGCTGTCTCAAGTCCTTCCCCATGCTCAGTAAAGCATCACCTCTGGGATGCAAAAGCACAGGGACTCATTCCAAGGGAGCAGGGAGGGAATCGTGTCCACGATGAGGTATCTAACCTGTGGTATCTTAGGATGGCTGGGAGCCCTTGTTCACATACACCCGCTGCTCCAGACAAGATACTGAGAGCCATAAGGGCCACCTGAGCAGCTTTAACTCCCAGTAAATCCCCCCTTACTGCCTTGGTGCTGCCCTTGGACCCCTCAGTCATTAACCACCACTGGAAGCTGAGACCTGCCCCCACCCCCCAATATTTGATTTCGTGCAGGGCTCTGGAACAGAGAGTCCCCTAGCCTGCTTTTCAGATATCTAGCAAGTATGTGGTTCCAGGTAAAAGGGGAGAAGATCCCTTTTTCCAATCCTTTTAGAAGTTGGGAACACAAATTCCTTGGAACTCCTCACTCTAAAGCCCTGTTCCCCTTTCATACCCTTTCTCCCTTTTACCCTGCAGGTCTTACTTGTTACTTTTGGGTGGAGTTCGAGAGCCTCTCTTCTTGTTGACACCCGTGTTCACAGTGGTGCTCAGGCCTCGGCTGCTGCGCACGTGTTTTAGCATCCAGGCCCGGAGGTTCGTGAGGCTGCTGTGCTCTGACAGCACAATTCGGGGCCACGGATTGCATTCTGCCATGTCCAGAGCTGCAATGGCCATAGCTCGTCCCACCTGTGGGAGGAGTCTGGTTTGGCTCAGCGTCTTGGTCTTCCAACCCAGGGTGCTGTGTTGGCTTGGGGTACACAGCACAGTGGAAGGGAAGGGGAAGCCAGGCCTCAAATTTACTCAATGAGTATCCCAACTCTTGTGCCCATGTTGTTTATCACAAGTGAATTTACAGCCATTGCCTAAACCATCACCCGCCCATCTGGGGCCCTCGTCCATCGTGAGCAGGGGCAGGCGGGCCTTCTTTTGGCACCAGGAAGGAGTTCTCCCAGCAGGTGAAGGCATCTGGATCCCTTCTAGAACCCACAGCTCTTCCTTCTCCTGGTGTGCCTCCTACACCGGGGTCATCAAGAGTGAACAAACCCAACAGAAGGAGGAAGTCAATTTCAGAAGCAAGAATGTGACTCAGGTGTGCTAGGGAATTCTCTGTGGCAGGGCGGGGGGGCAGAAGTAATGCCTATTCATCCTCTCAATACCATTACAGTCAGAGGCCTGTGCCTGTTAACTGAGGAAAATAAACACGCAGTGAGATGGCGATAGTGGTGAGCCTCTCCTCAGAGGGCCTTAAAGTCAGGCAGCAGGAGTGACGGCCTCTCCAGACTTTGAGGTTCCCCCTTTCCCTACTCATGCCCTGCATTCATACCTGCTCAAACAGTTCCACAGTGTATCTGGAGGGGAAAGCCGGCGGGGGAGGGGGGCTGGCACGCCCGTTGTCATGGCAGGCGGCAGGGATGCTGTTTACTGAGCGTCCAGTGTTGTAGTTGCATTCAAGTGTGTAGCTAAGACACAGAGACCTTTATCAATGTCCTGCCTGGACAGAATCTAGACAGAACCGTGGGGGACAGACTAGGTGTTCTTAGAGATAATTGTCTGGAAAACGTGCACACAAGTAGAAAGTGCTAATCCCCAGCAACTAGCAACTGACTTTGGTACTTTACCATATTCCTAGGAAGGTCCCCAAAAGCTAGTATCCCAGACTAAAGACAGTAACACTAACTGTGAGTCTGTCTTTTGAGAAGACTTGGGCCATCCCCTGCCCCTCAAATACCCTAGACTGGGAATTGTTTTCTTTGGGAAGCTATTTCACCAACTGTATCCCAGTTTCCACCCAACCTGTGGATTATCCCTGAGGCTTTGTAGATTGCAACCCGGCCGCTTCCCTCTTTAGACTGGCCGTCTCTGCGGTCTCGGGCATACATGTTCTTCTCTGAGAAATTGCAGCCCTGGAAGTCAAAGTGGGCTGAGTTCAAGGAGATGAGCTTTGGATACAGCATATTTTCCACCTGTTTGGGAGAGGAAAAAGGCAACTCAGAAGGAGAGACAGAGAGAAAGAAGGGACGAGGGCAAGGAAGCAACAGCAAGCATGGGGCCCTATGCCTTAACACAGCAGATACCTTCAGGACCATCAGTAGTAGTCAGTGTTTCTTAAATTCTCACTGGACATTTGACATTATTTCAAGGTATTGGAAAGGTACAATTCTACCTTTCTTTAAGCTCTTCTTGTCTCCAATAATGCAAAATTCTCCTTCTCCCCTGGTTTCCCAAACTCTAGAAGAGGTTACAATACTGACAGCTTGACCCTCTTTCAAAGGGCCTGATGTAACGACTGAGACATAAGGGCCCCCTGCTGTCTCTTCTTGGCCCGGTGAAGCTCACTCAGAAGTTGTCTCCTTCTTGCAGCCTGCCAGGGCTCCTTCCCTCTGTTCACGGCCTAACCTTTACCTCCTAACCTGCAACACTTCCCACACTCACATGACATTCTGTAGATTCCTACCTGGGTGTTCTCATCACTAAAGCTGTTTCCATACATGAAGCATCCCCTTTTGGAAGCATGTCCGTGCAGGTCCACATAGTAAGCCACACCACTCTCTCTAGGGGGGATGGTGTCAGGCGCCGGCTGCTCAGCCTTAGCAGACTGGTGTGGCATAATCCACACACTGCCAGGCTTCTCTTCTGCTGGGTCAGTGTGTGTCCAGGCGTCGGGGTTATCCCCGTCAGAGGAATGCCCAAGGGGAGCTTCATTTTGGAGATTGCTGGCTTTCTCAAGGTCAGAAAAGGGAGCATCAGGAGGGAGATGGGGGCTGTGCTGGTGCTCAGAGGGACTCTGGGGGTTCAGACGGGAGTGCACATGGTGGTAGAGAAGCACAGCTTTAGCCCCGTAGATGGCCGGGTGCAGGACTGCATCAGGCTTCAGGTACTGACGGTTCAGATTCACTCCACGCGAGTCTGTGCTGTAGGGAAACAAGGGCTGAAGCAGGGTCTAGAGGGCAGAGCCAGTGAAGGGGACACTATGGTAGATGAAAAGGAGGCTAACTTATAAAATGAGAGGCTGAAGTTGCATTAGGAAAGAAAGACTTGCAGACAGGCCCTCTGCTCAGCTATCGCCTCTCTCGCAGAGACCTAAAAGACAGCTCCCTCTACCAGACGGGCCTGCAGTCATTCTGGCCCTGCTCCTTCTACAGACTGCTGCTAGATGGGCTCACACGACTTCTCAGGTCACTGGGCGATCAGATGGATCTGGCCTTGTTAGGGTGCAGGAGGACTGGGAGTACAGAAGTTAAGAGGAGAGGCCGACAGCATTTCATTGAGATGCAGGGCACGAGGGGACTGGGAACAATCCAGACAGGCTGGGGAGGCTTCTTACCGGTAGTGGCCCCGGACTACACCATCGGGGTTCAACATGGGAATCAGCTTAAAGACGAAGAGGCGACGTAGGGTTTGAGCTCGGGGGTCATCAGGTCGAAGGATGAAGTCCAGAAAGCCGTTGAAGACAAAGCTAGATGGAGTCTCCCCGGGGTGTACCCTACTGCTTAAGAAGAATATCTGAGGTGGAGAGGAGAGCAGTCATTAGCTCAGTTGCTCTATGTTCCACGGTAACAGAGAGGGGACGGCGGTGGGATGAGTTGGAAATAGCCACTGGATTTCCAGCTGGCTGAATCTGTAAACGGAGTAGAAGCTATCACACTCGCCTCAGAATGCAGGCTGAGGCTGTGTCCACACTGCCGAGCAATAACATGGCCTTCAGCCTGGAGCTGGGCACAGGCCAAGGGACTACCTTTATGCTCTTCCTACTCACCCTCTTGCCTGTGAAACAGAATGGTCGGGGGGTGGCTACATCAGGAAATAGCTGCTCTAAACGGGGCTCTCGATCTTCTCGAAGCCCATGGCAGGAACTGATCGTTAGCAGATCTACACGAAGTCCATCCAGAGAATAGCAGAGGATCTCCCGGTGGTAATAGATGGTATCCAGGGGGCTGTTGGGATAAAAATCATGAAGCCAGGAGAAGCCCCTCAAGTCCTGTCAACAGGTGGGCCTTGTCATGAGCCCAGGATTTGTAGCATCTGGTCCTGCACCCTAACCTCTGGGGCCTTACTGCCCCTCACAGTGTTAAATGAGGCTGAGGATTTGGGTGGGTCCATATGACTAGAATGCAGTATATAGGACAGAATGGACTTACTATTTTTTTCCCCCAGATTATGGCACCCTAAGATAGATGACTTTGCAGAGACACAGAGAACTGGTCTCTGTTGGGGCAGGAATAAAAGTTACGCTGAGCAATGGCAGTGCTGGCTAAATTCTGGAGCTGGGATACTAAGAGGTTTAAACTAGACAGGTGGATGAGTGGAGTGGAGTGGTGGTATGCTGAGATCAAAGTCACACAGAGACATTTATCAAAGGTACCCAAAGTCCCACGTTCTGTACAGAGAAAAGAACAGATGAGGTTTTGGTTCAGGGCCCTTAGGGCAAGTTCCAGGAGTAGCAGAGGTGCCGTCTGGCCCAGGGCTGTGTGACAAGAGTAAGAATGGGGTTGGCACCTGCTATGGGTAGGGTGGTTCTCCAGAAAGCGCTGGTCTAGCTGGTTTAGCAAATCCTGGCAGTCACTGTAGGAGAAGGGGTAGCAGAAGGCGAAGAAGGTGGTGGCCCCTCGGCCTTCCACGAAACGGTGAACAAAGGATAACACAAACTGCGTCTCTGTCATCTGAGGAGCAGAGGAGGGAGAGGGAGGGCCATCATGCCATCGGTGTCAGAACTGAGATCCTACCGGGGTCACTGAGAACTGACCTCACACCCTCATCACCTTTATTAGCTGCCCTCCCTCTGAGACTCTCCACGTGACAACCAGCTCGTTCTAGGCTTCCTGAGGCAGGGGCTTATTCTGGACTCCAGCTGGCACCAGAGGAACAAAAACCTGGCGTCCCACCTGCCCAGCACTCTGTTTCAAAGGGAACTCCTCTTTCCTTTCTCTCCTCTGCCTTTAGCACCCAAGTCTGTCTTTCCTCCTCACGGAGGACTTACCTCAAAGGTGGGCCGGTCTCGAATGCGTTCCCAGCGTGGCCGGGTGGGCAGTGTGCGCACAAAGGGGGCCATGCCCTGGGAATACAGCTTGCTTTGCTTGTTCATGTTCATAATGTTGATCTTGATGAGTTTCCCTGGAGTTCCTCCCCGGATACTGAAGTAGAACCATGACCTGAGTGCCAGAGTAAGAGAGACAGGTCATTACACATGGAGTTATGGGAGAGGGGCTATGTGGGAGAGTGGAGCAAGCCAGACTGGGAAAGGGCTGCTTAGAAAGGAGGGAAGGAAGGAGAGAGGGAGGAGGGGTGGGGGAAGAAGGGTAGTGTGCTGGCACAAACTCTAAGTCAAAGGGCTAATGGAAGCAGGGATATGGGGACAGCCCCTCTTCTTCCCCTCTCCATCACTCTACTCTTACCTGTTCCCATTCTCAAATTCTGTTTCAGCACAGTCTGGTCGGGTCCACACGTTGAACTCATAGTCAGGGGAAGAGGCAATGCTGCTGGTGGAGGCTGATGCCCCACCTGCCACTCCTTCCCCATCACTAGACACAGATTCCACCTTCTCCACGTGAGCTAGGTTCCCTGAATCAAAGCGAGAACTGAACAGCAATCCCCCACAGCGCAGCTCCATGGTGGGGCTGGGAAAGCATCCTCCTGCCCCACTCAGGCCCTGAGAGCTGGGGAAAAATTGGGGTGGGGTGGGGAGGAGAGGGAAGAAACATGAAAACAAGTTCTTTGGGTATCTCTGGGTACATAAGAGCTACTCTCAGGGAGTGCCCTAAGAAGCAAGAAGCTCTTTCCCATTAGAAAAAGTAGAAGTAGCCTTCCAGCAAAGGCCAAGAATAAGCAGTATTCTGTCCCCACAATAAGGGTTTTAACTGACCTAAAAGGACCCTATTTTACTACAGCTTGTGTATTCCAAAATGAAGTACTCAGTGGCTTAAGTTTGTTGAAAAATACTGAGCTCTAAGCTTCTTTGCAGCCCAAAGATTACAGAATACAATTAGAGAGGTCAGATTGCCCAAACCTAGCCAAGATACACCCACCACAGCACATGGCCAGCTTGAATGATGGATCATTCCGATCTCTGGTTCCTAGATGGGCTTCCCACTCTCCAGCCGAGCACAGCGGAGAGAACCAAGTTTCTAACTTTAAGTGGGCAGCTTCCTCTCTCCACTCCTTTGTCCTCACAAGTACTGACCATTCTTCTGTTGCTCCCCTGAGCCCTGGAAGGTCTAGTACTTACTTTTTGTTACTACCCAACGGCTGCTATGGAAGAAAATTAGACAGGCGTGGCCTTGGCCAAGCCAAAGAAACCGGGCAGAGCCACTTGTTCACCTGGAGGCTGTAGCTCAATTCCAGTGAGGGTACTGGGTCTATTTCCATCCCCTCCCGTCATGTAAGCACTGAAGCCCCTGAAAAAGCTACCTTGGTAGTTGTTGAGTGGGTAATAGGTGTTCTAAGCACCCCTCAAAAAAGTGGCCAATAGAGACCCACTTGGGGGCAGGGGTGTGGCTTCTCGACCCTCAACTCTGAAGGACCCTCACACACGGACCGAGCTCGCCCCGGGCAGGGTCCGGTTTGGAGGCATGGGGTGGGTCGGGGCAGCCCTCCTACACTCGAGGGAGGGTAGGAAGGCGGGGAGCAGGGGTCAGAGGTGGGGCCAACCGAAGTGGGGGTGGGGTCGGGGACAGCCCGGCCGAGGGGCAGGGTGGGGCAGCCGGGCGGTGGGGCGGGGTGGGATTCCAGAGGGGTTCCGGGCAGAAAGGGGCTGAGAAGGGGGCGGGGCCGGGCCGGCGGGGCCCGCACTCCACGCAGAGCCCCTCACCTCTCTCCGGGCCGGTGATCCCGCTCCCTCTCCCGCTAGCGAGGCGCCACCTGGGCCCCGGCACCCGGGCCCTCCGCCCAGGACCCAAACAAAACCCGAGCGCCGCGGTGCCGGGACCCCGCTCTGCCAGGAAACAAGAAGTCTCTCGCCTATTGGCCGCGGGGACAGCTGGCTACCCGCCCAGTAAAGCTTGCTGCCATTGGTCAGCACGCCGGGGTTCCCTCGCACGTTTAGCGGGTACCTGATCCTGTGCGGCTTGGGGGCTCGGCCCCCAGGCCCGGCGTGAGGGCTTCACCCGCGTCTTCTCGGAAGACGGTTAACGGCCTGCCCACACAGAGGAGGAGAAGACAAAGTGAGCAAGGACATTGGAAAAGACCCACCTGCAAAATAAAAGGACCGTGTGTAAAGCTAATCATTGGCTACCAAGCTTCTCTGTGTACTACAGCACACCCAACCGGTTCAGTAGCTCTCCCCAGGTTTGGGGATCCTACAATGCGAGGGGAAAAAACGAAGTGGAGGATGCGGGCATCGATCCCGCTACCTCTCGCATGCTAAGCGAGCGCTCTACCATTTGAGCTAATCCCCCAGCTGGTGTCAGCTTCTTTTCCTTTGCCTTACAGGTTTTTCTGGGGTGTACGCTGACCATTGGACTCACCACAATACAGTACATTCATTTACCGTGGGCAAGATTTTTTAAAGTACACATATAATAATTATATATATGCAATAATAAAGCTCTATTTAAAAGCACAGGTTAACATTCCTTTGCTTGTAACCCACAACAGGTTACCTATGCCCTGACTACTTAACTGCATTATGTGTTTCACGGAACATTGGCGGTGCTCATGCAAATTAACAATGGACTTTCGTTGTAAAGCTTTCCTCCCATGAAAGGGAGGAAGGTTAAAAATTTCACGCGAAGTCCTTCGAGCCGGAATCGAACCAGCGACCTAAGGATTGCCAAGGTTTAGTACACTACAGTCCTCCGCTCTACCAACTGAGCTATCGAAGGCTCCGGCTTTTTAACAGGTCGGAGACTGCCCTCTAATACTTACTGAGGCCGTACTATTCCAGGGTCTCAGTAATTTGGGGGACTCCTGGTCTCCATCTTCAAAAGGAGCTCGCCTGAGCGGAGTTCCTCCAGTCTACCAAGAACAGAGGAAGCCGGAGACAGAAGTGAGAGCAAATGATGCTGCCAAAAGATCCACTTTCCAGCCCTGGTGGAGGGAAACACGGGCAATAAACTTCTCTTCTGTTTCCTTGCTTTTTACAAAACGATACCCACAACCTCCACCCGCCGTGGCTACAGGAAAGGCGGACGCTTAGAGACGGCCCACAAGGCTAACTCTGGGCCGCGTTTCTCCAGCGGGGCCGGTACGCACACGAGCTCTACAATCGCCAAGCGCATGCCGGTTTGCAAGGCGGACGGCTTATTCTCTATCTCTGCTCCACATTTCCCTCCGTCATCTCCAGGGGCGCCAATAAAATCCTACTGCCCTCCTGATGTGAAGGACATTCATTTATTTAATTAACCCATACTTTGTCAGGATCTCTTCCTCCTATGAACAAGAAAGATACAAACCACCGAGCTCCTGGAGGCGGGCCGGGCGGCGCAGGGCGCGGGTTGCCCCGGATTAGCGACTGCGGGCGGGGCCCTGGACCGGGCGGAGAGTCCCGGCAGCTGGCATCCACTCGGCCTCCGCTCTGCCCGCCTCACACCTGCATCTCTCTTTCCAGGCGCCTGGCATGCCAGTCGACAATACTTTGCCTACGAAATCTCCCGGGGTTTTAAAACAACAACAACAAAAAGCCTAAAACCCAACTCGTCTATGGAGCTTTGCCTCGCAGTGTGGCGGGGTGGGTGTGCGGGGACGCCTAGTCTCCATTGCCAGCTCTGCGGCAACCTCCTGTGCTACCTGGAGTCACAGTCGCCCTGGGCAGATCCAGATCGGACAGGGGATTCAAGCCCCTTGAAGCTCCAACGTTTTATGGGTTTTCTCAGCCTGAGCTTTGTTTGTTTGTTATTTCAGGCTGAGCTTTAAATCTGTTTTCTGTTGTCACAGAACGGGGTTCATTCACAATTGCGTCCATCCACAAAGCAGGAGGTTAACATCTTCCCATTTATTTCTTGATTTAACTTCATTTCTGCTGCTGCAAATGCTACCATGTGTGCGAGAGCGTTAGCTTGGTATAGTTTTCTTGGAGCGGCGTTTAGCGCGCGCTCTATCTCACTCCTCTTTCTTGAGGGAGTCAGGGGTAGAAGAACATATTTAATTGTTTTTGTTTGTTTGTTTGTTTTGAGTGAAAGTCACATAACACAGTTAACTAAAGTATGAACAATTCAGTGGCATTTAGTGCATTCACAATGTTGTATAAACGATTACGTCTCTCTAGTTTCGAAACTTAAAAAAAAATCACCCTAGAACACTCTGTACCCTTTAAGTAATCACTCCCACCCCCACATCCCCCAGCCCCTGGCAACAACTAATCTGCTTTCTGTCTCTACGGATTTGCCTATTCTGGAGACTTCATATAAAGGAACTCATAAAATATGTGACATTTTGTATCTGATTTCTTTTATTTATCATAATGTTTTCGAGCTTCATCCAAATTGTAGCATGTATCAGTACTTCATCCCTTTTTACTGCTACATAATATTCCATTCCTTTGTTTATCCATTCTTCTGTTGATAGATGTTTGGCCTATTTCCACATTTTGACTTCAATGAATAATACTGCTATAAACATTTGTGTTAAAGTGTGTAGATACACGTTTTCGTTTCTCTTGGGTATATTCCTAGAAATGGAATTGCTGAGTTCTATGCTAATTATATGTTTAACTCTTTGAGGAACCACCAAACTTTTCCACAGCAGTTGAACAAATTTACATTACCACCACCAATGTCAGAGGGTTCCAGTTTCTCCAGATCCTTGCCAACACTTTTTGTATTTTTTTATTATAGCTGATGTTTCAATAAAGTGAACTCAATTAATAAGCATTTTCCTATGACATTAAAGATTCTTTGAAATCACAATTTGAATAGCCATTTGCCATCTTTTACTTTTTACCAAAATTTATTGAAATATTCATCTTATTGTTGGACAGTTTAAATCCAAATTTTCACTATTATTACTGCTACAATAAATCTTCTTGCATATAAATCTTTGTCCTATTTCTGTTTACTTCTCTATTCTCTAGAATACAATCATAGGAGTGGAATTACTTGGTTAAACAGTATGAAACTTTTAAGGCTTTTGATAAATATTACCAGATTACTTCCCAGAAACATTATACCAATTTCTATCATAGCATTCACTGAGAATAGCATCACTTAAAAAAAAAACAAACAAACAAAAAAAAAAACCTTTGTTAACATGATAGGCAACAGTAAGTAGCATCTTATTTTAAATTTGTACTTCTTCACCAATGAAATGAACTTTTCTTTTTCCAAGTCTATTGTTCATTTGCATTTCCTTTATGAATTGTCTTTTACCCGTATTTTTATTGTTGTTTAGTGCTTTTCTTACTGACTTGTAAGAGTTCTTTAACATTAAGAATGTATTTATGTAAGCTCAGTAAAGAAGTGGAGCCTTGATGAACGTATCAACTAGACCAAACACACCTACACAGAACATTCCGCCTAACAGCAGCAGAATACACATTCTTCCCAAGTGTATACATGGAACATTCTCCAGAATAGTGCACGTTAGGTAACAAGTCTTAATAAATATTAAAAGATTGAAGTCATACAAAGTCTGATTAATGTAAACTATAGACTTCAGGTGATCATGACATGTCAGCATAGGGTCACTGATGTTGGCAGTGGGGGAAGTTGTACAAGTATAGAGCAAAGGGAGTGTACTTGCACAGTTTTGATGTGAACTTAAAACTGCTGTAAAAAATAAAATTTATTAAAAAATCAGTAACTTCTGTGCTAACCTAGTGAAAAATTATAGCAAGACATGTGTCTGAATTCAATGTTTTTATTAATAGGGAGAATATTCACTATTCAATTAATTTCACTCATACACTGAAAGGTGAAAGCTCCCCCTGCCTGCCCCCAAATTCCTTCTTACACCTCAAGTCTGGACAATGAAAGTAAAAACGGAATGCCGTGTAGGGAAATGCAAGGTCCTTTGTCCCTTCAAGTCCTTTTGGGAGCAGAACCATGAAGATTATGTAGAAAAAAGATGAAATCACTTTAAGTGTTCACTTAAATCCAAACTCCTTTAGGAGAGATAAGGTATATTAAAATACTCAAAGGTCATCCAACCATGGAAATTTCTGTGTAATCGAACAACTGAGTCATTCTGGAATAGGGCAGGGCAGGCATGCCCATCTCTGTGGAACACTCCATTCTAAGAGTGGTGGCATTGAGAATGGATGGGCAATGCCGCAGGTGAGTCCAGCAACATTATCTATCCATACTAAGTCGGGCTCCCCAGAAAGCTGCCCTGCTGTAAAGCTGAAGCTGTGTGCTGGGTACAAGTAGCCAGAGGAAACCAAAACCATGCTTTAAGACTTAGAGAAATGTAAAGAAGTGTTCCTAATGAGTCGTGGTATAATTTGTGAGTCCTTATAAGAACTGGTAATAACTAAGTTGTGAGAGATAACCATATTCAAACTGCCCTTCAGTTACATATGATATGTTATCTGTAGAACTCCAGCTGTGTGTGAAAAGGAAAGTTAAAATGTCTAGACACGATCCTTGAGGTGTCAGTTTATTTCTGTTCTTACAATAACCCCAACTGTCAGTGTACTCCACCGGTCCACACTGGTTCAACTCACTGGCTCAGCTTGGATTTCTGTTTGTTGACAGTTATGCAACAATGAAACATCTGGATGTCTGGTTTGACTTTAACAGCCAGCCAGTACAGTGTTGGACTACTGACAGAATAAAAATTATGACAATTCCAGTATCAGATCAAACCACTCTATCGAATAAAGCTAATTAAGGGGTCAGTGTCCCTGTGAGAGGCTGTGGAGACTCCAGTTAATCTGAGTTAAAGGAAAAATGTTGCACACTAAGATTATATGTCAGAAATTAAATGAACCCCAAAGGGAAAAAAGTACACACATTAGAAACCAGTGAAGCACTTGTGAGATTCTCTTGAGTTGCTGGATTAAAAGAATTCAGTCCAGCAGCCTTGGTTGGACTCAATGTCTCTGTAGGACAGAGTGTCATCATTTTATTTGTCTGTGCTGGTGCCAATCTAGGCCCACATCAGCCCCCTTTCTTCAGCTTGCCTTGAATACAGGCCAGTTACAAGGATTCACTATTCTTAGGAATTGAGTGCATCTGTTTCTGATTGGTAAGGAAGTACTGAGGCAATGGAACATGTTTCGGGACCCTTGGGCAGTCCTGCCTAGCAGTCCTGAACCTTGGTCCTTTGCCAGGCAGGGTTTTTTTCCTGGGAAAAATAGTCATGGCTGACTGCCACGAGAAGAGCAGGGTTCTGCCCAACTTGGCAATGTGGTTATGTCCTAACAAGGAAAGGGAACAAAAATGTGAGATGCTATAGTCCTCATGACTTTGCTTTGTGTCAAGATTTTTCTATACTTGCTACTTTATAATCTTACTGAAGTAGCATCTCAGGGCAGTTTCTGAGAAGGAAAGTGGTGGCTGGCCCTCATCCCTGCTGGACATCTCTCAGGGGTTTATGGTGGAAGCAGAAATCAGCCCCTGGAGTTGGAGTGGGCACTGCTTGTATTTTGAAATAGTCAAGGAAACTTGAGTTGAGAACTGAAAACCTATGCAGTTAGCTGACTTATTACAGTCCCAAGTTAAAAATTAAAAGGGACTGGTGATAAACCCTTGACTCGTATGTCTCTTGGAATTCTAAATCTTTCACTCACTGCCTATAAAATAAACCAATTAATAAATTAAGGTCCTGGCAAAGAAGGAGACACTCCCTGATCACCAGCCAAGAATTCCCCTAGGAAACTCTCCCCTGCTTTTCAAAGCGTAAAATACTCAGGCTACCAAGGCAAACCTTGGGACAGGAATCACTAGGACAAGTGAGACAACACGTGAGCAAGAGGAGTGTGTCCAGAGCCCTCAATAGGCCAAACTTTAGAATGATGGATGTGGGCTTTCCTTGCCAGAGGCTCAACTACAGCCAGTGGCTATGACCTCCAGAAGTGCAGAGGGCAAAGAACATGCAGGTGCCCAAATTTTGTTGTTCCGCCCACAACTATGAGAATTCCTGTATGAAGATGCACAGAGGAAAGCTAGAAATCAAATGTGTCCTTTATTCCACCAAGTAGACATACCCATGAGCCACATGCTGCATCCTGTCTCAACAGGCTGTTGCAAGGTTCCCTGGGCCCAAGGCACATGACTACCTGGGCTCTGCTCTCCATAAAGACAGTGGTGGTGGGCAGCGGAGAGAGGCTGAATACTGAGACAGAGACTCTCGGCACTGAAGGGGAATGGAGAGTGAGGAAGTGGAAGGGATACGATGGAAGAGGCATTGAAGGGCCTTGAAGGACCTAAGATGAGCATTTTCCACCCAGGCCTCCATGTCCACTGACAGCCACACCCAGGCTGTGGGCAGAAGTGAAGCTCCTACTGCCCACTGTGGTGCTGTATTCTTCTGGAGGTCCCTTTCTTTTTCCTGCTGTGGCTAAGGTCTGGGAGTAGGACTCATTTGTCAGAAGAAAGCAGAAGCCACTTGCTGGAGTCTCACATTTTTGGAAACAAGCTGTTTGAGGCTTCAGGAATAAGAGAGAGGGAAGTGGAGAGCAGGAGACAAGAGAGGAGACGAGAGAGGCCACCAGCCCAAGGTCAGAGGCTGGGAGCTATGTGCAATCGGGCAGAGAAGTGGTCAGCGGAATCATGGGTAGGAGGCTGAGCTACTTCTGGGCTCAGTTGCCACCAAAGATGGAAGAACTGAGGCAGAGGCAGCCAGCCACTTGCCTAGGAGAGAGAACTTAGGCACCAAGTAACAAAGACTACCATGCAGAACTGCCACCTGCTATCCCGCAGCAGTCTCAGATGGTCTGTTCTAAACGGGGAGCAGGGCCTACTGCTGGGAGATCATGGTAAGTGCCCAGTCCAAGAAAGCCACTGTAATGTCCTGTAAGCAAAGCCAGGTCCAGTGGACAGCCTCACTGAGCTGTGTCTTCAGGCAGTCCCAGGTCACCTCACCTCTGGGAGGAAAGCAGAACATGTGTCGGGGTTGGGAAGTGGTGATACGTATTCACCTGTGTTAAGTGACAGGGCTGCAGTGCAGACCCACAACCCGCTCCCAGAGTGGCCAGGGGATGAGCAGGGGGCAGGACAGAGCAAGAGACTGAACAGAGAAGGCTTGTCCCTGGAGAAGGGCATGGGGCCACAGGGCTGGAGCCCTGGGTGGGGATCTCACCTGCATGCCTTGTGGCAGTGCTCCTGCACCCGGGACAAGGCCTCAAGCAGCATGTGCCACATGGGCAGCAGGACATTCTGGTAAAGAAACAGGAGCAGCTCCCTCAGAGAATGGAGCAGCTGGTTCAGGGCATCGGGGAACTGGATCTGTAGCTGGACCGTGGAGAACAGATGGGGTTAGAGGGCCCGGGGAATGCAGTCCATGTGGGGCTGCACCTTCCCAAGAACTCAACCCCTGGCGAAAACAGCCCTTCTTTGATCTGTCTCTGGCTTACCCTCTGGGAGAGGCTGGTGAGGCTGTCACCAAACCAGGCAAGGTGGGAGGCACAGTGGGCAGAAAGGAAGCTGACTGTGGCATTGGTGTGGGTCCAGGCCAGCTGTAAGCTGGGCCTCACCATGGTCAGCAGATGGGAGCCCCAGGCTGGCAATGTCTCCTCTAGCCAGCTGTAGGAGAAGACAGAAGAAAGGAGGTCTCTTGAGTTTCCCCATGTAGCTTGGCTCCCTAAGAATAGCTGGGGCAAGGGAGGCTTTGGGAAAGAAAACCACAATCACTTCCCACTGATTGTCAATGCTGTCACCAGAGGAATATGCAAGCCTTCTCTCCCACCTGCCCCTTCCCTCCCTGGGAGGTGCTCACCTGTAGCCTTGCAGGCTGTAGGAGTAGATCCTCATACACGCTTGTTGGCCAGCAGGCAAAAAACCAGATGAGTGAAGCAACCGGCCAGAAAGGGAGGCTGAACAAAGGGAGTCTCAGATGAGCTGGGAGGTGAGGGGAACAGGGACTGGGGAGACAGACACTACAGGCACCAGAGCAGGCCAAGTAAGGGATAGGGCAGAACTTAGTGTGCTTACGGGGCCGCAGACCTGGCTCCAGTCTGCTCGGGAGCATGCCTGGAAAGAGGGATGCAAGCCAGGGGAGCAGGAAGGGTGCAGCCAGGTGGAGCCCTGGACTGAGGTGTCAGGAAGCTTTGGGTATGAGGGTCAGCCATTCTACTCACCAGGTGTGATCTTATGCTAACTGGTAAATCTTTCTGAGTCTCAATTTCCTCAGAGGTTAAAAAGGAGATAAAATCTACTCAAATGGGACTGTGAATATGCAAGCATTTCTATACTGCAAAGCACTAGTCAGACCTGAACTGGTAATGTCATAGTTGTGGACAGAAAAACCTGTCTGAAAAGTGTTTGTCTCGTGGCGTATGCTGGGACTGGGGAGTGCTACACCCAGCTCTGTGTCCCCACAGAGGCCCCATGGAGAGCCCTGTGGTGTCTCCCTCGCCTGCCAATCCCTGCTCACCTTGGAAAGAGCCGTGTGACCGGAAGTCGTGGCACAGGAAACCTATGGCAAAGACCAGCACCAACAGGAGTAGCCGTGTCCAGGGCAGCCGGAAGCCCCGCGCCTGCTGCAACAGCCTCTAGAAGGAGAAAGGGTAGGGAGCAGCGGTCAGAAGGGAGAGGGGCTGGTCCCTGCCTCCTAAGGCAGGCCTCAGGCTAGGCCTTCCAGGAAAAGGATCAGGCCCTCACATTGCCCCAGAGGTAGTAGGAGCTCCAGGGACAAGCAGGGCAGGAATGTGATACCGGCCCAGCCTAGGGTGTGCCGAGACAGATGCAGAACGGTGTGTTAGGGAGGGCTGCGCACTGGCACCTTGCAGGCCACGTCACAGGTGGTGACCTCCTGGTTGCTGCAGCTGCCCTTCCTTAGCAGCTCCTGGTTGGTAAGCTTGAAGGACTGAATGGTTTCTTGCAAAGACTTCTGCGTCTATAGGACAAGAAAAGTCTGGGCTGAGAACATAAGATTTGGCCCGGGAGGAAACCCTGAGATTCCAGTCTGCTTCCTTTCCATGCCAGATGCGCTAACAGAGCACCTTCTCAGAAAGGGGGGCCAGTGGCTGAGGGGTACGAACCCAGAACCCAGATGAGGCTCAGCCTGCCATGTCCTCACCTTCTTGGGAATCTGCTCCCAGGACCTGAGCAAGTGCTCCAGCAGCAGACTGTGGGAAAAGCACAACCCTTTCCAATCAGGGGGCCCGCTTGGCCCCTCCCACCCTCCTGCCCTCCACGAGGCCCCCCACTCCTTCAGGCTGAAAGACTCCACATCCCACCCACAGAGGAGCTGCTCCCTAGAGGCCTCCCAGCAACGTTCCCACTAAACTTGAGAGGCATGAGCCTGAACAACAGTGACAAATGTTCCTCTTCTCCTCTAGGACAGGGACACACCAGGAAGCATGAATTAAGGCCTCTCTGTGTGGCTAAGAGGCAGGTGACCCCCCTCACTGCCACCTGCCTGGACTGTGACAGATGTTTGGGGTACAGCTGCCTCCAGACGCTGGTGCTGAGTGGGTCCACCGTCAGGCACTCAGTCAGGCTGCTCAGGAGCTGCACAGGGGACAGGAGAAGGGAGAGACTGCTGGGCATGGAGCTGGTGGCAGGGAGAGTACTGGGAGGCAATCCCCCTCTTCTAAGTGAGGCCACCCTGGTAACAAGTCCACCCTAAGGGATGGAGAAATTGTGCCCAGGCCCCAGAAACCTCCAAGAGGCTATAAAGGGGGAGGCTGGGGCTCCTGAGCTCAAAGTTCACTTGTCTGCAAGGGGCAGGACATCAGAGACTGGTCAGACCTGAATGTGCTGTTTCAACTCCATCTAACTCTGAGGGCAGAGAATGAGGTAGCAGGGCAGGCAGCTGTCAGGAGTGAGCTAAGGGGATGCCCTGGAAGTGGGCTCCCTGAAGCAGGGCCTTTGTCAGCATACAGGGACTGATGCAGCAGACTCCTGGGAAGGAAAAAGGAGCTCCCACCATTTCCTCACCTCTTTTTTCATCTCTGGAGGGCAGCTGGGAGTGGCTCTGGACAGGAAGGAGGGGAAGTAGGTATGCAGGGTGGATTCTGGCTTTGCTCCAAATGCCAGCACCTTGAGCCGTGGGTAGAGCTGACACAGCTGCTCCTGCAGGCTGTAGGGGGTTGAGAGCAGAGTCAGGCACAGACTCTGAATGGACCTGTGCCCTGTGTCCCTTCTGCCTGCCTCAGAGTCTGTACCCTGCCTGACGGGTGGGGAGTCACTAAAGACCTTGCAATAGTTCTGAATCTTTCTAGACCCACAGACTCCTTGGAAAATTTGCTTCGAGTCATGGGTTCTCTCCCCAGGAAAAAGCCCATATGCCAATCACACTTAAGGGCCATATAATTGCAGGGGTTCCCTGGCCCCTTGAACTTGCAGGCTGATAATCTCAGACCTAGGGTGGCTGGAGGAGAAGGGATAGGGCCATACTGTCTCCTACTAACCCTCTGCTGGGATCCTTCACAGCAGGTTGTGCCCCAGGGCAGTCCTACCTGGGAGTCAGGGAGTTGTTGGGCATATAGGCAAAGTCCAGAAGTGGGAAGAAGTCCTTGGGGCCAATCATGCCAAAGCCCTTGGTGAGGTTGGGGTGCATCCTATGGAGGAAGAAAGAAACAGGCTTACTAGTGACCACCTACTCAGACCACGGTCCCAGCTGAGAACATCATCTAGGAAAAAGGACATAAACTCTACCCCATTCCCCACCCCTTAAGGGCTCTCTCTCTTTCCTTCTTGACCATTCACATCCTGAGTTGGAAGGAGCTGGTCTTGATTTTCCTCCTATCTAAGGAAACCAGGATCACAGCATCCCATTTTGCTGAAATAGCCACCTGCCAACACCCTGGGCCTTCCCCTTGCTGATCCGCACTTCTCCCTGCCCCTGGCACTGCCATCACTCACAGGAGCAGCCGATCTAGGTAGGCAATGGCGAAAGGAGACAGAGACTTGATGCCCAGCACAGGCAGCATGATCCCCAGCCACACTGCAAAGGTCAGGGAGGAAGCCTCAGGATTGAACCCACTGGGGACATTAAAGAGGAACTTTCTGGTTCCCAAACCATCCTTCTTTCTTCCCCACTTCCTCATTACCTTTCAGTCCCTCGGTGAGGTTCGCAAAACCTGCTTGACCCAGGGCCCACATGATGGTCAGACACTTCGCTGGTCGGCTCTGGTGGGACCTCAGCAGTTCCAGGAACTGAGGAGACCGGTGAGGGAGGCAGGGTGGGAAAGGGCAAAGCACTAGGAGCACCCCGAAAGCCAGGGAGGAAGAGAGATGCCAGCTTGGAGAGGAGGGATAGGCAGGACAGTGGAGCAGTACGGGAGTGTGGTGGAGTGACTCAGAGCACAGGCTCTGGCACCGCTGTGGCCTTCACCCATATTTTCCACTTACTAGTTGACCAACTCTAGGAAAGTTACTGAACCCCTCTGTGGCTCAATCTTCTCATCTATAAAACGGGAATAACAGCAGTACCTGCCTCACATATATACAAAGTAGATACAATAAGCGCTAACGGTGTTAGCTGTTATTACTGGTCTCAGAAGGTCTCCCACTATCCCTTAATTGAGTCTAACAGTGTAGATTCTTCCCAGTTCCTCAGTCCCAGCCTCCTAATGTCCCCACAACAACCCTGAGCTCACCTTGCCCAGGTTCGTGGTGGCAATCTTGGGTTTGTCTTGCAGAATGGCCTGGATACAGATGCGGTAACCATGTAGTGACTCCCCTAGAGAGATGTATGTTCTCAGACCTACATCCCAAACTGTAGTCTCCCTTTTGGCAGCTGAGAGCCCAGAACTCAGGCCCAGGAAGTCCTAACTCTCCTCCCTTTCCCAGAGTATTGGAATTAGCATGTTTCTCTACTGGAAACAGAACCATCTAGCCACTCTGGAAGCAGGAAAAAGGGAGTAGGCTCCCAAGACGGGGCTGGGCTATTCCTCACAGGCCCCTCTCACCTGGTGTCTTATCCAGTTCCTGTAGCATGGTGAACAGACAGTGGTCAAAAAAGAGCTCCAGGCACCCTGCTGCCTTCGCCAGTAGCCCTCGGATGATCCCACGCAGCTCCCGGCTCACCAAGCTGTAGGGATAATCTGGGGCCGACAGGCCTCCCGTGAGTGCCACGACCTGGAGCCTCTGCCAGCTCTGAGAGCTCTGGTTTGCTCCCTGAGAACTGTAGGTGGAGGCACAGGTCACTGCACTGTGGCTGGCATCCTCCTTATTTCAATGAGGCCCAGAAACTTTCAAGCCATGATGATTTGACAATAGGCAAATCACCCATGTAAATCAAAGCAGTAGGGGACACTGGACTCAGTCACTAAGTGAAGTGCTTACATACAGCCCTTTCACAATTTTCTTGAACTTGTCTGAGCTTGAGGGAGTTGGGAGAACTGACCGTGAGTATGCTGGCTTAGTGTGGGTTCACTTGGAGGTACTTGGAGCTTGTAGTTGAGATAGCTGGCCAGGTCCTTCAGCCACACGGATGGGTTCCCAGAGAACACGCTCTGGCTCTTGTCCAGTTCCCTCTGCAGAGCTGCCATGTCCAGCTGCCAGGAACACAGGCCCCTCATGGTGAGTTGTGGGTGTAGGGTAATGGGGCAGAAGCGGGAAAATGGCTGAACTAGGAAGAACAAATGACTTCTACTTTTAAATGTAAGTATGTAGAATGCCAGATTTTAGAGACTAGGACAGGTGTACCTGCTGATCTCAAGGCCTAATATTGATGGACTCTTCACATGTTCAAGGGGAAAAATAGGAGGTAAGGTGGAAAATGAAAGATCACTCCTTCCGTGGTAGGAGGAACCACAAGGGTATCTTTAAACCCTCTCTGGTATCCCTGGATTTTCAAGGCTCTCCTCTCACTAATCTGTTTCTCTATGAATTTATTTCTTTTCTATCCAGAGTGCAAACACTGTATCCCTTGGGGTTTCCATCCTCTCCTGAATGCCTCCTCTCAACCAGCAGTGTCCCACATTCCACAGGCCCGTCCCCCTCCCGCTCCTTTCCCTTTCTCTACACCTCATGTCAACATTCTTTCCCTGCCTAAAGTCTAGGGCACACTCACAGCTTTCAGTGCCTCCTCCAGGCTGCGAAAGCGGCCTTGCTTCTGGTTCTGGTTGGCGAGGGTCGCTACCTTCTTAGTCTGTTTCTTGTTTCCCGGTTTTTTAGGCTCCACAGCAGGGGGTGGAACCTGCTCCTTATTCTGCCGCTTCATGATTTTCTCAAAGCCCCGCTCGTACAGAGTGCTTGTCGTCTGGATTGGAGCTGGGGTGATGACAGGCAGAGAAAGGGGGCCTGCCTTGAGTCAGGAGGGCCTCAGAGGAGCAGTGGTCCCTTCCCCTGAGGAGCCTGCCTCAAAGCCCCTTCTTGCTGTTCTGCTTAAGAAGTCGGGCAGGGAGCCCTCCTAGTTGATTCTTTCAATCATCACAGCTCTTGAGTTCATGGGCTTTCACAGAGATGAGGCATTTCTTCATTAGGAAATCAGAGTATGTGAGAACCGGAGGAGTTGGGCACAGAGGGCTGGCTACTTTCTTGAATGGCTACCAGTCTGGGAGGTCAGGATTTTCCCGTCTTGGTTCTATCTCAATTCCTCTTGGTTCAGATGTGACAACTCTATAATCAACAAGTGGCAAGATTTCTCCACTCTTTCAGGATGCTTCGAGGAAAAAGGCACCACTTAGAATATTACTTGGTGAATGTGGAGAGTGTGTGGTGGGTCATTTCTCTCACTGCAGGGCCTAGTGTGTCCCAGTCCTCATCCCCATCCCCGACCTGCTGGTTACTTATGGAGAGGACACCATGTAGGATGCACTAGGATGTCTCTCCCTAGCTTTCGGACATCTGCAAGGAGAGGCCAGGCTAGGGCCCGGGAACAGCTGGTAGGGCGTGTGTACAGTCAGCGGAGCGTCCGAAGACCAGAATCCCGGATCCCTCTGATATATGGTCCTGGGAAAGGCATCTAACTTCGGGGAGCCTCAGTTTACTCATCTGCGAGGTAAGGACAGCGACCTCCCTTGCGGCGTCTACCTCTTGAGAGGCTCAAGAGAGACAACGCCGGCGTAGTGCCGGCTCAACTGGGAGGTACCAAACGGCTGAAGAGCTCGCGCCTCGAGAAGCCCAGGGGTATTGTGACCCTCTGGGCTCCGGTGGCTGCTCGCTACAACCTGGGGGTGCAGGCCCGGGGCCGGCGGCGGGCCCGGTGGGTACTCACGGGTCAAGTCGTACTTCCACACTCCATTCGCCTCCCCGAGCGCCCGGCGGTCCCCTCCGCCGCCTTTACCACTGCCGCCGGCCCCAGGCCGCCGCCCCTTCTTCACTACCTCCCAGCGCCCCCCACCCGCCGTCCTGGCCGCCATGGCTCCGACCCTCCCGCCACGGCCACCACCCTGGGCTTTCCCATCCGGTTCGGACGCGCCACGCTCTGCCACGTCTCCTCGCAGGGCCTCGCGGCGCGTGACGCCGCCCGCAAGGCAGCCTGGGACTTGTAGTCTTTCCGTGTTTGCAGGGTTCTGCCTAGCAAGGGGTCTGATAGGTGTTCGGGCTCCTTCGCAGCCAAAAACAGCCTGGCAAAGATGTTGAAATGAGAGGCTATTATGTTCAGAAAACTTTTATTGAGCACCTACTGTGTGAAGACATTGGGTGACTTGGTGGAAATTTAACTGTTTCTGTTTTTCTTTCAGTTCTAGTTGTGCAAGAAGGATGGAATGAAAATAGTTCTCCTTACCTCCCAGGAGAGTCTGAAGAGTAAATGCGTCCTTCCTTCTAGGAAAGTGCTAGTGTTTCTGTTGCTAGGAATTAACTTTGGGTATAATGGGCTATAAAAATCTATTGTGAAGGGTCAAGGAAGAGGATGGAGCTTGTGGGAATATGCAATGAGTGGAGGGCAGGAAGCTAGGAGTGGAGAGTAGGAAGCTAGGAGTGGAGAGTTCTTCTGATAGGAGGCAGAGAAAAGTCTGGGGGCCTGGGACAGCCAGGGCTGGGTTTCCCCTTCCAGGCAAGGTGAAAGAAGGGCTCTGACTGCCACCACAAGAGACAGTCCCAAGTCCCAGCTGTGACAGGGAATGATCAAGAGCCCCAGACCTGAGGAACCACTCAAACAGGTTACTGCTTACACATTCACTTCTCTGGAGGGCCTTCCACCAAGCTTGTAGTATCATGTGAGTCCTCAAAACTTGAAGCATCCCAGCAGGAGAGGATGAGGGAAGGTGAACTGGAAGTGATTTATCACAATTAAGGAAATGTGCTATTTCATGTACACGCCTACATTTGAATATGAGATTCATACCTGCCATACTGGGGACAAGACAGGGAAGTCCTTATAGTAAGAAATAAGAGTCCAATTTCCCCAGGATGAATAGCTTAGAGAGTAATGAATTCCTTAGGAAGGAGATTAGAGAAGGCTTCCTGAAGGAGATGGCATCTGAGATGGGTCTTGAGGAATTTTCATTGGTTGGGGATCAGGACAAGTGGAGAGAACAAACCAGTTGTATGGATTTATTGGTTTAAGATAAGGCCTAGAGATGGGACCCAGCAGGGCAAGGCTGGGAGAGTGGAAGTAGTTCAATGTGACAGTGCTTAATGGACTTTGGAGGTGATGAGGTTGGAAAGGGATCTGAGCCCCATATGCCTTGCTTGCCAATTTCAAACTTTATCCTCTAGATCCTGGGAAGCCAGTAGGAAATTGGCATGATCCACTTTTGGAAAGGTAAATGGGGATATATGAAGGATGAGTTGGGGTGGGGAAAATATAGGAGGTGGGAGATAATAGCTCTTGCTTCTTCCTGCCTTCCCTCCAGCTCCTTCAGACCTGATCATAGCTGATTTTGCTTCAGGTAACTCTGAGATGGAGTGCTTTTGCCAAGGACCATACCTGAGCTGATCATTAATCAGTTCATTTTTTTCAGATCATTGGTTTAGTTCTACTCTGACAATATCCCCTTTGTTCTACCTCCTCTGTGTCACATGAATGGCTACAGAAAAGGCACTGTTTTTGGAAGAGAAACAGAACAGGCTTTCCATAGATGCAAAGGAGAGTATTCCATGGTGGAGATATATAGAAGGGTGGGGAGGAGCTTTATTTCTATCGTTCCTTAGAATGGTTTGGTAGCTCATCTGTTGGAACTTGGCATGTAGAGGCTAGAAGTCATTCACTTACTTATCCAGCAGCATTTCCTAAGCACTTTCTCTACTTAAGCACCTAGCACAGTGCTAGGTGGAGCTAGAAGACACACCTGACTTGCTTGAGAGGAACTCAAAGTCTGTGTGGGAGACAAATGTGTAAACAGAAAATTACAGTTCACTATCCCAAGTGTTCCAGAGGTTGGGGAGGAGGCAGCGGCTTTACATCCCTGAGCTCTGGGTGTTCAAAGAGCAGCCTAGCCATGGAAGTGGGCTTGGGAAGGTACTTAACAGGGTTTGAGGGAACAGTCAAAAGACTGGATCAAGGAGGATGGCTGGGTGTCTAGTGTGGGGGCAAGAAGAAGAGTGAGCATACTGAAGCAGTTTGACCCACTCTATTAGTTTCCTGTTGTTGCTGTAACAAATTGCCACAAACTTAGTGGTTTAAAACAACACACACTTATTATCTTCCAGTTCTGAAAGGCAGAAGTCTGTCAGGGTCTCACTGGGCTAAAATACCATATCTGCAGGGCAGTGGTCCTTCATGGAGGCTCTCAAGGAGAATATTTCCCTGTCTTTCCCAGCATCTAGAGGCTGACCGAATTCCTTCACTCATAGCTCCCTTCTGTCTTCAAAACCAGCAACAGCGGATCAAGTCCTCCTCACATTGCATCACTCTGACCTCCTGCCCCACCCCCACGCCCATTTTATGGACCCTTGCAATTAAGTTGGGCCCACCTGGATAATCCAGGATACTCTCCCTATTTTCAGGTCAATTGATAAGCAACTTAATTCCGTCTGCTCCTTTATTCCCCTTTGCCAGCTAACCTAACATAGCCACAGGTTCCAGGGATTGTGATGTGGACATCTCTGGGCGGAGGCGTTATGCTGCCCACCACACCCACTTTACCAGCAGGGGTGAGGTCTCAGCTGGAAGATGAACATTGGGCAACGCAGAACAACTACCTTATCCTTTTACTTTACCTGGAATAATGGAGGAAAAACCTTTTCAAATTAGGCACAGGAATTAAAAATCATAAAGGTAAACAAAAGCAGGCAAGGAACTTGGAGGAGAAAAATAGAAGAAGGCCAGAAGTCTCTGTATGTGGGGGTGAGAGTCAAACGGAGAAAGTGAAGTGAATGAGGAATGAACACACATGGTTTACTTATTTCAGGCTTATAACTGGAGTCATTGGAGAAATGGTGGCAGTCTGGAAGGAGGGTCATGGGGCAGGGCCACAGAAGAAACACAACTCCCATGGTATCTTGGTCACACTCAGGATGGCAAAGAAACATCTACCTGAAGCTAGAGGAACATTCTGGGGGTCACACCTCTATGGTATTAGGGGATGAGCCCTGAACGATGAATCAGGAGGACTGAATTCTAGTCCTGGTTTTTACCACCTCGAGTGAGCCATGTCACATGCAGGTCTCAGTCCCCTCATCAGTAAATGAGGAGCTGGTCTATATGGCAACCAAGGCTCTGTTTGAATGGGCCTGGTACCACATTGATTTCAGCACCCTCAGTCCCTGTTGGGCCTCCAGGACATTGGTTATGATGGTGCTTGGCCAGGGCGCCCACCAGGAACGCAGGCCTGTGTGAATGTGACAGAGTTCCCTGCTGCTGGTTCCCATTAGAGCCTGTTCTGTAGAAGGGACCCCTTGGACATTGCTGTCCTTCTGGCTTTGGTGCTTAGAGCTGCTTGCTCTTTGTAACCCACTCAGCTCTGTCACATGAGCCCTTGCCCCCATCTGGATCACTGTTGTGGAGTGTGTGAGCTTCGACAAGGGTGGGGGACAATATGCAGTCTTACCAGCCCAAAGGAGACTGAAACGCAGCACCTCTCAGTCAGGTCCCCCATTACCCCAGAGCTGCCCATCATCACGGCCATGGCCTTGAATTTCATTCCTCTTCAGGGACTGGGGGTCGGGGCCCCTGTGCCTTCTCTAAGAGGCCTGGCAGCAGTGTTGGGAGATGGGGACCAGGTCGGAGCTTGGCTCTGAGGTGAAGCCAGTGGTCGTTTCTGGGCCAGAGGGAGGACAGCAGTGGTGCTGAGCTCCACGGCCATCACATCTGAAGAGGCGGCTGCTCGGGAGGAAAGCACTGAGACCAGGTTGTGGCTCAGTTGAGGGAGACATGGCATGGACTTTTACCACACAAGTTTATTTAAATAAAAGTGAACACATATACAGGCTGGGTGGCCCGAGGGGCAGAGGTTGGGGAGGCGGGCAGAGAGGAGGCAGACGTACAGGAAGGTCCAGGCAGAGTCTGTGTGGTATGAACCAAGCTGCAGGGAGAGTGGCTGGGGGCCTCGGGGCAGTGCTGGGCTTCAGTGCTGGGGGCAGGGGCCAAGGGTGGGTGAGCCTGGTGCCAGGAGGTCGTTTTCATCCCTCGCACGCTCCCCTCCCTCTCCCTGACCACCAGGGCCTAAGGTACCCCCTCCTCAGTCCCCCATCCCTCTCCTGACATCATCGGCCTTCCCCTCAACTACTGGGAAGTCAAAAGACAAAATAAATAAGAATCGGTGAGTCCTGCCATGGCCCTGGCAATGGGGAAGGGAAGCCAAGCCAGGCATGCTGCCCTGGAGCCCGTGCTGTCAGCCCTGGGAAAAGAACAGGTAAAGTGCAAGGAAAATCCAGTAAGTAAAAATATACCAATGACTTTGTCAAATATACAGCTGCTGGCTGTCAGGGGAGCAGGCGGCTGGCTGGGGTGGGTGGCAGTGCCACCCTGGGAAGTGTTGGCTGACATAGCATAAAGACAACGGAAATAAATAGGGGTGGGGAGTGGGCAGGGGTCCCGCCCACTGGGCCTGTGCCACAGGAGGAGGGGCCTCTGCCTGCTCACCTGCCCCGTCCCCCTAAGCCCTGCTTGCCAGGCTCCCGAAAGCTGCGGCACTGACACAAAGCACCCGGCCGACTGGCTGTCAGGAAAGGATTATAATGTGGGGGTGGGAGCGGGGTGGGGAGGCACGGAAAGCCGTGCAGTCAGCCAGGGCTGGAGCTGCCCTCAGTACTCGTCCTGGTCTTCCTGTTGGTGTTCCTCAATCTCATCGTCCTCAGGGGGTGCGAATCCTTCCTGGAGGGTGGGAAGGGAGAGAAGTGGTGAGCCGGCCTGCAGGCTGAGGGTATGGACTCCTATAGGCAGCTTGGGGGCCAGGGTCTGAGTTCTAGTCCTGCTCCCCCTGCTCATGCTCTACGTGACCTCGGACTGGTGACTTCAGCTCGTTGCCCTCCTCAGCCCACGTTCTCCAAGGCTCCTTCCGGGCCCACCCCTTCAGGTCTTGGGGCTGGGCGGGATGGGGGAAGCCCCAGCAGGTGCTGGCAGATCTCACCTCGGTGGCATAGAGAATGCCAATGATGCCCGAGATGACAGGGCTGTTCTCACTTTCGTGTTCCTGGCAGATGAGCTCAATATCTCGAAGTTTGCTGAAGTAGAAGTCACGCTCCTTCTCCAGCCCGTCCACTGTCAGCTTCAAGTCCAATAGCTGCTCGGGGAGAAGGTGGCATTCAAACCAGAGCCCCCTCCCCCAGACTCCCTTCCCACCTGACGCCCCAGGGGCCTGGCTTTTGTGGCAGGGCTGTCTCAGCTGGCCTTGTTCACCCCACTCACCTGCTGGTTGAGTTCAAGAATCTGGGCATCAGTCTCATGGCCACCATTTCGGGCTGATGGAGGATTCTTCCGGAGGATGCAGGGTGGAGCCACGTTGCTCAGCCGGCCAGAGGTCTGCGTATTTTTGGGGCCTGTGGGGGACGTCCTCTGTGGAACTGCCCAGAGGAGAAAAGTCAGATGGGGCCACACGAGCCCATAGTTCACATGACATGAGACAGCCTGGTGTGACTGCTGGGCAGGCCCATGCGAAAAGCAGGCACTCTCGCCCTCCCCCTCTCCCGCTCAGGATGGGCATCTACATCTAGGCGCCAAGCCACGGCCACACGGGACACCACAGCAGCTGGGCAGCCCTCTGACAAGCCTGGGAGAGCAGGGACTAGGGAACTAAAGAAGTTGGAAGGTGTGGGGAGGGAGGAGAGCTGGCCTGATGGGGAGGTGAGGGAAACTGGGATGGCGAATTTGGGGAGTGGGGCTGGAGGGTTGAGGACCCTCTTAGACTGATAGCTGGGGCCTGAGGAAAAGCAGCCGGCACAGGGTCTCAAGTCTGGCTCTCACTGAATCCTTCCTCACAGAAGCCCCAGCCCACAGCCACCCTCCCTGTGGGTGACCTCAGAGTCTCAAGACTGGAGGAGACAACAGAAGCCTGGCCCTGCCCCTGTGGGCCCCCCGCCTCAGGACAGGCTCTGTACCCTCTGCTGGGCTGACTCCGGCCCCCAGCTCCTCCCCCGCACACCCAGCATGCTGTGGCCACTTGTTTTTTAGCTATGGCAGCTCCCAAGACAGAGCTTCTAATGCAAAGCAAGCAGGTGAGTGGGGGCAGGCCCAGGCAGGGCAGCAGCGCAAACAGAGGAGTCGCTCTGCTATGACGGGTTCAGATGCGGGCTGGGGCTGCTCCTCTCTCTTTATCTCGCCGACCCTCGTATCCCCCAAAGGCCCTGTTGCTTTTTCCCCCTCTCTTCCAGAACCCAGACAATGCCTGGTTTCTAGAGACTCAGCTCTCGAGGACTTTGGGCAGTGGGCTTTTGGAACGGTAGAAGATACGGTCAAGCTCGGTAAACTCCCATCCCAGGCGTCCAGTGGGCAGGCGGCAGGAAGAGTCTGTAGTGCTGGCACCGGGCCCTTGGCCTGGATGGACCAGGATGGAGGAACCATGCCTCATCATCCACGAGGCAAACAAGTTAGCTGGGGCCACAGAAGGAAGTGCCCTGGAGCCTCCCACCACCAGCTGCCACCTTGGCTGGTGCCGGTTGCTCTCCTGTAGCAATCTTTGGAGCCCTGTCCTCCCTACTGTGACTCCCCCAGGTCTAAGCGGGCAGCAGACGGCGTCATCTGAACTCCGTGATAACAGTCTCCTCTAGGCTGGCAGGGCCGGGCCGGTGGCCCTGGGGGCACTCCTGGCTGTAGAGCCCTGCCGGCCCGGCCCCCCATACTCCCTCCCCCAGCTCGGGCACGTTACCTGCTGTGCCAATGAGTTTCTTGGATTTGTTGAAGATCTGATCACCTGGGTTAGGAGGTGGTGCTACGTCCTGGCCCTGCCGCGCCAGCAGAGGGTTGTAATCCTTTCCATCATAGTTTGCGTCAAAGAATTTCTTAAACCACTGAATAAACTCAAAATTATCTTGGAATTTTCCTTTCACTAATTTCTCTACAGGAATGATCTGAAATAGACCACATAAGCAGAGAACTTTAACCTCCTGCTGCTGGAGGGCTGCCTTCCTCTGTGAGAGGGCCTCTGCTCTCAGGAAAGCCAGCCCCTGGGCTGCAGCATCCTCCACCTTCTCCACCTGGCCCCCCTCCCGTGGCACCAGAGCAGATGAGTAGGCTGCCAGGGCTGGCCCGGGGTCCAGAGACAGCCCTTTCCTCCAGGCACAGGAGGAAATGTGTGGGGAGACATCCCTTGGTGCTGCTGCCTGCATGGGGAGTGAGGGCTGCCGGAACCAGGGTCCTGGGCCATCGAGGCAGTAGAGTGAGCTGAGACTTTTCTCAGGCCCTACAGAGGAGGAACTTTATAGGAGTAGTATACCGAGCCTCAAGTGCTGGGGTGTAGGGTCCAGAGAGGAGGAAGGGACAGGAAGGTCATCAGGATGGGATGTCAAATGTTGTGGGGTTTGACCTGGGGGAACATTCCCTCTGGAGAGTCGGAGGGTGGAGAGGGGTGAGAGCTGGAATGACCCCAGCAGCCCTTCCTGCCCCAGCTGGCGGGCCGTCTTCTTCCCTGGGGTCACACAGCTTCTTGGGGCCCCTCAGAGCACAGGCACCTACTTTGTCAACACCCATCTTCTTGAAAGCTGCTTGCAGCACCTTGAAGTTGTGGATGTATTCGTGCTCTAGCTTGGCCTGGAACTTCACCTTCCTCAAGTGCACGCAGCCGGGGAAGAGCATGTCCATGAACTGGCAGTAGGCTGCCCCTGCGGGGAAGCCCGGGCTGCTCGCTTTCACTTCCCCAGGCCCATGGGTGCCTACGCCTCTGAACTCCCCAGTCTCCTCTTGTCTCTCCTTGTTCCCAGGCCCAGGGCCAGTCCTACTTGCAGGACAGACACGGCCAGAATTCCCAGGATGAGAGCGATTACTATGTATTGACACAGTTATGTACCAGCACTGTCTCAAACACTGCATGTATGTAATTTAATCCCAACTGCAACCCTGGCTAGATAGCTGATGTCATCTCTATTTATGGGTGGGAAAACTGAGGCCCAGAGAGGTGGAGTGACTTGCCTAGGGTTGCACTACAAGAAGAGCTGCAGTTGGGACCCCCAGCAGCTACACTGGACCTCAAGTGCTGATAACCTCTAGCTTCACCGCCTGCCCCCACTGCCCCACCCCTCCCGCAGCCCTTCACTGCGACTCTCCTGCTTTTCACTTCTGAATCTTTTCATTCTACGGAGACCCCTATTTATCTCCTTACTTCAACTGCAAACACTTTGACTAGTTGAGGGCTCTGCAGCTCTCCTCCTTAATGCTAATTACCAGCTACATTCTCTGCTGTGGGTGTTCTGCCTCCCGCCTTCCCTCTCTTGCCCTCCAGCAGGGCCCACTTCCCGCATCCCAGCCTCCTACCTGAGCAGAGCTGTTCTATCTTGGTATAGTTGAGGTGCAGAGAGTCATTGACCCATGCAAGCATATCATGGCGACTCAGATTCTCACTGGTCACAGACGTGGAGTACACATTGACGGCCATACCCCAGCTGCCAAGAAAGAAGAAAGGCAAGGTCAGCCCTTGTGCTGTTCTTTAGTTGCAAGGGGAGAAAGAGTTGTATGTTCCCTTGGAGAGTGAGAAGCATCTTTCCCCCAACCAGCAGTTTACCTCCTGGAGAAGGGGTACTTATTCACCCTTTACACGTTTGGTGAGTGTCTACTATATGCTAGGCATGTGATAAGAACTGGTGAGGTCAGATGTGTCTCTGCCTCCGCGGAGTTTAGGGACAAGCAAATCTGCTGTGGGGCAGGAAAAGCAGCAGGGGCTGAGTTCAGGGATGGCACCAAGAAGGGAGTGATCTCTCCTGCTTGACGGAGTCTGCGAAGGCTTCAGAGCAGCTGGAAAGGAGTAGGAATTCCCTGAACATACAAGGGGGTGGGGTGACATACAAGGGGGTGGGGTAAGGGGTCCTTGCAGGCCACAGGACGAGCAAGAACAAAGGCATGGCTCATTCTGGACTCTGGGCGTTCAGCGGGCCTGGGAGCGGGTGTTTGTGTGGGGTGTGGTGCAGTGACGTTGGAATGGACTGGCTTTGTTTACCATGAGGAGCCTGGACTTTCTGCTTAAAAAAGGGAAGCCATTAGAGGATTTTAATCAGACAGTACCTGAACAGAGTTTTCTCTGACTTCAGACCCCATATCCCTGCGGCCTTCTGGCCAACCCACAGGCACCTCAATTCCACTTATCCAGAGACTTCCCTTCACATGTGCTTCTGCTCCTGTGTTTGTTACTGCAGTGAATGTTCCCACCAGTCACCCAGTCGCCTGTGTTGGAAACCTGGAGGGGGTGTCTTCCCAGTCAGCCATTCATCAAGTCCAGCAGCTCTACCTTCCCAGCAGGCCCTGCTCTTCGCCACCTCTCCCGCCACCTCGGGGTTTCTGCATCCACTCTCTCTGGCCAGGGCTAGCAGAAGCCGCCTGGAAGGCCCTTCAGCCTCCAGTCTCTCCTTCCCCCAATCCATCCCTGACACTGCTGCGGTCAGAATCTATGTGAAAGCAGCCCTGGCCACACCGCTCCCCAGCTTAAAGCCCTTTCCATCAGCAGTCAAAAAACAAGACACCTATTGGCTGGATTTGCCTTCCAGACTTGAACTGTTTAGCACTCACAGTGTTGGAAACACTTCTGAATTAGTGCCCTATTTTAAAGTTGGGAAGTTTGACACAAACAATTTGGGACTTCTGCCTTCTTCTGGCAACCCTGGGCCTATGTTCCTGCACAGTAACCTACAGTTGGAGCTGAGCAGAGGCGCCCCCCTCTGGCCAGTAGGCATGAGCGCCTCCTTACCCTTCCCCCACTCCCCCAGAGATCAAGGGTCAGTTGCTGTTTATCACTGACTTGCACCGTTAAGAGAAGAGGGAACTATTTCTTGTAACTAGGTCTTACTCAGAAATGGAAAACCAGACCAAAAGGACTGTGTATGTCAAGAATTGTGAGAGTACATATTTCTAGAGTGAACAATATTTCTCTAGATTTCATATGCAAAGTGTCTCTGTGAAGGAAGAATACACCCAGCTCACTTCTCTGTCCCCTGTGGGCATCTGCCCTTATAATGTGACCCCCTCCCATCACTGATCAAACTCCTAAATTGGCCTTCCGTCTCCAGTCCTGTCTCCTACTTTGGTCCCCGAGTCTGGAGCCATGGGCAGCTCCCTACTCACCCTCTGCCTGGAACGCAGCCCCCGCTTGCAGAGTCCATGCATTCTCTGCTCCAGAGGTTCTCAAACTGTGGTCTCTGGAGCAGCACTGATGCTCTACAGGCATCAGCTTGTTAGAAATTCCAATTCTTGAGCCTCACCCCAGACCTACTGTGTCAGAAACTGCACTTGACCAAGAGGGTCTGCAGGCACAAATCCGAATAGCTGCTCAGAGGCTCAGCTGGCACCTGCTAGGCTGTGCTTCCCCCATGGCCCCAGCCCAAGTATATATAATGGAACCTCACCAAATGCACAGTTAACTGCAAACAGTTTTTGAAGAAAAATCGAGAAATCTTGTTTATTCCTTGTCTTCCTCCTTTTAAAAATAGACCTTGTCCTTTATTGTCCAGGGAAAGGGAGGCCAGACAGGGCCAAAAAGCCAAGAGAAACAAAAATTATTGTCTTGGGAGTTTCTAAGGACTCAGGAGCTGACAATTCTAGAGATTTCCAAGAGTAATTTTGACTGCACTTGAGTATCCTCTTACACAATGTTTCTGAGCCACTGCCCTGTAATCTGACCCTTGCGCTAACCACTGGACAGTTTAAATGCCTGCCTCCTTTGTCAACAAGCACCTCAAAGCCAGGAGTGGTGTTTCCAGGCTGGTGACAGGCAAGGTATTCAGCAAATTTGTTGAATGAGTGAGTGACACCTCCTTACTTTCTCTCCTCTTTCTGAATTGTCTTTTATCACCTTCTGGCCTGGACCTCCCCTCCCCTCCTCAGTTTTAGGACTCAGGTTGGGCACCATCTCCTCCATGAAATGTTCTCTGAACCCCTGTGCAGGGAGACACGGCCCTCCTCTGTGTTTCTATAGCACCCTGAGCAAACTCAACCACGGCGTTGATCACGTTCTCTTGAAATCACTTTTGTGTCTCTCTTCCACCTGACTGGGAGCTCCTCAATGGCCAAGCTGTTTCATTCACTTTTGGGTTTCAGACCAATTGTCAGTGAGCAACAATCACAGAGACTGGAGTTAGGAGGGTGCTTCCCAGTTTCCCGGGAACTCACCTAAGGTAACCTGAGCAGGCACGGCAGGAGTGGATGGACACCAAACTTGATTAAGGAGGCAGATGGGTAGGGTTAAGGAAATTGCATTGTATTTGGATGAGTAGTTAGGGACTCTGAGAAATAGAAAAGAACTGCCCCTGTCCTCAAGGAGTCTCTCCTGCTGTGGAGACCAACATACAGAACAGTATAACTGGATGCCCGAAAGTGTGGTGAAAACATTAAGTGCTATAGGAAGCCAGGAGGGAGAGGGCACGCGCAGGCAAGGAATGGATTTGGCCCCAGCATGAATGGTCAGACCCTGCCAGGCCTTCAGGGGCCTGCAAAGGCCTGCTGGGACCTGCGTGCAGAGGGGACAAGCTATTCTGGATACTGGCCTTCCACAGGCTTAGGGGCTCATTTCTCCAGGAAGCCTTGGGGGCTGTTCTGGCCCTAGGCCCCTGGGGCACAGAGCCTGGGCTGGTCAGGGGTGGTTCTGGGAGGTATAGGGTGGTCTTAGGTTGGTCCTGGGAGTTTCTGAGCCACTTTAGGGATTTTATTCCTGTTTACTGTGTATGAGTTTCAAGGGCTGATTATTGAAGAAAAGCAGAAGCACTGGTCATAATCCAAACTAGTCCTCCAGTCTTTGACTGAAATCATTTGAGCTTCAAGGGTGTTCCAGCCTGAGGGCAGCCTTCCTGGGGTTCCACAGCACTGGACAGGCTGAGGGTTCAGGCCTGCTCCATGCGCCCCACCATGGTTCTTCACAGGGAGAGTAAATCCGATTCTCCTGCAGAGACTTTCCAGAAGTGCACGTGTGTGTGTGTGTGTGTGTGTGTGTGTGTGCGCGCACGCGTGTGACTATTTCTATATATGTAACTACATTATTATATAGTGTATATACAATTATATATATACATTATATAAATATATACTAATATGTTTATATATAATATGGTACATATACATATACAGTATATATAAATATATATAACATACTATACATTATATACCAATATACTTATATATAATATACAATACAGCTAGGTCTCAATATCCATGGGGGTTTGGTTCCAGGCCCCTTGTGGATACCAAAATCTGCAGATGTTCAAGGCCCTTATGTAAAATGGTGTAGTATTTGCATATATAACTTATGCACATCCTCCAGTATACTTTAAATCATTTCTAGATTACTTATAATACCTAATACAATGTAAATGCTTTGTAAGTAGTTGCTGGTTCATGGCAAATTCAAGTTTTACTTTTTGGAACTTTCTGGAATTTTTTTTTCAAATGTTTTCCATCTGTGTTTGGTTGAATCCGTGAACGTGGAACCTGCAAATATGGAGGGCTGACTGTATAATATATGTAGTGTATTACATATATAGTTATACACACATATATTTTATATCTACATAATTTAAAAAACACTCCAGGTGATTCTGGTGCACAGCCAGGTATTAGAACCACAGTCGTCGTCTGATGCATGTCCTTGGCTGGGATTGCCTGGCCTGCATTGCAGTGGTACAGGCTGGGAATATTGGGATGTTTTGCCCCTCCCTGGGAGGACAGTGTTAGCCATCTTCCTCCATGGTACATAGGAAAAATCTCCAGCTTCCCTTCTAGAACACAACTAAAGACTTTGCTATCAGGCTCTAAGAGTCACTAAGAGCTACACAGGTCCTTAAAAAGGCCTATGTCTTCCCAGCTTGGCTAGAAATTCTCAGCTCTGTCCATGCCTAATGATGGGAGGGCATTTTCCACACCTTTGATCAGTCTGAATCTAGGGCCCCCAAAGTGGAACAATGCCTGTAAGAAGGAAGTTGGAAAAAATGGCTCCTTCCAGGGCCCAACCACCGATCATGCTTTTTACATCCTGTGTGGCTTTTGGGGAAGTGGGTGGGGGTCAGATGGAGTTGGGTGGGAGGGTGAGATGGGTGTGGGTGGGCAGCTGATACAAGGATCAGAGTCTTGTCTCCCCCTCAGAACCGGCTCTGGTTTCTTTCAGGTGATGCTACTCTCTGGCCCCCCTGGGGTTCATTTTGGCTCAGGAGGACTCATCCAAGGCACTCAGGGGTCTCTGCAAGGATTCTCACACTTTCCAGAGGGTCATGAAGAAACAAGCCTCCTAGTTCCCTTATCCCTCATGATGGGGAGGGCAGGATGCCCTTGTATTAATTTTTCTTTGGATTTGGCCCCATAAATACAACTAAATTATGGCCAGCAGGTGGCACCTAGGTCCTGAGCAAAGACTCCTTTAAAAGTTCCTCCCATTCCCAAATCCCCCTCTCCCTAGCTCAATTTTGAAAAAGGAGAGTCCTTAACTTTGATCTGGTATTCCAAAGAGGAAGCCGGGTTTGGTCAAAACATGATGGTGTCAGGGCAGGGGCTTGAGTGGAGTGCTTAGTCCTGATCTGGATGTGCTCTAAGAGCTGGACCAGCTGGAGTGGCCAAGGCACTGGGTCTGCTCTAAGATTCTGGACTCGACTCAACCAGCTTCCCAATTCCCAAAAGCCATAAGTGAAACTCATCAATGGGTCCAACTTCTGATGATCTTGTGTACTGGTGGTTGATTCAGGCCTAGACTCAAACCAGACCAGCTTCCAGGGGTGGAGGAATATAAAGCATCTGCCCAAGCATCTGGCCCTAAGTGGACCAGTTGCCTCCAATTACAGCAGAAACAATATCCGAGAAAACTCTTGAAGTTAACACATCTGTTACCAAGGGCTGCTTCACCTCCCCTGAGAGAATGGTAGGCAACCACCCAGAGTGGGCAGGCTCTGTTCCAAGGGCTACAACAGCAGGGTCTTCCAAACCCACCCCTGTGTTTCTGCCATGGCCTTTGGCACATGGTGACTGTCAGGAGAAACAGCCCCTGATTGGTGGTGGCATGTCACCCTCCAGGTCATCTGGAAACTCCAAATGAGGATCAGACTGAGGACGTGGCCTTGGGAAAAGCCTACTCTGCAGGGTCTTGACTCCTGCTATCAGGTCTGGAGTCAAAGGAAAGAAAAGCTGAGGAGGTTTAATCTGGTGATTTTGCTAAATCATTTCCTAAGCGAGGACCGTAAGGTTCACAGTGCATCCCTGGTAATGGGAAAGGCAGTTACAGCTCTCATCAGGAGAGGTGGAGCTGCTGGTCATTCTGTTGCCTGAGGCCTTGAATATGGTCATCAAGACCAAATCTCAACATCCCATGGCCTCAAAGAGTTTCTAGAGACCATCCGGCTCCTTCCCAGATACCTAGGACTGCCTTAGAGACAGGCATTTATATCCTAAATCATAAATAGGTCTGTATAACTCTGAAAGCTCACTCTCTAATATTTAATAACCTTATCACTGGCCTAAATCTAAAATCTAATTTTGTTTAAAAAAATTTTTAGTTGATAGAGGTACTGGGAACTGAACCCACAACCTTGTGCATGCTAAGCACATGCTCTACCACTGAGCTATACCTTCCCCCTAAGATATCCTGTTCTTTTTTGGTTTTTTTTTGGGGGGGGGTGGAGGGGTAATTAGGTTTATTTATTTTAATGGAGATACTGGGGATTGAACCCAGAACTTCATGCATGCCAATCACACACTCTACCACTGAGCTATACCCTCCCCTAATTTTGGCTTTTTGTTTTTAACTTTTCAGTGGAAATCTATCTTCCACAAATATATCTTGAAGATAATTCAGGGGCCCCCAGTCTTCTCTAATTCTTTGGTCCGTAGAAGAACCCCCTGCAGTTCCCAGGTCTCTACCCTCTGTCCTCCACAGCTATGAGGGACACCCAGGTCTTTCTGTCCTGCAGTGGGTGGTGGGTGTGCCTCCAGCAGGCTCCAAAAAGGTGCTGCTTTAAGAATACTAGATCTCCAGTCAGACAACTTAGGTTCAAATCCTGGCTATAACGTTTTCTAGCTGTTTGACTTTGGGCCTCAGTTTCCTCATCCATAAAATGGGGACAGTAACAGTCCCCACTTTATAGAGCTCGTTAGGAGGACTGAGTGAGTCATGTATACAAAGCGTTGAGCATGGCCTGGCATATGGTATGTATTCAGTAAGTGTTATCAGCGTTACTGGGGCAGAGAGTGAGAATCCAAGGCACCTGTTTGAGAAGCAGGCACCCAACACACATCCAGCTTCAGGCCTCTGGGACCATGGAACGCCAGTCTAGGAGGGAGGCAGACTATAGTACTGTGTTTTTCTCTGCCCCTTCTGCCTGGGGACAGCCATCTGGGCTTCCTGAAGCTGGGCCTCTGACCACGATCCCTTCTCAACTCCAGATTTCCCATATGTTCTGCTCTGTAGATGCCATCTTACCAGCCAAGGAAACTGGAACAGATGCCGTGGGATCAGGAGAGAGAGAGAACGCTGAGGAGCTTGCTGAAACGTTTTCTGCTCCTGACGTGGGGCTATGCCCATTGTCACTGGGCTACCCCTTCCTGCCCTGGCCCAGGGGGGCTGAAGTCACCTGTTTGGAAAATCTGCAAAATTGCTACCTCTTGCCCCCTGGGTCACACATCCAGGTTATTCTAGGGTTGCGTGGAGGCAATGTGTGCAGGCTGGGATGAAGGGTTCTGAGGGCCTGGAGGAGCCCTGCTGGCGGGTCACAAAGCCCTGGCAGACCCAGCCAATCACCTTCTTCTCATGGCTGAGCAAGGCCCTGACTCACAGGGAGGCTCAGCCTCCCAAAGCTGAATTAGCCAAATGTAGAGATGGGGCAGGTAGGGTAGTTCCGGGGCTGGTGGGCAACATGCAGGAGCCCGTTCCAGCGGATCCAGGACAGGGTCTGGAAGGTATAGATTCAGGTAGAGACTGGAGCTTCTCCAGGATTCTGTTCTCACACTTTTAGGTCATGTTGCTCTTCCCTAAGGTTCTGAATACTGCTGAGCTCCTGGCCACTGGAGTCTTAAACGTGTCCTGCTGAACAACGATCTGAACTCTTAAAGAGGCTTTCCCCAGCCAGCTGTGGACAGTGCTGCCATGCCCCTTGTAGCTACTTTCCAGAGGAAAAAGTCCTTTGGGAAGGTCTGGCCAGATTGCTCTATGTGGCCATAATTCAAAGGGTTAATGGAAACCTGGGATGGGAGTAAAAGGAACTCCTCACTTGCTAAAATTAATGCACTTTTAGTAGGGTCCTTCTCCGTGGGCAGATAGAAGGGTAAACCCTTCTTTCTAAAGGTTCTCTACTGGAGATCAAGTTCCTCCAGCATCTACTTTTTAAGTCAACAAACTTTCACGCTGGGAGCCGCCCATCAAACCCAGGCTACCAGCAGCAGAATTCTGGAAGCTGTGCAGTGTGGTTCAGGGAGGTTTCACTGTAGAAGATGCGGCTTGGCTGCAGGCTCTGCCACTTACTGCCTGTGAGACTGAGCAAGTAGTTTGAAGTACTCAAGCCTCAGTTATCATGTCTGAAGAATCAGAATGATGATACTACTGAGCATGGGGTGGTTGTGGGGTTGATGAGGGATCCCGTCTGTGGGAACCAGAGACTTATCATCACTCTGCCTTTGGGGGCTGAGCCACCTTTAAGGCAGGCAGAGAATGATTGTCACATTTGATTCAGTTCTTCCCAGCACCTAGGACCAGCTCCCCACAGCCCTCCCATCAGGGTCCTGAGGAGGGAGAGAGCAGGGACAGGTGTGGCTTCTGGCTGTGGCTCCTGTGTTGAGCTATTTTGTCTGTTTCTCTCTTTAATTAGGATGGGCTCAGGGCCCTGGACAACAGTTGCTCAATAAATGTTGCTGAATGAATGAATGAATGAATGGGAGAGGCTGAACTGCAATGTGGGGTTTTGGGTGGGCTCAGAGAGGATGGTTTTCTGGCCACATTTCCTGTCTGCTGACCTGGAGGAGAAGGGAGGAGAGTAGAAGGCTGGCTGCATCTGCTGGCCACACACAACCAGATGCAGTGGGAAGCCTCTGGATGTTCAGCAAGAGATTTTAGAAGACCTCTTCCTCTGATACAAAGAAAGAGAAACTATATAAGATGGTGCTGCTGGGTTCCTCAGGGCAGGGCTTTAGGATGGTCCTGAGAATGGAACTTTCTACCTGATGGGAGGATCCCCAGCCAGGACTGGCTCTCTGTCTAGTTCCATGCACCCCTCTTGGGAAGGGGAGCCCCTGTGCCCCTGGCCTCCTGGAGGCGTGGGCGGGGGCGGTTGCTGGCCCACCCGCAGCTAGCCTGAAGATAGAGAGGGAAGGGGGCTGCAGCGACATGTTGGCAAGAACACTGGTGTCTGCAGCCCTAGTGGGCCTGCTGTTTCCTTGCTGATTTTTCATGCTTCAAAAGTCGATCTGGTCTTGAGGGGCACATACAAACCACATCACTTTATTTTCATTTCAAATGATGTTTCTTCAGACTGTGTGGAAGGGACATGTTCTCCCCTCCTCTGAGACTGGATTCTATGAATCGTTCAGCCTATTTTCCCTTGACCCCAAGCCCAGCCCTTCTCTGCTCTTAGAGCTCCTTCCTCCACCCCTGACAGCCAGTCCACCAGTTTTATTTCCTTCTCTTTTTGACAGACTGCTCATTTAATCCTCTAACCTTTCCACCAGAAAGTCTACTCGATGAGGTCCAGAACAAACCTGCCCAGGTTCGGCGTTTGAGTCTCTGTCCTCTCATGCAGACTACCATCCTTCACGCCCCCTAGACTCTATCCCACCTGCCCACCCTACCGGAGACGGTCGCTCCCCTGCAGTGGGGCCATGTCCGGGGCTCCCCTGCAGTGGGGCCATGTCTAGGACAGGTACCATCAGGCCTGCTTACCTTCAAATAGCTTCCCTCCTCGTCTACCTCAAATTCCCACCATGAACACCAGTGTTGTGGATTATAGCATTTGTCTCCAAAAAGCCTTAGTTATTATCTCAATTTTGAATATGAGGAAATGAAGACTCTGGGTTCAAGTGACCTGCTCTCAAGCTCAGGCTCAAGATCAACCACTGGCAAGGCCAGAGCATGAACCCAGGCCATCTGCACCCAAACCCTATGCTCTTTCCATTCCAATTCCACCACACTGTGGCAGGAAGAGCAATTTGACTTTGCACAGCTTGAGTGCAGGATTTAGGCCCCCAAGCATTAGGAGAAGGGAAAAGAAATTTCAAAGGTTTTCTTCCATATATTTCCCTTTCTAAGCGAGTGCAACATTGCTCTAATCTCACTCACCAAGCGTTTACTGACCGCTGCCATATGTGTGAAGTGCTCCACAAGGCACCATGCCCACCCAGGATCATTGTAAGTCATGAGTTTTGTCCTTAAGGAGTCTTTGGTTGAAGAAGTAAGAGTAATTTATAAAACAACAAGAGATCCCACAAGACAGAATATATGAAGTACTAAAGAGTGAAAGTATATTCGGCTTTTAAGTGCTCCAGGAGAGTATAAAGGACGAGCAGGGCTCAGAAGTTAGACGGTTTCTGGGGAACATGGCACCTAATTTAGGCCTTTAAAGATGACAGGATGTCAGAAAGCAGTGAAGAGAAACAGAAAATTTGGGACATGGGAAACATGTTTATTATTATTTTTATTTGAAAAATGAGCATGAGACCAATGATTAAATCTTAGAGGAATGTTAGAGGATGCAATCAAGAGAGGAAATGGGAGAGGTAAGTGGTGTCCCAGGAGCCAAGGGAGGGATCAGTTTCAAGGAGGTTACCTGCCTTGTTTAATGAAGTTACCAGACCTTGGATGGAGAAATGGCCATTAGATTGTGCAAGAAGAAATGATGAAACTCTGAGTCATTTTCTTGGAATCTGAGGACAGAAGCTAGACCTGCAGACAATTATGGAGTCCCAGACCATTTGCCCAAAAGGATGCTGAAGAGGGAAATCAGGGGTTTGTCACCAAGGCCATTTGTGTCAGCTGTAGCATTGTAGGTGGACTAGAGTGACTGCTTGCAAGGTGAAGAACATCTTGCTTCTTTCAATAAAATTTGGAGATGACACCTGCACCCAAATGTTCATAGAAGCACTATTTACAATAGCCAAAACATGGAAACAGCCTAAATGTCCATCAACAGGTGACCGGATAAAGAAGATGTGGTATATTTATACAATGGAATACTACTCAGCCATAAAAACCGACAACATAATGCCATTTGCAGCAACATGGATGCTCCTGGAGAATATCATTCTAAGTGAAGTAAGCCAGAAAGAGAGAAAAATGCCATATGAGATCACTCATATGTGGAATCTAAAAAACAAAAACAAAAACAAACAAACAACAAACAAACAAAAACAAAGCATAAATACAGGACAGAAATAGACTCACAGACAGAGAATACAGACTTGTGGTTGCCAGGGGGGTGGAGGGTGGGAAGGGATAGACTGGGATTTCAAAATTGTAGAATAGATAAACAAGATTACACTGTATAGCACAGGGAAATATACACAAAATGTTATGATAACTCACAGAGAAAAAAATGTGACAATGAGTGTGTATATGTCCATGAATGACTGAAAAATTGTGCTGAACACTGGAATTTGACACAACATTGTAAAATGATTATAAATCAATAAAAAATGTTAAAAAAAATAAATAAAATTTGGAAAATCTGTGTCCTGTCCTTAAGTTCTAGATCTTATCTGTCTAAGGAGGCTCACGACTGCAACCTCATGGTCTTTCTAAAGCTTTTTACAACACTGTGTAATGAATAAAAAGAATGGAAAAAAATTTAATATAATAAGGTCTTAACTAAGTTGAATGTTTGGAAAATGTTTTAAATATTAATTTACTGTTCTGTTTAACTGTGGATAATCAGAACCCCTTTTGAAAATTACTCTATTAAGGCAGGGCCAGTGGAGTGAGTAGAGCTCAGTGGTAAAGTATGTGCTTAGCATGCACAAGGTCCTGGGTTCAATCCCTAGTAACTCCATTAAAAAATAAATTTAAAATAAGTAAATAAGTAAGTCTAATTATCCCCTGTGCATAAATAAATAAAAAAGAAACAGCCACTTAAAAAAATTTTTTTAAAGGTAGGGTAGAACAAACAAAATGTGTTACTAAGGACTTTTCAGAACCTCAGATTCACTTACTTACTTATCACCATTTATGGAGTGTGTGTTCCAGGCACTGAGCTAGGCATGGGGCCTATAGAAGGAATGGGACCCAGTCTGAGCCCTTGAGGAGTTCACGACTAGGGTGGGTGCTAGACAGGTGAACAAAATAATCAAAGGGTGACACATCATGTTACAACCTCCAGATGCAGGAAGGGATGCTGCTGGAGAGATTCTGCTTTCTGGGTCAGGGAAGGCTTTGTGGAGGAAGCAGAGTTGGAGGTGGGTCTTGAAGAAGTTCATCAAGCAAATAAAAGTCAAGAGGATAGAGGAATGGACCAGGAGGATGGAGAGAATTACACACAGTTCACCCCAGAATGCATGCTGGGAGCAGAAGCAGATATGGTTAAAGGTAGACGGAAGCTACAACCAAGAGCTCTGTATGGCGGTTAGGAGTTACTCCATCCTGGGGAGAACTCACCAAGGGATTTTTCCCCCATGTATATAATATATTTGTAACAACACTACAGTTAAAATAGCTGAGCATAATTTCCAAATAAAAATCACAGCAGATGAAATTACAGTGCTCAGAAAATGCATTAAATTTATAACTCTTGAAGCTTTAGTTTATATTATCTTTTCCGGTAAAAACTGAGGAGATTCCTGAGTGCTGCTTGCAGGAATCAGTGCCGCTTCAAATTTTTGTAAACTCTTTACTTTGAAACAATTTTAGACCCACAGTCGCAAAATAGGCCAAAGAATTCCTGTGTACCTTCATCCAGCTTCCCCAATAATATCTTACATAAGAATTCTTAAGGCCAGGAAATTGATGTTGGTACATTATTAACTAAGCTGCAGATCTTGTATGGATTTCGTCAGTTTTTACATGCACTCTTGTTGTTGTTGTACAGTCTATGAAGTTTTATCACATGTGTAGATTCATGTAACCACCACCCTACTAGGATACAGACTGTTCTATAACCTTAAACTCCCTCATGCTACCCCTTTATAGCTATGCCCTCCCCACACTCTAACTTGACAACCACAGATATATTTTCCATCAGTATAATTTTGTAATTTTAAGAATGTTATAGAAATGGAATTATGCAGTAACCTTTTGAGATTGGCTTTTTTTTTTTTCAGCATAACATCTTTGAGTACCATCCAAGTTGTTGCATGGATTTAACAGTTCTTTTTTATTGCTGAGTAATAGTCCAAACAATGGTACAAGTGTGGATATACCACAGTTTATCTATTCACCCATTGAAGGACATCTGGGTTGTTTCCAGTTTGGGGCGATTATAAAAAAAAGCCTATGAGAACATTCCTCAGTCTTCTCTTGCTTTGTCCATGACTGTCTGGCTCTGGTAGAGGTCTCTCCATACTTTTCTGTCCTTTGGAACCACAAATCTTATTGGGGTTTGTAGTTGGAAGACACAGGCTCTAGGTTGGCGAGGGGGCTGAGAAGACACAGGTGCACAGGCAACTCTTTGGCCTATTAAAAAAATTATGGATATGTCTAAATTTAAACCTAAGGCTGTGCCCCTCTGGGCCAGGCTTCTGTTTACATACACTTATACTGTAACCCAAGTTTGTGAACTTATCTTTCTAGACGGCATAATTTCATCAAAGATATTTTAGAACTATAGCGACCAGTTCAGGCAGACTTCGACTGGAACAAAATTGAGAGGAGCTTTAGAATAAAAAGGGAACTAAGTTTCAAACATCCAGTTGTTTGCAGGATTACTGGGGCTGAATTCATTAAGGTTCAGAATGACCTATCTAAATTTTTACCCAAACTTGCACAAAACTCTCTTAAATCAGAAGCTAAAGAAGGCCAAAAATAGTCAAAAGCATAATAGAGAAAGGACTCATCATCTCTTGAAGAAGTTTGCATAATACCCCTACCCCATGGGTGGGGATATAGATTTACTCAGGACCTTGGGGCCATAAATAGAATAGTCATTTCCTGACCAGAACCAAATACTCTTTTTATCTCTAGTACCTCCTGGGGTTGCATATTTTAAAGTTGTAGGTTCATGTTCTGCTTTCTTTAGTGTCCCTTTAGATCAAAATAGTCAATATTTGTTTGCCTTCTTCTGGGAAAGTCAGCAACATACCTGGGCTGTTACGCCCTAAAGACTTATTGAGGTTATTTCTACTTTTTACGAGTGCTCAACCACAAAATCAAGGACCTTAAATTTCCCTGTGATTCTTTACAGGGACCACCTTCTGTCGTATCCTAAAGATGAGGGAAGCTCTGAGACTGATTCTAGCTATCTATTGCTTTCTTTTAGAAAGGGCATAAGGTTTTGAGAGAGAAGTTACAATTTTGTCAATGTTAAAGTTCATTACCCAGGCATGATTTATCCCAAGGAGGTAAATCCTTTACTTCTGACTGATCAGAGGTCATTTAAAACTTTTCAACTTTTCTGAAATTATCACACTTATAACTTAACATGTCCTTGGTATGCAAATCCCTTCCTTGAGAATCCCAATATGAAGAGGCCTTTTGTGAGTTAAATTAGCCCTTCAGCAACTGCCCACTACTGGCCCATCTAATCATCATAAACATTTCTATTCGTGTATGTGAGATGTGGACAAGCCTTTGGCGTTATGACTCAACTTCGTGGGACTCATCAGACATCAAGTCAACTGCAGTCTCTCTTGACCTGTGCCAAGGCCCACTCAGCTCCCCTAAAGGCACCAGCAGCTAGACTAGTGGAGGCTTTTGTGCACTTGGTTTTAGGGTCTCCTTTAAATCTGATGGTCCTCCACGCCGTACAATGTTTGTGGCTCACTAAATATACACATTTCCCAGTAGGTATAGGCTTACCCCCAGTGAAACCCTATTACTTTTTCTCCCACATATTTCTATTCATTGTAGTAATACTTGGAATCCTGCTAACTACTTTTATTTATTTATTTATTTGTTTGTTTATTTATTTATTTATTTAATTTTTTATTTTTTCCTTTTATTTATTTATTTTTTAATAGACTTAATTTTTTTAGAGCAGTTTCAAGTTTACAGCAGAATTGAGCAGAAAATACAGAGTTCCCACATAGCCCTCCCCACCCACACATATATACTCCCCTACCCTCAACATCCCTCATCAGTGTGGCATATTTGGTACAATTGATGAACCAACATGGGCACATTGTTATCAACCAAAGTCCATAGTTTACACTGGGGTTTACTCTTGATGTTGTACATTCTGTGGGTTTTGACAAATGCATAATGACATGTCCTGCTACTCTACTTTTAGATGTCCTGTTCTCAGTGAGGTCATTTTGGTCGATTGGTTTCTGCTCCAGGAAAAAGAGATTGTTAGATAATTTGAGAAGGAGAAAAATGGCTTCATTTAAGAACCAAATCCTTAGCCACTCAAGGGGAATCAGAGTTGCTTTCTTCTCTCCTAACACCACAGGTTTTTCCAGATCTCACATGTACATAAATATTCTCTTCCTTTCTTTTCCCTCATGGCAGTAATGACTGACAGTAGCTTCAAACCGTGCCCTATAAGGACAGATCACAGAGAACTCAGTTTCCTTAAGATAGTGCTTCTCACACTGTGTTTCATCTCTCTGGAGGTCAGGGTAATGTCCTGAAGGGACCACCGAAATAGAATCCTTATCATTTCCTTCCTGGAGTCACAACTCTGGAGTTTTCTTTTTCTTATTTTAGAGGAGTGGTGATGTGGTGCTGGGACCTGGCCTCTGCTCCTGCACTGAGCACAGTCTCTCTTGGATTTATCAGTCACTCATTTATCCACACACAAATATATGTCGAAATGTATGAGCATTTAAGCACCTACCATGTGTGCAGAGATGATCTGGCCAGAGGAATCCTTCTCTCACCCATGGATGACACCTTGTTTGAGGAGAAAGACTGTACATAGTGGCTAACTGCTGACTAGTTAATAACTATTTTAAGGAGATGTGTAGGCATAATTTATTTTTTGGCCACCTCCCCAGGAAACTGCAGCATGTCCCCAGAGCAGCTTAATATGATTAAAATACCCTCCAGGAATCTGCCAATACTGATGTCTTCTCGGCCTTCTCTCTGTTACAGACTGTGAAGTGGGCCTGTAAGGCTGCCTCACCTGAAGTGCATCAGGATGTGAAGATGTGCGGAGGGCTGCTGCAAAAGAGGCCAGACCCCAGGAGCACCTCAACCCCACACAAGCCAGGATAGCCTTGACTTAGGACTAAAATGGAACAAATGATGATGACTCCACAGTGGCAGAAAGGACTTTCAAAATAAAGGTAGATGAGTGAGGTACCTGCTCACCAGAAACATCACGAGTCCTCTGCAATGTCTGTCAGGACGAGGCCCCACAGCACCCACCCGGAAGCAAAGGACACCCTGCAGACCCGCACCTCTGGGTAGGGATGGTGAAGGGTGGGGGCTGGCTGAGGTTCTCAGGGTCCCTGCTCTGGGCTCCCACTGGCCGCTGGGCACTTCAGTCTGGTCAAGGCTAATGCAAAGTTAAATCCATGTAATGGTCATAGGATAATAGCTTAATGACAAACAAACAAACAAAGTCTGTTATTGAGGGTGCAGGGAAAAATACTCTTTTAAACACAGTTGGTGAGAGTGTAATCTAGTACAATTTTTTGAAGGGAAATTTGGCAAAAAAAAAGGCTTTACATTTTTATATAGTTTTGGACCTTAATTCTTCTACTTATAGAATTAAGGAATTTTATACTAAAGAAATAATTATGGGTATATATAAAACTTTAATATATATAAACTTATTTATAATAGTGAAAACCTGGAAATAAGTGAAGCGGTCAACAATAATAAATTGTTAAACAAATAATGGTGCATCTAAACTGTGCAGCTGCTTAAGAAAATGATATTGTAGAAGAACATGTAATGACTCTTTGGCACCACTGGCTGACTGACTCAGCACCGACTCCCAACACCACTTTCCCTTGCCTTTCTCCACTAGACAGGGTCAGAAAAATGAAATACTTGCTTCCCAGCCTCTCTTACAACTGAGAGCCACCTTGAGTCATGAACTAATAAGCCAACAAGTGAAGGAGCTGGAGTGTCCTTGATGATGTCCTTGAGCTGTTCTGCTAGCCTGTACCTCCTGCTTCCAGACTCCTGTCATGTGAGGAAAATACCCCTATTATTTGCTTAAGCCACTGCTGGTTTGGGTTAGGGTGTGCTGGTAACTAACACCGCTAGTTGTCATCAGGGCTTGCTGTTACTTGTACCAAAACATAGTCCCAACTGAAAGACATGGAAGGATGTTTACAATACATTAAATTGGGGGAAAGTGTTACAGAGCAGGAATATACCCATAGGCATAGAAGAAAAACGTGAGGGTATATTTTAAAATAATAACTGTGGTTCTGTCTGATATAGGGGGTTATAAGAGGTTTTGATTTTCTTCTTTGGGTTTATCTGGATTTTCTAATTTTTTTTTACAATGAATGTATAACTTTAGTGACAAGCAAAAAACTCAATGAAATATATTTTTAAAAAACAGGGTAGAAAAGTAATGGAAGAAAGCTTGTGGTCAGGCAGCAAAAGTCTTTGACAATAGTTGCCAAAATAACCACTTAAAGGCTTCTATTGCGTATAGTCTGGGTGGTTCAGACTTCACAGGAATGGTGGTTCCAGCCCTTCCTTGCAGGTTCCTCTGTTTTGAAAGATCCTCACTAGATCCTAACCAGGCCCGCTGAGGTCTGCCTCCACCAGCAGGGCGCTTTCCTCTGGGACGGCCCAGGCCCAGGAGGCCACAAGGGACTCTGTGAGCAATTCTTAGTGCATCTTTCTCTCCTCCTCACTGGGGGGAAAAGGGGGATGGGAAGCAAGACCCATCTTCCCCACCCCGTCTCTCATTTCTTGCTCTCTCCTAAGCATCTTGGCAGAATCAAATGAGATGATCTATCTGGAAGTGCTTTATGCATTATATAATGTAATAAAGTGTAAGTTATTTTCCTTATCTCTGTCTTTCTTCACTCTTCTCCCTTTCTGTTTTAAAGTCTTTCACTCTTGTCCTTTCTCTTCTGCCCTTGTCCCTTTTCCCAATCCCTCCTCCCGCCTCATCTGGCCATGGTACAGCAAGGACATGATGGGCGCACAGCCTTGTACCCACACTTCCATCATATTTCACATCACCCTGCATTCTACTCATCTGTTCACGGGCTACTCGCCCTTGCTCAGCAGTGAGCTCCCTGAGCTGGGACCACATCTTTCAACCTGACAAACCTTCCAACACTTGACAAAACTTCCAACACTTGTCTCACAGTATACTCCTGGCAAATGTCTGCTTTATATCACTAAAGTACTTTTTAAAAAAATTGTTCTGTTATCTGGATAAAGCACACTCACTCACACTTATGTGTAAAATCAGTCATCCATGTAAGTAGGAATGTGTTACTTGCATCTTAAAAATTAAGGTCTTATAGAATCTTTATTTTTAAGAACCAACAACTGAGAATTGCCAGAAAGATTAGTAGGTTGGAGAAACTAAATCTGCAAGGATCCATGAAATGCCGTATTAGAAGCGCATGTATTTGGAATCTAATCCTACCTCTCTCATTTTGGCCAAGTTGTCAAATCATTGTTTTTCTCATCCACGTCATCCCTTCCATTCTCACTGACAACATCCTTGTCCAAACTGTTACTTTGTGATTTGATGGCATTCCTGCTTCTAGTCTCCTTTAAAGTTTCTTTCCCCTCATTGCAAGACAAACTTTCCAAAAACACTGCTTTCATTCTTCCCTCTACCCACCAAATCTCCAGTGGCCCTTTACCCATACAGATTCTATAAGATAGAAACCAAACTTCTTGGCCTGGTGTTCACAATCTTATTCCACTCCTCCCCCCATCATTCTTTTCTTTGGCTTCTCCATCCCTTGGACCCTCAGCTTCAGATTACTGTCCTCCTCCCGCCAGTCTTCCTAATATTGAATCCCTCCCAGCCCTCACTTGTACCTGAAAATGCCTTCTTCCTTTTAAGGGGAGGCTCATGTTACACCACTTCCACGACCACTGGCTGACAGAATCAGGATCCTAAATTGCTGTGCCAGGCTAAATTATTCAAAAGAAATACATTTGAGGGTCTGCATTTGGATCATAAAAACCAAACTGGAAGGTAGAGATGTGGCAGAGGATGTAAGGATTTGCAACAGATATGTGCAAACACCTAAGGATTTTGAACTGATGGGACTGTGATGTTAGTTGCTTCTGTGATGGGACTGACAAAAGGGAACAGTGACAGAGGCTGGGGAAGAGGACCCCACTGACTGAACCCGTCATGGTCTTGACCTTACTGTGCATTTTATTTATTCACTTACTCCTCACAACATGGTGAGGTACGGCTGGGATGAGGGTACCACTAGCTCCATTTTATTGGCTTCACATTCACCACTTTGCAGACTACCATCAAAGCAGCCCCGGATTCTATGTCTTCCATTGCCTTCCAGCACACTCCCCGTGACTGGCACCTGCCTGCCTCTCCAGCCTCACCTCCTGTCACCACTCCCCCTTCCCATTCTGCGTTCCTGCTTTAAGATACCGTACCAGGCTGAGTCAGCCTTCGGCGTTTTTTGTTCATACTTTTCTTCTGTTGGAAATACCTTCCATTCCTTGTTACCAATCTTCACCTGGAAAATGCCAGTCTAATCTCAAGATTCATCTCAAGTGTCAGCTCCCCGATTCTCATCTCCTTACACTGGGCTGAGTTAGGTTGGCCTTCTAGGTGTTTCTGTAATATGCATGGGTGTACTTCTAACCCAGACAGTACTTACCATATCTTTTTCTCCCACTTCACTATGAACTTCTCAAGGGCTGAGATTAAGTCTTTGCACCCCTATTGTCTAGTATGGTGCCCAGCACATGGTAAGTCCTCAGATATTAGTAGAACTAAACTGAGGTTCAGAGAGCTTAAGTAACTTGCTTGAGATAACATAGATAGTAAGAACAGAACTGGTTTGAAACTAGACATCTGATTATAAAGTCCTTCTTCTAGGATGAAAAAGGTGATAATCTTGCTCCCATCTGGGCTGGTCAGACCACACCTGGAATACTGAATTCAGTTCTGGGAAGCAAACTTTCAGGATAACATTCATGAAGAGGATCATGTCTGAAGAAGAGTGACTATGACAGTGAGTGTAGCGAATACACTCAAATCCAGGTCATACAAGGATCTGATGGAGAAACTCAAGGTTGAGCTTACAGATGGGAGAAAAATTAAGGCTGATCTAAGAATTATCTTTAATGACTTGAAGGGCTACCAAGGGGAGGGTAAGCATTAGGCTCCTCTGTAGCCACAAGGGGTATAATTGTGACCAAAGTGTTGGAAGTATATAAAAAGATAGATATTGACCAACTGAAGAAAAACATTTCTAGCAGAGCTAAAGGCAGCATATCTATCCCAGAAGGGGTAGGGTCCCATCACAGCAAGTTTCGAAGCTGGATGACACTCTTCAGGGATGTCCCAGTGGGGTCAAGAACCAGACTAAAGGCTGGACTAGGTGACCTTCTGAGGTCCCTTCCAATAGCTGCTGATTCTATCACTCTGTCTTCTCTGACCACTCTAGCCTTTGGCAATACCTCACTCTTCTAAATTTAATGAATTTTGTAAGTTTGCATCATTCATTTGGTGATTAAGTATATATGTGGCCTGCCACACAACAATTAAGTTGCCAATCTGTCTTTTATATTGCCATTTAATTTCTTCCTCAACTTCTTTCCAAACATGTGTGCCTTGAAGTCAGGGGTCACAAATCATGTATTATATATACACCTTTGGCCCCACATATCTATACTTATTTGAAATAGAATAAAAATGTTTTAAATGCTCACTTCACAACTTTCATTTGTCTGCTAACGGGCTTTTCTTTTCTCTCCTGAAAATTCCCTGGAAAGTAACAACTAATTCTTTACTAGATACTTTTCCTCCAGGTATTTTTCCATTTCTCAGGTGAAGAGCTTAAAAAGGAAATATTGTAGGGGCTGGTCTCTGCTAGTTAAGGGAACTCCTGTCTCCTAATGTCTCATCTATTTCTTACGGCTGCCCAAGGACCCCAGAGACAGGAGCTCCACCTCTTGGACCTACCAGCTTCCAAGACCAAACACTCCGATAACAGAAGGAACAGACATGATGGACAGGCATGAATAGGCCAAGCAGACTTAAGATACAATATTCCCATCTGTCGTCTTCCCATTGTCTTTATGGCCCAAATAGGGAAGACTCAGCAATGTGTCCTGGAGAGAGCTTTTCCAACACACACACACACACACACACACACACACACACACACACACACACACACACAGGGTCCTCTCTAGAATGAGGCTCAGGTATGTGAAAAGCTCCCCAGGTGATTCTTATTTATCCTCTAACTTGTATGAGAACCACTTTTTTCTCCTAATACCATCACTAACCCCATCATTCCTCCATGTATTTTTTCATTTATTTCTTTAGATCAGTACACACTCATAGATTACTTTATTCAATAGGCTGTAACACATTACTATCATTTATTTTGATGCTCAGATTGTCCCAATTTTGGCCATTGGGAGCCCCTTTCAGCTGGCTCCTGAGTCTTTTTGACACATTCCCATCATTCTTAGAGAAATTCCTTACTTTCTGGTGTAAAAAGATGCTCCAGGCTCAACTTACACTTTTCCTGCCTCTGTCTTGGAACAAGCCATTTCTCTAAGGATTCCTGGTCCTCTTAAGAGAGAGTAAAAACCTCTTTTGAAGACTTAAGCATCATATTAATATTTATGATAAAAGAAGACTGAAGCAAAGTCAGGAAAAGGACAAGAAAGAGCCCCTTCTGTGATTGATTATGACTAAGAGGCAGGGGTCATCAATTATGAGCCAAAGCTCCCCACCTTTTGTAAATACAATTTTATTGGAGGACAACCACACTCACTCATTTACATATTGTCTATGGCTGCTTTCATATTAAAATAGCAGAACTGAATAGTTTTGACTGAGACTGTATGGCTTGTAAAGTATGAAATACTTACTCTCTGGCCCTTACAGAAAATGTTTACTGATCCCTGCAAACAAGTATCTATATGTTATAGACAGGATTACCTATCATGAGGAATAGTGTGACTTGGAAATATTATAAATAAGACTAATCTATCTCCCCAGAGGTCACAAAGCAGCAAAATAAGCAAAATAAGCTACAAATTTAGAAAAACTGTCACATGTCATTATGCAGAATCTGGTTGTAAAGGTAATTATAAACAGAGTGGGTGGTTATTGTGCAATCCAGGAAAAAGGATGCCTGGAAAGTGAAACTGTGTTAGTGCAATTTTCACACTGTCCAAGGAGTGGCACTCAGTTTAGCTGACATTGATATTTTGGTCACTAGTACAGTGTGTCTTCTGGTGGAAAGGGGAGAAGTAATCAACCTTGACCACAGTGTAGATGATACATCATTTCTTAAAGTCTATTTGCTCTCATTTTGTGCTCACAGAGCAAGTGCTGATTATCTTTCTGATTTTCAAGGCACCACTTTAAAGGGAAGAACTATATTCCTTGCTATATTAAATTTACTTTCTGGCACAAATGCACCTGAACAAAGAAATATGTTAGTTTTCTCAGGGCTCAGTGACTTAAGGAGAGCTGATCATTAAAGTATCTGACCTAAAGACCTGAGAGGCTAGATCCTGAACTGTGTCAGTTCTCTTAGAATATGGCACACAACAAAACAGTCAAAACAGCCAGATCATCATAACACTTCCTTCAAAGCGGGCAGATGCTGAAATGTTGGACAGCTCCTACCTACAGCGATTAGGGCTCTAGCCACATTCTGGAAGCCTTCCTTAAAGTCAGTATTCTCAATAAGTTTCTGTCTTGTAGGAGAAACCTGTCCCCTACTCAGGACAGTATGGTTCCCAAGATGTCCATTGAGTTCTGGCTTTCCTGCCAAGCATGAACTTTCAGACCCAGTCAGTGGCCAAGACCAAGCTGGGCCTATGCTAGTAGGATAAAGGACCAGAACTGCCCTATTTCCTAAATTTAGCAAACATCAGAGTTGGTAGGGCTGAGAAGGAGGCCGAGTGCTCAGCAGCTGGCCCTCAACCTGCCATTTCACTGGGCAGGGAGTTACACCCATACACACCGAGTGACTGCAGCAGAGTGTATTAGAACTGCAACATGCATTCAGGGGCAGGGGCAGTGTCTTGTATTTGTATTCTTAATTCTAAAGCATGGCCCAAAGTAGGTGCTTAATATTTATTGAGCGACCTGTTTTCTCTCCCCTTCAAACAATCCATCCACAATTTCTAGAATAGGTTAGAATTTTTTAAAAAAAATCTGAGAACATTACTCATGAAAATGAATGTCCTGCTTCCCATAATATGACTTTAAAATCACTTTTTTTCACAAAAAGTAATGCTATAGCTTTTAGATGAAAATATATGAACATATTTCATTTATTTTTCTCTCTTAGTTATGGAAGTAGTAAGTTTCTGATTTCCCCAAATCATGAAATTAAACAATTATACACATCCAGCTTCTCATAGGAAGTTGGCACAAATGAAGGATGTGCATGGGTTGTGGTGGTAGTGAAGAACAGAAAATCAGTTCTCACATGTGTGGCCTAAGAAGGTGAAGGCGAAAAGTCTAGCATGACTTATGGCAGTGAGTTATTTCAATAAGGGAAAGAGAGGAAGAATGCCCGTTAATTTTAGTCAAACAGAGAACATAGACAGTTGTTACCTGCTTACATCTGGCCTAACTTAGAGTTTGAGAGTCAGATCTGGAAAAGTAAGACTGGGAGTGGATGCCTAGAAGTTGCCAGGGACTTCCAGAGAGATGATTTAGGCAATCTTATGACGGCAGAATTCTGGAGGGATAGAGATAGAAAGAAGACACTAGGGAAACTGTGTGAACATGAAGCCATTTCTTTTATTTCTTTAGGGCTCTACAAAGTGAGTGGGGAGTTTTATTCAGTTTTGAAAAAGAATAGGGGTTACTTTGAAGTAGGCATACATGGATCACAACTGTGGAGGAGTGACTTTTAATAAAGTGAATGGCAGTGACCCACAGACAATTAGTAGTCAATTGCCACACCCGAAGTCCCTCTTCTCCTTAACATGACCATCAAGCTCTTTACTCTGTCATCAAGGTTGTAGGCAGTATTGGTTCAATCATCACTATCACTTCCTTCCTGCTACTGTCCTACTAGGACTAGACATGTGACTGATGGACAGGCTGTGCCTTTGTGGCAGACCTGACCGTCCAGGGGCTGATCAACCAAGCCTCCCCAGACTCTGTTTTAGATCTCTTAAATTCAGTAAGTACACACCATGCATCACAACGTGTCAGGGACAGTGCTGGGCACTGGTGACAGGCAGATAACCAGGATGAGGCCCCTGCCATCAAGGAGCTCACAGCTGAATTGAGACACAGCTGAGAGACAGAACAATAATATATACAAAGGCTATAACATCAATCCATTCTTCCCCAGCAATTATTTGAGAAATTAATCTCTTGGTAATCATTTTGTTATTGAATTTGAAAAATTAGAAAAGTGGTACTGAAATCAAATAATACAGATGTATATAAAATAAAAAAGTAAAGTTTCCTGGTATCAGGTATGTGTATTCTTCAGACCTTTTAATACAGATACTCAAACTACATACATACATTTTGTTTCATTGTTTAAAGAAAAACAGAATCAAAATATAAATATTCTGTGACTGTTTCTTTCCCTTTAAAATATCATGGTTATTTTTCTACACAGTGTATAGGGATTCACCTCATTCTCTGCTGGTAGCATAGTCTTTTGTATCCAAAATAATTAATTTCTCTGAAAAGGTTAGGGAAAGTTTCAGGCAAAAGGTGATAGGTGATCTGGCCTTGAAAGAAGAGTTGGAGTTCATTTCATAGCAAGAAAAATCAAGAGATAATACTTGTGATGCAGGAAGGGAGTGGGTACAGTCTGAGCATGCGTAAGAGATGTGGAAACACACAGCCTTTTTGGGGACCATCAAAGTCTGGTGAGGACACGGTGTTTCTCAAACTGGGGTGTGCCTCAGAATCACCTTGGGATTTCTTAAAACCGCAGCTGTGTTGTCTCCTACGTTGAGATTCTGACTCAGTAGGTTGATGACTCCAAAGCGTTTGCTCTTAATCACTACACTAGGCTGCCTCTCCTTCTATGATAGTGTGTATTCATACCATCCTTCCTAAGACAAACAAGGCAACTGGAGGCCCAGAAAGTCCCCACAATTGCATCGTGGAAAATCCTGGCATCCTTAGATTTTGCTCTCACTTGGCCATTTCACTCTGTCTTCTAGCATCCTCTTCTATACCAACTTTTCGCTTTGTAGTTTTATATCATCTTTCATCTGAGCAGTTCAAAGTATTCCCAATGCTGTCCTCATGATTGGGCAATGGGAACAGGTAATAACCTCATTTTATTGAAGGATAAATAGAGGCACCGGCCTCACTTTCTTACCAGAATGAGTCAACACTGAAGCTGAGAACATAATTCAAGTCTGCCTTTCCTCCTGTTCATGTTATTATTGTCCTTTCCCCTGAATTACAGCCCTTGGATCAGTTTTCTTATTAATCAAGGCAGTGTACAGAAAGCAACCTGCATAGTGCCCAGGTCACACAGAGACAGGTCATTTTTCTCCTGGTAACAAAAAACAGGGGCTGCCCAGGCGCTCGGAGCTTAGTGGGTGTTTCCTCATGTGCTTCAAAAGAGCCATCAGAAATCCCACATAGTCTTTTCTTCTTAGGGAGTTAAGAAAATCTTGAACAGGCCATCAAACCATGTAGAGGCAAAGACAGTTGCATCTTAAGGCTCTGTTTCTGTATCAATTTGGGAGACCAGGGTGCTGTTTATGGAAAAGCTGAGGTGGTGAAGTTGTGTGCCTGGCAAGAATGAACATGGGACCTCACCGCACAGAGTGGTGCTGAGCCAGAGCATAACTCTTCCCTAGGCCCAATGTGCTATGAAGGGAGGAGAATCACTTTCCTGCTAAGGAGCGGCAAGGGTCACATCTGGCTTTGGATGAAGCCCTTCAAGCAAAGACTGACCCCATGTATCTCAAGAAGGACAATTTCTAGAGTAGAGGTTCTTAAAATGCAGGGTGTGCAGGAATCACCTGACTGGTCTATTCTAATGCAGATTCCTGAGTCTGTCCCCCGAGTGGTCAGATGTGGGCTGGGGCTCAGGAGCCTACATTCTTCACAGGCTTTCCTGGTGAGTCAGTAGCAGGACCACACTTGAGGCCGCCCTGCTCCAGAAATCACATGTGAAAACTTCCCGTTTACCAGCTCAGAGGCAGCACAGCTCCTGTCACTGTTAATCAGTGGCCCGACCAGCATTAAGCCAAGTCACGGGAAAGCATGGTTTTTAACACTGCAGTTTTCCCTCACCTCCAAAGGCTTCAGTCTTCTTTCTGGTTGGATTCCAGAATATTGTGATGGGGTAAAGCAATTTGGGGAACAAACATAAAGAAATATGCTGACTTCTTATATGGATGCTGACAAAAAAAATTCAATGAAGGGTCAGCTATTAATGACCACTTAGCTAATTGGTTTCTTCTGCCAACATTTAAAAAGCAGCTAAAAGTATGCGGTGTTCTTTCTTGATGATCATGTGATCACAAACTGAAAGAAAAAAAAAGAGCTGGAGACTGAGACAGATATTACCTCACACTCTCACTAAATGCTGAGATGGTGAAGTGTCCCTGTATTAAAAACGGTCCAGGAGGAGCCTCCCATTCCACTGAGTAAGGATGCTGGTCCCATGAAAGACACTAGTGCCACGTTACTGTGGCTGCTCCGACTAGTGGGCCAGGACACACTGTGTAACGATGGCCCTGGCAGTTAGAACTTGGCTTCCAGCAGGCCCGCCTGCCTAGGAGGTGAGTGTAGTGTTGTCTACAGAGAGGTGGCCCTAGGATGACGGATTCTTTTTTGTCCTCTACCTTGAGCCTTGTGCTCTAAACTAGAGCATGTATCCAATAAACTGCTTCTTTTCAAAGTGAAATTCATTAACTGGAGTCTCAGGCCTTTGTGTTGTGAAGAGACGAGCTGAATCAGAATTAAACCACTAATTATTTGGCAAGGTTCCAAGGCATTCACCATAACTTCTCATCGTGTTTCACATGCATGCAGGACACCTTTGTCTAATGCCTTGTCCTAGAAATGAGTTTGAGTGGTTAGGAACACAAACATTTCTGTCCTAAGAGACTCTTCTCTGATCCCTTTACTGGTTGTCAAATCCTCTTTTAAGATTCTCCAACTTTATATTCAACCATGAAAAACTTTTTCAAAATAGGCATGAGTGTTTTCTAGCAGATAATTTTAGCATTGAGAATTAATTCTCTTCCCCCGTTCTAACTCTACTTCTTTGAAGTCAGCATGCCTTTCATCTGTAAATATGCAAATAAACATTAATAATTAATGATTTCGCATCCTCTCCAAGTAGGAAGTTTTATTCACTTCTGAGGAAGAAACAATTATTTCCCAGAGTCAGAGAGACAGGCAGGAGCAGAATGGGAACTCTGCTTTTGATGGTCTTGATGTGGATTCAAACTGCCTCAAGTAATCCCATCTGCCTTTAAGAGTGACTATTCCTGGGTGGCTCTCTCGAGTTCTGACCTCTAGACGAACATATGTTTCAAATGGTGGTTCTTCAGCTTCTCACTCTGCCTTCTGACCAACGACCCCATAAACTACTTCCATCTTTTACAATGGGAGCCATAAGATTCCCCACATGCCCTGTACATTGACCTCCCCAAGCCATTACAGTGAACTTGCCCATTGCCTCTAATTGCAGTACCATGTATACTTCTTGTGATGCACCCTTTGGCTCACCTCCAGGAGGCTGTGTCTCCACAGGGCAATAGCTTTATGACTGATGGTTGTGTGAAATGCCCTTACGGACCCATTCAGCTAGTCTGCTTGATAAGCACCAAAGGTGAGTACTGATAAGATGCTCCCCCACCACACATCATCACCTCAAAAGCTTAAAGGGAGAACTTCACCTCGTGTAGCTCACATTCATGCCCCACCTTTTTTTTTTTTAAATCATTTTCTGCCTAGAAGAACCTGTGAGGGTAATGCACCCCACATTGACTACTTCTGCAAAAGAAATGTTTCTTTTGATATGGCCTTTCTCACTTCAGGGAGTAGCATCTAATTTGAATACCCAGGGACGTGGTAAATTCCTATCCACACCCTTTAGGGTTATACAGACTGTGGTAGCACCCCCACCCCAATGTCCTTGTCCTAATCCCTGGAACCTGTGAACGTGACCTTAAATGGCAAAGGGGGCTTTGCAGATGTAATTAAGGATTTTGTGATGGGAAGATTAGTCTGGATTATCCAGGTGGGCCTAAAATAATCACAAGGGTCTTTAGAAGACATGGTGATGGCAGGGCCACAAGTCAAGGAAAGCAGGCAGCCTCTAGAAGCTGGAAAAGACAAGGAGAGGATTTTCTCCTAGAGCCTCCAGAAGTAACACAGCCTTGTCAATACCTTAATTTTAGCCCACTATATTAGTTTCCCATGGCTGCTGTAGCAAATTATCACAAACTGGATAGCTAACAACAGAAGTTTATTCTCTCACTGTTCCGGAGGCCAGAAGTCCAAAATCAAGGTGTCAGCAGGGCTGCAATCCCTCTGAAGGTTCTAGGAGGAATCTGCTCTTTGCCTTTTCTAGTTCTCGTGGCTGCAGGCATTCTTTGGCTTGTGACCACATCACTCCAATCACTGCCTCTGCGGTCACACTGTCTCCTCCTCTCAAAACTCCCTCACCTCCTATTTATAAGGATACAAGTGATTGCATTTAGGGCCCACCCCCAAAATCCAGAGTAAGTACCTCCTTTTGGGATTCCTAATCACCCCTTTGGTCATATAAAATAATATACACAAGTTCTGAGGGTCAGGAATTTTGGGGAGCCACCATTCAGCCCACTATACCCACTTCAGACCCCCAGAACTGTAAGATGATGGATTTATGTTATTCTAAGCAATTAAGTTCATAGTAGTTTGTTACAGCACAGGAGGACACTAATATGCAGACCGACCTATCTCCCTCTCACTTGGACTCTAAGCTGAAGAGTCCCTCTTTGTTCCTTCACCCTGTGGAGGCTGCTGTGGGTTACACTGGTTGTTCTGTGACCTTGGCACTGGTCTAGGCCAGACCTGAGGTGGTGGAATGGGCCTGCCGAGCCTACTTCTGCCATGTTACTTCTATGAGGATGGCTTCACCCACTCAGATCCACGCTGTCAGGACATGGAGAAACGAGGTGCGCAGAAGAGAACCTAGAAACATCTCATAAGCTGGGAGGATGGCCCAGGTGGGGTTCTGACTGACTTTGAGGAACAGCCAACATTCTTCCCCAGGGGGAAAAAGGGTTTTAATAGCACATATCTTAACCTCTCTCAGGGCCAAAGCACCTCTATCTAAATGGTACTGAGCAGCTGATAACCAGGCTGGGGAAGGAAGAATTCAGGACCCAGGGATGTCCCTTCTACTCCTTTCCAAGTGGCTTAGGCAGTTCAGCCAGTGAATCTTGGGCATTTAGACACCTGTAGGTAAGTCTAGCTAAGGTGGAGTTTTATCCTGATTTTAAACAAGCCATTGGCCCTATGTTCCACCTTCTCCACTAGCACAGTGAAAGTGTCTCCTGGGGATGAATTCAAAACAAAGTTCCCTGACATGTTATTTCAGTGTCTTGGAAATAGTATTACTGGGGACAAAACCAGTAGCCCAGGGCCAACCTGTAGTCACAGGCTTCTCAGTTACTTCTCTTCGCTTGCCTTCTGTCCTCAACAACCCACGTGCAGTACCTGAGAGGGCTTCCTAAAGAAGCCAATGTCTCTTTGGAGACATTGTTAGAAGGGATGGTCAATTCCAGAAAACCAAGCTGAAAGCAATGTATAAATTAAGATGTTTTAGCTAACAGCTCTGGGAGCTCTAAAATAACTAGTTATTATTCCCTCATCCATCCCTCCCAAAGAGGTCATCTGCTCCAGGCAGGAAGCAACATAATTTCTACGGAACAGCTAGATGCTGCCGGAACCATCTGAATTCAAATGATGAGCTCTGAGGATAAAGTGGCAAATCAGACCTTCTTAAATACTTGTGACAGAACCTGTGTTATTACTGGGTTGCCAGCGCCCTCAAGAGGGCCTCAGAGGCACAAGCCCTCTTTAGCTATGACTTTTAGCACACGCCAGGCCAGCTCTGGGCTGCAGCAGTGCCTGGCTGGGTCTCGCCAATGGAGCCTTCCAGGCGGTGGGAAGTCCTCTGGACTACAATCAGAGGCTGGTTACCTCTGGGAGGGCACATGGTGTTCACTCTACCTCTTGGCAGACTGGCTCGGTCTGGAAAGATATCTCAAGAAGCAGAGCAGTTTTCCGGAAGCGTTGGTAGGCAGGGTGGGGGGTGCTGCAGGGGAAAAAGGAGTTCTGGGGTCTTCCCTGGGGACCTGGTGGGCTCCTAGGCCAAGGTCTAGTCACCCATACCCAGGAGAGTGGGAAGCGGGCCCTGGGGTGAGGTTATGCTAGGCGAGCCGACTTTGCCTTTGTGTAAGCACAGGTTATGTGGTGGGTTCCGTCTCTGAATGTCCTGTTTTCTCGATACGGGAAAGTTACCTATGCCCAAGTGAGGCTTTCCTGGGGGATGGGGTAGTGGTAGTGGTAGCCTCTTCTTCCCGGCTCCTTCTCAGGGGAGCTGGCTTGGCCTTCTTGGTTTCTGGTGCCACTCCCAAGGTGGAGACTGAGGGATCAAAGAACTGCTCTTTCTGGTACTCTCGTCCAGGAGGGACGAATATGAGGGCTTTCTCGTCTACTACTGCAGTCACCCTCTACTCACTCCTAGGAACCGCCTCCTAGAAGTAAGGCCCAACAGCAACACAGTTCCCCTCAGAAATCCATTCACTCAGCAAATATGTGTTGAGCCTCAACAGTTTCTAGGTCTTATACGGAGGAGTAGGTCAGTCTTGATCCTCGGCTCATGGAGCTTGTTATCTAGTGAATGGATAAGCACCAATAAAATCATACAAGCAACTACATAATTATATTCACATTAAGTGCTGCAGAAGAAACATACAGGACTAGAGTGTTTTGAAAGCAATGGCTTTCAACCTCTTAGTAAATGATATATTTTACTTTACAATCCAATATATGTACAAACACACACACAGACATAGACAATAAAACAAAAGTTCATTAAATAACTCTTACTCTTACTATGAGTGATGCACTTTGATATTTTCTGGTCTTTTCATTTAGAAAATGCTGGTTATAACCCAATAAATTGATCCCACAACCAAACTGATGTGGTCCCCAACCTGGAGTGGAGCTGGGGTGGAGGTCACAGAACTCTTTCCAGAGGGAATGACATTCAGGCCAAGACATGAGAGTTAGCCTCAAAAGGCGAGGAAAGAATGTTTCAGGCAGAGGGAACAGCATATGCAAAGACCCCTCAATTTACAGAAAAAGGAAGAGATGTGTTTTGTTCAAGGTCACAATAACTCCAAACCCATGTCTCCTAACTCCAAGTTCAAGGTTCTTAGGTGTACCGCAGCCTATCAGTTGTACTCTTCCTCTTCTTTTTACTAATTATGAGCCAAGAGCTAATTATTCAGACCTAGGCTGACAAGAGAAAAGAGAAAAGAACAAGGCAGGAGGCCATGTTGACAAAGAGCCCATTTAATCCTGCGTGCAAAAAAAGCACCTTAGCTTCTACCCCACCTGGCTTGAGGCCTGCACTGCAAGCTGTTTGTTCCTTCCTGGGAGGGACTGGCTGGGAGCCATACCCCTGCTTAGTCCCGGCTTTAGTGAAACACCATTTTACAAAATGTATGGGCAAGATTTAGACTCAGCTGAAGGCCCTGGAAATAATGCAGAGCACTGGTCCTGGCTTCTCCACATTCCTGTGTTGATGAGGACACCTGATTTTCCACGTGTTTCTACCTTGCTCTGTTCCTTGCTCGGCCTCAGTGACTCCTATGCATGGTTAGCTGTCTAAGTGGCTTCAGTTGTACAGTATGAAGGTAATGTAAATCTGGCAAGTGAAATACTGACCACAACCAAGGGTGTCAGTCAGGGTCAGGGTCAAAGTGAATGATCCAGGAGGACATGAGAAGGAGAGAGGTCAGAGGAGGCGAGGGCCTTAGGCCAAATTTCAAAACAGGCAAGAGAGAAACAGGGCTGCTATATACAGTTGCACAGTTTGTACACTGCACAAAGCTCCCAGGGAAGGGATGAGCGAGGCTGAAATGGAACCTACAGTCCACCCAAAAACTGCATTCCTGGCAAGGGGCTATATTTGGCTGGAGGAAGAAACTTCACGGATAGAGGCCAGAGAGGAATGGCTCAGGAGGGGACCTGGGCAGAGAGTCAGAAACAGCCAGGCCCACAAGACATTGAAAATATGACTACCAGGCCTAGGGAAGCTTGGCCTCCTCAGGTTTTAAACACTAAAACTTGGGTGGGTAGATAAGGGAGGGTGGCTGGGTGCCACCCTGTAGTGACAAGCTATGACCACAGAAGCAGTGGCTGACAAGCAGAGACACCTCACGGTTCTCACACCTCATCAAGCTGGACTCTGACCCTCCTCCATCTTCATTTCTCCTTCCTCAACCTTAGAGCAATCCAGCCACACCCTGGAGGCACAGCTCTACTCCAGAGATTTTAATTTTTAGTTTAAGCATGTTTTAAAAAAACAAACACATCCACAAAGGTAAATAACTTAAAAAACAGCCTCTTCCAAATTTTAAAATTAAAATCTTCCTGTCAATAACCTCCTTACTGTTCATCCTTCATCTTCCAAACCTGCTTTCTGTTCTCATTGGACTGCGATTACTCTGCCCCCTCTTTCCACTGACAACGAGCGCCTGTCTTAGATTTGCAGCACTTCCCTCCACCTCTGACCTTAGGGCAAGCTGCTTCACTGCCATCTCAAATTCTGCCTCCTTGGAAACCTTGCCCTGAGCGTACCAAGCCACCCCCATCCTGGTGCTCCCCCACTAACTGCTGCTTCTCCAGGCTACAGGACTTCAGAGACTTAGCCCGTTACATGGGAACTCATGGGTCTAAGTCAGCTCTCACTCCGGCACAAGACTCATTCATCTCTCAGACGCCCAAGCTCATTCCTTACAGTGGTTAATTCAGACCATCAAGACCTCACCCCCCCACCTCAGCAAGTGGCCTTGGCTCTGTTTTACTAAGGAAAAGGTCTTTTCTGAGTAGGAACTCAGTCATCTCCGCTGGACTTCACCCTGCAAGTCAGGGGGAGAAAGAGCCATACTATCTCCTCCTCCCAGTCTCAGAGGAAGGGCTCCCTTCCTTCCTTTGTAAAGTTACCCCTTCCCTGGTGTCCTCAAGATCATTCCTATTTACTCTGCTTCTCTCTTGTATCTGGATCATTTCCTTCAAATAATTCCTTTTCCTTTCCACCATCAAACATGCTCAGATCCTCTTATTGTCAGAAATCATTCTAAGTCAATACCAAACTCTTACCTTGATGGTAAGCTGGTTGGATCACCATGGAAAACAATGTATAATAAGCATATTAGAAAATAACAACAGCATGGAGGTAATCTAAGTGTTTAGCAATGAATGACTGGATAAAGAAAATGTGCTGTATATACATACAATGGAATATTACTGAGCCATGAAAAAGAAGGGAATCCTGCCATTTACAACATGGATTGAACTTGAGGGCATTATGCTAAGTGAAATAAGTTGGACAGAGAAAGATAAATACTGTATTATCTTGCTTATATGTGGAATCTAAAAACAATGAACTCATAGATACAGAGAACAGATCGGTGGTTGCCAGGAGTGGGCGTAGAGGGGAACTGGGTGAAGGTAGCCAAAAGGTACAAGCTTCCAGTTATAACATAAATAAGTCCTGAGGAATATAATGTATAGCATGGTGACTATAGTTAATAATGCTGTATTATACATTTAAAAGTTGCTAAAAGAGCAGATCTTAAAAGTTCTCATCACAACAAAAACAATTTGTAACTATGTGTGGTGATGCATATAGACTTACTGTGGTGATCATTTTGCAGTATATACAAATGTTGAATCATGTTGTACACCTGAAACCAATATATTGTTATATGCCAATTATATCTCAATAAAAAAACTCAACATGGTTTGTACCCTTTGCCTCTGTAATTCTACTTTATAGCATATACCCTGAAGAAATAACCCACGAAAGAAAAAAAAGTAATTTGTACATTGATGTGCAGAGCAGAGACATTTGCACTCGCAAAATGTTGGAAATACCCCAGTTGTCCAATAATAGACAGTTAAGCACATTTTGGCATGAATATAATGGAATACTACAGAAAGAATGGGATATTTGAAGTAACAAATATACAGATTATATTGATATAGAGAAATCTGTAGATGAAGCACACTTTAACACACAAAAATTACATAAACAAATACACGCTTACTAACATTTAATATACATTTGCTGATAAAGAATCTAATTATAACAAAAAAACTTTGACCCTGCTGCTTCTTCTAGTTACTACTTTTCTCCCCTTCCCTGTTGCCTTCTCTGGGGACCATCCACTGCCTCTATTTCCTCTCTACCCAATTTCTCCCTTAACCCTACCCAATTGGGCTTCCTTTTTTAGTGTTTTACTGGACTGACACTCTTGTTCTGACTTTTTTCTGGATGAATCCTTAAGTCCAGTTAAACCAGCAGCACTGAAGCTCTCTTGCCTTGCCACTGAAGCCTCTCAACTTTCCCGCATTGCTTCATATTTTTCCTAACTATGGACAATTCGCCAAGCTTATTTCTTAGAGCTCTGTTCTTTGTGCTTGTACCCAAGACCTCTATAGAGACCTCCCTTCAGGGAAGCCATCCCCCCTGTGCTGCTGACTCTCACACCCATAGCTCAATCCAGCTTCACCCTCAGCTTCTGGGCTTTTGTGATCGCTACACTTGGATGTCTCCAACTGTCACCCTTAGCTCTCCACGTCTAAAACAAAACTGACCTCCAAACTGTCTTTTCAACTTCCTAATTTCTGGTTAACATCACCAATGTTGTGCAAACTCTCACAGCCTCAATCTGGTAAGGGTGACCTGCTTGTGATCTTGGCCGGCCATTCCTTTGCTGATGCTGCACCTTGCCTCGTGGAAAGGCCTCTCTGGTGTCCTGTCTACTTGAAGCTTGCTCATCTTCAGGATACGCTCAGGTTCTGCTTCCGTTGTTATGACTTTTCTGATTACTCCTGTTCACAATGATTATTCTCCTCTCAGAATCCTTTTTGAATTTAGGCTCTATAGCACTAATGACTCTCAATACACTGTTGTTTTCAGTTCTTTTGCCTGAACTCTCTTACTCATCTGTCCTCTGGTGGGCAGGACCCCGCATTACCCTGCACACCCAGCTCCAATATGCCGCCCTCTCTGAAGCCTTCCCCAGCTCTTACAGGCTCAGGGTCATCCTTCCTCCTGGGTTACCAAAGTACCCCTTCCCATCACTGCTGGAGTTCCTAGCCTCTTGTGTTACAGCGATTTACATTATTTTGTGCCCAATTCTCTCACCAGAATGTTAGCTGAGTTCTTTAAGGGCAAAGACCATGTCTTATACAACAAAGTAAACAGATGCATCACTGACATCCAATGTTGTCATACACACTAATCATTCCACACATCCATCTTATCTTCCAAACCAGACTTCAATCTCTATGGACAGGGGTTGAATCTCATTTCTTTTATAATGACTATGAATATAAGATAGAAAGGATTTGGAAAGTACTTGTTGAGAGGATACTTAGAATAAAGCCTTGAGAAGACAATATCCAAATTTATATGAATAACCTATAAACCTGGAAACTATACTTTCTGGGGAATACAAGTCTTATCAAGTCTCAAAACACTGTACCTTGCTATTTTAGGGCCAGTATAACACATCTCTGTACTTAGCAGTGGTCCTGTCACTTAAAGGTGTTAATAGGATGCCCAAATTGGGAGCTTTCAGCTGTGAACTCTACCCATCTAAAATCAGAACAGATCAGAGCCTAAATCAGAGTCCCTGATAAGTGGCAACAATCTGCAGAGACCAGAGTGGGGGTTGAGGGCTGTCTGCCAAGAGTTTTGTACTGCAGAAAAGTCTAGCTATGCAGTACATATTATACCACTGAAGATAAGCCTTCAGTGAAATACTCCTCATACGGGAAGGGATATTTAATTTCATCCAGTGGTCCAAGGCCCATCCCTTATCACATGGCACAACCCTCATTAGTTCAACTATGATCTTGCTGACTCAGAGCAGCTAAGATTTCATTTCTTACCAGTCAGGGAACACCATTTAAATTACAAGATGACCAGGACAACAACACCCTCAAGAGAAGATGAATGCTTCTCCCACAATTGCTCTTTCCAAGTGGTAGAGCCTCTCCAGTGAGCCATACCCAAAGACTTGTTCACTAATCCCAGGCGGCAGGGAAGGCCTCCACCTCATCTGGGACAGGTGTTCGGGTAGTCAGAACCACCTGGAAGAAGAGGCAGATCCTGCTCAGAAAATATTTATCACAGTGCAGGCTGAGCTATGTGACAGGTCACATAGTTCCTCAACTCTACGGCCTGGACCCCCAGTGCTCAGAGTTGGGCAGATGCCACCACTGGTATTAGGGCAGGTATCAGTCCACTGGACTGGGCCATTGAGATAACATACAACGTGTGTGGGGATGGGGAAAATGAAGCGAGAGGACAGCTGCTGTGCTAGCCCCTCCCTTCACAGCCTGCAGCTCCAGGGACTGCCCAGCCCATCCCTGCAGAGGGCTTCCGCCATCAGGTGGCCACCGGTGGGCACCCAACCTTCTCCACACCTGGAAGAAAAAGGGCTTCTGAGCTGATGGCTGAACAGAAAATGACCAAGGACAAAGGGAGGAAGGAGGCTGCAGCAGGCCTGGGCACAGTCTTTCAAAACAGATAGTTCAGATAGGTACAACCAACACATGAGACAAAGCCTCAAATTAGGCTCTCAAGACACCAGAGAATCTGCAAAGACATGGGGAGAGTCCACCAAAATGGAGCTCTGCAGTATATGGGGTTTTACTGATACCTGACAAATTTAAGCAGTAAAAGCTAAGAGGCAAAGAAGACTATCTGAAGACATTTTCTTTTCATAATTTGTTTTTACATCTCATTTGAGTCAAGAGAGTTACTTATTTGGATGGATGGATTTGGGAGTTTCTAGGCTATGTTTTTAAGTCACACACCCACCCAGTAATACTCCATCCGTGCTCTCTCTCAAGGAAGAAATGAAGTAGTATCTAAAGAAATGTCTTTGAGAAGTGGGTATCTTTCATCATGATCGTAGTGAAACAAAATAATTAAAAAATTAAATACCTTGTGATTTTCTTAGAGATTGTGCTACAATGGAATCTATTCATCACTGGTTTAAAATTTTTGTGATAAAAGTTGTAGCTGCTTAATGCAGAAGTGTGGAAAACACTGAAAAGCACTAGGAAAAAAAAGGCAATCCCATTACTTAAAGTTAATCACTTATGGTTTTTGGCATAAGTCCTTCTAGTATCTTTTCATATGTTTTAAAATAAAATTGGTATCATTCTTGTCATACTATTTTGCATCCTTTTTTCACTGATTATATCAAATGTTTCTGACATCAATAAATATTCTTCTACAAGATTTTTAATGCCTGTGTAGTATTTTATCACAGTGAACCTGACCAATGCTTAACTGTTGTCACTTTTGGTTGTTTTAAACTGTTTGGTATTATTAAAAATGTTGTATTAATAAAAGTCATCATACAGGTATTTTTTTATATACATCTCCGATTTTCTAAATATTCCTAGAACAGCAATTTCGGGTCTAAACATATGTTTTTAAGGCTTTTGATAACATGTCATTAAAATTACTGGGCAGATTTGAAGCAATGCTTCTTGCTCATTTATTTTAAACATACCTTAAAAATGGTATGTAACTCCTATATATAGGAAATAGTTTCGGAGAAAAAAATCATTTTACACGGAGTCAAAACACTTTAGATAGGCCAAATCTTTATTTACTTCAGGCAAATAATGTGTCTGGAGCTCAAAACACTGATGGTATGTTATGCCAGTTTAGCAAAATTGGTAGAGCACGATGCTAGTGAGAACAAGATACTGGACTTAGGCCAGTATTGGCCAGTCAGCTCTACACAGAGGAAAAACCATCCTTGGCCACAGGATACCTCCCAAGCCCTGGCCAACTGTCACACAAATTTGTACCCTTGGCCAAAGGGAAGATTGGGTGATGGAATGTGGATTACTCAGCATAACCCAACCTAACTCTTGGTTAAGCAAGTCAAAGCACGTGTCCAATGATAGGTGTGTCATCTTTCTATAATAAACAGGCCATCTGGCTAGGGAACACAACTGACCAGCTTATGAGAAAAAGTAAAGCTCAATAATACTTAATAATTTTGTCAGTTTATCGGTAATTCCTTAGAAAAGCAGTTAGTAAATCACTGTGTGAAAGATGTACTCTATCAGCCAGATCTGATCTAAAAATGCAGCTACCATAACACAATGTGCCAGCATTTCAGCTGGGGTTCCTTTATACTTCAAGCCCTCTTGATGTTAAGTAAGGGGCATGGATTTTTCATAAAGGTCATCAGATCAGATGCCATTTTTATCAACAGTTGAAAATTAAATTAGCTTATGAGAATAGCAATGATTACTTCAACTGTTTAAGAGAAGGGATTATTCCCAAGAAGGGAATGAAAAGACTAGGAAGAAGTGGTGAGGTAGGAGGTCAGGAAGTATCCTGGGCTGCCAGGGAAGCAGTCACCTTGGAGGGTCCTGTTCTCATCTACGAGCCTGGTTTGGTGCAAACTGTCTTGGCCAGTTCGAAGGAAGTAGTCTAACCCTATCTGTCCCAGGCACTGGCGGCACCAATTAAAGGCAACTGCTTCTTGTGTATCAAAATGTACTTACTGAAAAACAACCACTACCAACTCTACTGGTCTTCATTAACTTACAAAAGCTTACATGCTTCTTATAACAACTCACATGGAGAAGTATATAAAGGAGAAGTCCCCTTTGAGTCTCCTTTTCACTCCTTCACATTCAAATTCTACTTCCCAGAGGTAAGAACTATTGTGTTTACCTTTTCTGTCTTTAGATGCCTATATATGAGTATTTTTGAAATTATATTGTTTGCTTTTAAATTTTATATTATTTAAATATACATTTTTTAAAATTTGCATTCTTTTCTTATTGAAGTATAGACAGTTTACAATGTTATATCAATTTCTGGTGTACAGCATAATGTTTCAGTCATACATATACATACAAATACTCATTTTCATTATATATGAGTATTTTATTCTCAAGTGAAATTTTTATAGAAATTTAAGTTCATTTGTATTCCACCTGAATGGCTTGCTCTGGCTCCCTAATTACATGGTAGTCTCTGCCTTGACCCCATCTGGAACTGTTGCCACCCCAAATGACCTCCCTTTGCCTCTCCTTACCAGTGAGGAGGTTTCCCTCCCAAGACGGATAGCTCCTCTCCCGGGCCCTCCAGGTCTCCAAGATGTAGACCTGATCCAAGCAGTCACTGATTAAAGCTGCACCTCTAATAGTAGAGGCAGTGAATGAAGGCCATTGTGAGCTTTACTCAGGAGGGAGAGCTCAGCAGCTTTTCCATTTCAAATTAAGGTCACTCCCCAGACCAGCCTCCCCAACGGAGGACTAACTGCCCCCATGACACACACAAACACACCAAGTCTGTGCTCTCCTAGTCAACTGCTCCTGCCCTGCCAGCCTTTCAGATAACCAGGTCAGCTGAATACATGCAGACAAAGGGGCAGTTCATATACTCCTATTTTGGCAGTTGAAATAACACTGCAAGTGCCAGGTCTTCACAGGATAAATCTCTCTGTGCATGTCAAACACACTGAGAGGGCTGCTGGGAGACGGGGGTTGCTGAATTGAGGGGCCAAGACTGACTTGGGTCATCACGAAATTTTGAAAGCATTATTTTTTATTTTATACTTTAGTAATATAGATTAATGATTGCTATCTCTTATTAAGCAGGTACTCTACACACTTCCTTTCATTTAATCCTCACAACCACCCTGTAAAACAGATGGTTATTGGCAGAGGCTTGCAGGTGAGAAAACTGTCGCTCAGGTTCCACAACACGGCCAGGAAGTGGCGGGACTGGGATTTGAACTCAGGTTTGTCTGCTCCCAGGGGCCAGACCGCCTCCCTTTCTCTCCCTTCCTGGAACTACAGAAGGTTACATTCTGGGAGCTGGAAGATAATCTAGTTTGCTCCTCCTTTGGCCTCCTTTCAGCCCCCTCCACCTTGCTTCCTGGAATACAGTGGTAGCCTCACGGATAAGAAGTTGAGAAGACTTCAAACACCCACCTTCACATTTGCCTTATGTTAGATGATGCAAATTTAAGAAAGGAAAAACTTCCTGAAGTTGCAATGTGTGAGGAAAAACTATTATTTTTAACGTGGCAAGAATAAATATTTAATTAGACAGTGTGACACTAAATTTCACCTGGCTTTGCAACATCTCAGACAATAAAACCAGCCCTTGTCTACAGGGCTAATTACAGACTACCAAATTACTTTTATTAAAACTCTCTGGAATATTAAACACAAGGAATGAAGCAACGTGGTATTGCAGAATAGCCCTAGACTGGCAATCTGGGTTCTAATCCTGACTCAGCCACTAATAACTACCAACATTAATTTGCATGGTGTACACAGTTTACAGAATGTTTTCACATACTTTCTACATTAGTTGTGTGACCTCAGGCAAGTCATTTATTTTTTGCTCTGGCTCCATAATTGTACTTACTGAAAGTACAAGTCTCTTGGTGTCTCATGTTAAAATCTGGAAATGAGAACAATGAACCCTCTGAAGTCCTGTCCGTTTCTAACATCCTATGGGGGGAGGACATGTGTCTTAGGATCTTTACAAATGTGTCTGTAAACAAATCAGATGCATTCTGGTTCAGAAAAAATATATTTTCTGTTCAGCTTCTGAAAGACGTTACTTGGCTAAATTCAGGTATAGCTTATAAGATGTTTGCAGCCAGCTAGTTGGCTCAGCTTCTGAAGAGTACCATATGAAGGCTTGGGGTTGGATTCCCACATAGTCAACTGCTCCTCTGTTCAATAGCCAACTGCTATGCCTACCTCCAGGCAATCATCTTACATACATAACCCCTAAAGTAGGCTGGCTTAGGGAAAGGACTTAAGGAAATACATCCGCACAATGTGTGAAGGTCTCAGAACCATCATATACTCAGGAACATTATAAATATTGTTCTCATAAACAGCAAGGTCCTACTGTGTAACAGGGAAATATATTCAATATCTTGTAATAACCTATAATGATAAAGAATATGAAAAAGAATATATATATATGTATAACTGAATCAATATGCTATTCACCAGAAACTAATACAACATTGTAAATTAACTACACTTCAAAAAAAAATATATCATTCTCAGTTCTAAGACACACAAATCCCTCCTCCAAGTCTTGCCACTTCCTGGCTATTAGGATGCACTGTTCCTGAAATTAGGATGCACTTCAGAGTCAATATATATATATATATATATATTTTTTGATCTGGTAGTGTTAAATGATTTTATCTAAAAGCTGCTGCTAAGCTGCTGCTAAGTTGCTGGTGTGTCTTAGAATCAAGGAAATATAGTACTACAAAACTACAACATAGATTGCATAGATTTAGGTTTAATTTGGTTCAAATCATGTCCCTCTCCCTGATCTTAACAATTACACTCAGTAACTACTGGATAGGCAATGTATACAACACAGGTATTAGTCCTGTTTCTCAATAGCAGCAGTTTAAAAGGCATTCCATCATTATCTCATAAAACACTGGTATGGATTTCAAAGGCAAATTAATCCATATAAAAACCACTGTGATGCTCTGAAAATGTCCTATCCCACAGCAAACTGGAAAGGGAACATTTTACTCATACCCTCCTGATCTATCTAGCCTTGACACATTTTCTTGCTTCTTAATTCACAACCCTCCACCCCAGTAATATCGCTGATTCCCAAAATACACTCAACCCAGGAGGAGCAGCTCTCCAGCACAGCTGTCTGCTCCTGCCCTGCTCGGGTATTTCGGTGAGCTATGCGACACAGAGAGGACCACACAGAAGGAATGTAACTCTCAGGCCCCACAGTTCCCATTGCCCCACAGGCAGGTGCATCCCGCCAAACCCCAGACTGGCATTCGAAACAGAAGAAACTGCACTGCTGCATGGGGGCTGTAGTTTTCCTGAACTTCATCTCTATGTTTAAAACTAGGGCGACAGCCGTCTTTGCTACTGTAAACTAATCTGATGGGCATGGGGGTGGGGAGTGGCCCTGAAGAGGCTGCCAATAGGCCATGATTGAGCAAAGTCAAGGAGCAAAATCGTTATTTCTCACTGTTTGCAAGCCAGAACCAAACCATCTACTCCTTTTGCAGCCTGAAGTAAAAAAGCCAAAGCCTCTTCTACAGTTTAACTGGCTGATATTTATGCATATTTTCTAATTGTACACTGAAATCTGGAAGTCAAAAAAAAAAAGTATCAAAGGAAGTTGGCAACGAGGTACACACACAGTAGTTAGGAGCCCTCGAGTTGAGGCATGTTTAAGAGACAGCTTCTGGCTGGGGGCACCAACTCTGACTTCAGCTCCATTTCTTCTAGAAAAAGACAATAGTTTGGGGACCTCCTCTATTCCAGGCAATGCAAGATGGGCAGGTGGATGGGTAGCAAACGTAATCTAGGAAGTTGTTCAAATATGCTAGAACCCTTATCAGGTGACAGTTCCCACAAAGACTCAGCTGTAGGAGGCAGGGGGTACAAGCCTCAGACCCACATCATAGAGAAATCTCAGTTTTTCTCTGCTCTGCACATGTTACCTTAAAACTATTACCCAGTTGGTTACTACATGGAATTTACAGGCATCAGAGGTCAAGTCCTGCCACAACCCCTCAACATACAAACAGTAAGCACTTGCTATGGATATCAGGCCTGTTTCCAAACCTCACATTATACCAGGATTGTACTGCGAAGGGGGTGGGGGGAGCATTTTAAAGAGTATTGCAAGATGCTTATTCACAACAACACACCGGAAGCGCAGGAACTTCGGCTCCCACACGCAACCTTCCCCCTCTTCCCTCCACTGCCTCTAGTCCCTCTCCACAGCACCCTCCACGGCAGGAGCTCAGCCCACTACAAGGCCACCGTGCACTAGCGGGTGTTCACTGAACAGTAGCTGATCATGATGAAGCTGAATGCTTCCCAGCGAATCTATTCGGAAAGCCCCACAAGCTCTAAGCTGCCAGTTAGAACTGTCCAGACCTGCTTCCCTACACCAGCCAGGGCAGGAGCGTGCGGGTCGGAAACCTGAGGCCCCAGGGTCTGAGCAGGCAGAACGTCCCCCCTCCCCCAAGTCTCCCCTCGCTCTCTTCCCTTGTCACTCTTTTTCTGGCATATCACTGGGGAGGCCGAAGATGTCAGGCCCAAGAGGAGTAAGGAGAAGGGACAAGGGCGAACGGAGGCAGTTTCGAGGGGGAAAATCTGTCTAGGGTGGAGGTGCGGTAGCGCCGCATCTAGTGGGGAAGGACCCCCAAGGTGGGTCTGGAGGGAGAGAAGGGGAGGGGGAGTGGCTCGGGGAGGCCTGACGGCTGAGGCCGCAGGGAGCCCGTGAGAGCGGGATAGAGGGAGGGAGGCGGGCGGGAACGAGAAGCGGTTGGGGGGCGGGGGCGCGGGTGGGGAGGCGAGGGGGCAGCCCGGTTCCCCTCCCCCAGCCCGGGCCCGGGCCTCCCGCTGACTCAGCCCCACGGCGTCGGTAGCCTCGGCCCGGACTCACAGTGCGCGAGGTGGCTCCGGCGGAGGCGGCAGGGGAGGGGACAGGCGGCGGGGGCGCTGCGGCTGAGGCTGCGGCTCCGGCCGGCGGCTCCGGGGCGGAGGGTCCTAGCAGAGGCCGCCGCGGTCTCCGGCTTCAACGCACAGAGACTGCGGGGGAAGAGAGCACTGCGCAGGCGCGATGCGGCCACCGCTGTCAGTCCGAGCGGGGCGGGGCCAGGGCACCCGCCGTCTCCAAGGCAACTGGGCGGCGAGGGAAGGACAGCCTCTACCTCCACCTTGTCTTAGCAACGGCGGCGGGAGGTGGGAGGCGACGAGAACAGTCCCTCTAAATTGCCATAGCAACGAGGAGACGAGACAGCCTCATAAATTTACGGCGGTACCGAGGGAACGCGCTTACCTTGTCACCATGGCAACTGGGAACAGCCCCTTCCTTTTCCCTTAACAACAGGGTAACAGTTCCTCCTCCCTAACTGATCACAGAAGGAACAACCATTTACACTTGATTCAATAGTAGCCAGATGACGGGTTCTTATCTGTCTCATCGCTACTGCAAAGGAGAAAGAGAGTATTTCTTTCCTTTCAGCAACACGAGAGAGCTAAGGCTGGGTTTTCTCTCCTCTCTTGGTTTATGGCTTTCAATGGCAGCCTGTTACTCTAATCCCCAAATTCAATTTTTCTCTACCTGTGTTAAACATTCCTTTTTGTCTCCTACCAGAAAGTCTATACCTTTACCCCTAAATCGAGCTACAAAATCGTCTATACACATATCACAAGTTTTTATCCACCTTATTGTCCCTCCTAATGCATTTATAATCAATTCCTGTTTCTTCATCTTGCCCACTTAGCCAGTTTAAATTCTCCCCCCTCATAACTAGCTCCCTCCTTGATGTGGTCATTGATGTTCGCGAATTCCCGATTCCAAGTCTGCTTTCACAGATCTCCCCAGTTCTCCTAGATCCCTCTTCTTGTCCACACCTACTGTCCCTGTCCTCCAGTGCTCTGCCCAGGGTTCCACTATGCTCACCCCACTGTGATTTCATCAGCTTCGTTCTCTTTGTGCAAATTATTTCTAGGTCTCCCTCCCTCAGCCCTGACTACCATGGATAGCTTAAGGTTACCTCTGTACCCATCTTGTACATACCTTCTTTTATTACACACATCTGACGGTATTGTTCTTGATTCACATGTGTCTCCTCAGTCAGACTACATGCCCCTTGTGGGCAGGAATACTGTCTTATTCATCTGCTCCCTCAGCATCTAGCACTGAATATGACACATAGTAGGCAGAGTTCCAGTAAGTGTTTATGTAATTGAATCAACTGAAAGATTTTCTTCAAAGATTCTCCAAAGATTTTCTTTGACCCCAAGAAATGGGTGAAAGGAATCAAAAGGTTAAAAACATTTTTTTGTTGTTGTTCTTCCTCACTTTCTCTGACCTAATACCTCAGAGTCTCCACCAACATTTTCCTTATGATCTTTACACGTATTATATCTTTAAGTACTACTGCTACTGTTATACCTCTCTCACTCCCTTAGCTCTCAATCTTAATGCCCAAACTCCAGTCATCTATTAATTTTGAGACTCTGGCATTCTCTGTTTCCTGACTCCTCATCTCTAGCTAGTCTCCTTTCTACACTATCCCAAATGTTTCCACTAAATAAACTTCCTCACAAGGTACTGACCTCCTCCATGACTCCTGTCACCCTCCTTAATCAGTGCAAGCTCTTCATGCCATACCATCCTACCACCTCCTAACGCAGCTCGGATAGAGCCCTCTTGGTGACCATCATTGGATTCTGCTGGGCTTGTTGACATGCCAGAGATGCTGCATTCTCTTCAAATGACTCAGAAGTAAGAATTCATAGGCTGGCATTCTTTTCCGAGTCTCCCTTTGAGCGCCCAAAGATTCCACCCCAGGACTATGGGTGTCAAAGCACTCTGACTGAGCCCATTTTCTCAGGGGAGAAGGAGATGACAGCTGATTACACACATAGTGAGTAAGAAAAGAAAGGGGCACAGCATATGTTGAGTCAAGACAGTCTCCTCCCATTCAAGGCAATTCTCAGAAAGGAGAGGGTTTCTTGTAGAGGGTAATTCCCAGGACAAACCAAGTGCAGGCTACACCTTTTCCTAAGCCACAGAGTTGGAGAACTGAAGCTGTTCCTAAACGTATCTATAGTGTGTCTGGGTGTCACAAAGACGAGGGGAAATTTTCAGACTCAGTTTATTTTGCTTTTCCATTCTGAATTTCCAGCTTATCTCCATGATTGTAGGTGTGGACTTGGGTGGTGTAGATAGCCCTGAGTCAACCTGAGAAAAGACTATGATCCTTGTAGCCCTACACATTCATCATATGTGGGATAAAGGACCATTCTACAAAGAGTTTCTGCATAACCTTCACTCAGGTTCTCATCTGGTAATATTTTACTGTGTGTCAGTTACCTGTTGCTGCAAAACCAATCACTCCAACTTTGTGGTTTATAAAACAACCATTTCATTATCTCCGTTTCTGAGGGGTGGGAATTCAGAAAGAGCTCAGCTGGGTGGTTCTGGCTCAGGTTTCTTATGTGGTTACAGGGGCAGCCTAGACAGCCCTCTCTCCTCATGTCGTCTCAAAGTTTGCTTTCTCACAACATGGTGGCTTCGGGGCAGATGGACTACTTATATGGTATTTGAAGGTTTCAAGGACAAGTATAATAGTGAGTAAAGAGAAAAACTGCTTCCCTTTTTATAACCTAGCTTCAGACATCACTTCTGCCATATCCTATTGGTTGAAAAAAAAATCACGAAAGTCTACCTAATATCAAAGGAAGGGAAAATAGACCCCACCTCTTAATGGGAGCAATGTCCAAGTCACATAATAAGAGCATGTGGATGGGACATATTGTTGAATCATCTTTGAAAAATGCAATCTGTCACTCTTGACTGTCTAAAGACAACAATTCAGATCCCACTCAATGCAAAATACACTCATCCCCACCCTCAAGACCCCCAAGTTTTGTTCTGTGACAGCAGCACCTTGGAGTCCAGGATCTCGTCGTTTAACTCATGTCCCAGAGTGGGTATGGCTCTTCAGCCCCAGTTCCTTGGATGTAATTCCTTGAGTACCAGTCCTCTTGCTATGAAGACCTGTGAAGTAAAAAGACACATCTTTTGCCATATACACACTCGGCATACCCTAGTGGCACAGGCGTGGGATAATTGCTACAGACATTATTTCAAAAAGAAGAAAAACAGAAGGCTCACACAGGAGTTACTAGTTCATAGCAATTCTGAAATCTAATGGGCACACATGGCCAGTTCCTGGTGTAGGGCTTGGAGCCACTCCCATTTATTTACAACTGTGTTGACGTGGATTTTTTTCCCCCAATGGGTTATAATCCTTTCTTCTTATTATTTGTTTGGATGCCCAATTTGTCACAGATTTGGCCAGTGGAAGAAACTTCAGGTTGGCTCCTGTGTCCTTTGGATTTGTCCTTGTCATTCTTTAAACATTTCCTTGTTTTGGGCACAAGGTGTTCCAAGCTCATCTTGTATGTTCCCTGCCTCAGCCCTGAAATTGGCCATTCACCAGGAGCCATGGCTCCTCCTGACTTTGTGACATGCCTTTTAAAAATTCTCCCTTGCTCCCTAAGTCTGCCCTTAAACATCCCCAGGATTCCCATCTCATTTCCCTCTCTCCTCCCTCTATGCATACTCTCTATATGTGTATAATCAGCTATTCCCGTGACTTCTGACTCTGTATCTCCATCCTAATCAGTTCTTCCAGCTGTCAGACCTGTGTATGTAATTGCCCTCTGGATATTTCCACCGTATGTCCTACAGGTACCTCAAACTCAATGGACTTAAATTAAACTTATTTACCATTCTCCTTCAAAACCTAACCTTCCTATATCCCCTAATGCTGTTAATGACATAACTATCCAAGAAAAACCTGAGGGTGATCCTAACCCACCTCTTCTCCCCAACTCTCTCTAGCAGAACAATTCGTACTATCAATTTCACTTTAAGTATCTCTCATATCTGTTCGCCTTCTTTATCTCTATCACCTTTACCATCCTTTGCCTGGGTTATTGCAGAGCCCACACATAGTCTCTCTGCTTCCAGTCTCTCCCACCTCTGACCCATCCTCAACACCATTGCTACAAGGCTCTTTCTAGAAGAGAATCTATCAACATAACTCCTCTGCTTAAATCCCCATGATTGCCCTTCTCAAACTGGCAGAAGCAACTTCTGGGCATGGGGATTCATTTAAAGGAACAGAGTGAGGGGGTATATAATAGTTATATCTTCCTCAAGTTTAAATTTTATTTAGAGATTCAGGAAAACCTGAAAATATTTTTTTTTTAAAAAACAGACATATGATGAAGCTGAATGCAAGATTCACAGAATTTTAAAGACAAGATGTTTAAGAGGGTTTGATCTCAAGACACCTCCATGCCTGAACTATCCATAATGCCTTTTGGGGGTACTTTAGGGGGAAGTTTGAGAAACACTGGCTTGAAGGATTAAAGTTCAGGCTCCTTCACATGGTGGACAATCTCTGTTATAGTCTGGCCCCTACCAGACTTTCCACTTCTCCTTCCACTCCTTTTATGCCCCCCAGTCTCATTACCTCTCACCGTATATATGTCAGCCACAAAGAGCAAACACTTGCAGTTGGCCAAGCAAGCAGTTCTGTTTCATGGCCAAGCCAGTGTTTCAGGGTTCTCCCAGCTGGGAGTCCACCTTCCCTTTATTAGGGAAATTCCTATTCACTCTTCAAGACCAGCTTTAGTGTCATCTCCTCTGTGACACTGTCAGGGACCTCCCCTCGGCAGCTGACATATTCTCTTTGGTATCAGGTACGTTCTTTGTCCTGGTTCCCCATCATCTTGTGTTATGATGCTTGTCCGCATCTCTCCCCACCAGAAGTCCTCACTCTCAGACCATCTCTTATTTACCTTCATGTTCTTAGCACCTTACATGGGACTAAAAACAGCCAAGCAAGTTAAAAACAACCTGACCTTTGGTGCATTGCCCAGGGTGACTGGGGAAGCTAAGTGGTGGAGGGAGTCTAAGAGAGTGGGTTAACTCTGACTGATGGGGGCTGAATTTTAGATTGGCTACTGCAGGGCCACCTGGTTGTGAGATGGAGGCAAGGAGGAACTGCGGTGCTGGTAACTGTTACCGACAGTGTTCATTATTAATTCGAAACTAGCTAAAAGTAGATCAAGGCACTCAAATAGGACTGATTCTCATGTATAGGGAATCCTTGATGTGGTTTTAAAATTTACAGGGGACTCAAGGAAGCCATATGTCATTTTACTGAGGAATGAATTTTAATCACAAGACTTGAAGCAGAAGACCTTATCGAAGAGTGGATCTAACCCTTCCCCCAGTTGGAGCTGCACAAGCCTTGGGTCCAATACTTCTTTTTTTGTATGACTTTGGCCTTGGTTTTTCTCATTTGTTGTTGTGATGGTTAAGTGAGATAAAGTATGAAAAATGCCTAGCAGTGCCTGATACAAAATAAATACCCAACAAAGGATAACTATCAGTAATAACCAAACTCTCATTAGAGTCAAGAGGTCACTTGATTTCCCCCTCAGTTATACCCTGTCACATTACAGGAGCAGACATGCAATTTTAGAATTTGCCAAGGTCTTACACCTGTGAACATTAATATGACCTGCAGTATCCGGAATGAACAGCAACTCTAGACCAGCAGCTTAGACTGCAAGATGTTACCTTGCTTTTTGTGGAGAACGCCCCCCCACCCCACGATGATCGGGTGCTTGATAAAGGCTTGGATTAACTCGGATGAGTTTGAGGTGGCCTCGGGCCCCAGGAAGCTTCTCTTTCACCTGCCCCAGCTTTTGCTTCTGCATCTGCTGTTCCTGCTCTTCGTGGGCACAAACATTTCTTCTCTCTGCAGCAATCGCCACCTCAAACATCAGGGGCCGATTCACAAAAAGGCAGCGTTAGACAGAGATTAGGGCACGGTTTGGGAGCTACAGGGACTTGAGTTGAAATTCTAAATCCATCACTAACTCTACGGCAAGCTATTTAACCTAGTCTTTTTATCTGTAAAGTAGGGAAAATAATAGTAAAAATCGCAGAGACTGAACATAAGGGTTAGATGGGTGCTAAGGACAGGGCTTGGTGTGTTGCGGGCATTCAATAAACAGTATCAGCTGTTATTTTTATTTAAAAAGTGAAATGGTACATTCTCTGTAGAGACCTTCCCAAAGTAGTTAAAGCTCTTTGCTACCCTGGCACTTTTATTTGACTCTCTCTTACGGTGTTTCATATTTATAAAGGGGAAACTAGCATTTATTCACCTGCTACAATAGCCAGGCATGAAATGCATACCATTCCCTGTAACCTTGGTCACTTCCTGAGGTTGGTATCATTCACGTTTTCACAATAAACAACAGAGGCTCAGAGAGGTTAACTAACTTGCCTGAGATTACAGAGCTAGTGAGCATCAGAAGCAGAGTTTGAACCTAAAGCCAATACCAAAATCCAGATTCCCATTATCCCATGCTTCCTGCGCTTTCTTTACTATAATTACTTGTTAATATATATTTCCCCCAAACTAATCTCTAAATTCAGAAGCTTCACTTGTTCATTTTTGTAGTATCTAACATGTGCCTGGTAGATAATCTATAAGCATATATTAAAGGGAAGGTGGAAAACTCATGTAAGTAAACCTAGAGTTGCCAGATACATACAAGATACTTAATTGAATTTGAATTTCAGATAAACAACAAATAATCTTTACATATAAATATGCAACAGACACTATTTGAGACATATCTACACTAAAAACAAAAAAATTATTTGTCATCTGAAATTCAGGTTTAACTGAGAATCCTGTGTTTTCGTTTGTTAAATCTGGCAATTTTAACCTAAACCTTGAGATTGGCCTTGAAAGGGACAACTTCCCCAGGAATTCTCCTAGCAGCAGAAGGGCCACTATGGCCCCTCACTCACACTCAAGCTTGGCCTGATCTGGAGCTGCTCTGGAGGCTGGGACTGAGGCCATGGTAACCTGGACAGATCTGCCTTTCTTGGGCTTTACCAGTTCACCTAGGTTAAGTCAGCCTTGGCACCTTAAGCCAAAGAAGCAGCTACTGATGAGCTTAAGGCGCCACCTGGAGGCCTTTATAGGTAGTACTGTGGCCAGTGGCCATCCCATGGACTCAGGACTTCGGGGAGCAGAGAAAGGCCAAACAAGGCAGAGACAGAGTAGAAGAGGACACCAGCCTAGAAGTGGAAAGGGGCAGGGGAAGATATACCTTTCTGGAATAGTCAGTGCATAGCGGCTGCTGGTCAGCCTGGGAGCTGAAGGCACTTACTTTCCAAAGACCGTCATTGCTTAGGGCTTCACTTCCCCAGGGCCCTCTGCCTCTCTGGCTGTTCCTTGCAGTCTCCAGGAAGCCACTGCCTTATGAGAAGCATCACAACCTCCATTCTGGAGGCTTGGTGCCACATTTCAAGATGAGGATGAGTGGCATGAAAACAATGCCATGGACTGATAGCTGACAGAATGGGAGCAACATATTTGCTTAGAGCAGTGGTTCTCAAAGTTTGCTTCTCAGCACACCTGAGAACTTAATAAAAATGCAAATTCTTAGGCTCCACACCGGATTTACTGAGTCAGAAGTTCTAGGGGTGGGGCCTAGTGAGCTGTGTTTAAATAAGCCTTCCAGGTAATTCTGATGTCATGCTGGAGTTGGAGAGCTACTTGCTTAGAGGGAACATGAGTGGGGTGGTCAGGGTGGAGCCTACCATAAAGTGCACAGACGGGAAGAGTCGTTACATGAATGAGGTGGCTCTTTGTTCTGTGCGCCTCCAGAGGGAAGAACTAGGGCAAATGGGCACAAGTTGCAGAGGGACAGAATTTAGTTACAATTAAGGAAGTAAGAATGAACAAACAGAGCTCTGGGGGAATGGGATAGTATGCCTGGTTAAGGCTCTTCTCTGTCACTGGACTAAGTGTCCTGAGTCCTGGGTTAGATGATCTGTCAGGGGCGTGGTTGAAACTTCTGCGGAGGTTAAATTAGATGTGTGTAAGGAATCCCCAAACTCAGATAACCCACAATTCATTCTTGCAAATCACCTTTTCTTCTTCAGTTCTCTTTTATCTAGAGTAGGGCAATAGACTCAAGGACATAGTAAACAATCTTATGGTTACTTGGGGAAAAAAGGTGGGAAGGGATAAATTTGGGAGTTTGAGATTTGCAAATGTTAGCCATTATATATAAAGATAGATTAAAAAAACAAACTTCTTCTGTATAGCACAGAGAACTATAGTCAATATCTTGTAATAATCTTTAATGAAAAAGGATATGAAGATGAATATATGTATGTATATGCGTGAGTGGGACATTGTGGTGTACACCGGAAATTGACATACTGAAACTGACTGTACTTCAATTAAAAAAAAAACAAACAATAGGGCATTACTTTTTGGTTGTTCTGAAACAACCAGACCTCCTTCAGCTAAGTATTTATAGTACATTGAAACAAAAGAGGAAATACTGGACCAAAGAGCTTTTCTAGCCTCCTGGTCAGGATTTTCTCAGGATTGCTCCTTTCTGGACCAATTGCCCTCTAGGCTGCTACACCGCTGCCCTCCAGGGAATTCCCTCTACCACCATTCCTTATCCTCTTACCTGTGCTGAATCTCCTATCTCCTTTATCCCATGTCTTTCTATTTTTTATTATAGCTTAATATGTTGGGACACACCCTCAAATGGATTCCCAAGAAAGGGTACAAGGAAGGTCAAACTTTTAAATCTTGCATGTCTGAAAAATGACTTTTCATTGATCCTTGTTTGGGACAGATTGGTTGGGTATATAATTCTAGGTTGGAAATTAATTTCCCTCAACATTTAGAAGACATACTCCATAGTTTTCCATCTTCTGGTATTTTGTTGACAAATCAGGTGGTATTCAATTTCCAATTCTTTGTACGTAGCTAGTGCCTTTTTCTTGCTAGCTCTTCAAGCATTATTTCCATTATTTAGAAATGTCATGATGATGTCCCTTCAGTCTGGAAACTCATGTCTTTCAGACAATTTGGAATTTTTCTTGATTATTTTTTAAATAAATACCTTTTCCTTGATTTTTCTGTACTCCTACCTCTGAAACTGCATTTAGATTGATCATCTAATATTCTTGTCTTTCACTCTGATTTTTTTTTCTGATTTTTTAAATAAGTTTATACTCTTTGGGAGAGTTCTTTATCTTGTAAGTTTTCATTGACTCCTTGAATCATCTCAGTTTCCTCTGGGATAATTTGTTCTTATGTTTGTTTGGGACTGTCTTTCTTTTGGAGGTTTTCTCATCTTTAAGAGTAAGACATAAATAAGCTTCCTGGAAGATCTGAACTCATCGGTGGGACATGTTGGCTGGGGTGTCTTGCCCTGGGAAGAGGATACGAACTGACCAAATTATTGCAGGACCCGCCTAAATATCAGAATGTGGGTATTTTCTCCTTGGCCAATCAGCTGGCCCAGAGGAATTCTTAGATTTCTTGTCTAGGGGTATATAATCTGTTGTACTGGTTATAGCAGATGACATGGAAAGGAGGCTTGGGTAGGCTGATCTCACTGTTCAGGACTCTGTCCTACACTAACTCCTCCTGAGTTTATCCTCTCCCCTTGGCAGTGGAAGGGAGTGGGACAGCTGCTTGTAGGAGTGGGAGGATCTATGGGTCTAACAGCTCCTCATAGAGAATTTTAGCCAATCTTCCTGCTTCCAGTCCGTGGCTTTTGGAGATCCCTAGGGCCTCTACTCTGGATTTTCTTCTGGGTTCTGGGATATCATATGACTACTGCCTGCTGCCCTTGCTGCCCCAATTTTTGTTGGTATCCTTTATATGCTGTCATGTTATTTCCTGTCTCATTTTCCCTTGTGGCTTAACACCTCTTTTTAAATGCCATGTTAGTGAGGATTTGAGAGGGAATAGAGAGAAATAGGCTTGTTAATCTGCCATATTTAACCATTAATCTACTCATTGACTTTATCTTGTTTTGTTTTAAAAGCAGGGTAAGGTCATAAGTTTAACCCTAAATGCCACTTTAGCTAAAAACACCACAATTTTTATTTTGTATTAAACATTTATATTTTATGTAAACACATCACAACTTAAACTTGTGTTTTTTCCTTTTAATGGATAAATTGTTCAACAGCTTAAAACAGTTTCCAAACATATGGGTTTACTGTTTGTAGTTTATTTCTAAGTTAATTGCAACGTGGGCAGAGAATGAGGTCTGTGCAATATTGATGCTTTGAAATTTTTCGAATCTTGCTTTGTGGTCTAGTAAATGGTCAATTTTTATAATTCTTTTTTTTATTGTGGTAAAAGACATATATCGTAAAATTTACCGTCTTAACTATTTTTAAGTGTACAGTTCAGTGGTATTAAGTATGTATACACTGTTGTGAAGCAGATCTTTAGAACTTTTTCATGTTGCTGGATGGAAACTCTATTTCCATTCAACAGCTTCCCCACTCCCCCGCCCCTGGTACCTACCATTCTACTTTCTTCTTCTATGAGTTTGACTACATCGGGTATCTCATATAAATGGAATCATACAGTATTTGTCCTTTTGTGACTAGCTTATTTCACTTAGCATGATGTCCTCAAGCTTCATCCAGGTTGTAGCATGTGAAGGGAGTTCCTTCATTTTTAAAGCTGCATGGTATTCCATTGTATGCATATACCCCATTTTGTTTATCCATTCATCTGTTAATGGATATTTGAGTTGCGCCCATCCTTTGGCTATTGTGAATAAGGCTGCAGTGAATACGCGTGTGCAAATATTTCTTCAAGATCTTTCTTTCAATTCTTCTGGATATATACACACATTTTTGTGCACTTTCTTAGTTCATTATAAGATATTTCACAGTCCTTATCCATGTTGTAGCATGTGTCGGTATTTCATTCCTATCTATAGTTGCTATTCTATTGTATGAATATACTACATTTTGTTTACCCAAACATCATATTTGGATTGTTTTCACCTTTGGCTATTATGAATCATGCCGCTACAAGTATTAACATACAAGTTTTTGTATAGACACATGTTTTTATTTCTTTTAGGTATATACCTAGGAGTGGAATTTCTGGCTTGCATAGTAACTCTAACTTTTTGAGAAACTGCCAGACCGTTTTCCAAAGTGGCTGTACCACTTTACATTCCCACCACCAGTGTACGAGGGTTCCAATTCCCCAGGTCTCTGCAAGCACTTGTTATTACCTGACTTTTTGATTGTGGCCATCCTAGTAGGTGTGAAGTGAAATTTGATTAGCATCTTCCTAATGACTAATGATGTTGAACTTCTTATGTGTTTATTAGCCATTTGTACATCTTATTCAAAGAAGTGTCTATTTAGATCTTTTGCCCATTTTTTTTGAGTTATTTGTCTTTTTATTTCTGAGTCATATTTACATATTTATAAGTTTCAGACACAAATTCCTTGTCAGATATAAGTTTAGCAAATATTTTCTCCCATTCTGTGGGTTGTCATTTTACTTTCTTTAGAGTATCCTTCAAAGCACAGTTTTTAATTTTGATGAACTCAAATTTATCTGTTTTTCCTTCTGCTGCTTATGCTTTTTGTGTCATGTCTATGAATTCATTGCCAAATCCAAGGTCATGAAGATTTATAAGAGGTTTACAGCTTTAGCTCTTACATTTAAGTCTTTGATCCATTTTGAGTTAATTTTTATATATGATGTGAGGTAAAATTCCAGTTTCATTCTTTTGCATGTGGATATTCAGTTGTTCAGGCATCATTTGCTGAAAACACTATTTTCCCCATTAAATCATCTTGGCATCTTGGTCAAAAATCAGTTGACCATAAACACTTGGGTTGTTTTTTTTTTAATGGGCTCTCAGTTCTATTTAATTGATCTTATGTCTATCCTTATGCCAGCACTACATAGTGCTGTCTTGATTATTGCTGTTTCACAATAGCTTTTGAAATCAGGGAGTGTGATCCTTGCTACTTTATTCGCCTCTCTCTCTCCTGCCAGTGTTGGGGGCGGCCGTTTGTCCTGTGTCCTTCCCTCTATTACAGATCCAAGAATCACTGCTGATTTTTCAGTCCATTCAGCTTTTTACTTGTTAAGATGGAGTAGCAACTAAGCCCCTTATATGCAGAACGGGAAATCGCCATATGCACTTCATTGTATACTTGTTACACTCAAAGCATTTGAATTGAGAAAAAAAGATACATCCCTAATACTTTACTGGGCAAACCCTGTTCCCTTTTTACAGATGTATAGTTTGTCACTTCTTCAAATAGCCTTTTTGAATTTTCCTTACAACCATAATGTTCACCCTCCCTTTCCCAACTGAGAAGCATGAGGTCTTCTTTCTTCCCCTTCCTGGGTTGTAAGAAGCCCCCCTCCTCTACTGGCCAAACAGCAATTCTGGGAGAGGGTCTTAGTTTACATGCATGGATAAAAGAAAGCCTATGCTTCAATTGTTAAAGAATTGAGATGTGACAGTCATGGAGCTGTCACTTGGTGAGGACTCAACCTCCTTCTTCCCTGCATGCAAGGCTCAGTAAATGCCAAAGCTAATTTTAAACCCTGCAACTGTGGTCTTTTATTTCTTGCAACACTTTAAGGTAGTCATGGCAGAATCTGGCGCCACATGGACCCTGATAATGGTGGCAGAGGGTTGCCAGATGAGGCCCTGCATATACATGGTAAGATCCGTTGATGTCTTACCTTCCCAGCAGCTTCCTTACCTTCCTCTGCTGCCTGGGGATACTGTGGTTCAGCTCAGCCAGTGGGAGTTTTTAGTTCAAAAAGCTTTGACATGGTGAGGAGGGTATAGCTCAAGTGGCAGGGCACATGCTTAGCATGCATCAAGGTTCTGGGTTCAATCCCCAGTACCTCCTCTAAAAAAAAATTAATATGTGTAATTACCTCCCCCCTCCCAGACACAAAAAACCAAAAACCATTGACCTACAATGTAGGCATCAGTAAACTCAGCTACCTCTCGCCACCTTTTATATTTTTCCCAAATGATTTCCTAAAATGATTGAATGTCCTGTTTTCACCCTTACACTAGACCAGGGTTTCTCATGCTGGATGCTATTCACATTTTGGGTCAGGCAGTTCTTTACTGGGGGGGGGCTGTCCTGTGCATGTAGGATGCTTAGCAGCATCTCTGACCTCTACTCACTAGATTCTAGTAGCACCCAGCCTCCCAGTTTTGACAATAAAAATGTGTCAAGACATTGCCAAATGTCAATTAGGGGACAAAATCGCCCCTGGTTGAAAACCACTGGGCTTGACTGACTTAATGAATTATTTCAGCTCAAGGGTTTGGAAAGGAGCCCCACCCCTACTTAGATCATGTTAAATCATTATGAACCTGAATATACTGAATTCATTAAAAAAAAAACAACAACATGGAACTGGGATAGCAGAGATTGTCCAAATTACAATTTCACCCTGATCGTTCCTGTAAGCATGATGCCAGATGAAGGCATGAGAGCTGTGGGAAAGTGAGAGTTACAGAAGAAAGGCAAAATCCTTTCATAGCTTCCCATATAGATACCCAGGAGAAATGAAAAAACCACATTTATGGGCATCAAATAAAAACTATAAAAGGTTCCAAAGCACAAGCTCAGACCCTCATAATGCAGAAAAAAATACAGGCTCTGACTGTCCACCAGACCACACTGGGGAGAATTTCCTATAGAAGCCTGGACATGGGACAGCTGAGCATCTGAATGAACCTCAGCAGCTCCCATGCGTGGTGCCTTGTCGTAGAATACCCCTGGTGGAGCCTCCAGGTCCTGCATTGTGTGGACACCTGGAATTCTGTTGGACACCTGTGAGACAGGAACAGGCCCTCAAGGCCCTGCCACCAAAGTCTCCTTTCTTTTGGGGCTCAAAATGCCACTGTCCTCCCCTGAAGACATTGTTCCCCACTGCTTCTGCTCCCCCAGCAGTAAAGGGGTCAAAGACTAACCCCAGGAGGGGTCTAGTTTACTGAAAAGAACTGCTCCAGTGTCTTAAAACTTGGCATCTTTGGGAACTGACCAAAAGGGAACAACTCCCGTCGAGGTAAGCCTAGATGGCAACACTTCAGAGGATAGTTTAAAACCAACAATTCTATGAAAGCAAGAGGCAGCGAGGAGACGATGAAATTTCAATAGGTGTCACTGTAAGCAAATGTGTTTCACTGTGAGTTGCTCTTTGATTTACAGGAGCAAACTCATAGTATTAACATTTTTATATTGAGAGGATCTGCACATATTTGGTAGTTTATGTACTTAGAAAGGAAAATTTTGGCCTATTAGAGTACTTCAGTACAAATTTATAACATAAAACGTAAGACATGAATTTAAACTTAAATCTTACTAAATTTATGTTTAGCAGCAAAACAGCCAATAAACCTCTAAGCTCACTATATTTATAAGTTTATTAGGTTGGTAATAATTATTTAGTACTTAAGGAAGGTACTTAAAAAGGAAACAGAATTTTAAAGGTAGTTTAAACTGTTGTAAGAGGTGTTAATTAAGTTTACAAAGTTTCCTTAAAAGTAAATGATAAAATTTGGTAGGCTTACAACTTTTTTTTTCAGGTTTTCAAAATTCCAGATTTTAATTCTTAATTATGAAAAATTTCCAAAATAGTCAAAAAGAGAAAACACAATGGACCGCCCTGTATTCATCACCTCGATTTAACAATGATCAAGATTTTTAGGCTTCCAACTTTTAATGGAATAATAAGGTCTATAAGCTAAACTGAAAAGCTTAGGAAGGAGTCCTAGGCCTTCACCACTCTGCTGCGTCCACAGCCACTGAGACCTGGTGAGGCCTCCAAGGGCTGTGTGGAGACTCAGGGATCGTCACAGAAAACTCCTTTCCTCACCCGTGAAGAAGGACCCATTCCCCCACCCACCATGCCCTGCCCCTCATCTTGCAATGATGGAAAAACTTTTGACTCCTGACAGGTATATTAATAGCTTAATGAATATATAGGCGTACATAGGTGATCATATATTGTCCAAAGCAGGACACATTTGAAAGTGAAAGGGAGCACTGTTAATAGTTATTCTGGGGCAATAGACGTAAACCAAGATTGCCTAGGCAAATCCAGACAAGATCCTTGTAGCTATACACATGTGGTTTATAGATACGTGTGGGGAAAAGGGGAATAACTCAGCTTCCATCATCATAAGATGGTACCAAGTAGCAACAAAATGTTAGATCCTGTAATGTCTTACCAGAAAAGTACTGAGTCCTTTCAGATGTGTAATCAGCAACACTGTCAAATAGCCTTTTATTAACTTAGGACCATAGGTCTACCTCCCAGTATATCATGAGGTTTCTTCTTCATACCGTGGGTGTCATGAGACACTTCCTCCTCCACCAACGGCAAGGCAATTCTTAGTGTTAGGTTGTACCTGTATCTTAAAGTCAGCCTGTAATTGGAGTGAAGAAATTGAGGGTGATTGTTACCTAGCTACTGACTGGTTCAGCTTTTCCCAAATGCAGATTATCAACGATTAAGCCTTCCTTTAAAGTCTGAGTCTGTGGTCTTTTGTTTTTCCACAACTACATGTGTACAAAGGCAACCAGTGTCTTCCTGGGTTATCTTTTATTTTTTTCCTCCATAAATCACCTGATGATATGCACATGGCCTGTCAAATGTGCAGCCATGCCATTTTTCAAACACTTACAAGGGATTTTTGGCAGTTAACCAAATTCTGGTGTGCTCCCAGGTTATGGGGAAAGAGGGTAACACAGAAACTTCAGCCTAGTACCATCCCAGGGACTCAGCCTCCTTCACCAGCCAGGTAATGGAGTTTCCCCCTGGCTCAGAAACCCCAGGAGAGTTTATACACATTTATATAATTGGCTCATTTCATTATAGCAAGCGCTCTGCCCTAACTGCAGGGTGCTGGGTATTTCTTTTGGTCATGGCCTGACTTACTGGTAGAATGGTTGCTTATTTAGTGAGAGCTGGGAAACTTTCCCCACTCTACCTAAAATTCCCTCACTAAAATTTTGTTTTTGAGGGCTAAGAACAAAGTACAAATGACCCCATGGTACTGGAAGCAACAGTTTTCCTCACTCTTTAGTGTGGAAGTATTTGATCCGGTAACCTGCCCACCTGCGGCTGAGCTCCAGCAAGAAGGCCGATTAGTTCTGATGCAGGTGGAAGGGTCTGAAGGCACAGTGGTCCAATCCAAAGGGTGGGGTTCTGGGGAGCCAGAGAAGGACCGAATGTCCTTCAAAGACACGTTAACCTCGGGACAGTCCTTTGTCATATGCTTTTTTGTGAGACCATATTTCTATCAGCCAAGGGATCCAGTGCGAAGAGGGAGCTATGGGTTTCCAAAATGGTAGCCAAGAGAGTAGGTGACAAAGGGTAGCTGGGGAAAGCCTAGTTTCCCCCTCCTTTTGTATCTATTCCTGTTTCAGATAACAAGCAACATTTTCTTGGGAAATCTGGCATCAAAAACCTTGGTTTTTTTCCCCACTAGGAGAGAGGAGGCTGTTAGGCCCCTGAGGCTCCCATCTCTCAACTATTAATCTGCAAACTCTGCTCAGGCCTCCCAGGGAGCTAGCCCCTGCCACCCAACATGAGTGAAAAACCAAAGTTGAGTCTTTTTTAGCAACTGAAGCCTCGCCCCAGCCACTGGAGAAGAGGTCCCCTACCGAACTCTTTCCCTGAATAAATACAACTGAGACCGAGTGAGAAGTAGCTACAGTTTAATACAAACCTGCACCAGAACACAACGAGTCGGGCTGTTTTGTTTTTGCCTCAATCGGGTGGCCAAAGCACAGGACCATGTGTCTTCTGGGGGCTGACACAATCTTAGCACCATGACATTTACAGAGGAGTGAGGAAGTCACTTGGGTGCTGGAGGCTCCATCCTGACTCCAGGCTGTGCCTGCCACCTGGGCCGCTGGAGGGGGTTTGGGTTTCCGCGTGGTTCTGTGGTTTCTGGGTCAGTATTGGAAAAGCCCTGATCGTGGCATTGGCTGGACCGAGACCTACTGTGGACTCCTAGCACTACACACACGCACACACACACGCACACACGGTAGCACAATTTTCTGGAAACTTAACCCCACAAACCTAGAGAGCAGCTAAGGCAAGAACAACAGTATTTATTCAGCAAGTACAAGACCAGTTTGAGAGCTGCATTCAGTGCAACCAGAGACCCTTCTCATTCCAACCAGGAGCTTGTGGGGCTGGCGATGGTGCTGGCTGGTGCTCTGCACAGGGGCAGGGAATGGGTGGTGGGGGCTGACCGTTCATTTGGTTCCTTGAACCTCCTTCTGCTTTTCATCTAGAAGCTCCTGGACAAGGGTAGGAGTCTATGTAAGGATCGGGGGTGAATGAAGTGGAAGGCCTTTGATGGACCACATCAAGATGTGGTCTCCCAGAGCCATGGACCATGCATCTCTCCAGCAGAGGCACTCAGAGAAAGTAAAGCTTTCCTAGCCGAAGCAGAGATGCAGTGCCCGCTGGCCACTACCACTGCTCGGCTCTTTGGCATCTGCCCAAGGCCCATGACCCAGCAAGGGCTGAAAGGGAGAAAGATGATGTGCATTGTACCAAGGGGTCAGCATCACATTTCCTGGGCTCAGATCCCTATCGACTGTCCCCATGGCCACCACCCTCCATGAGTGCCTTTGCTGCCTCTGCTCCCTGGGTGACCGTCTGTGTCCTCTTGGCCTCTAACTGAGGAAGAGGAGCATGAAAGGAGAAGTGAGGATGTGGAGGCAGCTCAAACACATGGCAAGCCTCCAACATTTAACTAGTTCTGGCTCAAACAGTGAATATGCATTAGTTTGTTTACAAGAAAAATCTACTTGTGCAAAATGAAGCAGAATGCCTGCTGGGGGGAGTAAGTCTTCTAGTTGGTCAAATGCTCAGGTGGGATCTAAGGAGACATCACTCCATGCCTCCTTTCCACAGCTGGGGTAGACGGCCAAGCTCTTAAGGGCAGTCCTGGACATTTCTGGAGTCAGAAGGCCTAAGCTTTCTGGGCCACATCTGTGAAATGGGGAGAATAATACGTGCTATGTTGTCATGAGGAGCAACTGAGAGCTCATATATGGAAAGGCTTTGAAAACCTGAAAAGCACGGCAGAAATGTGCAGGGTACAACTACCGGCCCAGGAGTCCAGGAGCCATGTGTAAGCCCGGCGCTTGAACCAAACATGCAACATGACATCCCCTCTGGTGTTTCCATGGAAACCTCCTGGAGCTTTGAGGCAGGGGGTGCCCAACTGGACGTGGGAGGACATGGAGCCCACAAGCAGGGAAGGGCCAGGTGCTGACCACAGGAGACCCCAGCTCCTATGCAGCAAGGGGGTCTTTTGGGCTCTATAGCCAGGTCTCACTGGCCTGGGCTCCTACCCAGCGTCTAGCTAGACCATTGCCCCTAATCGCTCCCCCTCTCTTAGCAGGCATGAGGCCTCTAGCCAATCACACAGGAGGAGCAGCTGGGCCTCTGTCCAGCAGGGAGAAGCTTACAGGCAGCTGGGTTAGTTCTGGGAGTGAGATGGGTAGAGCCACCCCGCTCCTGAAGCTCTCCAGGGCCAGCATCCTGGGCACCCTCTCAGATGCATGAAACTAACCAGGAGGGGAGAGGAGGGGACTGGAAAACTCCAGGTTGGGAGAAGGGCCCCTGAGTCCAGCGTCCCCCTCTTGCCCCCTTCATCTGTGCCCTAGGCTGTCTGATTGGTGTTGATGCAGCGTCTCCTAAGGTCCACATCTATTCCTGTTTCTATGCTATGCTAGTGACACGAAGCACCATCATTTTTCACAGGATGCACAAACAAGTCAAACCAAACCACTGCGCAAACCAAACGTGCAAAACGAAATCATGTACACGCGCCTGGCACCAGCCTCACGCCCACCCAGCTAGCCCTTCTGGGCCTGGGACTCCCGGGGGGCAGGGAGGAAGCAGCCAGCAAAGGGCGCAGAGTGTCCCAGCCACACCCACACAAGGGCCAGAGGTGAGCTAGGAAAAACGGGGCGTTCTGGGCATGGCTGGGATGCTAACACCTGTCTGACTTGGGAAAAGTGACCACTGGGCCGAAGGGGATGGGAGAGGGAGTCCTTTGCTTTTAAAACATATTTGCTAAAGTGCTCTGGACAACTGGCAGTCAGCCAGGGGCAGGGCACTAAAGTCGAGGCTTTCCCAAGGCCAGCACGTGGAGACGGGTGTGAGAGGAGGGGCTGGGCCAGGCTCTATGCATTGGGCTCTGTGCATAGCATGGGTTTCCTGGGCCCCAGAAAAGCCCACCAAGGCCAAGGCAGGAAAGGACTGCAGCAGGAGGAACACAACTCAAAGTGCCTGTTAGGGTTGGCTCGAAGCACAGTGAATCACGTGTCAGACATGGGGAGGGCTCCCCGGGTCCCGTGGCCCCTCAGGTGGTGCGCTGCCCAGCCCAGACTCTCCCACCCCCTGCAGCTGTGGCCGGAGGGTGTGCAGGCTGGTGGCAGCGATGCCTCTTCACTTGGGGGGCTGGTCAGTGACTTTACCAAATGCCGCTCGACCTGCCTCCGGGGGGAGCGAGGATCCGAGCTGAGGCTCGCTTTGGAACATGGTCATCGATCTGAGAACCTGCAGGGAAGGAGGCAGAGGGTGAGCTCAACTGCTCTAGACTGGGTAATAAAACCATGGTCCTCCGCATAAAGGATCTAATTTAATCCTCCACGCAACTCCATCCCATTTTATGGATGAGGAAACTGAGGGAAGTTAAGTAACCTGTCTAATGTTACGCAGAGTATAAGTGATAGAGCCTGAATATGAACCCAGGTCTTCCTGATTCAGAGCCTCTATGATTAACTGCCTTGCTATGCTACCTTCATTGCTCCCAGCCCTGGAGCTATGGTCTCTTGTCACACATACAGATCGGTCTGTTGGCAAGTGGCCCTTTGTGCACAAGCCTCAGTGAGCAAGAGAGTAAGAAGGGAGGGTGTACCATTGTTTTGGAAAATCTAAGAACAACACCCTAAAGGCCCCCACATCTTGCAATCCCAAGACTTAGAAGAGGAGGCCTGGTACCCCAGGGAGTGTAGTGGGACATTCATCAGCTTGTCCTATTTAGAACAGACAAGGTTTGGGGCAGAGGGAAGATGAGAGGCTGCCTGATGCCTGCTGAGTCAGAGAGCAGTTCTGCCCGGTCTTGGCTCTGCCCGGAGACTTGGGAGGGAGCAGAAGAAGCCACCAGCCAGAGGGGGCTCGTGGCTTGAGCGGCGGGAAGAGAGGGGGTGGCCGCTTCTCTTGGGGCTGGTTGCTGCAGGAAGGGCTGTGCCCAGGCAGCTATGGGGAGCTACACCTCCTGGACAGGTTGGGCCGGGTGCCCACCGACACTCCACACCACAGATCCCTTTCTGACTCCCTGCACTTGGTCCCGTCTCTGGAGGGAGTGGCAGTGGCCCTCAGGGTGGGGAGGAGTTATCTCTGTAATGAGGTTGGCTCTGAGAGGATGTAGAAGGGACCCCTCCCCACAGGCTGTCAGCTCCTTGGACAGGAACCATGTGAGCTGCTCCGGGCACAGCTGGGCGCAGAGGGAGCTCAGCAGGCAGTCCCGCTCCCTGGCACCCCTCTGGTTTCGCTCTCTGCCCTTTCATCAACACTAGCAAATGCCAGGCTCTGTGGGAAGGACCTGGATCTCACACCTCTCACCTTCCCACCCAGCACAGTTCTGGCAGAGTGGATACAGGTCTGCACCTGGGCTAGTCCTGAAGGCCACTCTGGGAGACCCGGCCCCTGCCCCTTTCAAGTCCAGGTCACTGTTTCCTGCAGGACCAGGGCATCTTACAGCCTCTGCCTATTCTCCAGTCAGGGTTGCCATTTATGCAGCAATGATCCCGCCACCTTTAACTCCGGAGGAGCCCCTGGGATACGTGCTGTCAGCAACCAAGTCCCTGAGCACAGATGCGCCCCATGTATTATCTGTTGTATGACGCACAGTACAATTCCTGGCAAAAAAGAAGGTGACAGAGGAGCAAACGTGGGGATAAGGTGAGGGAGGAAAGGGTGGAGGGGAAGTAGCAGGCCTTTCAGAGAGGCTGGCAAGGAGGCGGGTAGGAAATGGGGGTGCAGTCCCATATAGCACAGAGTTAGCCTTTCTGAGCTCTGATCATCTCTGGGGCACCCCTATGTGTCAGAGGATGAAAATATTTGAACTTAGAAATCCTGGAGAAAGCCCCAGAAGGGCCATGGCTTGTCAGTGGCGGGTGCCCAGGGACTGAGAGAGCCCTCCTGCCCAGCCCCCCCATATTTGTGTGTCTAACCTGGGACCCAGTGCTCATCACCAGACATGGGATTGGGAAGGGAAGGAGAAGCTGGAGGGGAAAGCACCGTTAGTCCCACCGCCTGGGTGAGGTCCCTGGCCCCTCTGCCCTCCTCCTGCCACCCCACTGTGGTGAAGATGCAGGTGCCAGAACAAGTGGCCCTTGCTCTTACCAGAGAGGCTGAAGCTGGATTCATGAAGGTCCCTCATGCCCCCGTGTCGGGTAACGGGCCGGGTAGGAGTGTCTGCCAGCGGCGTTCCCATCTCTTTTTTCCCAGGATGCACAACGACAGCTACATCCCCCAGGTAGGGAGTGCGGTCCACTCCCCTAACCTTTAAGGTCTAGTGAACGTGGATGAGAAAAAGAGAAAAGATGATGCTATCAGAGAACAGACACCATCAACCATCAGGGCCAAGACACCGCCACCACCAGAGCCTTCTTGACGGCTCACTGGACTCCAGACCCTGCCACTCTGCTCAGGACCCAAAGTAATGCATGTGACCAAGCCTTTCTACACCTTGAACACAGGCGATAGAGAATTCTTTTCTTAACGCCTTCCAAATAGTGTGTGCATGCGCATGTGCACATAGAGGAGATACCCATTGGTGGAATCCTTTCCAAGGTAGCAGGTAGATAGTTCTGAGGTATTCAGCTTTAGAGAGCATCCCTCACTTGCCAGGTTCTCAAGAAGCCATGCCTTTCACTGTGATCTGACAGCTTTGTGGGGATAGAGGCTACATATAGCTGATTTGGAGGTAAGAATTCCCCAGTAGCAATAGTAGTTAATTTCGTACTCACAAAGGCAGCAGTAGAGTTACAGGTCTGTACTCTACAACCAGATTGCTTAGGTTCCGATCTCAGCTCTGCTACTTATAAGCTGTGTGACCTTGTGCAAGTTACATAACCTCTCTGTGCCTATTTTCTTATTAGAACAGAGTTGTTATGAGATCAAATCAAATAGTATGTGTAAAGCTCTTAGAACTGCTCTGGCACATGGCAAGTGACATCTAAGTACCAGCAGCTGTTTTATTGCAAAGGTCATTTATGGTGCTTAATCACATTAAAAAGTTCTGTTATGAGGAAGTGTGTTGGAGTGTGTGCACTGGGTCTGAAGGAGCAGCATAAATCTACTCCCCAGGCACTTGTCAGAGACATAACCTCAATCTCCTTTGCTGCTCACTGCTTATTGAAAACCTTGCTCAGAGAAACAATAGATATGGGTGATTTCTGGAAGGCTCTTCAGTCTACATATTCCTTTGTATTCTCCATCAATAGATCTGAAGTTTAAGCCCAGCCCTCAGAACGTCAAAGCTGGTTTGAAGGGTTTTGGCCTTTACCAGGCTGCACTTTGGGGTCCCAGTGGTGAAGTGCGAGAGTACAGACCTGAGGTGAATCCTGAGTGAGTGACCTTGGCTCCCGGCAGCCCTACACCAGAGCTACTTTCTCATGGGGCCCATGCTCTGTAGGGACTGCTCATTCATAATTTTTGGAAAATGAGGTTTTCCCATAGCTTTCTGCATACCTGCATTCTGTTACATAAGGGCAAGACCAGAGAACAGGGAATAGAACTGGCTGTTTCTTGAGGACCTGACATTGTCATTATAATAATGGCCATAGAAAAAGGGACCCTGAGTTGAATTTATATCAATCCTGGAAGCTGGGGCTCTTCCACTGGCCCGAAGGGTTGTCTGCTGTGAATTAGTGTCTATCTTACCTTTTTGTGAGGCTGGTTTTTAGAAGGGTGTCAAACACTTTCTGTGCCCTCTTTTGACCCTATTTTCTGACTGAAATATCTTTTATGGAAAACACACAAAAATGTTGCCAGACATTTTTTCCCCCAACCTGAGATATAATTCACATACTGTAAAATTAACCATTTAAAAGTTTACAATTAAGTGGTGTTGAGTATATTCACAAGGTTGTGCCACCATCATCACCATATTATTTCAAAATATTCTCATCACCCCAAAAAGAAACCCTGTACCCATAAGTAGTCACTCCCATTCTCCCCTCCCCCAGCCTGAAGCAACCACTAATCTATTTTCTGTCTATGGATTTGCGTCTTCTGGGACACTTCATATACAGGGAATCATAATATGTGGCCTTTTGTGACTGGATTCTTTCACTTAGCATGTTTTTTAAGGTTTGTGTATGTTGTATGTAGCCTATATTAGCACTCCTTTCACTTTTATGGCTGAATAATATTCCATTGTGTGGGCATTCCGCATTTTATTTATCCATTCAACAGGATGGATATTTGGGTTGTTCCCACTTTTGGGCCTTTATGAATAATGCTACTATGAACATTTATGTACAAGATTTTGTGTAGAAATATATTTGCATTTCTCTTAAGTATGTCTATACCTAAGAGGGTAACTGCCGAGTCATTTTGGCAAATTTATCAAACTTTTTGGGAACTGCCAAGGTGTTTTCCAATGTGGCTGTATCGTTTTACATTCCTTTCAGCAATGGGTGAGGGTTCCGATTTCTCCACATCCTCACTGACACTTGTTATTTTCCATTTTATTTTAAATCACAACCACCCTTTGCCAGATAGTCTTGGGTGTGAGTGCATCATCCTTACAGCTCTTTCTGGCAAATCCTCCAGTGGTGGGGCTAAGGCTTCCTGCCACTGTCAGTGGCTGGGAAGTAACTGGAGGTGGACCATTTACCCCAGAGACCCTGAGCTTGCTTTGGGATTGAACAGATGGATAAGTAAAGTCGTGTCTTCTTTAGGTGACCCAAGTCTGCTCCCCTACAGGAGACTGGGATTTGTTTCTCTTTGTTTTTTGGCCTCTGGGAGAGAAGAGTTACTCCACGTGGAAAGCTCGCCAGCAGAGTTGATCTTTTGGTGTTAATATGCCCTGTGTACTCATATGCTTTAGATGATAGCTTCTCAGATATCAGTTTTACTCGCCCTGGCTTCATCAATACTGGAGGGAACCAGGCAGTGGCAGGACCTCGATGACCCTGAGCCTGCAAATCAAAAGGAACTCTGTGGTCACAGTGTCACTTTCCTACTTGTGCCTTTGGGGTCTCAGGACTCCCTGTTTGCCTGATCACCTAAAATTCTCTCTGGGAATTGAAGATGGGGGGCAGGACCAGCATCATCGGCTGGGCATTCTCTCTGCCCCACCACATGCTCCCTTCTCAGTATGGAAGAGCCGGACCATAGTTTGGGGAAGAAAGTCGTGGTTTTTATGAATGGCAGAGAGGCTCCACTAAGGACCAGAGGCAGGATGAAGTCTTGGTTGGGGAGCCTGGAGAGAGCGGGAAGACCAGTCTGCCCACCACCCAACCTGATGGAACCTTCCTTCCTTCTGGTTCTTGGGTCAGCCCAGGGCTGGGGAGCTGAGGACCCTTCCCAATAAATTTTACTTTATTACAGGTGCTCCTTTTCTATTATTTTGATTGTTCCCAAAGTGACTATCTAGGCAATAGGATTCCACAGGAAAGCAGAGTGAGAGCATCTTTGAGATTTAAAAGTCATATAAAATATCATGTCAACGTCTTCCCACACGTCTTCTTCCCCCTCCCTCATGTACCTTTTCTCTCTGGACCAGCTTCTTGTAGACAGTGTCTGGGAAGGACCTCAGGGGACAGAACTTGCCAGTGCCCTCAGCACACATGAAGACGCCGTTCTCATACACGACCCGTCCCCGACTGATGGTGACCAGCGGGACACCATGGCAGCGCATATTCTCATACAGGTTGAAGTCTCCTCCCTGCACCTGGGTGCTTGCCGAGATGGTCCTGGTGGGAGGAGTGGCGGGAGAGAACACTCTGAGAGGAGGTAAAGATGTCACAGTTCAACGGAAGGGAGGTGCTTAGTGGGAAGGGATGATGCTCAGTGGGAAAAGGTGATGCACACCACAGTGGGAAGGGACAGTGCTCAGTAGGAAGGGATGATGCTCAGTAGTAAGGGATGATGCTCAGTGGGAGGGGATGTGCTCGCTGGGATTATGATCAGTGGGAAGGGATGATGACCAGTGGGAAAGGATGATGCTCAGTGAAAAGGGAAGATATTCAGTGGGAAGGGATGACCTCCAAAGGCTAGGATGAGTTGTGTTCCCCAACCCCAAATTTATATATTGAACTCCTAGCCCCCAGTACCTCAAATGTGACTGTATTTGGAGATAAGGCCTTTAAAAGCTAATAAAAGTAAAATGAGGTCATATAGATGAGTCTTAATCCAATCAGATGAGTGTCCTTATAAAAGGAAATTGAGACATCAGAAGTGCACAAAGAAAATACCATGTGAAGACAGAGGGAGAAGATGGCCATCTACAAGCCAAGGAGAGAGGCCTCAGAATGAAATCAACTCTGTTGACACCTTGATCTTGGACTTCTAGCCTCCAGAATTGTAAGAAAATAAATGTATATTGTTTAAGCCTCCTGTCTGTGGTATTGTTATGGCAGCCCTAGAAGACTAACACACTGGGCTAAATTCTAGCTGTCTTTCCGCTAGCAGCAGTGACTAACAGCCACATTGCCACAGCAACAGGGACCAGCCCCAGGCTGGATGCAGAACACGGCTTCTCAAGTGCCCAAACGGAGAAGCAGCATGGGGATCTGGCAAGGCGGTGTGTGGTGGTGCACAGGGTGAACTTTCTTTGCAACTGAACTTTTTATCTTCAGAATTCCAGCACACTTTTGTCTATCTTATTCACTGCCAGTTTATGCACCTAGAAAAGTGCTCAGCAATCGGTGGCACTTAACAGATATTTGTTGAGTGAATGAAATTTAATATTAAAAAGTGATTTCCATCTCCCCTGCCCAAATCTCTGAGAAAAGAGATGCTCTGTATCCTATGACTTGATAACTCCTGATGCACTTCATTGATTCACTCAACTTGTGTTATTAATGCCATGGGTGTCAAGTGCTGTGCGCTGAAGGGGACACACTCCCTCAACGAGAGAAGCAGAGTGTTGGTGGGAGAGTCTGTAATTGAGTGTCAGGATATCTGTCTGGTTCAGCCACTTATTAGCTGTGTGACGTGGGGAGTCTCTCTACTCTCTGGTCTTAGTTTCTTCAACAGTAAAATTGAAATAAGAAATCTAGGCTTGAGTACTTGTTGGGACTGTATGAAAGCAAGTGAGATCGCTGATGTGATGCAGCTTTGAAAAACTGTAAAGTGCTGTGCACATGGAGCTGCACTACAGCAGGTCTGAAGACCATCTTGTTCACTGTGGTGTTCCTAGTGCTTGAACCATGGCAGGCCCTCAAATATCTGTTGAATTGAACACACCTCAGGTCATACTGCTCTCTGCTAGGAGTAGTGCAAAGATGATGTGCTTTTGGAGTTCTGTAATACAAGTTCCTTAAAATCCCAAGTCCCTCTAGCCCTGGAGACTAGCAGCAGGCTTTACTTTGTGGCTTCTGGGTCCCACACCACCACGTCGGCATCGGCTCCAGGGATGATGCGGCCTTTGCGGGGATACAGGTTGAGAATCTTTGCTGCGTTGGAGCTGGTAACAGCCACAAAACGGTTCTCATCCATCTTTCCTCCAACCTGAGATATTGCAAAAGTGTCAGGTCAACCAAGGCCACGTGTGTGTACCTCAAACCCCCAGTCACCCTTGACCCTGTTGTGTAGCCTTTTAGTCAGTCAGAACAATGGTGCTGAGAAGGACAATGTCACGGGCATCTTCTCAGATGAACCAACCCACATGGCTTGGTTCCCTACACTTGCTTACTTCTATCTCCTTCCAGCAACAGTGGTGAGTTGGCTCTTGTTCCAAAAGGCTGCTTTCCTGGTGCAAATCTACCTCCTGTTTGCAAAACCACCTCTACTCATATGCTCACTATGGATAAATCAGGAACTTCCCTTCATCCGCAGAGGGACATATATTCTGTGCTGGAAAAGCATCTTATCACCCCACCCACGAGAGCACCGTGGGCTCCCTTCACAGGGGATTCCTGAGCTGCCTCATGGGCCTTCCCTGAACTGGGAGCTTAACCCTGAAGATTTCAAATCTCTTTGGGCTCATACTCTGTGCTTCATCTAATCCGTGATAGGTCAAGACCAAAACTACTTATTCTTCATGGGCAGAACAGGCAGTATTCAAATGAAGTCCCAGTCTCTATCTTTACTGAAAGGCAGCTGGACAAAATGTATCAAGAGCCTCAAAATTCTTCATATCTTTTGGCCCAGAAATACACTTCTAGGAATCTGTCCTCAGAAAATGATTAGAAGTGCTGGCACATAGGGGAGGAGGGTATAGCTCAGTGGTAGTGTACATGTTTAGCATGCGCGAGGTCCTGGCTTCAATCCCCAGTGCCTCCACTAAAAAAATGCTGGCATATACTCCCGAACAAAGAGATTCTCTGCAGCATTATTTGTAAGTGCAACAATTTGAAACAGCTGTAAGTTCCAAACATCAGGGAAGGATTAATGAAGTACGGTATTTCTTTTGGAGGAAATATTATTTAGACATTAAAAAAGATGTTTCTAAAGAATTTTTACTGATATGTAAAGACACACAAGATATACTGTTATATGAAAAAAAGATGAACACAGTTATTAAAATAATGTACAGTACATGCAGAAAACTAGAAAGAAATATATCAAAATATTAATAATTTCTCAATATGGTATCGTGAGGATTTTTTTCTAATACTTTCCTGTATTTTCCAAATTTTTATGCTAGATCTTATTACCTTTCTGATCAGGAAAAAATAGAAGACTTTTTCATTTTGTATTTGGGTGAAACAGGAGCTGTGGTTGACCCAGGCCTCCTAAGGGTGAAAATTCTTCTGAGGCCCGGAGCAGGGAGGGGCGCAGGAACATACCACTCCTCTCTCCCAGATGACACTCATGCGGTCCTGCACGCCCGTCACGCCGTGTGGGATCTTGGTGAAGTCCTCCTTGCCCATAGCTTTCTGCTTCGTGGTGAAAGGCCGGTGATCTGATGCCACAATATTCAGAGTATCACTGGGTAGAGAGAAGGATGTGACTGGTAAGGAAATGGGAGGCTGGGGTCCCAGAGGATGAGGACAGGTGCAGGGAAAGCCTTCTCTTGGGAATCCAGCAAAGCTGGTTTCAATCTTGTCTCTGCCACTTTGTAGCTGTACGACTTCTAGCGAGCTAATCTGTGAGAACCTGTTTACACATCTGCAGAATGGGCATACATGCAGACTTGTGGCACAGACTGCCAGTGTCACAGGAGACATCAAGAGTCTTTGGGACGTTGACTTTTAAGAGTTAAGATAGTGGAGGGAGGAAAAAAAATTGCGCTTAATTGTTTGGCTAAAGCGGGAGGGTGGAGGTAGTTTTACTTCCTCAGAACCGTATGCGAACTCCCTCTCATCCCCTCCCTCGACTCCCACCAGGCCCTGCTGGCAATAAGCATGTGCTTGGTAAAACACTCAAGTCCCATGCTAAGCTTTGCTTGGATGTGGAGGCTCTCCTTGCCCAGCAGGGGAGAGGAAGGACAGGACAGAAGTCTGCCTTAATCAACCAGTAACAGCACGCAAGTTGACTGCTTCATCACTGCTGCCCTCCATGACAGTGGTCCTCAGAGGCTGAGGCATGGCCGGGCTCTCGAGGGGCTCAGAACTCGAGCAGAGACTTACATCGGTGAGAGTGCACATGGTGGCAGACCCTCTGCCTAAGGAGGGAGGCAGCCAGCCAGCTCAAGTTCAGAGATCTCTGTAGGCCTCAGAGGTGGTGAGGGGCAGCAGAGAGGGATGGCTCCATCGCCCAGGCAAGACAATCTCAGGAGGAAAGACCCTAGGAAGGCAGGGAGGGGCCTGGCTGGAGCACAGGGTCATGTGGGAGAGGGGGGACGACACAGTGTGGGGCCCTAGAGTCTAGCTTAACTTGCAGGAGGTACTACAGCCTTGTGAGTGCATGTGGGCCGTCCAGGTGCCGGCTTCAGAGGGGAATCTGGGAGCAGAAGGCATTATGTGGCTTGGTGAGGAGGCATATTCTTAAGGCTTTCTGATGTTCGGGGTCAGGCTGCATGTGGGACTGTTCCCCCTGGGGGCCTGTCAGAGCTTCCGCCAATCCTTGGCCAAATCCACAGTGAGATGACTTAGCTCTGCCTGGCATGCGCTGGTACCTCCCTGCCCAGAGACACTGCTCTGGGCCCTCTCAGAGACTGCAGGAGGGGCTCTTCCACAGAGCAGAGGGTTTGTTCTAGGGTCCCCTAGGCCCCCCCAACATTCCACAGTCCTGCAGAACCCACCAGAGATGAACAGAATCTTTAGGTTTTTGCTTTTTCCTCAGGGGTCCTCCAGATGCCCAGGCAGGGCTCAGATCAGAAAAGGTGCCCATCAGAGTCATGGACCGTGGGTCAGGGACCCTGGGACCCATGCTTTAACTGACAAGTCTTACTAAGAACGCACCTTTCCAAAAAGGCCCCCACGCAAGGCAGGGCTCACTAGGCAGGAGTGAATGAGGGTGGTCACGTTCCAGAAGGGCTTTGAGGTCTCCCGATGCTGCCCTGAATCTAGGAGATGTGACACAGCCATCCCTACTCTTTAAAGTTTAAAGCATCACTGGTTTTTGTTAAGTATTTTAAGAATATATATATTCAAATGAAAAAATTTCTGGTCCCTTTACAAAGTCAGATTTTATACCTTGTAATAGTTTATAACGAAAAAGAATATGAAAAAGAATATATACATATATATGTACTACTGAATCACTATGCTGTACACCAGAAATTTACACAACATTGTAAATCAACTGTATGTCAATTTTTTTAAAAGTGAGATTTTAAATAAAGGATAAATCTTTAAATCCACAGATTATATTTTTTACCCTGATATATCTGAAGAAATCATATCCTAAGTAGATTATTATGAAGCTCATATTTTCTTATAGAAATTTAATAATTGGTTTTCTATCAAATATTTTGCATAATACCAATTATCACCAACAATGTGTCATAAAAGCAAAATTATAGTAATCATAAATTCCTAGAAATGTTAAAACTATGCTCCAAATTCTGTACAATTGCACACATTTACAACATGCACTGATTAAACAGGGATAAACTATTCTCATAATAGGTCACAGGAAATTGCAATTCTATTCAAGTGAATAGAACTTAGTTAAATAATTTAAATAAATTTGACAAAATAGGCTAGATGTAAAAACTTAAATTATTCAATTAATAATACTTCTATTCCTCTGCCTATTTAAATTTGTGTGGGTTTGGGCACTGTAATTTGGATGGGTTGCAGGATTTCCTATCTTTTTGTTCTTTCAGTAAATATCCTGGTGGCAGGCAGAGGTAGTTCCAAAGATTCTTTGACCTTGGAACTGAGCCCAAATTATATAGTGGGTTCTTGATACTTGTTTATTTCTGTTGTGTTGATAATGAGGAAAAGGAGGCTGGCTTTTCCCACTGACAAGCATTTTTAAAAGTATTTCTCCCTTTACTCTACCAATTTAGTTGAATTTGTCAGAGCAGCAGCTGTTCAGCGTCACAGCAAAGCTAGGGGACAGAGGATAATTACTGCCATGGTGTCTCCTGCCTCTCCAGGGGCCATGTTCACTCTGGGACCCTACTGACTGCACTCCAGGCATATTTGGAAAGCCCCAAGTGCCCAGCCCACACTGCTCTTTAAGTTGTTAACATAGAAGGATGTTGAGTGGAAATTTGCCAGTTGTTGGCCATCAGGACTGAAAACTAAGGACATGGATAAAATAAATGCCCCATTATCTAATGGCGGCCCCCTGCAACGGGGGGACTGAGGTGTTGGCAGAATGGAGAGTCCTGAGGTCTTTCCCTTCTTCCTCTTTTCATAGGTTGAGTGGTGCTTCCCTCCCCCGCTCCCCCACTAGTCTACCCCGTCAAGGAGGGGACATTTCAAGAGGTTCACCCATGGAGAAGAGAGGTACCAGCAGTGGGCACCTGCCTGGGCGGTGGACAGGCAGGGCTGCCTGAGCCCCTCGGTGAGGAGAGCCGGTGGGGTGGGGGCTGCCTGCCCTCCCCCCTGGGGGGTGCGTAAAACAAAATCTTTCCATGTTTGTGTCCCACCAAATACAGACTATTCATTAAAGCATTTTATTTAGATTTGGATCTAAATTGCCCCATGGGATAGCAATTATCTGATGGGCTTTGGAGAAGAAAACAAAAGCAAAATCATGCTCCAGGCACAACGAAGTCAAACCTAGGTCCGATTTGGGGCCTCTATGACATCATCTTAAAGATCTACAAATTCCGGGACTGGTGCGCATTATGAGATAATGCTGCACTGCGGTCCCGCTGAAACGCCTTACTTGGCCAGCAGGCTCATGAGGTAGGTTGAGGTGTTGGTGTCCAGTCTCAGGGGAGGCACCGTGACATAGGCGGCCGCATGGGACCAGTCCTGGTGGTAGTAGTGTAAGCCTGTCAGCGTGGCATGTGCAGTGGTGGTCTCGGCCAGCACAACCTTCCCTGGAAGAAGACGGGTCAAATCATAAGTAGGAAGCCAGTGAACTGGAGAGATCATTGATCTGAGCCTCTCACTAGGCAGGTGAAGGAGCTGAAGTCGTCAAGGAAGGGATTAGCCCAACCTCACTCAGGCGTTTGACAGCACAGGTGTGTTCAAGGCCAGGGTGCTCCCTGTCCCCATGCTGACTCCAAGAAAAGAAGGGCAAGGGCACTGAGATAGGCAGTACTGATGGTGCTTTGAGGGGTGTGTTTCGGCTGGAGCACAGCTGTTGCAGGGTGCTGATGGGAAGATGGAGGGGTGCGAATGCAACGCTAACAGGCAGTCTGGATGCTGGGAGCATACTGGGGGTGGGCTCTGTAGCCGGGGCTGGAGGGCACTGAGATGGAGGTGGGAGGCTGGGACAATAGCACAGGTGAGACACCCAAGGAGGTCCCTCTAGGGAAGAGGCAGGAGGTGGGATCTAGGGGGCAGTACAGTGGGAAGGCTGGAAGCCCTTGCTGATTTTTAGCCCCAGGTTTGTTGACTGTGACTTTGTTCTCTTGTTAACAGGACCTCCCTGGCACCGTGAGCCGGGCTGAGAGCACAGGCACGTACAAAGCCTTCAGGGGTTGCAAGGTGCTCATCAACAGGAGACATACAGGTGCCTCGGGGCTGTTTGAGTTAAAAAACACAGGGTTCTAGGTGGCTGTAAGGGAAGTTGGGCCCACATACTGACATTTCTCCAGGAACTTCGTGGGTATTCCTTGAAATGTCTGTTGGAACTGGTCGAGGATTTCATGTTGGTTACCAAGGCAACCACTAGTAAAACCAGAGACTTTAAAAGATACCCAATTAATGAATTGATTGAAAACTTGGAAATCTTTTACCAGACCCAGGAGAGATGACAGACATTTCTGTAAAGCTGTTATGCATACAAACGTGCAGAGGAAAACACTGGCTCTAATGGACTGAACCTAGGCTAGTGCAGGATGCTGCTGAGGAAGACAGGAGGAGAGAGGAGGGAAGGGCAGGCTCAGGGCCTGGTCCCAGGACCCTGGCCAGAAAGTGCACGGAGCTGCTGGGCCCCGTTAGGCTCCAACCACACACGTGTACTGTCCATCCCAGCCCACCGACTCACCTTGCATCTTAGCAGTGGCGATAACGTCACCGGCCGAGATGCTGGACACATTGACCAGGTAGATTGGACAGTGAGTCTAAACACAGGAGACATGATGGGAAGGAGAGAGCATCAACCCCCAAAACCTAACAAGCATCAAGATAACCAGACCAGCTCAGTCCTGGCCCCCGAACCACCCCTGCCCTGCATAGCTCAGCTCCACCCTCAGGGTGATGGTCTCCTGCTGGGAACACAGGCTGGGGAACCCCACAAAGCAAGGAGGGGACAGGCAGCGCTGGGCACCAGAGCCCAGAAGGGGAACGTTGGGGCAAGGTGTTGAGGGCAGGACCTCACATTTTCTACCAGCCAACATCAAGACTATTTACAACTTAAAATGAGGGACTGTTTTAATTTCCTTTTCATGAACATGATGACCTAGAGACAGTTATGTATTATATTCCATATCCAAAATTATGATGCCTGCCATCTAAGGGCTGCTTTATCAGCAGACAGACTGTATCCCAGAGAAGAAACAATACACAAGAGGTTCAGGGTTCAGAGTCTACACCAGACAGGAGCGTTCTTGCGAATGGACACCTGGATTGTGAGACTAATTAGCTTTTCCTCTACCAAGCTGTGCAACCAAGGTCCATGGCTTCACTTCTCTTGGCGTATGTTTGAGTTAAAAAACAAGGAACTCCCCTTTTGTTGTTCAGATCCTTCCTTATTCTGGGGTGAGTCTCCATCAAGAAGTAATTGATGACATAACTACTGTTATAACAGTAAAACTGTCTTTGTCCAGCTCCTAGACTTATAAAGGGCTAATGGGGAACTGTTTTCCCAAATATTATTCTGATGCCTTCTTTGCTTATCAGATTAGGAGGACAAGAATTTAGGAACCGGCCTGACATTTGATGTGCTTGGCAGAAGTTTCCTGACTAGTTTTGAGACCAGCAGGACCTCCAACCTCTCTGTGTTCCCCTGGTGTTCCTAACAAAAAACACCCACTGCTTACAGCCTTCGGGGGAGCCCGGGTCTTTCCAGAGGAAAAATTCTCAAGAGTTAGCGCCCATTAGGAATCATTAGCGGGCTTGTTAAAACACAGGTTGCTGGGGGTCACCGGGTGTCAGCCTGTTTCTGATCCAGTGGATCTGCACAGGTCTGAGCATTTGCATTTCTGAGTTCCTATTTCTAATAAATGATACCAATGCGGCTGGTCCAGGGACCTCACTCAGAAAACTAGTGTTCTAGAGAAGATAGTTTATATTCTCTGAGCAAATTGAACCCTTTAATGATGGTTTAGGAGGAGAAATGACCTTGGTACAGGGCTGTACTGTTGATAAAGTGCTTTTCCTTTCACAACTCCTTTGATCCTCACAACCATCCTGTGAGGAGTGGGTGATATTACCATTCCAATTTTAGATACTCAATAGTATATCAGAGTGACTGCCTTGCATACAATGGGAAGCTTGTCTGGTCAAAGCCTCATGTCTCTTGCTTGTTCCCACCACCACGCTACATCAGCGCCTGCTTACCCTGAACCAGCAAGGAAAAATTATGAATGGCCCAGAGACAGAGGTTTAAATCATGGTTCTCTAAGCAAACATCTCTCTATTCCTCTACAAGAAACAGATTTCAGTTGCCATGAGCTCTGAGGTCCCCACCTTGCCCTGCCTTGGGAGCCATTTCCACTTGAGCAATGAACCAGGTCCCAGCAAGCTCAGTGGGGATGAAATGGAGAGCTGGTGGCAAGGAGGACTCCTGCCAGGTCTGTGGGAATAACAACGTTCACTTAGCAAACAATGTTCATTTGGGGTCCTGGGAGCCAGGCACAGAGCTGGCATCCACCAGAATGGGACTCCACCGTACAGACTGGTTTCTGATCCCAGAGTTGAGAATGGGCTTAGGGTGAGTTGGCATCTACTTACCCTGTTTGCAATGGTGATAACTCGGTGAGTGGCTTCAGCTTCCAGCTGTTGGAAACAGAGAACAGAAAGAAAACAAGCTTCACCAACTCCCCAAACAAGCTTACATCTGCCTGAGACCCCACCTGATGGAAAGCACTGGAACGTCTGACACAGGGCCGAGGGGGACAGCTGGCTCTGAGTGGGGAGAAGCCCAGGGCAGGGGCACCAAGCTCCAATCACCTTTGCTCACATTGAGAGAATCCCAGGACTTAGTGATCCAGGCACATCTTCGCTGGATGCTGCTAAGGGCTTAAAGGCAACAAAATGAGCAAGCAAAAACCCAGAGTCACAGTTTCTCTGGTTTCTGGTGCATTCTCTCCACAGACACCTCAGAACTGTAGCAAAGGAGCAATACTGACTGACTTCAAGCTGGAACTGGCCTAGATCAAGTTTCTGAACCTCAGCACTACTGACATTTTGGATGAGATAATTCTCGCTGGTGGGGGCCGTCTGGGTGTTGGAGACTCTTCAGCAGCATCCTTCAACTCTACCTACTGGAGGCCAGTAACATCCTCCCCCTGCCCACAAGCTGGGATAAACAAATATCTTTAGACATTGCCAAATGTCCCTGGGGAGAAAAATCTCTCCGGGTATAGACCCAGGACGCTCCCCTTCAATCAATAGATGATGATGGTGATAATTTTTGCTATTACTACCCCTACACTCAGAGCTTGGCTCTTCTCCCCTAGAACTCCAGAAGGTCCAGTCCTGTGCCCGTCCCCTACCCATCCCTGTTCTCATAGGCAGTCTCAGTGTATTGACTTTGTTCAATCCAGTATATCTTTCTCTACCAACTCTGAGGTGCCCAAACAGGAACTACAGTCAAGGGCTCTGACAGACCTAGGGCAAGAGCAAGGTGGGACCACAATCCTCCAGCTGACCCACTAGGCTGACTTGGTTCCTGTCTGAGGACAGTACCATCACATCCTGTCTCCAGCTCCTTGTCCCTCAAGGCCTCCCCATCAATCCCTCATGGACATCCAACCACCGCTCTGCATTTAAGGCTTTGAAGAAATGGAAAATAGCCTTCCCCTCACCAATGGTAGAGGATGTCTGAACAGGGTCATAGGGCAAGAATGCATTATTTGGGGAGGGTATAGCTCAGGGGTAGAGTGAACGCTTTGCATGCACATGGTCCTGGGTTCATTCCCAATTACCTCTCATAAAGTAAATAAACCTAAATACCTCCCCACTCCCTGGCCAAAAATAAATAAATAATTACATCTAAAATACATTTAAAAAAAAAAAAAGAATGCATTATTTGTCTAATGTGGTCTCTCCAGAGCTGAATTCTTCAGCAAGGGGGATCTGGGGGGTTTGTGATGACATCTTGCAAAATTGTGCAAGGAGAACACCAGAGGGCAGAGGGAGAGCAGGGCGGTTAGTTACCATCTTAGGAATAGGAAAAGGGGAAAGAGCACAGACATGCATGTGCCTCTCGTTTCTGGTAGGAGGGGTCCAAAGTTCTCTTCAGATGCTCAAAGAGATCTTATCCCCAAAATGCTAAGTCACTGGCTTATAACTTGGAATTTCTTCTAACATCTGAAGGAACTTTCAGTCTGTCTTTTCTCTCCCGATTCAATTCTGGGCAGAGCAACCCCTGGCATGCTCACATTGCCTCCCTCAGATCCTTGAAATCAGAACCCAGTGAGGTGGGTCTGGTTTCCCCCAAGTTGCCTTCCCCAGGGAAGCCCCAGGCCAGCTCAGCTGTAGCACGGAGGAAGCTGCTCCCTGGGAAGCTTCCGGAAGGGAGTTTCGCCCATGGAGAAAGTGATACCATACAACTCATATTTACTGATGTATCTTTTATCCTAAAGAATCTCCAAACCTTTAAGAAAAAAGTTGACAAAGGACACAGAACTCTTCCTCACCTCCTCTGGACGGCTGATCTCAATTCCTTCAGGGCCTGTGATACCCAAATCTAGCGCCTCCTTAGCGCCCTGAATAATAGCAATAGAAAGAATAGTGAGAGGATCATAGAGATACAAAAAAATATTGAACCCAAGGGACAGTGAAATATGCTAGACACAGCCCATTCCCATAGACTTGCTGCACTTCTCACTTCTGTAATATTCGTCTTCTAAAGAGGGCGAGATAAGCACAGGGCTCCCCTGAGTCTCACTTCATAATGATTGAAAATATCTTTTCCTCTTAAGAATACAGTTCAGTCACCAGCCAGGAGGCCTGGGACACTAAAGACAAGCATGCTTTATTGATCTGAAAATCAGAATTTCCTCACTGGCAATCTAGTGAAATCTCGAGCTTCCAGCGATGCCTAGATTAACCCTCACCCTAAGCATCCTACTTAAGACCTAGGAGTACAAAAGGGTTTGTCATCTTGGCATCAGTGAGAAGATCCTTAGAATAGCTCAGCTCCTCTGGGGGAGGCACAGGAAAGGGGAAAGCTGACTCTTAGTTATTCTGTATGTCAAATCTCATTAAAAATACTTCTTAGAGGTGCTCCAAATTCCTTTGCTATAATGGAAGTTAAATATCATATTAGAATTAAGACCTCATCAACCAAGACTTAGAAATCCTTTTGAACTATACAAAGAGACTTGTTTTTTACAGACACTAGAAAAGTCTGGATTTTGGGACAAAGATTTGTCATCTGGGGTGTTAACATCTCACACTTGTTTTTATATTTTGTTTTATAGGATGAGTAATGGGTGGTCCGGAATCCCCAAGAACTGCCTCTTTTGGTGCCCCCCACTTCCCCCAATATTCTCTACTGCCTTGCCTCGGCCACAAGCTCCCCGTTTTCAGCATGGACTCGAGCGATCGCCCCAATATCCTTGCAAGCATGGAACACTTGGTACAGCTCGTTGTCCCGAAGCATATACAAGTCCTTGTAGGTCATGAACATCTGGAACGAGTTGACACCCTTCTCCCTCACCAGGGTCTCCATTTCCACCTTCACCTGCAGAGCAAAGTGAAAGGCAAGACCATGTGAGTACACATATCCAGGAGGTGGACTGCTGGACACAGGCCCAGTGTGGAGGAGATGGGGGTCTGTCATTGGAGCCACCACAACACCACCTACAACCTCTCAGTATCTTGCTTTCCTCCCACTCCACCAGCTGCTGTGAGGTCATGTGAGCAAATGGAAGTACTTTGAAAATTGTCCTTATGACACAAATATAGGAACTAAATCGTGACATTCTCTGGGTATGTTTCTTCTATCACATAGGCTGGTCCTCTGGTTCTGTCTCCAAATCAGCCTTCATGGTAAATGCACTAATGACTTACACCTGTGGCCCATTCCCTCCACACACCCCCCACCCCCCATAGTGGAAGAAGTGTTACAGAGAAGGCACACTAATACTAAAAATCCAGAGACCTGGGGAAAATCTAATTTAGGGTCAAAGCCAAGCATGAACCAAAGCTATGTGAATGATATTCGTCCCAATATTATTTATACTAGGAAAGAATGGAAGAAACATTGGTCTAACAATAGGAAAATAAATAGTGATTCACCTACTTGACAGAACATTCAGTGGCCAAAGCATTGATGGTCATGAAGGCCGTGCAACCAAATGGAAAATGCCCACACTTCAGTGAAAGAAAGTAGGTATGAAAAAAGACCAGAAGGAAATAAGCTAAAAATAAGTGATTGTGTCAGGGGTGACTGGTTATATGCTTCCTTTCTTTTCTATTTTTTAAATCTGTACTTAAAAAAAAATTATTTGATTATTATAAAAAAGAATTTAAAATTCTAGATGCATGAAAATCTCTACAACCTCTGGGAACTTAGGGATGGCTAGGAGAGAGGCTCGGGGTAGGGGTCATCCATCCAGGAGGGTGTCCAGAATGGACAAAGCTCCATGTGAGATGAAGGATGGTTGACATACAGGTGGTCTGCACCTTTTGCCTGGTACCAGGAAGGGGGGTCTTCATGGTGTAAGGTTGGGGGGCTCCAAGGCCTTTCATAAGTACGTTTGGAAATAATGGAAGAGACTGGGTGAGCCCCACACTCAAGACTCGTACCTGAGGGCAGAAATCCAGCAAGGCTTTTATTTCCCATCTCAGGAGGGAGTCAGGCCCTTTAGATCAGGGTCCATAGCTGGAGACCTTTGTAAAATTTCTTAATGCTTGTTTATTTTTATAATTCCAGGGCACCCACTCAAGTACCGGCTCACGGTGATTAAGAAATCATTGATGAAAGAATGAATATCCAGGCTGCTTCCCTGGGGTAATAAGCAGTAAAACTCCAGAAATGAAGCAAAATCTGAACGCTACGTGTATCCGTATTCAGGAAGAACAAGGAAGTGGGAATCCGGGGAGAGGGGAAGGGACTCTGGCCCTGGGGCCTGGGCAGCGGGAGGACAGGAAAGCCAGGGGCACAGAGGCTGAACTGAGAGAGGGCCCAGTGGGAGTCAGCCTCGACCACGCATAAGGAGCAGGGCGCTCAGAGCAGCAGCTGGGTCCCAGCAGGAAGGAAGCTCCCCAGACCATTCATATCAGGCAGGAGCCAGGACAGGACCCTCTGTTCTGAGACCTCAGTGCTGTCACTTCAAGCACAAAATGATCCAACCCTGGGGACCTGACCCTTGCTGAGCCCACTACTCAGCAGCAAATCCTTATATGTCAGTGGCACTAATGTAAACCATCAGGAGACGCTGAGCACCTGTGGTCCAAGCAAGGTGCCAGTGAGCCCTCTGTGTCTCCTGGAAAACTGGCTCTTTAAGCAAGACAGGCCCACCGCCCCCCTTATGGAATCATAAGTGATTTTTCTTTTGTCATTTGGGGGAGTTAGGATGGTGGTGAGAGGGGTGTTCCACACTGCAGGAGAACATCACCCCGCCACTGGCTCCCACCAAATGGCACCCCCTGCCAAAAAAGGCACTGGTTTCTATTTTGGGGTTCCATCCAGCACTGTTACCTTGGGTGCCCACCAGGTGATCCCCACGTGGAGGGCGTAGTCACAGCAGACTTTGGGGTCAGCCAGACCCCGGCACTTCTCGTAGGCATCCACAAGGGAGGTCTCCTTGTCAGGCAGGACGTGGCCAATGATCATGGTGGTACCTCCAACCAGTGCTGCCTGAGAGAGATGGGAAAAGCAGTCTCATCACATCTCGACCCCAACCCAAGTCATTGATTTTGGGGGACATGGGGTCCTCGGGGGAACCTTCAAGACAGCCCAACTCTACTGCACAGGAGGCTGGGAAGTACAAGTGAAGCAATGTTTGGGAAACTGTGAGGAGCTGTCTGGAGACACAGGGGCCAGTGTGTAACCTTCATCATTGCTGTGGATCCAGCACCCAAACCTGCTTCTTCCTCATCTTGGGTTGCAGCTGGTGCTTTGGAAAAACCACTGAGTGTGTTTGTTACCCGAGCCTGAGATCAGCCCCTGTTTCCCAAAGAGAAGTCCCCCCAAATGATTTCTGGCCAACTTGAATATATAGATGACATAATTAAATGTCTGCCATAATGTAAATCTATTTATAATGTTTATTATTTTAGTTACACATTATATATTTAAACTGTCATGAATAAAATGTTAATTTGAATACATTGTTTTGTTTGGTCTCTCACATTTCATGAAACAGATCTATTCAAAGTTTTTATATGCATCTTTAATATCAGGGTCTTTGTCTTTAGTTTTTCCAAGAACATTAACTTCATTTCCATCTGTCTTGTTGGAACATTTTAGGTCCCTGTATGATTTATCAGTGAAAAATCATCCTATCCACAATCTCCACAAGGTAGCACTTAAAAAGAAATCTTTAAAAAGCCTCATTTGCAATCACAAAGCACACTTCCAGGAATAATTACTAAATCTGTATTAGAGATCCATCCCCACATCTTTAAAAACTAATTTGGTCAGGCAACCTCCACAAGCTTCCAAAATTACCATTTTTCAGAGGCTAGTCCAGGCTAATGTGCTGTTCTCCAAAAAACTTCATTAAAATGAAAATTAAAAATTGAGACAGGCTCCCCTAACATGAGTGACTATGAGGGCTTTGATATAAGGTGACTCTCTTCTCTTGATGAATTAAAATTTGGACAAAATCTACTCTTTTATTTGAATATCTGAATCCTTACAGTGATTTAGGATCAGCCCCAAGTTAGAATACCCACTCTGCCATCTCTCAGCTGAATAACCTCAGCCGGGTTACTTGATGTCTCCTATGTAGATTCTTTTTTTTTTTTTTAATTGAAATACCATCAGTTACAATGTGTCAATTTCTAGTATACAGCACAATGTCCCAGTCATGCATATACATACATATATTCATTTTCATATTTTGATGTAGATTCTTTACCTATACCATGGGAGTAGCTTCCTTGCTGGATAGCTGTGAAAGTCAAGTGAATCATCACTTACAGAATAGACTTTGTAAAGACTTTTTTGTCCTAATATGTGTGTTTAATTATTCAGAGTCTAGTTGTTTATCTCTGTTTTCTGAACGGGAGAAGAACAGCACAACGAAACTGTCTGAATGAGTTCATGCTTTCCCATTCAGTTAAATCCTCGATCACAAGACAGAAATATTGCTGGGGAATAAAGGGCTGGAAAAAAGTTAGTTCAGTGGTCAAACAACAATTTAAATGAAAGTCCTTGCCACACTGATTTTCCACGCTGACCCTGGTGGGGCTGGTGAGAAAATTTCTCTTATTGTAGGAAAACCAGGGGTCTGGCTTCTTGCACAACTTAAAGCAACCAACAGAGGGTGGTAGTTCTGTGGTCCACGCGCAGGAACTGTGACGGGGGAGGCAGAGAAACAGAGAGAAGGGGAAGGACAGCAGATTGGAGCTTTACTAGCTGGCTTCTATTTCTGATTTTGCTACATCGTGCCAGGCTGATTCATCTGCACAGCAGGTGGTTGTACTCTATTTTGTCCTGAAATGCATTTCTTGCTTTATATGTTGACACTGGGGTGTCTGATCTATTTGGATTTTACACACTAAATTGTTTTATTTTTTTCTGGGGCTCTAGATTGTTTTTCTTTGCACCCCCTCAGTATATCTGTAGCCTTGCATAGAAAAAAAAAGGGAACCTGGAAACAGCATCGTGTTCTAAGTGAGCCAAGACCGTTCTTAATATCTGTGGGTTTCTGAGAGTAGAAAGGGAGGTCTTCCTGCTGAATCTCTGAATAGTTAAAAGTTATAGATCAAGCTAACGAACTGTTACACAGCATCTATTCTATCCTCCTACTCTAACAGATATAGCTTCATAGCGACTGAGAAGGCCAGGTTTGAGTTTAGAATCCTCAGGGACCTTGCAGTTTTGCAGTACACTGCAGGGGATGCTGGCCTTCAGCCTCTTCCCTTGCCTCTAGCCCTCACCCCTCAACCCTGGATACTTCCTGCAGCCTGGAGGTCTAAGCTCTGAGCACCCCTCCAAGATGCTGCCCTGGGCCTGGGCATGCACACACTGGTGGTCTGGCCCCCAGGAGGACAGATTCAGGCTAATACAGGCCCTGGCGGCGCTCAGGCCTGTGACAGGGAATACCAGGGCCCCAGGGTGTGGTATAGGATTGGAAGAGTGGGCTCTGGGCAGACCTGGGGAAGCTGCCTAGAGTCCAGAGCCCACAGCAGAGGCTCCTTTTGCCTGGGTCTAAGGATGGAAGGAGTCAGGATCATCCAGCAGTGGTCCTGACTTTCCCAATTACTGGTTATAATCCCGTGTGCCGGCTCTGCATCTCCCTCAGGGGCCCAGAGAGGATTAGGAGGCAATTGATGTGAGAGCATCTATAAGCCAGGTAGGGGCACATAAATACCTGGAATAATTTCTGCTGTTCCCTGGGCCTCAAACCAGGAGTTTAACGGGATCAGCAAATATTCCCCCAGCTGCAGGTTCAGGAGCCCAGACCAGATGCTGGATGCACGAGCACTTGTTTCCTCTCAGGCAAGATGCACACAGAGCTGGCTTCTAAAATATGCACACTTCCCGCCTACGGGATGAATGCCGACAAGCTCAGTCTTTGCGGGAATGTGATATCACAGATGTGACAGACCTTTTTACTGTCATCCCACACAAAACAGCCTTGTAGAAATCAACAGCAGAGTGTGACCCAATCCTGTTCTGGAGACTTTCAAAAGGATTATGTTTACGATAATCAAAAGGAAATGTGACTGTGTGACTGCTGAATGTTCATAACTGTTTTTATGCAAGAAAAGTAAGCTATGAAAGATTTAGAAATCAATAGAAATGATGTTCATGGAGGCTAAGTCTTAACATGGAACAAGGGTGAAGCTATAATGAGTGAAAAAGGCAGAATTCAATATGTGTACCCAAGATGCTTAGAAGTATGTTTAAAAACACACACCCACATAAAGAAAAAAAAAATGGAAGGAAAAATACTAAAACATTAACAATGACTGTTTTTGGAAGATGAGAGTCTGAGTAATTTATTTTTTCTAATTTTCTAAATTTATTTACTAGAATATACAGTAATATACATTATATATATAATATACATTATATATATAATATACATAAAAAACAAATTTGGAGGAAGCTAAAACTATTCAAAATTTAGTTAACCATGTTTATGCATTTAAAATATTTTCTTTTAAAGTTATGAAACACTTCAATCATACGGTAAAAGTACAGAAAATAATACAATACATACCCATGAATGCACTACTCAAATTTAACAGATGTTAATGTTTTTTTTACTGTATTTACTTTATGTTTTTTTTTAAATCTAGAGTTTATTTCTTTTTAAAAAAATTCCAGATGAATTTATTTATTTATCTTAATTTTTTGTTTGTCTTTTGGGGGGAGGTAGTTGGGTTTATTTATTTACTTACTTATTTTTGATGGAGGTACTGGGGACTGAACCTAGGACCTTGTGCATGCTAAGCATGCGCTCTACCACTGAGCTCTACCCTCTCCCCTTACATGTTTTTAAATAAAAAAATGAAATAAAATATCTCCAGTACAATTGAAGCCCTCCTTCCTATTCCCATCCCTCTCCCTTGAGGCTGATAGAAATCTCTCCCACTCACGATTGTTTTTACTGTGTTTTGCAAATTTAAAAAACGTAAACAAATGGTATTATACTGTACATGTCCGTTTGCAACTTGCTTTTTTTATTCGACATCTTTAAGATTCATTTATGTAGATACATTTCATTCAGTTAAATTAATTCATCACATGAAAGCTCCTCCAGGTATGTGTTCATTTCTGAGTTCATGGACATTTACCGCTACACGTGGTGCTTGAGCATCTCATGCATGCGAGAGCAGTCCCCGCATCCAGGGTAGATGTTGCCAGGAAGTGGAATTGCTGCTTCATGACACATGGGCATCTCCAATTATGCCAGACGTGACCATGGAACAGCTAACTCAGTGGGGCCTCCTGGAGCCTGGTGGCTGACCAGAACTGCCCATTTATCAACCCAAGCCCTTAGTTTTTCTGTATGTGTTGTTTTTATTTTTGTTTTATAACATAAACTACTGTCCAGCCAAGCATTCCTCAGTGTGTATGTGGCATTCATTTCTTCTGTGAATGTGAGACTTCACATCTCTCACTGGTAAGTTAATATGAACTTTAGGACCATTTGTTTAACCAACAGACACAGTATCATGACATACATTTGGCAGGATATGAAACATAATTTTACTATTTCAAAGGGTTATTATTTTGTTTTTGATATTTATGATATACTGCTGGGTAAATCTGGATTTGTTTGATGCCCAGTCATGTTACCCCTATTGCCCATTTTTTCTCTAAGAAAAGCCAGTACCCAACGGTAATCTACTTTATGACACAGTTCCCAGGCATACATTTGGCAGGAACTTGTACTGAGCTCAATCTGAACCTGTTATTATAAATGTTAACTTTATGCTTCAGAAGTTACCAGACCACTGTGGGTGCATGAGTTTCCATATTGACCAGAGACCTGCTCAGCAAATTGGAAAGAAATTTCACATATAATTTATTTGCTGACATCCCTGTGTTGGAAAGAACAATGTATTGGCCCTTCCTGGCTTTGTCAGGACAAAGATCTTTGGAGAGTCACCCTCTTACCATCTTCTACTTGCTGCAGCTCTAATCACATTTCGCTGAGTTCCCAGTAGCAAAGGTTTTTTTCTCTTACTCCCTCTCAACCCCCTCACTAAAGAAAAAGGTTTGGTTCTCTTGCTCCAAGGTCAAGAATCAATAGGTCAAAGCATACATTTTGTGCCCAGCTGTTGAGAAGGTACTTGGGCCAGAGCTAATTTGCAGGGTTTTTCACTGGGGATGGTGAAGGGACTTCCTGGAGCATATTTTCATACTAGTGCACAGAAAAGGGGTGTGTTTGGGGGAAGTGATGGAATCATAAGAGCAGGATCTGCTACTATCTAAATGTGTAGATTAAGGGCAACTCAATCTTTACAGAGGGAACAATCCTGCGCTGAGAATCAAATAAGTATTTGGATGTGCTTTGCAAACTAAATTCAATGCAAGCATTTCCACACTTCTTAACACAGTTGGGAAAGCCATCATCATTTGTTCAGATGGATCTGCTTCTCTCAGAATTGCTGAACCACTTCCTTTTCTTTTCATGTTAAAATTATCTTCCATCTTTTACTTATACTTGCTCAAAGTGCAAGAGAAAAAAGAATAACCAGCTCAGTGGTTTCTCTCTTGCTCTGAGTAATTTCCTTCATCTTTAGGGATCTATTAGCTGCTCACTGTCCCTCTGGAAAGCCAGCTCTTAAACAGCACCACTCCTTGGGATGTGAGAAATTCCCCAAAGGAGGGCCTGAGCATTTCATCAAGTGAGATGATGCATATATGGTAGTTATACTCACACCTGGCACTCAGTAAACACCTTCCTCATCCTGAAACCTAAGCCCACCAGCTACGACTAGCTCCATGGGTACATGGCCTGTGTGGTCTCACAGGGCCCTGCATTTAGAAGGGCTCTGCCCTGGTTTAATCTCTGCTTTTGAAATTCTTAATTTTTTTTAACAAGGAGTCCCACATTTTTACCAGCTCCACTGGCCTGATTGAGGGACATCACACTCCTGTAACAGGCTTATGCTGGCTTCATTGCCAATTCATCCAGCCCACACAGGGACTCAAGACACTGACCCTATCTCTGATAATTCCCTTCCAGGCCACTTGGATGCTGACCACTGTTCCATCTTCTCTTGAAGTCTCCTCTCCATTTTCTATCAAATACTCCTTTACAAACAAACAAACAAAATAACCCCCCACCCCCACTAGCTTTTCTCCAGGACATCAAGTGATTCGTGATCAGTTCCTTGGGGTCACCCACTCTGTGCCTCTGGCTACATACAGCTCTCAAGCCTTTTCTTGGCCTATGATTTGCAGCCTGTTGAGCTCATTCTGCAACCGACTGATTTTCTGCAAATTGTACATTTGGAATTAACTGCACTCCTAAACTTCCTTTCACTTTTCACTCCAACCTTCTGGGTCCACAGCCTCTACCACATTGTCTAGGGCATGGGTCCCACATCCTGACCTTGCAGCGCTCTCCCTCTAAGCATTACCATTTCTAAAACTCACCCTTCATTCTTTGAATTTTCAGCAGAGGACTCAGGCAACACTCAGTCTGCAATATACTTTGGGAAAAGGCCATTTTCCCACACTTAATCTGCCTGCCATTTAAAGGCACATTAATGCTATATTTAGAAGCAAAATAGTAGAGTGACAAGAATCAGGCTTTAAGACAGGCAGATCTAGATTTAAATTCCAGCCCTGTCACATATAGTTGTATGACCCTGGGCAAGTTATTTAATGTCTTTGAGCTCCATTTCCCCATTTATAAAATGGGATACTACTGCATCCCTTGTGGGGTTACTGTGAGAATTAAATGAGATAATGCATGTGAAGCACCTAGGACACTACCTGCACATAGCAGGAGCCCAGTGAATACTGGTGATTTATACTATTATAACTATTATAGTTAATAAACAATAAGTATAATTTGTAGGTAGCACAAACGTGCACATCATGTTATGTGTATCAGATGCTCTAGAAGAAGTGAGAAATACAAGCAGCTTAAGGTGCTTAGAGTCCAGTTAGCAAACAGGGCAAGAAGAAAGTTCATTTTTAATAGAAATGACTTCAAGAGGGGAGGGCATAGCTCCATGGTAAAGTGCATGCTTAGCAGGCATGAGGTCCTGGGTTCAATCCCGCAGTACCTCCATTAAAACAAACAAACAAACAAACAAATAAATAAATAAATAAAACCTAATTACCCCCTCCCCTACAAAAAAGATTTAAAAAGAAAGAAATGACTTCAAAATAATGACAGTACAAAGCAGCATGGGATAACATTCCTCAATGTTGATAGCAGCATCAAGTTCAAAAGAAGACCAGAGGAGGGGATGGCCACAGTAGGATGGGCAGGCTGAGGGCTGGCAGGGGGGCAGGATGTGATGCTCTGGGGAAGGAAATGATGTGGGCAGAGCTGGGGGCACAGCTGGAGGGACGAGAAGAGACCTGTTTGGTTTTGGCTGAGGTAGGTCTGATGAAAACACCAAATTGTGTGGACCTTGATGAACCTGGATTCTATCGGTTCGCAAAGTGTAGCCATTTGTGTGTTGTGGAGGTGGTGGTAATGGGGCGGGGGGGGCTTCAGGAGTGTGGGGCATAGGAGTACATTTACAGAGAGGACTCGGGTCACCCCCATCCCTGGACACAGCTGTAGTCACAGCAGGCTTCTCTGGGTGGAGCAAGAACATGAAAATCAGACCCGAGAGCATTACTTCAGCTGCACAGTGCAGACTTAACTGCAGTGCTGAGATGATGGACCTCAGCCTGGGGACTGGGATGGAAGGACGCATGTGAACCCTGTTTCTGGGGAAGTAGCAGCCAGGTTTGATGACTGAAGAGGAGGGGATATAAACAGTGGGGGAGGTTTTAGGCTTGTGTGGCTGAAAAAATTGTATCAGGAGAAGAACAACCACATTTGGGAGGGAAGGGGCTTCTTAGACATCTTCAGGAAGAGCTGATTGAGGGACATTCCAGTGGAGATGAAAATTGCTGATCAAAACCAATATACGCTGACTGTGTCCTCAGTGCCTGTTTAATTTTCACAACAGTCCTGTGAAGTAGGTGTCTTATAATCCCCATTATTCAGATGAGGACACTGAGGGTTGCAATTCATATCTATTAGGCTGGGAGGAACAACTCTTCCCTCCATTCCGGAGCAGGGCGAATAAAAGAGATGATCAGAGGAGACATGGAGGAGAGCTGGCCCCAGACTTCTTAGGAAAACAGGAAATGAAGCCAAATTCCCAGAGGAAAGGTTTGGGGAAAATGAGGAATGTTGAACTGAGCCAAGGTGAGGTTTAAGAAAATCGTCTGGGAAATGCACTACAGAATCAACAAGAGAGGGCTGAACTCAATGTGCTGTTGTTGTAAGAGGCCAGTTCTGTGAAGCCAGGAGCTGGGAAAGAGAAAGCAGGCTGGGAGAGCTGAGGCAATGGGGAGCTGGGGGCTGACACAGGGGTCCAGGTGGAGGCCCAGCACAGCCCCAAATGGGGAGGGGTCCTGGAGAGAGCCCAGAGTTTGGTTGGAGCTTAGAGTGACATTTGAGTTTTTATGTTTGTTAGAAATACAGCTCAATTCTTTGATGGTGTGTGGAGGCAGGAGGTGTGGTGGGAGAGGCCTGAACTCTGGAGCCTGGCAGACCTAGATCTGAGGTCTAGCTTTATCGCTGAGGAGTCTTGTGCTCCTGGGCAAGTGAGCTCTGGCTTATGAGGATGAGGGTGCCATTTCCAGGAGAGAAGCAGGGTTGTGGTGGATGTGTTGAGTTTGGGGCAGGTGCTCAGAGGTGTCTAGGCTGTAGCTATAAATCTGAAAGTCAACAGTAATAGATCACCTGGGGAGAGAAGATGAGTATGAGCAGAAGGCACTCGCGGGTAGGATGCTGAGAAGCAATCACTGTAGGAAGGAGTAAGACGAGACCAGGTAGGAGACTGTGAAGGAGAGCAAAGAGATAGGAGGAGGAGCGGGCTGCCATGGGGTTCTGGAAGCCAAGAAAGTCCTCCCACCAAGGCAAGAATCTCCCTGGCTCACTGGCTTCAAGAGGTGAGCTGCCCTAGAGGTTAAGATGCCCTCGAGGGAGGCCCAAGCTCCCCCTCCCTGATGTGAGCAGATGAGGTAGCTTTCAGGTCCCAGGGACAGTGGACACACCAGCTCAGGAAGCTCTGATTTAAGCCTGCCTGGTTCCTGCTCAACAGGGAGGCTCCCGGCACACAGAGAACTACTAACAGCGAGCGTGCTGCTGAGAGGGAGAGAAAGGTCTGAGATTCGCTGTGAAATCCCCATCTTGCCTCCTCCTTTCAGCCCCATCAATAAAGAACAGGCCTGACTGCCATGCTGCGGGGAGCTGCTGGATCAGGCACAGGTCAGAGGGAGGCCATACAAGAGCTCTTGCTCCCCCTTCCCTTCTGTAGCAAATTCCTCAGGACAAAGCGGTGCTGGCTCTCTCCAGGGCTGCTTGTGTGGGCATGCTGGCGGCAGAATCACCGGCCAAGCCTGGAAAGGCTAATATGAGAGGACCCCACAGGGAAAGATGGTTCCTTGGTTCTGGGATTCTCACCCCTGCAGGGACCAAGGTAGCAGGGGAGTAAACCCACTACAGAAACTTTCGGATGAAACTAGGCCCAGAGAGGATCTCCTGGAGGTCTGCAGACCAGCACGGGGACCTGGTCCCTTCCTCCCTCAATGCACGAAGTGCTCCTGGAGAGGGTCACCTGCACAGCAAAGTACTTCCCTCATCTAATCTTCACATCCACCGTGTTGGAAAGAAGTTTTTTACCATCTCAGTTTTTTAGAGATCAGCCAAGACTGGGATCTAGATATTTTTACTCCAAATCTCATAACACTAAGAACAGATCTGATACCAACAAAATGGTAACTAAGCAGAGCCTCATAGCCTGGGGCGATCCCACCCCAGCTTCAGGGTCTCCCGGAGGGTGTACTTAAAATAGACAACTGATAGGGAAGTATATACATCAGCCCTAACATTTTCTCATTTTGGAACTAGAAATACATGAATGCCAACTGGTGGGAGAAATGTAAAAGCATGCATGGTTTTCTCATCGTGAGACTTGATGCACATTTCCGTGGTTAAGATATTTTCCTTAAACCCTGGAATGAATTGTGTTAATTCCCAACCCAACAAGACTAGAATGTCCCAGGGACACAGAAGCAGCCTGCTAGCAAAAAGTGACACGACTCCCACGGACGCCATCGGACCACTGTGGCAGTTAGCTCCTGGGGAAATAAACATTTACTGGCAGCCTGCTCCGTGCAAGGTTCTCAGCATTTGTTGTCTTATTTGATCCTCAAAATGACTCTAATCGAAAGCAAGGACTCAAATAGATATCTGTGCATCCATGTCCAGAGCAGCACTATTCATAATAGCCAAAACGTGGAAGCAACCCAAGTGTCTACTGACAGATGAATGGATAAACAAAATGTGGTAGATACATAAAGTGGATGTTATCCAACCCTAAAAAGGAAGGAAATTATGACACACACTACAACATGGTTGAGCCTTGAGAACATTATGCTCAGTGAAATAAGCCAGTCACAAGCAGACAAATACTGTAATGATTCCTTATACGAGGTGCCCCGAGTAGTCAACTTCACAGAGATGGAAAGTGAAATTGTGGTTGTCAGGGGCTATGGGGAGTAGGGAATGGGGAAGTTAGCATTTAATGGATACAGAGTTTCAGTTGGGGAAGCTAAGAAAGTTCTGGAGATGGATCATTGTGGTGACAACATTGTGAATGCACTTAATGTCACTGAATTGTATACTTAAAAATAGTTTAAACAATAAATTTTATGTTATATATATTTTATCAATAAAATTTAAAAAATGATTCTGTAGGGTACAGGTTACTCCTCTCATTTTACAGATAAGAAAAATGGGGCTCAGAGGAAATCACGCAGCCACACTGAATGAGGGCCCATCTGCCTGGAACTCCAGGTTTCCTTTACATCATGCCACCCCTTCTAGAGCTCAGGAGAGCCCTGGCCGACTGCGGGGCTCCCTGGCTCCAGGATTCCTCTGTCAAAGGATGGAGAAAAGCCCAAGTGAAACTGGACCTAACTGCAGTCTAGAAACAGAAGGGTAGGTGTGGCTTGGGCTTGAATTATGGGGCTAAAGCTAAGAACTGTGCCAACATCTAAAATTATGAAATGAGGAGCTCCAGGCATCTCTCTAATCCAGAATGATTATCTTCACTGCTGAGCATCCAATTTAAATTCATTGTGTTTAATACAAAGCCGCAGAACAGAGCAGGCTGTCTCCTGACATGCAGTTACCATGGAGACTGGAGATGATCCTCAGAGGGAGTTATGTGGCGGAGAGAACGTGGCTGCCAGCTTCTGAGAAGCCAAGGGGCCTGGGGAAACCATTCTAAAAGAGAGCGGCACAGAGGGGCCCTTTGTCATCCCTCTTAGCAAGGCCCCTTCTCATCCCAAAGCAGGAAAGTTTACAGACAAGCAGGCCACCAACATCTTTATTAAAAGTCCAGGCTGCCCGCAGATGCCAGAGAAGAGGGGTTTATCAACAATCCAGAAATAAACCACATGTAACCCTATGTGCTCTCCTTCCCTCATCTACTCCAATGTTGGTGAGTCCTCTTTTTGGTCCCAAAGCCAAGTCATACCAGTGCTATCAAACTGTGGAGGGAGGCTGCCCTGAGGCCTTCCTGGATCCATGGTGTTGAGGAATGTGGGCTGGAGTCAAGGCGGGGAGGCAGGCAGACCCAGGCCTGTACTTCTTAGCATGGCAAATTATGTCACCTGTCTGAGGCTCAGCTTCCCTGCCCTGAAAGGAAGGATAATGAGGCTGCCTGAGGGGGGCTTTAAAGATCACAGTCAGTGTATAATGGGCACGGAAGCTCAGTGCACCCCATTGGAGGGGGCAGGGGATGGAAGTTCAGCTGTAGGTCCTGTGGGGAAGTGTGCACACCATGCTCTATGTAGGGGGCTGGGAGCCCAAGCCCATCAGAGGCTCAGCCTGCTCTCTTCTGAATACTGTTTTCCAGACAGCAGGAAAAATAGACTCTTTGATGGCCCACTAAGTCTGAAGCTTAGAGATTCGGAGCCAGAGTGCTCTCCCAAATATGAGTCCTAGAGTATCTTAAGCCTGGCAAAGTGAGAGTTAGGGTACCAAATCAGGAAAGAGCTATAGCCCAGGCCTGGTGATAACAGAGGGTACCAAAGAGAATAGAAACCTGTCAGAGAGAAGGGGAGAGGGTGGCAACAACTCAGTAGTGAGAATTCCATTCCACAAAAGTTTTATCCTAATCTAGTCTGCTCAGAACTCCTGGCCCACTCTTGTTCTCTACTGACTCTAAATGTAAAAGGGAGAGGGAGCAGAATGAACTCTTCCCCACACCATCACCACAATTTAGTGTACATTAAGATACAGATCACGTGAAGACAACATATTGAGATCAGTATGTAATCAAGCATCAGGGAGAACAACACATGGCCCTCATCTGAACCCCCAGCACCCAATAAAGTTCCTTTTAACATACACAACCCACAGATTTTTTTTCTCTCCAAATAACTTGAGAAAATTTTGAAGAAAATTCTTAACTTTTAGCTAATAGAAAGGGACCATGCTAAGGGCTGAGAAAGTTTATCAAGTGCTTGGTTAAAGCACTCTGTTTACAGTTTTCTTAAGGTTTTGGTTTACAGCCTGCACTAAAAAGTTTGTTTCCAAGAAGATAGCCAAAACAACGTTGGAAAAGAAGGACAAAGTTGAAGGACTTATATTATTGGCTTTCAAGACTTCCTGTAAAGCTATGATAATCAAAACAGTGTGGTATTGGTGTAAGGATAGAGAAATAGACTGAAAGAACAGAAAAGAGAGTGCAAAAATAGACCCACATACACAGTCAACTGATTTTTGACAAGGGATACTCTTTTCAACAAGCTGTGTTGGAGCAATTGTATAGCCATACACAAAAAACTGACCCTCAACCCTCACCATACACCATATATAAAAACTAACTTAAGAGGGGGAGAGTAGAGCTCAGTGGTAGGGTGCATGCTTAGCATGCACAAGATCCAGGGTTCAATCTCTATTATCTCCATTAAAAAAACAAAACACAAAAACAGGAAAACTAACTTAAAATGGATCATAGACCTAAATGAAAGAGCTAAGATGATAAAACTTCTAAAAGAAAACATAGGAGAAAATCTAGTGGATTTCACAAAAATTTCTTGATTATAGCACATAAACTATGAAAGAAAAAAAATCAGTAAGTTGAACTTCAAAATTTTAAACTTTTGCTCTTCCTAAGACACTGTTTATGAAAATGAAGAGGTAAGTCACAGTCTGGGAGAAAATATTTGCAAAATATATACCCAACAAATGACTTGTAACTAGAATATATAAACAACTCTGACAACTCAATAAAAAGAAGACCAGCAGTGCTCACTGTGGCAGCAGTAAACTTGGAATGATACAGAGAAGATTAGCAAGGCCTCCTCACAAGGATGACATGCAGGTTTGTGAAGCGTTCCATATTTTTCAGTTAGAAGGTAAATAAGTACTAGGGATGTAATGTACAACATGATAAATGTAATTAACACTGCTATATAGTATTTGTGAACGTTGTTAAGAGTAAATCTTGAGTTCTTATCACATGGATAAACCTTTTTTCTTTTTCTTTTATTTTGTATCTCATGATGATGGATGTTCACTAAACTTATTGTGATAATCATTTCATAAGTGCAGTCATTATGTTGTACATCTTAAACTTATACAGTGCTGTATAGCAATTATATTTCAATAAAACTAGAAGGAAAAAATTAAGATTTACCTATTCTGGACATTTTATTAAAAAAAAAAAAAGAAAGGATTGGGGTATAGCTCAGTGGTAGAGTGCATGCTTAGTGTGCACGAGGTCTTGGGATCAATCCCCAGCACCTCCATTAACAACAACAACAACAAAAATTGTAAAGAAAATAAAATTAAATACTAAAAAAAAAAAAAAAGAGAGATCAATGACTCAATTAAAACATAGGCAAAAGATGTGAATTCTTCATCAAAGATATACACAGAGCAAATAAGCACATTTAAAGACATTCAACATTAGCCATTAAGGAAATGCAAACTAAAACCACAAGGAGCTACATTTGTTAGAATGGCTAAAATTAAACAGACTGATCATAACAAGTGCTGGCAAAGATGTGGAGCCTGGAAGGAATATAAAATGTTACAACCACTTTGGAAAACAGTTTGGCAATTTCTTAAAAAGCTAAATGTACACCTACCATCTATCCTACATGTCCCACTTCGAGGTAGTTACACAAGGGAATGTGAGCATATGTCCACACAAGCACTTGTATGCAAATGTTAATAGTAGCTTTGTCTATAATAGCCAAAAACTTAAGAATGCTAAGTCAAAGAAACCAGACCAAAAAAAGAATACATACTGTATTACTTCATTTATATAAAAATGTGAGAAAATGCAAATTAATCCTCAGCGACAGAAAACGGGTCAGTGGTTACCTGATGTTGAGAAGGATTACAAGGGACACAAAGAAACTTTAGGGAGTGATGGATATGTTCATTATATTAACACTGATGGCTCCACAGTGTGTATATATTTCAAAGTGTATCAAATTATACACTCTGAAAATGTGTGGCTTATTGTATGTCAATTATACCCAAATCCAGTTGTTGAAAAAAAAAAGTATAACATAAAGATTAAAAAAAAGGTGCCTCATTGGGTTACCTAATCATGACCTTCTTCATTTTATACTCTTCCCAAGAATAGAGCTCACCAACATCCATCAAGTTTAAGTTTATTTTTAAATACTGAGAATACTGTAGAGAGTTTAAATCTAAAGCAAAAAGTTATTTATGAATTCATTCATCTCTAGTGGTACTTCCAGCTCTACCACTGTGTGCATGAGTGAGTGCATGTGTGTGTATGTGACAGTGAGTGTATGACTGTGAGAATGTGTGAGTATGAGGATGTGAAGGTGTCTCACAGTGTGAATGTGTGTGTGTGGTGTGAGAGATAAACATCGGTTAATGAGAAAGTTCTTACTATATGTGGCCTACAGCTTTATCTTCATATAGTCACTAATTAAGGATCCTTAGAGCTCCTAATTTTTAATTAACAGGAAATAAAAAAGGATCAGAAGGAGAGAAAAACGTGGTTGGCAACAGGGATAACCTGAGGGAACAATGAGGCAGAAACTACCATGGTGTCTACACACATTTCCACCTGCAGTGCAATAAACCATTCTAAGACATGCACCTGACATTTAACATAGAAATCTGGCAACTTCAGATCACAGTTAACCTCAGCAAAGTTTGAGAGAAGAGATATTTTCAACTGAGATTTTTGAAGCATTCCATAAGGTCATATTCAAACATTTCTTGAAATATTAAAAATATGCAGGCTTTCAGAAAAGAAAAAGGAAGAAAAAGACATCATTCATGTATTATATGCATCACTGAAGTATACATACAGTACATCATGTATTTTTCTTCTTTCTTTTTTTTTAAACCCCAGAAGATGCGAGTATAAAAGCAGAACTTGTATGAGGTATGAAAAGTTTCCAAGATGCTTGGGTTCAATCATAAATGGTTCATTTATTTCTATTCCTGAATTAAAGGTTTTAAAAAGCAATAATCTCTCTGTATAGATCAGTCAGTTCTTTGCAAACATTCTTATTCTAAGAATTGAGGAGCTGTTTGGTCACTACAGGAGATTTTTTTCCCCTCAATACTAGATTTAAAAATTTGTAAGAAATGACAGATCTCCTCTCTTACATTTGTTCTAAGAAAGGTCAACCTGGCCTACATGTTGGTCTGCAATTATGTAGACGTAGAATGAAAGTTGCCAGCAAGGGTTTGTTAAGCAAGACACCTGATTTGAAGCAGGACATCTTTAAATAGCTCCTGATACCTGCTGAGTTTATGACTGGCTATTTCTGTCTTTAAGAGAAAAGAAGGAGAGAAAAATTATCTAGAAATCATCACCATTACTATTAGGCTCCATCTGAAATCTAAAACACAGGGTCAACCTTGATAGCAGAGATGGAAATCAATTTTTTTGTTCCTGTTTGATGTCTAACAGTTTAACACATATACACAAGAAGAAACTGTACAATTGGACTTTCCAGGAGTTAGTCCTCAATCAGCATGGTCTATTTATTTAACATACACTCTTATAGTGCTTACTAAGCACTAAGTACTATTTTAAGTTCTTTACCAGTAGTAACTCACACACCTAAAGTTGAACCATAATCTCCATTTTCCAGCGAAGGAAACTGAGAGACCGAGAGAGATTAACTTGTCCAAATCACATAGCCAGTAAATGTGGAGCTGAAATTCAAACTCTGGCAGTCTACTGCAGTCTGTGCTCATGACTGTCACAGTATGTTGACATTCCTCTATTTCTTGACCATCTACTACACGTTTACAGCTATGTGGCTCTGTGCTGAGTCATAAGTTAAGTATCAATTGTGGTCTCTGTCCCTCAAAGTTTTCAATCTAATTGAGAGACGAACTTTATACAGAAAACAATTTGAAAGCCCCAGGATGACAAACTGTTTCAGTCGGGGAGAAGAAAGTGGATCCTGGTGCTAAATTAGCTGGAGGAAGAATGTGACATAAGTGTGGTAGATCTTGAAGGTTTCTACCGATGGGTGGGAGGGATGGCAGGGGAGAGCATGGGATGTTCATAGGGGAGGGGGCTGAAGAAACCCCCTACCTGATGGACACATGTTGGGAGTGCAGGTTGGATGGCGAGGGCAAGGTCAGATGGGGGAGCTGTCCAGGGTGGAGATCCAGGACTCTGAACTAGACAACCAGGAGCCACTGCAAGTTCTCAAGCGGGACATGACCCTGCTGGCAAAGCCCGGGACACAGGCAGCACAGGCACTAGATGGACAGTAGAACAATTTCATTACAATACCAAAGTGGGTGGATCAAGTAAACCAAGAGACTGGAAGATAGAGCCAAGGCCAGCCCTAGGGTGGAAGCAGGTAGTCATAGCCTGGGACTAACATTAATTTACAACATACTCTGCGCCAGGCACTGTGTGAAGTGTTTTTCATGCATTACCTCATTTAATCCTCACAACAACCATTTGTAAGCAGCAAAAACTGTCAGCTCTAAGGCACTGACATCAATGTTACTCCCTCTAGGGACAGTGATGTGTTATAAAGTCACTGTCTCGGGGAGGCAGAGAGCTCACCCTGCTGTCTGCTTGATGCATCAGTTCTGAGATGCCTTTATCTGGGTCCAGGCAAATTTGGAGCCATAGAGTGTCAAGCAAACTATTTGCATGCAGCCCACCGAGAGGTCACAGGCTGTCTGAAAGGGGTGACTGTCCAGGTCTGCGATTTTAGGAAACTTTAAGTGGTTTGGTGAAAAGGGCCTGAAATTTACATTTTGGTCCACCTATCTCTGGGACTTGGGGCAACTCATTGAACTTCCTATCAATGGGAAGGTGGGGCTAGATTTCTAAGGTTCCTTCCAGCTTTTCACAGAAATGAAGACATAAGTGAACTTGGGAGCATCAATTAATAAGCAAGACCCATATGAGTCTGACCCCAATAAGCAGGGAGTACTACTGCAGAGTGAAAAGACTGGAAAGACATTTTGGCCAAAATTAAACAGAAAGGGACAGAATACTGGTGTCAAGAAAAAAGAAGAAAGGAAGTGAGCAGCATTTAAAGCTTCAATTTCAAAAGAGCAAATTTCAAAGGCAAAATAGCAAAAATAATCTGCCCAATGGATTAATGGGCTCCTTGGTACGAATGTTGGCAGAGTGGACACCAAAGGGAATTTATTTATGTCCCAGCGTGTCATATGTCAGGACTCTGACAGGTTTAGTCCTCTGCAGTGGGGGGGAAGGAGGGTAAGGACCCTCCACTGGGGGTGAGATGTGGCAGGCCATCCTAGCCTATGCCAATGAACATCCCCTAGGCTGACCCAGTGCTGGCCAAGTACTCTTCCAGTTAGGATTTGGCTCCCCTTGTGGTTTGACTACAAGAATAGATGTCTTGCTGATGCCGATTTTGAGTTAGTGGGAGGCTGTCTCTGTGACGAGATGGCCCTGGGACAGACAAGAGGGAGTCTCTGGGTCCTCAAAGAAGAGGGACAGACCCAGCTGGACTCTGTTTGGTGACACCTCTACCACAGCCAACTTCCCTGCTCACTGATGATGTCTATGGGGTACAGACAGGAGGACAGAACACAGAGCTAGGGACACTTAGCAAGTACAGGGGTTCTAGGCCCTAGGTTGGGGTTTGGGAGCCCAATGATGGGACCTTACAGTGTGAATAGAAAGAGAGAAGCAAATAAATAAGACTGGCAAGGGTGAGGCAAGGCTGGCCCAAGCTTTCAAGGGGGATGCAGATGTCATCCTGGCATGTAGCAGCCAGGACATCATGCCATTCAAGGCAACTGAGAAAGTTCCTTAATAATCCACATGCTAGTGCTGGAATCACCAGGGATGCCTTTTTGAAAAATACTGATGAGGGAAGAGGCAGATCCAGAAACATTGATTTCATTGGTCTGGGGAGGTGGCGTAGGGGAAAGGAGGAGCCTGGACAAGTATTTTTTAAAAACTTCCCAAGTAGTTCTATTGTAATTTGCTTCCAGAGGTTGAGAGCAATTGTCCTAGACAGTAGTTCTTAGTACAGTTTTAGAGGTGCGGGAGGCAGAAAAGGCATCTAGGAAGCTTTTTTCCATTGTCCATGTCTGCCCCCTCTATCACCACCTGAGTGAAAGGGCTGTGCCTGCAGTTTAAAAAAGCCTGAATCTGATATTCCCACGGGGCCATGGAGAGCCATTGAAGGGGTGGAGCCCAACAGCCTGCATTCACATTCTTATTATGTAATATTAGATACAACACAAAAGAATAAATGCAACTTCTAAGTAGGCTAGGCAGAATAAAAATAAAAGACCCCCATGGCCCAAGTGAAATCCTAGGCCTTTATTAACACAGTTGGTGTCACTGGCTCTCCCCCCTCCCCTCCTCCCCCACCTTCCCACAGGAGATAACCTCCTTCTTCAATGGGGTCAGCATTATTAACAAGCAGGGGGTCCTGGCACCTCTGGAAACTAGGTTCTGAGCCTCTGGGAGGGTGGGGCCTACAGGTTGGGAGGGTGTGGAGGAGGCGGGGAGGAGGATCAAGTGACAGGCTGTGAGCAAGGGCGGCAGAGGCAGGGGAGCCAGGCAGAGCCTGCCACAGCCTCTAACAGAAGCAGAGGCGGGCAAAGCATTTGTTAAAGAAGTGCTAGAGAAATCCCTTTAGACCCAGTACAATGGAGACCCAGATGCTCTCAGAAAAGCCAGGCTTTCAACTGTTTTGTCTTCCCAGCCCTGGCTGCGGCTGCCAAATTGACAAGCATGCAATAGCTCAGGGGGTGCAGAGTTCAAGGCCCCGCGGATCTGTCGGACAAGAACAAAAAGATGCAACTTGATCTCTCTTTCTCTATAGGCTAATCACTTGGGTGAGCTTTTCCTTGGGATTATTATTCTATTATAAACCCAGATGCTTACAGCGAATCAACTGCTACCTTTCTTAGAAGGTACAAAGTAGGTCAGCGGCAATCTATCAGGGTACACAGCTTCGGTCTGAGTGCCACAGGCTGTGTGAATAATTAAATCCATGCATCCCTGAGATCAGCATTGCAACAGGAGAGCGTTTTCTCTCTGCAGGAGATTGTCAGGAACTAGAGGCAAGAGGAAGCCAAAATATCCAGCTGTAGGAGCACAAACTCAGGAGTGGAGGGGAGGGGGGACGGGGCAGGAGTCGCTTCTGGGGAGGCTGGGATGTCTGAGGCAGGACTCTGGGCAGGGTCAACTGAAGGGGTGTGGGGAGGACTGGGTTAGGGGCTGTGAGATGAAACAGATACTCAGTATGAGCTGGGGCACCTGGACAAAGCCTGATCTTGCTTAGGGAATGGATAGAACAAAGGGCCAGTTTTGGTAACACCAGCAGCCAGAGTGGCTTGGGGGTCTATGGGCCCTTAAATTCCCTGTAACTAGGGCTTCCCATAGATTGGGGGTGCCTGAACCTGCAGGATCTGGGAGAGGTGGGACTTTTAATCACACATGGACTTTTATGTGTTTTTCCAGAGGCAGCAGCTCCCATGGATGAGAAGCTCAGAAAAGATCAAGAGTCACTACCTCGCACAAAAATGCTCGTGCAAAGGTCTTTGTCGGCTATAGAGAGCTGGAGGCTCTCAGGGGAAAACTCATCACTCCAAGCTAATGAGGCCCCGGCAGATGACAATGTGGAAAATAAGACAAGGAAGGCCAGCCTGCCCTCCCAGAGGCTGGTAGGCAGTGTAGTGACAGCATGGCATGCGTCCCTGGACTAAAGGTCTGCCAAGGGGGACAGTAACCAGTAAGCTACAAGTTTTGGTGCAAGGCCTGAGCATACTGCAGGAAGGACTGCAGGATGGACTGGTGTGGTTATCAGAGTTATGCTGATGGCAAATACTGTGGCCTCTCTCACTCTCCTACTAGGAGTATTAACTGTTACAACCAGTTTGGAAAATGACTTGGCACTATCTCCTAAAGCTAAATATATATGTCCTCTATGACCCAGCAATCCCACTCCCAGAAATACCGCCAACAGAAATGTCTACATCCGGTTGCCAAAGACATGTACAAGAACATTCACAGTGATGGCATTTGTAATGGCCCCAAACTAGTAACCACTGCAATGCCCACTGATAGCAAAATGGCCAGGCACTACGTGGCCTCTCACACAGGGGAACACCGTGAAGCAATGAAAGTGAATCAAGCACGACATGCAACAGCATGGGTGAATATCACAAAAATAACATTGAACAGGGGAGTGGGTAATAGCTCAGTGGTAGAGTGTGTCCCTGGCATGGACGAGGTCCTGGGGGTTCAATCCCTAGTACCTCCATTAAAAAAAAAATCAGTCAGAGAAAGACAAATATCATATGATATCACTTATATGAGGAATCTTAAAAAATGACACAAACTTATTTACAAAAAAAGGAAGAGATTCACAGACACAGATTAAAAAAATAATGTTGAGCAAGGGTATAGACTGCTTGATTTAATTTAATAAAGTCACAACCAACCTATGGTTAATATATTGAAAACAACCAACTTCCACACTTTAAATAGGTGAATTAAAGTATGTGAATTATATCTCAATTAAGCTGTTACATATTTTTTAAATTGTGATATTAGGCACAGTGGCTATCCTTAGTGAGGAGCAGTGACTGGGAAGGGACACAAGGGGGGCTTCTAGGTGCTGACAATGTTTGGTTTCTTGATTTGGGTGCTGGTCACAAGAGTGTGTTGAGTTGTGACAATTCTGTGTACTTGGAACGTGTGCCCTTCTCTGTATGTGTGCTCTGCTTCAATAACAGTGACAGTAACAATAACCACCAACAAAGCAGGCCTGGCCTGGCCGGCTCGGGTGCATGGGGAGGGTGAGCTGAATGCGCTCATTCATGTCACAAAGACCCTGACTGCCACCAGGGTCCCCTCAAGAGGCCCCTGCAAGAGTTTATGAGGACGAGGCTCCCTATTTCATTAGTAGAGCGTCACTCGTAGGGCCCTGGGGGAATTCTCAGAAGAGAAAGTTGGGAGGATCCACCAATCACTTCTCTTCCCTGGGCTTGGCTCCAGTGGGTAGGTGTGGCCCGGGATGCCAGAGTATCAGGCCTGGGAGCATTCTCGCCTCAGCACAGGCTGGGCCATGGCTACTGTGACTCCTCACGGCCCAGGCCTTCGGGGTGGGTCTGCTGACCTTGGATTGGGAAGGGAGCATTAAGGGCCACTTGCATGAGGTGGACTATCCTGGAGAGCTGTGACCCCAAGGCCAGCCTCTGCCTGCCCCAGCCCCAGACAGGCTCTTTAGGGTGGGTTTGGGGAGCTTTGACAGTTGCTGCCTAGCAGCAAGAGTACTGGAGCCCCCAGGAAGATGGATCCCAGGGGGAGAGCACTGAGCACGGGCGAGGGGCTCCCTGAGAACCCCGGGTAGAACAGAGGGGAGATCTGAGGGTCCAGGGCCACTGGGGATTTGAGGCAGTGGGCCAAAGCAGGACAAAGGGTTGCAGCCACCGGGGCAGCAGTTGGTGGTTCCCTTTCACCCAGGGAACGTTAAAAGCCAATTCCTTTGTAAATCATACAGTACAAGGGGCTGCTGCCCGGGTCAGGGACTTCTAGCTCTTAAGATTCTGATTCAATTCTGCATTTAAAAAATCTTTATAAGTGAATCTGACATCCAGCTGGATGTAGAGACCCACATGGATAAGTATCAGTGACTTACTCATTCAACAAACATTTACTGGGCAGGTATTCTCATTCCAGACAGCTAACTATGTCTGTTTCATAATTTCTACCATTAAAATCATCTAGAAGAGGCATATCTATTTTTCACAATCTTTGTGAAATTAATTTAGCTTGTTATACATAAAGGAGTCCATCAGACCACATACATACACAATAACAAACACCAGCTAATTCTCTTCTTTTACTAGGTCTCTATTACGTGACGTAAAAATATAAAAATAAAATCAGTTCTTGGCCTGAGTACACAGGTAAGTAATGTGACCAGGAAAATAGTTCTAAATGCCCCTTTTCCCATAATTATGGAAACCTATGACATTTAGCCTACAACTTCCTATTTTAGTTGCCAAAGTCGCCTCATTAAGGGCACACTTCTTTTAGCAATATAGTGGGAGCACCCTGTTCATGTGGGTCTAGTCTGGAGAAGCCCCAGAAACAGAAAAACCACAAAGGAAGGCATCTTCACCAAACAGAAGCATTACCTTGGTCCCGTTGTAGAAGTCATCCACGCACGTAGCATTCATGAAGGTCTGGTGGAAGTGGGTGCTGGTGTCAATGCCTCCAGGGATCACCAGTTTCCCGGTGGCATCAATCACCTTGGCCCCTCCAGGGATCATGAGCTCACGGCCCACCTGCTGGATGATGCCATTCTCAATGTAGACATCAGCCTCGTGGGTGCAGTCATCATTCACAACCTTGCCTCCCTTGATGAGAATCCGTACGCTGGCTGAATTGGCAAGCATGTTCCTAAGGAAGGTGAGAGGGAGACATTGGTCAAGGTCAAAGTCCCTTTTCACTGTCACCAAGGTCCCACCCTTTCTTATGAGAGCCCAAATTCAATGGGCAGAGTAAGTGAGGGGGGATTCGGAGGAAGTTTCTCCACAGCCTGAGGACACTGGTCCTACAGCCAGCTGTGTTCACAAGCTTCCTGTGGTCCTCACAATAGGACTCACTGGGAATCATGACACTGTGGCAGTAAGGGTGAAGCTGGGGCACAAAGAAATATCAATTTTCAGGTTTTTGAAATGTTATGGGAGTTCTAAAGCATTTTCATATCTGCTGTCTCACTTTATTCTCAAAACAACTCCAGAAGTGGCATTTTACAGATGAAAAAGCTGAAATTGCTAATATGGAATTTATGGCTATGAATTAGCCAAGTCAAACCCAGAGGTATGAGCAATGTCCCTACTATACCATATGGCCCAGAAGACATCAGAGTCTCCTGAGGCATGTCTCAGAGAGCCAAATTCTCCAAACCTCACAGCTGTTTAATTCATGTCATTCTTCAGATGGATTCTGCTTCAGTTCACTCTCCCGTATTTGCCTCAAGAAGTCCACTACCACATTGAAGCTCCACAGCTGGCTGCACCTTGATAAGCTCATCTGAGGAGATTCTGAAAAGCACCCATGCTCAAACACCACCCTCAGAGGTTTAGCGTTATCTGGTCCAGACTGGGTCCTCAGAACCAATTTTTCAAAAGCCATAGAACTCTACCATACATTTAAAGAAGAATGAACATCAATCTCTTCCAGAAAGTAGAGAAGAAAACCTTTTCAAGCCATTTTATAAAGTCAGTATTACCTTAATACCAAAGACAAAGACAGTACACAAAAAAATTAAACTACAATGTAATATCCCTCAGGAATGTAGACATAAACATTTCTAACAACATCTCAGCAAGTAGAATTCAGCAATATGTAAAAGAATTAAAGAATCCCACCATGCAAATGGGATTATTCCCAGAGATGCAAAGCTGACTCAATATTTGAACATCCATCAATATAATCCACCACATCCACAGGCTAAAGAAGAAAAATCACATGATCATATCAACTGATGCAGAAAAAGCACTTGACAAAACTCAATACCCATTCATGACAAAAACTCTCAGGAAAGTAGGAGTAGAAGTTAACTTCCTCAAGTTGATAAAGAACATCACCAAAAAACCTACAACTAATATCAGAATTAATGATGAAAAACTGAATACTGTCTCCTTAAACTGGGAACAAGGAAAACATGTCTACTCTCACCATTGTTATTCAACAAAGGGAGTTCTAGCTAGCACTATAACAAAAGAAAATGAAATAAAAGGCAATAGATTGAAAAGGAGAAAACAAAACTGTTCTTATTTATGGGTGACATGATGGTCTATGGAGAAAATCCCAAAGAATCTACAAAAAAGTCTTCTAAAACAAATAAGTAAGTTCAGCAAGATTACAAGGTACAAGATCAACATACAAAAAGCTACTGTTTTTCTATATACTAGCAATGAACACATGGACACTGAAAAAAATTGAAATACTTAAGCACAAATCTAAGAAAACATATAGGATTTGTATGCTGAAAACTACAATCTACTGATGAAAGAAGTCAGCAGATATAAATAAGTGGAGAGACATACTATGTTCATGGATTGGAAGACTCAACATAGTAAAGATGTCAATTCTCCCCAAATTGATATACATGTTTAATGTAGTTCCTATCAAAATCTCAGCAAAAATCTTCTATAAATAGTGGTAAGATTATTGTCAAAAGTTATGTGAAATGGCAAAGGAACTAGAATAGCTAAAACAGTTTTAACAAAGAAGAATAAAGTGGAAGGAATCAGTCTACCTGACTTCAAGACTTATTATATAGCTATAGTAATCAAGACTGTGTGGAATGAGTGGAGGGATAGACACAAACATCAATGAAACAGAAAAGAGACCCAGAAATAGCCCTATACAACTGATTTTTGACAAAGGTGCAAAAGCAATTCAATGGAGGGAAGATAATCTTTTCAACAAATGATATTGGAGCAACTGGATATTCATAGGCAAAGAATGATCCTTGACCAATTCTACATTTGTCTGGGATATTTGGCAACTCTATATCCAGGATCATGTTCAACTTTCATCCCCTCTCCAATACACATCACTGTGAACAGAGCAAAGAAAGCAACATCCTTCTCATCCTCATTATTTCTCTTTGCCTGCCACCAGACAGGGTACAGGAAGCCTGTGTCCCAGGATGAAAAGGTCTTGGAATCTGTTGAAGGAATAACTCTGTAAGGAGATAAGTCAGATATCTGGAGAGCTTAGCCTGATATCCTGGACACACTTGGTTAAGCAGTTTGTTTTTTTGTCAAGTTGACCAAACTGGAGTGCGTGGAATCTCCACAACAAGAAAGTTTACAGTGCCTATTCATGGCCTCAGCTGCTAGGTTCTCCTGCTGTTAGGAGAGGCTGGCCTTTTGAGGGGCTGCTGCTGGGGGTAGTGCTGGGAAACAAGACAGGTGACTGGGAGTGAGGACCGTTCCCTTGCACAGAGACATTGTCCCCCATGAACATCTGGGCCCCGCCAGGTATCATTCTGACCTCTGGGGAGAAGGGGCCTCTCCCTCAGTGTGGAAGGCACTGGACAGAGAGGCAGTGGGAAGTTACGGGCCAGAGGGAAGGGAAGACATGGATAGTCACAGCCACAAGCCCATTGTCTGAAGCTGAATATATTTCAGGAGAAGATTTTGTCCTAAAATCTAAAAACTGGAATCTTAATTTAATACACAATAATCAGGAAATGAGTTTGGTTCTTAGCGGATGGACACAACCACTCTGACCAAAGGAAGCGGAGAAAGCCTGAGAGATGCAATCTCTCTCTCTCATTCTTTCTCAAGGCCAAGTGTGACCACAAAAAGAGAAATGCAAGTACTCAGAGGAAAATGATGGTGATGGTAAGATACACACCTAATCCTCTGTACAAATACGTATATATAATCCTCACCTTTTAAAGAAGCTTTAAGTAAGAATAAGAATATTTACGCTGGGAAATTGCTGCATAGTCACTATGTCATTGTGGTAAATGAGAGTACTGATTTACTTACTAATCCAGAACACATACTCATAGCACACAGCTGGAGGGTGGAAAACTTGAATGGGTGATGTGATAATGATTTACTGGGGATTCTTGTCTGAGCTTTTTGATGCTAGAATCATCAGCCAAGGGTGTCTTCTTCAACAGAAAAACAGCTCTTAGTAATAAGCTAACACCCTGTGCCTGGAATTTAATTCACATGGCAACCCTGCAAAGTAGGAACAAGGCAGGAAGTTTTAGTCCCATTTTAAGAGGAGGAAACAGAGGTTTTGAAAACACGTAGCCCATTAAAGGTCACACCACTCCAGGACAGAAGGACGGGTCTTACATCCAGGTCTGTTACTTAAAGAAAAGGTTAATCAGACTTAACTTTGGGTAGAAGACTTACAGGTGATTTTTAAGTTATGGATAGTTTTCTGTATTTTTCTGATTTTATGCAGTAAACTTGTATTACCTTTTAGAATTTGAAAAGTCATGTTAAGAAGCTTTTTTTTTTTTAAGCTACAAAGAAGCCAGGAGGAATCCAATGTGACCCTCCATTCAGGTCCAGTGGGCTCAGTCCCACCCTCTGCCATCCTCTTCAGGAGGAGATGAAAAAGGACCTGCTACCAGCAGCTGTAACACTGAATCCTTCTCTAGAACGCTTCGGCTGCCGTTGGAAATCCCTGAAGGCTAACCTTCTCTGAATGGGCTGGGCTCCCTCAACAACACTGGGGAATCCTGGAACCTCTCCAGTCTGGGGATCCCATTCCCACGGGCCTGAGCTAGTCCTGGAAATCCAAGCTGGAGTGGACTCCTAGGACTACCTTAGAGGGAGCTCATTCTCAGAACTTAGAGGACACTGTTAATGATCTTAACAATTAGTAAATACCTTCTATGTACTGGGCCCTTTCCTAAATCCATCATATACATTATCTTATTTGATCCTTACAATGCCCTGAGATAGGTACCATTATTGCCTCCATTTTTACCATGAGGAAGCTGAGGCTTAGAAAAGTTAAAGGAAGTTCCTCATGGTCACACAGCTAGTTTAATATAGAGTAGGGATTGAAAGCCAGACAGTTGTTTTTAGTGTAGTTATGAACTGAATGTTTGTGTTCTCCCAAAATGCTGAAGTTCTAATCTCTAGCTGCTATATTTGAAGATGGGGCCTCTAAGGAAGTTTTTAAGGTTAAATGAGGTCATAAGGTTGCTCTGATCAGATAGGATTGGTATCCTCATAAAAAGAGACATCAGAGAGTCTCCCTCTCTCCCCAACGCCCATGAACAGAAGAGAGGCCATGTGAGGACACAGTGAGGAGGCGGCCGTCTACCAGCCAGGAAGAGAGTCCTCATCAGAAACCAACCCTGTAAATAACAGTCCTGCCGTTAGATTTGATCCAGCACAAGACTGTCAGCTGCCCCCAGTCCTCTGGCAAACTTCCAGCTTCAGACTGGGAGCAGATGTGGTTACCAAGGTCTCAGAACGCTCCAGGCCTGGACTGGTGTGTTTGGATAATATCGCAGCATGGTTGCTTGCCAATCCCTGCCCAAGGTGCTTTTGGAGAATACCTTTTTAAAATGAACATCTGTGTGCATGAAAATATTCTAGAACTTCACTCCTTCTCAGTGTCAGTCACAGGAGACAACTCTGAAGCGACATAGGCCTTCCTCTCAAAAAGTCTAGTGGGTGAGAGACACACAGATAATTGTATAAATGACTAAAGTGTCAAGGGGACACTTCTTGCCTAAAGACCTTAAATCTAACTTGATTTAAACTGGGTGTCTTTCACCACGGACCAGACAACAGAGCTGTGACTGGGTGAGACCAGCCAGTCGGTGTTGGTAGAAATGTCTTTACACCAGGATCCTCCCCACACATTTCTACATTTCCAAACTGTCTACATCACCAAGATGTCTAATCTGTCCTGGCGCCCCCCTCGCTGTTGACTTGTGTGACAGTTGACATTCATTGTGCTTGTCACCTCCCCCAGTAACCTCATTAGCACCTCATTCCTACAGCTTTCCCTGCTCGTCTTTCCTAAAGGCAAGAAACGAAAGACACGCTGGTGTATTTTTCCACAGTGCACTTGCTGTCTGTGCGTGTACACGTGCATGGACATAACAGAGTGAGGCGGAGAGGGGTGGGGAGACACCTTATACGTCTTAGGAGAGTCCCCGCAAAGGGGTTGCATATTCCTGGAAATCACAGTGACCAGTTGTTGAAACACATGCTCTTAAGCAGTGCAAACGCCATGGGCTGTGACAGTTTTTCCCTCTGCTCTGGTTGGGGCAGCATATTAGGGGAACATCCTTTGTCAGTGGTCATGGTCAAGAAGGTCAGGATCAGTTTTACTAATTTATGATGCTTGGAGTCACCCATTTTGTTCCAAAACATCATAACAGTATCCAGCCCACTGGCTCATGACATGCTATGGGCTAAATGCTTAGGTTCCCCTCCTCCAAATTCATATGTGATGTGAAGCCCTAATCCCAATGTGATGATATTTGGAGATGGGGTCTTTGGGAGACATTCAGGTCATGAGGACCTTATAAGGAAAGACATGCGAGATCTCTCTCTGCCATATGAGGACACAGACAGAAGATGACTGTCTGCAAGCAAGAAAACGTTCTTACCAGGAACTGCATTGGCTGGCACCTTCATCTTGGACTTCCTGGCCCTCAGAGCTGTGAGGAATAAGTTTTTGTTGTTTAAGCCACCCAGCCTATGATATTATTATAGCAGCTCAAGCTAAGAGACCACGTTAGACAGAACTGAACATTATAATCAAATCATCAAGTAATAACTGGGCCTTAAAATAAATATCACCTCCTTGAAAAACTTCTGGCTATATTCCACATTCCCATTTTTTTTTTAACCCAGAAATTTGATCATCCAGCTATTTTGTCTATGCAAATGGGAGAATTCAGACCACATATCTGTCCTCCCAGGAAGAAATGGGGAAAAAATGCCAGCTAGTTAAATGTTATTAAAAATAAATAAATCAGAAGTATGGAATTCTGGAGCTGCATAGATTCATGAGTCTACCGTGCCTTTCCCTCCAGCCCTGGAGTTTACCAACAGTGACCTTGAATAGAAGGGAACCTAGTCCAGGGCTAATGGGGTGGTGTTACACTGCAAATGTTAGGAATCTTAAGAATTTTACAATTTACTCAGGGAAGCAAAGACACCTTCCACGGCAAGATGGTGGATTTACTCAAGTGTACACCGCTTGTATACCCCAGTTTCCTGGTTCTGTGGCATGGATTCCTCATATTCCTGAATTAGTGGAGGGTCAGAGCTAAGGAGATGCACAGGCTGGGGAAAGAGGGGCTTCTGGGTGCAGAAGGACCACGCTTTAAGCCAGGAGTGCAGTCTTTCGCGAGAAAGCCTCATGTTTAAAATAGTAACAATTCTTGCTATCTGCTCTCCAACAACTGTCTTGCTGGATAGCAGTAAATTTCCCGCACCGCCCACCCTCCTGCCCTTATTACTGCCGTTAAGCAGTTCCTGTGCAGAAGTGCACAGAGCATCTTGTCGAGCGGACACTCAAGGCTAGTGCAGCTCTGCTTCTCATTCACGAAATGCACACACCTCACACTCCTAGAAGGTGCACACTATTCGTCCTGCCAAGGAAATGCCAACCCCAACACTGTGTTTGGAATTGCCTGCTTCTGTCATCACCTTCCACAGCTCCCGTGCCTGCAGGGAGGTGTGAGACGAGGGGGGCTGGCACAGTCTGTCCGGCACAGCTGCCTCCTGCCAGCAGCTCAGCTGGCGGATGCTGGACGACTTCAGTGCTCGGCACAGACACACGAGCCAGAATGGTGCACAGGGGACACTTCTTACACAAAGACCTTAAAACCAACTTGATAGGTATTGGTTTAAGCCGTGTATTTCCTCTTAATAGGATTGGTTTAAGACTCACATTTCTTTTGGCAGAATCCACAGAAAAATGTGTGATTTTACAGACAATTGGTCACTGCGATATCCAGGAATATGAAAGCCCTACACAGTTGAGAAGGGTTTGTGGCATTTAAGCCAACCCTAAAGCAATCTGAGGTGGCAGCTGGAGGGGAGGTGAAGCCGTTCAGGTCACAGGGCACAGGCTGAATGGCATGGCCTTTCCCTTGTTCCATGCAGATAACATTTGCTAAAGGATCAAAGATATGTCAAGGGTTTGGAAAAGAAAACAAAACCATGCAGCTATTTTTCTTCTTTTTGTTACTGTTCTTATTTTTCAGTGGAGGTACCAGGGATTGAACCCAGGACCTCGTGTGTGCTAACTAAGATGCACTGTACCACTGAGCTATACCCACCCCTGTTTTACTTCTTCTGATCAGCACATAGGGAAGAGAAACAGAATAATGGGAGCGCCATCCCTGGAGGGGGTGGGGTGTTTGTGCTTAGAGCCCCCTGGGATGATTCTGGAAAGGGATGCTCTTGGAGTTAAAAAATGAGAACAAATTAAAGGTTCGACAGAATACAAAAACCAAAAAGGAAGTCTGAGGTGAGTAGGAAACAGCCAAGCATTTAATAAATTTAATTTTTAAAAAGTAAATTGCTTTCTAAATAGTAAAGCACTGAAAAATTCTTAACTAATATTAAAACACATTATAATTTTATAACTGATTCTTAATTTGCTTTATCAACTCTTGAGGAGATTTTAAATAATATTTATAACCTACATGTAAGGTATAAAGAATAATGATACAAACACCTGTGAACTCAGCATTGCTATTACTGTTCAAGCCCTGGCACTTCCTTTGTCCCAACCTACAACCCCCTTCTCAGAGTTAACTGCTCCCCTAGTCAATTTGTATGGACTAATGACTAATAACAATCGAGTGACAAGAAAAAAAAAGGGACAAGATCACAGCTGTTCCTGTTCCATGACCACCTCTCCACCCCTCCTGTAGTCCTACTTCACCTGCCCTCAGACTGATTTCTTCTCCACCTACTTCTCTGCTTGCTGAGGCAAGCAGGAATCTGGAAACCCTTCCTGGATTCCTCTCCAACTAGACCGTGTCAGTATCCAGGAGGGCTGGCATGAGTAGTGGGCCTGATTCTGTTCACCTGTGACTTTGTGTAAAATGTTTTGAGAGATTCTGGATGCCAACTGCGGGAAGAGGAACTGGGGAAGGTGTAGGGTAGGTCCTCCATCTCTCATCTGGGGCTCTCCAAGGACTAGTGGGGACCTGGAGGCCAAGGACCTGGACAGGAAGCAGGGATAGTAAGGCCGAGGGGTAGCACATGGAGGGCAGAGGCTAGAGAGGCTGTGGCCGATGTTACACTCACCCTGAGACACACACGGATCCTTCATCTGGTTACAATACACTATTTCTGCACCTAACTGGCCAGCCAGGAAGCCTCTAACGTCCCAGGGGCCCTGTTTCCATTAACCCAGGGCTTGGGCAGAATCGAGACTGTGGGTGGAGGTGAGGGCTGGCCCAGGGTGTTTGTAATTGGGGACCATCTGTTCAAGACCACAAAGCATCTGCATCTGGAATACTGCCACCATCTTTGTCACCACATGGTAGAGAAGGTAGAATGGGACCAGGGAGGTCAGGAAAGGGCAAGACTACAGGTGAGAGCCCAGTGCTGGGGCAGCCTCTGCAAGCAGTAGGAGGAAAGGGAGGCAAACACGCCCATAGTCTGTCGATGTGATGGGTGTGAATATGGTGAACGGGGAAGAGCTTGCTCCTGAGAGAGCATAAAATACAGGCTTAGGACCAGGATGCTGCCACATGTGAAGGGGTGGACCTGGCTTCTGGGGAAGTACATATGCATCCAACGGGGGTGAGTCCTTAACAGGCTAAGATCAAGTAAGTGGTTTTAATCCCACGGGTTCATCTGGCCTGGCCTGGCCCAGCAGGGCTGGGCTCACTGACCACGTGTTGTCAACGCATAGGAGGGCAAAAGCGAAATTCCAAAGGATTAGCCATGAGAGGGTGGTAAGAAATGGAGCTGTGGGCCACTTGTTGGACAAGATTAGTGACGAGAGAAATCAGGCAGTTGTTAGAAGGCAGGGCTGAGCGTGCGTGAGAGCATGTGTGTTGCTGACCCAGGACCGGCTTCTCCGTGTGCTTCACACGTGTGCGCCTGTGTGAGTAGCCCAGCCTGGCACGCACAGTCTTTGGCATCTGGGCAACAGCCTAGCTCCTTTTGGGTGCCTACTTACTCACTGAGCTCAGGAGGCTTTTCATTTGAGGTTCGGTGAGGCCGAGCACCAGCAAACACCAGTAAGTATGCATTAAATCCCCCTTCCATGAGCCCAGCTGCTCCAGGGCCCTGGAGGAAGGGTAGAGGAAGGTGGCCATACATTGGAGATGAGGGTTCCTGTCTCCCAACGGAGGCTTTAGACCAAGAACACCAGGCTTGTCGTGACCAGTAGAATCAGCATCACCACAACCCTCCCTGCTCTGGCCGACCCGCTAGCAGATTCCTTAGCCCTGCTGGGCTGTCCATGCTCTCGCCAGCTGTCTCCAGGCTCCAGAAATAATTCCATCAGCTCCCTTGGAAGGACAGCAGCTGCAGCTCAGAGGTCTCCAGCGGCCCACAGAGTGGCTGCTTCCTAGAACGCCAGCCAAGGGGCGGAGGGGCCAGCGCTGCTGCCAGAACAGTGGGACAAGTGCTCTTCTCGCTGAGACCTCCGTTCTCAGGCCAGGGTGGGGACAGCCACCAGCAGGGGGAAAGAACGCGTTTTCCCAACTACAAAAGCATCACAAACCTGGGCTACCTGGTAAAGTCTAGATTTGGAATAGAAATTGAGCAGGAAAATAAAACTTCCACTTTTTTCTCTTTTAAACGGAAAATGAGTATGAACCAACTACAGCCAAATATATCTCAAAAACAAGAACTGAGGGAAAGAAGCAAGATATGAAAGAGTAAGGTATGATTCCATTCGTGGAACATTTAAACCAGGCAAAAGTGAATGACTGCGCTTCAGCAGTCTTCTGGATGTATCTCATAAAAAAGAACTGCAAGCCAGCAGAGAAAAATGATACGTCAAGTATTATTACAACCACATAAAAATATGTGCACAAAAACAGATCAGATAAAAATAAACAAGGTTTGTTATGGGGTGATTGTCCCACTTTAATGATTCAAACTTTCTATATGATAATAATTATGTAGTGAAAAATAAACAGGATAATTTAAAATAGATACTTTAATATTGTTTAAAAATTTTTGAAATAAGGTGAAAATCATTTCCTTTTCTTTTCAGGAAGTCTTGCCATCACCCCACCACCTTCTGGAAGATTTCCTAAAAGGCCTGGGCTTTAGGACAAACCAATCTCCGCCTTTATTTCGACTCTTAAATAGATTTCAGAAGGACACAAACATTTTTTCTCTGTGATATAAGACTCATTTAAAGAGGTACCAGATATTTCATCTTCGGCTTAAAAATGTGCTTCCAGCCCCTTTCCCCAAATGCAGTGCTTTTATCTGCTATTGACTTTACGCCAATAATCAGTGACACCCTCCCCTCCTGTGCTGGCTTCTGCTCGCTGCCTTCTCATGTATCTGACTCACCTTCATCACTGAGGCAGACATATTTTACCCCGATCCAGAATTTCCGGAGCCTGAGAAGCCACTCTCATCAGCACTTGTGGACCTATGTGACTAACAGAACCTAACTTTGGGGACACGGGCAGCAAGGCAGGTGAGCCACTCTGAGCTTGTCGTCTCCTCGCTGGAGACAGACTCACCTGGGTGAGACAGCCGGGCACGTGCAGGAAGCACCGTGTCCACCAGGAGTGGGAGGTCAAATGGCACACGTAGGAGGCTTACAGAAAGGACTAGGGGTGAAAATGACCAACTCCCCTTTGACTGGGCAGCGATGCCACTCCCCTGAGTGTGTCTGCAGTTCACAGACCTGTTTAGGAGAGCAGCGAACGGGCTCGAGTGGGACACAAAGGAGGCAAGTGGGGTGTGAGGAGACGGAGTGGGCAAAGCCACAAGCACCAAAACTGGCTTTGTCTTTCTAGTTGTGTGACTGTGGGCACGTCCTTCACTGCTCCAAGCCCATGTTCACGGCTGTAAAGTGGCCATCAGCACCATCCAAACCACATCATCGCTGTTGAGCTCTTTTTGTGTCAGGCTCACACAGAGTTTCATATAAATCTTACAACAACCCTATGAGGTAAGTAAACATGATCATCCCCACTTTATGGCTGAGGAAACTGTGGGTTGGGACTCATACTTATTAGACTGGAGCTCCTTGAGAGCAAAGCCTATACCTCATTTTATCTTTCCAAGGGCTTGGCAAGCACAGCGGAGTCATTAAATGCGGTGAAGGAAAGCAGGAGGACTGATCATATGAGACAGTGGTGGGAAAGGATTTTTTGTGTACCAAGTGTCAGCCACAGTAGCGGGCTGTTAGCAAGGGCAAGGAAAGCATCTCAAAAGAGAGTTCTGTGCTGGTGGTGAGGGTGTTTGGTGCAAGCCTGAGGCAGAGGAACAAAGCAGGCATTCTTTGGGATGAAAAAAAGACAAGAGGCAGAAGTTGGCAAGGATGGGCTGGGAATGGCAAGGCAACGAACTGCCTTGGGGCCAAGAGGTTAGGCTGGGCTGAGGAAGCAGCTTGGAGAGCCAGGGTATAGAGTCAAGGAGCGCAGAGCAAGAGGCTCAGGCTTCTGAATGAGATACGAGGGGTCCGGGATGCTCTGGATCACACAGAGCAGGATGCTGAGTGTGATCTGGGGATGGGACACGATCTGGGGGCTGGTCTGCTCACTTCTATACCTGGCACAGCTTGAGTGGAGGCTGGGAGAGCAGTGATTGAAATAATGAAGACAGTAGGTTACTTAGGTGGTGCCCAAGGGTTAGAAAAGGAAGTTGCAGAGCTGAGAAAGGACTGACTGCTGGGAGGGTCTCTGGAGGGAAAGAAAAACAGCCTGGGGATGACTGTGAGATGGCAGCACTAGTAAACAGGGCAAGCAGAGAGCTGTGGACAGATGGAGACCAGCTGTCAGGGCACGCCTGTGCTTTGTGGAAGCGCAATAATAAAAGCTGACTTCAGCTTCTCTCTCTGGGAATCCCTTAGATCAGTCAAAAGACGGCAACTGACCCAATCGCCCAAGGTAAGGAGGTGGAGGAGGCCAGAATGTTAACATTTACTGAGCACTACTGTGTGTCAGGGGCTGTGAAGGTCCTTAACACATGGCAGTGAATTGAAACGACCTCACAATTGCCCTTGGAGGTGATGGGCTATCTCCACTTGACAGATGATGACTGGGGGTGCTGTCTAGCCAAGGTCACACAACTTCATGGAAAGGAATAGGAATAAGGGTAATTCTAAACACCAAATAATGTCAGAATCAAAAAAGGTCTGGACTCTGCTAATGGGCTAACATTGTGATTTACTCATGTGCTGAACATTTAGGAGGCACTTCAAACAAAATACTGTACTCAACTGTCCATTCAGTTTTCTAAATCTGTATCTGATCCTCTTTGCTCTAAAACCATTGCCTCAGGCCAGGCCCTTATCAGCTACCTGAACAAGGACATCACTATTACCTGGATACTTCTGATTGGTCTCCTGGCCTCCACACTGTTAGTGCATTGAGCTTGCTAAGATGCAAAGCAGATCACAGGGGTAGGTTAGCACCTACTAAATGGTAATGTACTAAGTGCCAGATGCTGCTCCAACGTCCCTCTCCCCACACCCCAGAAGCTCACAAGTTTGTGGTAGAAAGAAATGCATCAACAAAATTTTCAATCTGAGTTAAGAGGCTAGCTGTGTTAGTACCAGAAGAGGCAGGAAGCACTTCACATTGACTGGGATAAAGGACTGCTTCTCAGAAAAAGTGACTTTGAGGCGAGTCTTAACGGTTGCTTAGGAGTTCACCAGGTGATGGGGAGAAGACAAGCCTGGGCATTCCAGATGCAAACAGAGCAGTGCATTCGGGATGGTTGATATATTTGATGAATGAGGCTGGAGAGCAGGCAGGGCCCAGATCATCCGAGGCCCGTCAGGAGATGCCAAGAGCATGGGCTTAGGTGCTGAGTGCAGCAGGAAGGCTTGCTGATGTGGCAAGCGAGGAAGTAACATCATTAGATTCCCAGTTTACATGAAAAATAAAAGTATAAAGTACTAGCGGAAAGCATAGAAGAGATGTTGATACATTTTGGATGGGTTAAGCTTTTCTTAGCATAATCCAAAAGATAGAAACCATAAAGCAAAAAACTGACATAGTTATGACGAAAATAACAGTGAAAAACTAATGCAGCAAAAGATACCACACATAACTTTTAATAAAGACAAACAACAACTGGTTATGACATGTTTGCGGCATATAACCAAGGATACCTGTAATATGTAAGAGCACTTATAAATCTTAAGAGAAAGACAAATACTCCAATACAAAAAATTGGCAAAGGATATAAACAGGTAACCCACGGGGGTGGGGAGAACACAGATAGCTAATAAGCAAATGAAATGAGGTTCAACTTTATTAATAATCAAAGAAATGTGAATGAAGACAATGAAATTACGTTTTTCACTTATCCTCATGGCATAGATAAAAGAGAGCAATGCCCGGATGCACTCGCCCTCATACACTGTTAGCAGTTCAGATTGGTACTACCTTCCTGGAAGGGAATCCGAACATCTGAAACTTAATGTACATTCTACATCTAAAAACTTTTTCTAAGGAAATAATCGGACCACTGCACAAAATGTATTATGTAGGTATTTTGTTGCATTGTTATTTATAATAGCAAATAATTTGAGAACAAGCCAAAGGCCTGTCAGTAGAACTGTTTAAATAAATAATGGCATTTTCACACAATACAAGGCTATGCAGTCATTGAAAAGGATCATGCAGATCTCTAAGTACTGACACAGGAGGTTATCTATTATTCAGCGCTAAGTGATCTATGATATGGCGCTAAGTGAAGAAAGTAGGTTACAGAACAGGACCCATGGTACGTGTATCTACTTGTATATTTATATTTAAATGAGATTTCATATATATATGAATATGAAATATCGTTTATACATGAATCTCACTTTTACATATTCACATATATGTAAATAAGCTCACATACAAATGAGCTTTTGGCATAACACTATTAAGTGCAGTTGTCCCAGAGAAAGGAGATTGCAGCAGGACTCAATCTCTCTGCATTATTTGATTAGAAACATATTTTTATAATAAACCAGCCGTGGCACTGATGATAGTCCTGGTTAAGAGGGCAGTAGCACCAGAATAGACGCTGAGGAAGTCCATGCCAGGGCAGCCAACTCACTAGCAAGTGAACATCTCCTGTACATGTATTCAGCTACCATTCATCTGTACACCTTATGGCCTATGGGATTGCTCTGCTCTGATGTCTTACTGGCCCTTCAAACTCATCACATCTAAAACTAAGCTCATCACACTCTGTCTCCATCTGGCTCCTCTTCCAGTGTCCCCAATCTCAGTGGAAGACACCCCACACCCCACTCTAGGACCAAGCCAGCACCAGGGGCATCCTCTTCAGTGAGGAGAGCAAATGACAGGGTCACCTCCACGGGCAATAGTGAATGGCCCCTTCTTCCACTCCATTCACCTGGGCCGCAGACAAGACAGCGTCTTTTCAAATGGCTGCAAAATAGGAGATGAACACCTTCTCTGACTCAGCCCACATGGCTGTCTGTCTTCCTTGAATGACTAGTTGGAGAGAGGGAGCAATTGATTGTACAGGGTTCAAAAGGCTTTTCCTGGTTGAATACGAAAAAAGGGAGATACCTTCATTCACTTAAACAAAAAGAGGTAATGAGCCTTTCCTTCAGCCCTTGCTGGGCTGTGAAGCACCTGCTGAGTAACTACCAACAAAAGGGATGAATAAGTCTACATCTCTTAAAAGCAAGTAAATGGGAATAATGGGAAGTCTGGTTGTCTGCCCATTTAATTCATCCTGAATGCCAGCATTTCCTCTTATTCTTGTTCACCTGCTCCTACTAGATGACAGACACCCAATTACTTTTATAAACCCTCTCTTTCTCAGAAGGGCTGGTCAGATTCCCTAGGTTCCCAGTCCTGGCAGTCTCCTCCCCTGTCCCTGCCCAGGCCAAGGGCTAATCTCTGAAGGCAAGTCTAAAGACTAGAGTCCAACATGCTGAGACTCCCCATTAGGGCATATGGCACTGGACAAGCCCAGACTGTGTGCATCTCTTCTGCTGCTGAGGACCAGACGGACTCCAGACTCCACATCAGGCATCTGATGACCTGTACCCAAGCCCTGCTTGGTAAAGGGCCCACTATCTTATTCCCGGTAGGCTGAATTGTCATTTCTCCAAAGAAGATATACGGATGGCCAATAAGCACATGAAAAGATGCTCAACATCATTCAGCAATCAGGGGAACACAAATCAAAACTACAATGCGCTAACCACTCCACACCCACCAGGACAGTTGTCATTTTAAAGATAGATAATAACAAGTGTTGGTGAAGATGTGCAGAGAAAGTGGAACACTCATATACTGCTAGTGAAAATGAAAAATGATGCAGCTGCTTTAGAAGGCAGTCTGGCAATTCCTCAAAAGGTTACAGAATTACCATATGACCCAGAAATTCCACTGTTAAGTATAAATCCAAGAGAAATGAAAACATATATTCACACAAAAACTAACACAAGAATGTTCATAGAAGCATTATTTATAATAGCCAAAAAGTGGAAACAATCCAAACTTCCATCAAGGTGAATGGATAAACAAATGTGGCCTATACATGTAATGGAATATTATTCAGCAATAAAAAGGGAAGAGGTATTGATTCATGCTACAAGATAGATTAACCTTGAAAACATCAGGCTAAGTGAAAGAAGCCAGTCATGACAGAGTATACATGGGAACCATTATAACTTATGGGCCGTACAAAAATAGGCAGTGAAGCTGGATTTGAGCTGCCGGCCATCATTTGCACACCTGATCTATAGCTGTAGTAGGGTTTCTTAGTCCTGGCACAACTAAAATTTGGGGCAAGTTAATTCTTCGTTGTAGGGACTATCCTGTGCTTTGTGGGATACTTAGCAGTATTCTTGGCCTCACTTGCATAGTTGTGGCAGCCAAAAATGTCTCCAGACATTATTTTATGTCCCCTGAGGGGCAAATTCTCCCTAGTAGAGAAATAGTGACCTACAGTGATAACAGATTACTGGTTGGGGAGAGTAGGAGGAGGCGGGAGGGGAATGAATAGAAAGAGGCACAAGGGAACTTTTGGGGGGAAGAGAAATATTCCATCTCTTGATCGTCCTAGTGATTACTCAAGGGTATAAATATGTCAAAACTCTTAAATGAACCTTGAAAATGGTTGTGTCTATTGTATGTAAATTACACCTCAGCAAATTTGACCTAAAAGCAACAAAACTCCATTAAAAAGAGGACAGCTAAAGAGAAATCAGAAAAAGAAGAGCTATAATTCAGTAGGAATTATATTTAATGCTAAACTTCCCAGCAGTTCAGTCAAAGGGGGAATGGTTTGGGATGGAAGGGGAAAACTCTTCTCATTGGATAAGTGGAGGCACTGATTCACCCACCAGGGAAGGCATTTTGAATCCCAAATAATTCCTTGCTCCCCTCTATCCAACTGAACATTCAAGAGGTTTCAGTCAGAATGTTGCTGAAAAAGCAGGTCTGCTTTCTCTGTAGATAATTCTAGAAGGAATTTATTGGATTACTCTTTAAAGGAAACAAGAAACATGGATATATTTGACTGCAGTTTTGCAGAAGGTGCAGAAATATTTTCCCAAGGGCCATTTTTAATATAGAGCAAACATCAATAAAAGGCTGAGGAAATACTATTAAACTTTAACTTAGTGATGACATTTCTGTGGAGGTTAAAGTGATATAGCCCAATTATAAATTTACACCTGGTGCTCTAACCTACACTATAAAGAGAATGCAAATGTGTCTTGCACGCCCTTTCACTGGTAAGGTGAGGATGGTGTCTTAAGTTATCGCTCCTGTAGTTAGGTTGCCCCAAATCCAGCCATTGCCTAAGCCAAAGTCATGCTCCCCATCCCCTCTGTCCTCAGCTTGGTGTTCCAAAATTGAGGATCGCTACAGGTGATTTTAGGAGGCACAGTATTCTCCCTATACCTCATCAGAAAGTAGAGCATTCCTATGAAACCTTTCTAAGCAAAATGGCATAAAGCAAAGAAGCAGTTATGTGAGGTGACATCTTGCTAACGGATGCACAAAATAAATCCCGATGAAACAGAGATGCTCACAGACACAGCTCAAAGCAATGGCAGGTGTGATGCTGAATGTGGTTCCTGGGGAAGGAGCCTGGCGGCGCCCTGTGAGGCTTGAGGCACATGCCGCCTCTATAAAGGGTCTCAGCAAAACGAAAGCTGAACACTGTTTTCGTCTTTTGCCTTTTTTCCTAAACGCGAAAATCCTCTTTCGGTTAGCAAAAACAGGTACTCATGTAAGTATTTCATAAAAGCAAAGCAGCCATAAAGTGAGCCAGGGACACTTGTACACATTTTGAGATATAAACGACCTTGAATCATGAGCGAGGAGGTGGTTTCTTTCTCAGTTCGCTTTCTCAGCTTCTGATTACATCACGGAAAACCTCTCAGGTGGTGCGTGTGTCTTTTCTAATACCTCGCACTTGCTAATCTCCCTTTTTTAACAAAGGAAAGAGCAAAGTCTAGTTTGTTATTGGAATTTAATAACATAGGTTGGCTTTCAATACATTTATTTTTCTAGTTATTTATTTATGGCATTGATAAATTTTTTCTTTTTCAAAAGGCAAAACTACTTAAAGAAAAAGATGATACTGTAAAATGAAAATCGGAAAGAGGGTATATAAAAATGACTCAGTTGGAGAGGCAAATACTCGATCAGGGGTCTCCAAACTTTTTCTGTAGAAGACCAGAGAGTAAATATTTTAAACACTGTGGGCCACCTTCAGGCTCTGTCACATCTTTTTTCTTTTAAGTAATCCCTTAAAATTGTAAACACCAGTCTAAGCTACCAGGCTGGACAGAAGCCCTACTGGTGGTTTCTCCCCTCTGACCCAGGGTCTCGGAGCTGTGCTGTCCAATGAGGTAACAAGTAGCCATATGTGGCTACTGAGCACTTGAAATGTGACACCTGAAACTGAGGAACTCAGTGGCTAAGGCACTATACAGTGCAGCTCCAGCCAATGATTAAGGAAATGTCTATTTTATACCAGGCTTAGAAGAAATGGCCATGGAGAGGTAACTTCCTCTCAACCTTCTTTTGACTTCCTCTGCCTCTGCAGTTCATCAAGAGTTGTCAATAAATTACATTTTAATGGCAAGTCATAGCCATTATAATCAGGAAGAAAGCAGGGATGCCTTCTCTGACCATGATTATTAAATGATGTTTGCAATTCCCTAAAAAAATGTAGTAAGATAAGAAAATTAAATCTTCAAGATAAAAGTAGGAAAAAAGAGATAAATTGTGTTATGATTGTATACCTAGAAAACCTAAGAAATTTGATAAGACAACAGATTATAAGATAAATATAATAAAATCAATATATTTTTCCCTATGCTAGCAGCCAGATGGCTAGAAATAGAAATAGGAAAAAAATTTGTGTTCACAATAGTGAAAAACACTAGAAAACACTTAAGCATTAAAAAAAACACAAAAAAACCCCACTAAGAACGGTCCAGAAAAGATGAATCTAAATATATTTTCTCTATTTGGATCTATTTTAGATCTAAAGTATTTTCTCTGTTTGGATCTATTTTGTTTAGAGACTACCCAGTGTTGGGAGTAGGAAATGGAGTGAATACAAATAGGCTTGAGTTTTCTTTTTGGGTTGATGGAGATTTGCTAAAATTAATTTGCACGATGGTGGCACAACACTTTAAATATACTAATAATCAGTGAATTGTACACTATTTAAAATGGGTGAATTTTATTGTAGGTAAGTTATATCTCAATACAGTTTCACAAAAAAACAAAAAACTATAAGACAGGCACAGATTCTTAATAGAACTTCTCAAAGTACATAAAATAGGAGCTAAACAAAGTGAAACAAATATATTCTCAGATAGGAAAAACTAATACCATAAAATGTCAATTCTCCCAAAATTAATAGAGAACTGTAATAAAATTCCTATTATAATTCCCAAAGGGTTAATTTTGAAATGGATAATAATGGAATTGAGAAGAGTCAAGAAAACTATGAAAAGGAGTACTGTGGGGTAGGTACAGGACTTCCTTAGGAATAATAAAAGACACTAGATGAAATAACTGTAATTAAAGCTGTATGGTATCAGCATATGATTAGACAGATAAGTGGAGCAAAGTAAGGTGCTTCGTAGCAGATTTCAATTAAATCCAACAAAAGTGATACTTCAGTCCAGCAGGGGGAAAAATGATTTACTTAATGATAGATGGGGCTGGCATCACTGGCTATTTGTCTGGAAGAAAATTAAGTTGGCCCCCTGCCTTACAGCATATACCCAAATCTGTCATTCATCTGAATTTATTTAAATGTAAAACATAAAACAATAAAAATATTAGAATGTGGTATTACAGAAAAAGGTATCATTTGATATAAAAATGGTATCATAGAAATAAAGTCAATAAGCAACAAATAGCTTGAGAAACGTGCAGTGTATATGACACCGATGAACTCTTACAAATTGATAAGAAAAATAAAACCAAGAGAAAGACGGGCACAGGATATCGATGTGACACACAGAAGAGCAAATCTAAATGATCAACAACTTATAAAGAGACGTTCAACCTCACCAATAATCAAAGAGATGCAAATAAAAGTCACAGTGAGGTATCACTTCACATCCATCAGAACTGGCAAAAATTCCAGAGTGATCCCTGATGTCGGCAGGACTTGGGAAAAGAGGGGCTTGGGTTGGGAGAGGTTGTGCAGGCGTTGCTGATGGAAATGTAAATTATTACATGCTTTTGGGGAACAATCTGAAAAGACCTCTATTAAAATTGTAAAAAGAACTCTGACTCAGCAAATCCACTCCTAAGACTCCATCCATAGAAATAAAAGCACCAGAACATAAGGAGACGTGGACAGAGAGTCCACTGCAGCACTTCTGGTAAGGCAAAAAACCAAACAACTGGAAATAAACTGAAAGTTCATCAACTGAGAATGGTTGAAAAATCCAGTACTATCTAAAGGAAAATTGTTTCCCTACTCACAACACTTCTGATCCTAACCACTGGGAGTTAGCGCAGACCCCCCAGCTAAGGGATCAGTCCTACAAGACTGCCGCTACTGCATGTCCCAGGTTGTCACTGACCATTCGACTATAAATTGGTGATACCCACAACCCCCTCCTCATATTCAGTAATTTGCTAGAACAGCTCACAAAGTTTAGAGAAACACTTTACTTTTACTGGATACAATTCAGGAACAGCCAAATGGAAGACATACACTGGGCAAGGCATGGGGAAGGGACGTGGAGCTTCCATACCCTCTCCAGAGCACCACCCTCCCTGCATCTTGATGTGTTCACCAATCTAGAAGCTCTCCAAATTCCTTAGGGTTTTTATGGAGGTTCCATCACATAGGCATGATTGACTAAATCATCAGCCATTGGTGATTAGCTCAGTCTCTCAATCCTTTTCCTGTCCTGGGAGGTGGGGTGAGGCTGAAAGTTCCAACTCTCTAATCGCCTAGTTGGTTCCCTTGGCAACCAGCACCCAGCCTGGGAGAGTCACCTTATTAGCATAAACTCAGGTAAGGTTGAAAGGGGCTTATTATGAATAACAAAAGACACTTTTCTCTCCAATCAATCAGAAAATTGAGTTTTAGAAGCTCTGTGCCAGGAACTGGGGATGAAGACCAAATATATATTTCATATTATATCACAATATCACATTATCCATGTCATAGAATATCATGCAATTTTTTAAAACTTAGATCCATATCAATTGGCTTAAAGCTTCTTCCAAGATGTAATAAGAAAGGCAAGTTGTAGAGATGATACATATTTTACCAAAATAGAAATCCAATACATGTACCCATGACATCTACACACACAGAAATAAAAGGATCCTATTCTGGTAAAACGAACAAGGCTGAAAAATATCTATATCTATATCTATATCTATATCTATATCTATATCTTTATCTATATCTATCTGTCTATCTATCTATCTATCTATCTATATTTATACACAATAATGTGTATGGAGTAAAATATGGGTGAAAGCACCCCTGTTTGTTTACAGTGGTTACTGAAGGGTGAGGAGGTGGTATTTAGTTGGAGAAGAGGAATGGATAAGAGAAAAATGGGGGAGGAGGAAAATCTAATTCTTTTTAAAAAAGAATGAAAATTGTCAACAATTAAAACAGAATAGGAGCTAGAACACTCCCTCACACCATACACAAAAATAAACTCAAAATGGATCAAAGACTTAAACATAAGACAAGATACAATAAACCTCCAAGAAGAAAATATAGGCAAAACATTATCTGACATACATCTCAAAAATGTTCTCCTAGGGCAGTCTACCCAAGCAATAGAAATAAAAGCAAGAATAAACAAACGGGACCTAATTAAACTTACAAGCTTCTGCACAGCAAAGGAAACCATAAATAAAACAAAACGACAACCTACAGAATGGGAGAAAATTTTTGCAAATGAAACCAACAAAGTCTTGATCTCCAGAATATATAAGCAGCTCATGTGACTTAATAAGAAAAAACCAAACAACCCCATCCAAAAATGGGCAAAAGACCTAAACGAGCAATTCTCCAAGGAAGAAATACAAATGATCAATAGTCACATGAAAAAATGCTCAATATCACTAATTATCAGAGAAATGCAAATCAAAACTACAATGAGATATCACTTCACACCAGTCAGAATGGCCATCATTCAAAAGTCCACAAAGGACAAATGCTGGAGAGGCTGTGGAGAAAGGGGAACCCTCCTACACTGCTGGTAGGAATGCAGTTTGGTGCAGCCACTATGGAAAACAGTATGGAGATTCCTCAAAAGACTAGGAATAGACTTACCGTATGACCCAGGAATCCCGCTCCTGGGCATATATCCAGAAGGAATCCTACTTCAAAATGACACCTGCACCCCAGTGTTCGCAGCAGCACTATTTACAATAGCCAAGACATGGAAACAGCCTAAATGCCCATCAACAGATGACTGGATAAAGAAGATGTGGTATATTTATACAATGGAATACTATTCAGCCACAAAAACCGACAACATAACGCCATTTGCAGCAACATGGATGTTCCTGGAGAATGTCATTCTAAGTGAAGTAAGCCAGAAAGAGAAAGAAAAATACCATATGAGATCATTCATATGTGGAATCTAAAACAAAACAAAACAAAACATAAATACAAAACAAAAACAGACTCATAGACATAGAATACAAACTTGTGGTTGCCGAGGGGATGGGGGTTGGGAAGGGATAGACTGGGACTTCAAAATGTAGAATAGATAAACAAGATTATACTGTATAGCACAGGGAAATATACACAAGATCTTACGGTGGCTCACAGAGAAAAAAATGTGACAATGAATATATATATATGTTCATGTATAACTGAAAAATTGTGCTCTACACTGGAATTTGACACAATATTGCGAAATGATTATAAACCAATAAAAAATGTTAAAACAAGAAACAAAAAACAGAATAGGCTTATGTGTGTGGGTGTGTCTACATAATGAGATGCATTAAAGAAGGTCACCAAAATGCAAATGGCAGCTGTCTTAGGGTTGTGAGATTTCAGGTGACTTTTATTTTCTTTCTTATACATTTAAATATTGTTTACGTTTTCACAGTGAACACATATTATTTATAAAACCAGGGGTGGGGGAAGCAATAAAATCATTTTCACCGAGGCAAAAACAACCTATCCGTCCTTTAAGGTCAGTCAAATTTCCTGAGCCCCTGTATGTGCCATGCATGGTACCAGATGTGCTTTATTTCTAAACCTCAGAGCAACACTGCAATGAATGAGGACGCAACGGGGTTCAGATAGCTCACTTTTTGGGCTATCCTTGTCACACTATTTACCTTCTGTCTGGCCAACCAACATGTCCATCACCCACCAGGTAGACAGACGCCCTCTAGGTGCCCCTTACCATCCTGGATGGTGGGCTTCAAAATGAATACTGGAGAATCCCTGTCTTCAAGAATCTCAAGCCTCTGCTTCTCTGCTAGCATTTCAGTCTGTGGTCGCCGGAGGGGTGAGACTGCATTATAGGTATTTTGTGTTAACATCTGTGTCGTACTTGGCACAGGGCCCCGCAAATGTTCAATTTGTTGACTACTACCTAGAAGTGGGGAAACACAAAGAGAGAAGCCCTGAGCTATGTTTCCCAGGCTCTGGACTGTCTCTTCACCTATAGAGTCTTTCTCAATGGCCATACTGATTATGATTAAGTCTTATCCAAAAAACCCCAAAAAACAAAAAACTCTCTGATTACTCCAAGCTCATAATAAACCTAAAACCAAAAAACAAAACCTTTCCACACATCCTGAGAACAGAGGATTCTACAATCCTAGGAGGAAAGACCACGTTTTCTGTGCTGCTTATTGACCATCTAGAGCATGAAGCACGTGAACAAAGATTCTCAAATAAGAAACAAGAGACATTATTGTAATACAAGCTTAAAAAGCATACTGCACTTATGCACACGATCTCCTTAAATATACACACAATACAGGAAATATATTTTGAAACTCATCATTGTATCGTCATTGATTTTTATCAGGGAAGAAAATTGCTGAGGGTGGTCTGGAGGCTCAGGGAAACAGTGAGTCTGTGTCAATTCCTGCAGATAAAGAAAAGATCTCCTCCTTTTCCGTCCTCCCTTGTTACTTCCCTCAGCACGCTAAAGGGGAGGAAGCGAGGATGTGCTCAGTTGCCCCTAAAACCACCTTCAGCCTGTCCCCATTCCCCTGCTGCTCAACAAGTACCCTCCCACCACCAAACAAAGCACAACAGCAAAAACAACTGAGGACGGGCTGAAACAACTTCCGGAATAGGTTGCATACATCGAAAAGGGCCACTTAATGGAGTGTGGACCACCCCCACAATTGCTTTCTAGTGAATTCCTCGGCAGAGCTCCATCCCAGCCCCTCTCCCCACCAATCTGGGCAAAACGCCCTGCCCCATTCTGCTGGACCTCCACACACAGAGGTGCCCCTGTAGTAATTAAAGAATTACCACAAACTTAGTAGCTTAAAACAACCCACATTAATTACCTCACACTTTGTGTGGGTCAGGAGTCCTGGGTTCTCTGCTTACAGCCTGATGGCAACCGAGGTTTTAGACGGGCTATGTTCTCATCTGGAGATCTGACTGCAAAGAACTCCTTCCCAGCTCACTCAGGTAGTTGACAGAACTCATTTCCTTATGGTCATAGCCTTCCAGCGAGAGGCCACTCAGCTTCCAGGGGCCATCCAATTTCTTGCCAAGTGGGCTTTCCCAGCACAGCCACTTATTCCATCAAGCCAGCAGGAGAGTCTCTAGGGCAAGTCTGCCAGCAAAATGGGGTCTTATGTCACATGATAGTCATAGATATGACATCCCCGTCACTTTTGCCATCTTCTGTTGGTTAAAAGCAAGTCATAGGAAGGGCTCACACAAGGGTGTGAACCCAGGAGTTTGTCTTCATTGTCCTTACAGAGAAAACATGCCAACAAGTAACCAGAATGCAAAGCAGAATGGAACACTACTCAAACGAATCAATTCTGCAGGAGAATCCAGGGGTCTTTTAACGTGTCATTTGACAAGAAAGAGGGAAAATTACCGGAAACTGTCTGCACTGGATACAGCTCACTGGAAGTTAAACTGCCCCGGAGGTTCCTCCTCTGTGAAATGATTAAATGTCACGTAAGGTTCTTTCCAGCCCCAGTATCCTGTGATGACACCCAGCCCGCTGCAGGCGTTCAGTAAGCACCCGTTCCATGAAGGAAGAGATGAAGGGATGAGCACATGCACGCAGTTCATGATGCCCCCTGAGCACTTCTCACCTTCTGCATCCCAAGATTCAAGCCAAATTTTCCTGAATGAAAATGACTAAAAGGGAAAATGCTAGCAATGTATTTGGGAGTCAGTAGTAACGTGTCATCTTCACTTCCTGGCCCCAAAGCCTTTCTGTTTTGAATGGGTTACACATTCTGTCTCTTCAGTAGGCTTGAAAGCCCTACTCTGCAGGTTTATTTAGGGGTCCTCCATCTGGGGGTCCATTTGAGAACATAAGCCATGAGCATGGGGCTGAGACCTGTACCCTTCTCGAGTGTTCTCGAGTCCCTAATAGGTGATCTAAGCCAGCCAGGGCTGCCAAATTATTATTGTTTAAACAGGTAAAATATATACATGATAAACATTTAAAACCATAGAAATAGTGAACAGTTCTCCAGTCCTTCTCCAAAGACCAGCATCATCGTAGGTTTTCTTGTATTTCCTTCCAAGGTTAACTGTGCAATTTAAGTATATATGTATATATTTTATTTCACATAAATAGCAGCATCCATTAAATATTGTTCTGCCTGCTTTCTCCCTATTCAACAATATATACTGGAGATTGTTCTATATCAGAGCAGAAATTATCTGCCTTATTTTTAATGGCTGCATAATATTTCTTTGTAAGGATGGATCATAATGTATTTAACTGGCTCTCCAATGAGGAGAATTTAGGTTGGGTCCAATTTTTCGCTAATACAAATAATGCTGCAATAATACCCCTTCCTGTTTTTCATTGTGCACATATACTTGTACATTTTAGGATAAATTGTTAGAAGTGGTATTGCTGGGTAAAAGGGTGTGTGCACTTTTAATTTCGACAGATAGTGCTGAACTGTAAGCCTGCTGGTTTTACCTGGTAAGGAATTGTGACAGTCTCAGCAGCAACACAGCGTGGCTGTCACAGAACATCAGAGCTGCCAGATAGCATCTGGTCTCCATCTCATTGTACAGAGGAGGGAACCGAGCCACTTTGACTGAACTTCCGGTGTGCTCTGTTACCTCTGCACCAGCTACTCTATTGTCCAGCCTGCTCATTTGATAGTCATGTACTTGGACAATATTGTAATATACCTTTATTTATCTCAAAGCACCTCACTTTATTATTATTTTTAATGGAGGTACTGGGGATTGAACCCAGGACCTCATGCATGCTAAGCATGTGCTCTACCGCTGAGCTATACCCACCCCTCTCAAAGCACCTAACTTTAGCACCAAGAGACACTATTAGCTCCGCTTACTTAGTGCTTACCACAGCCCGCCAGGCTCTGGGCATGTTATCCCTTGAGTCCTCCTCATAAATCTATGAGAAAGATATTAGCATCCTTCTAAATCACCAGGAAACTGAGGCTTGGGGAGATTAAATGATTTTGTCCAAGGTCTCTCATGCCTAGGAAGTAGCAGAGTCAGGATTCAAGCCCCACCTCTCTCTTATGTGCAAGCTGCTTCCTGGAAATTGCACTGTTCCTTGCACACACCCTAGAGACACGTGAGAGGAGGTTCAAGCCTGTCTCAAATAACATCTCAGTGCAACTTAAGTGTGGGTACTGATGGTTAGTAAACCTCTCTCTCACTTGCCAGGCTGCTCCAACATTGATTGCTAGTTTCTGGATATTTGCATTCTACTGGCAGATATTTAGAATTTAACTAAGTATTGGATGCTTCTCATACTGTTCCATCTCTCCAAAACTTGGAGACCATTTAATTTCTTTCACAATGGTCAAATTTTGGTGCTATCTGCTATTAAGAGACAATGCAATTTTGTAGAATTTACTGGTAAAATTTGTTTCACTTGGAGTCCTTTGCCCTCCAAGTTATTATTGCAGGTTCTGTTTTTTAAATGACTGATTATCTCAGACAATTTTATTCCTGTATTAACACAAATTTTTTGATGACCAACTTGCCAACTAAGACTCATTAGAAAGCATTCTCTGATAAAGGAACTCTGCAACATGTTATTATGTCTTTCAAGGCATTAACATGTATTTATGCATTTCTCTTTATGTGAAAACTACCAAGCATTATGAGTAAAATTGCATCCCATGCACCAAAACCTTTTTTTAAGGGGATCTCAATTCTCAAAAACATATTATCAGCTGGGTAATAAAATCATGTATGTGATGTTCACAAAGATGTAAACAGTATTAAAAATTTTAAAACTTGGACATAATCCAAATGTTCATCAATAAGTAAATGTTTAAATATAGTACATTCTAGTGAAACGGTAGGCAGCCATTTAAAAGTTTACATTTCTGAATTAGGCAAAGACACAGAAAAGTCTTCTTCTAATGTCAGATGAAAGAATAAAATACAGAATAGTATCCATATTGTGTTTACAACTCTGTAAAAATTATGTGAGTGTACGGACAAGGGTTTCATGAAATAAGCAGGCATTACATTAGCTGTATTAGCAAAATGGTCTATAAGTGGTCTTACAATCAGTTAAATATTGGAATATTATACAGTTTAAAGTACAAAATTAAGTCTTCTATGAAAAGAGATATGAAATATCTAAGTGCTTAAGGGACTCAGAGTTCAAGCAGTACGTCTAAGTTTGAAGGCAATGATAAATCTGAACTCCCTCATTTGCTTGTATGAGGACCAGTACCAAACATAACAGGAAAAAATTCTTTCTGGGGAACAACTTGGGCAGTGAATGGGTCTCGTAAGGAAAAACCAGCCAACTCAGGAAATCATGACTGCTCCGTCACGCTCCTTTGGTGGCAAAGGTTTCATTACCATCATCCTATAACTGTGCCTAAATCTCTGCCCTTGATCTACACTGGCCATGTTGATGGCTGCCGTCTTTCCTGGGCCAACAATGAAGACCAGCCATGGAGAGGAAGTGCGTTTGCCCATCTCCATGATCCGGAAGCTACTGCTCGTATCTATGTGTCTCATCTTTATTGTTTTCCAGTAGTTGCAGAGGTTTTATTCCATTATAATCCCATTGTAAAAATCATGTGCATTTTAAGTCTTTTTAGAAACCCACAAAAAAATGAGCTTTATGCTATAATTCTAATCCCCAAATAAGAAATCTGAACTTTGTGATTCCAAACTGACACTTGTTGAGGAATTTTTTTAAGCCACAGAAATTACACAATTCAAAATTGTTATTTTGACCCAATACAATAAATAAAACAGTCGAATAAAAATCCCTTGTTAATCTTGTTCAAGGCTGACAGGATATCTCTGGAATGATCTTTGGACCTATGTTGCAATTATAATCTGATTCTCAGCTTTTCCCTTAGAAACAGGAGTAAGAAAGTTGCTGTAGCCAGACCAAGGCTGAAGCACAGCCATCCATTTAAAAATGTTCATTTCTGCTACTGTGGAATCAGACATGGCTAAGATCTATTTTTTTTAACTGAAGAATAAGAATAAGATCAAGACACAAAATTTTGCCAGCCTTTAGGACTTCTAAAAAACAGTTGAATCACAGCATTGCATGCCTTGGGAGTGACATTTTTTTTTTCCCAATTTCACCATTTATTGTACTATTTGGCACGGTCTACTAAAACACAACACATGCATAGCCCTGACCCGAATTCCACTCCTAAATATATACCCAAGAGAAACACACATACATCCACCCAAAGACATGTACTAGAATGTTCCCAATAGCACTATTCATGAACTAGAAACTACCCAAATGGCCATTAACAACATAATGGATAAATAAATTGTAGTACATTTACACAAGGGAATGCTATATAGCAATGAAAATTAACATATAAAATGCAACAAACATAATGCTGAGCAAAAGAAGCCACTCGTGAAAGCGTACCCACTATATGATTCCAACTGTACAAAAGTTCAAAAATAGGCAAAGCTGATCCATGCTGATGGTGGTTTGTGAACTTGGAGGAAGAGTAGTGACTACAAGGGGGATTTTGGGTACCAGTAATCTGTGTCTTGCTCACATGCTGATTACATGGCTGTATTTAGTTTGTGAAAACTAATTAAAGCTACACACTTGATGATTTGTATACTTTAGCTGTTACACTTCACTAAAAAGTTTAGAAAATACAAATATTTAAAAAATACACCCTCAGTCCCCCAAAGTCACCATTTTTTATGTGTGTAGCCCAAATACTGGGCAACATGCCAAACTTAACACATTCCAAGTAACTTCATTAAAGTTGCGTTTCACATCTGTTGGAAACAGGAGCAAAAAGACATTAAATAAAAAATCGGGGGCTATGTTTGGATTTTATAACAGAATGAAAATATCAATCCACAAAGGCAGAAATATGGTTGAAATGCTAAAAATGAGAAAGGAGGCGACTTCGCCATCAATAGTGGATCATGCTCTGGGGAAGGACAAAGGGAAGGACAGGACCAGACAAAAGCAGGGAGAATAAAGACCCAAGGCCTGAGAAATTCGGGGGAGCCCATGGTGGATTTGAAATTAACAAAGGAAAAGCCTGTCTATGGACACTGAAGTGACACAAAGAGGGTGTGACCGAGTCCTGGGCTCTGCTACTGTGTACGGAGACACATTCACAAGAAGCTGCGGCAGTGATAGATTCAAATAACTTTGCAGAGCCAATGAAAAGGGCCGGATGTTAGGGGGTGAGGAGGGACACAACACCCAATTCAGAATGCAGATATTCTCCCACTTTGAATCCAGAGAATCTAGTCGTTCACAAAACCTCAACTTCACTTAAGCCATGTGATTTTAAGTTTAAATGGAGAGCCAGAGGTCTCGATGGCTGGAAAATCCTGTAAAATATCATCTTAATCATTCAATCAGTCATTCCTTCAGTATTATCCATTGAATGCTTGCTCTGAGCAGTATTTTGTGCTAGAAGCTACATGGATGAAAAAAAAAAGGGCCAAAGTCTATTTTAAACAAAGTAAGGAGCACCATTTTGTAATGGAATAGCCCATTGCTAAACTCTTAAGTTTATTACAAACCTTACACCCAACAAGTGAGGTAGCTTGGGATAGCGTTCAAAAGCACGGACCCTGTGATGGTTAGATTTTTGTGTCCACTTGGCTAGGCTGTAGTAGCCAGTTACTCAATCAAACAAAGCTCTATGTGTTGCTCGGAAGGTATTTTATAGATGTGGTTAACATCTACAATCAGTTGACTTTAAGTAAAGGAGGTTTTCCTTGAAAATGTGGGATGGCCACATAGAATCAGTTTGAAAAGCCTTAAGAGACAAACTAAGGTTTCCCAGAGGAAGAAGAAATTCTGCCTTAAGACTAACCATTACAGGGTCCGTGCAACTTCAGTTCCCACCTGAGAGTTTCCAGTCTGCTGGCCTGCCTACACACATCAGACTTGCCAGCCTCGACAATCACATAAGCCAATCCTTATTGGTTCTTTCTCTGGAGAAACCACGACTTATACAGACTCTCAGCAGACTTCTGGGGTTTAAAGCTTGGCTCTGCCACTTCCCTAGCTGGGTGGTTTCTGTACCTCAATTGCTTCAGCTGTAAAACGGGATAACAACAGTATTGTATTTAACTCATAGGAATAAGAACCCCACATGGCACAGAATAAGTGCTTTGAAAGTGTTTGTTAAATAAGTAATTCTGTGCTACCAAGTTTATTTCTTAGCTGGAAAAGGTGAGATATCTTTATTCTCAACAATTTGCCATCAACCAAACACAATCACTCTTTCCTACACCAAGAACAGAACAGCCTTGAAATGATAGCATCTCACCCGTTATGGATGCCTGATTGTTCCTTTAGATGGTGTAGGAGCAGGGTGAGTTCCCAGGCCAACTCTATCTACAGGGATGATTTGGCTAACCTGGGGTCAGAGCTCCTCTGGAACATTCTTAACCCTGTAGGATTTCAGATGCTGAAAACAGTTGTGCTTAAAGGGCTCAGAGTCAGTATAGAGTTATTCCTACTTTTTGCAAGAGTGGGAGTTTCAGAAAGGAGTCCTAATCATTCTTTCTGTTCTTACTGTTGATACCCCACAGCAGCTTGCCCTGGTTGGGATGAAAGATTAACAGGGGGAATCAAAATGTTGCCTTTGTGGACACACCTTCTGGAGGGAGAGTATGCTGATGGTGCTGATGGTGACCACACTTATTGGGCACTTCCCAGATGCCAGACTCTACTCTCAGTGCTATACATATATTAATTCATGGAAGCCCCATCGTACGAAAAAATTGAGCCCCTGTGAGAAAAGTAAGTCGCCTAAGGATAGACGGACAGAAAATGGCAGAGTTGGGATTTGACACCAGGCTTTTTGGCTCAAACCCAGGCTCTCTCTCCTATGTACATTGCCTGAGTCTGGATTGTAAGGAGGGAGTCCAGGTGGGAGGAGGCAAGGCAACAAGCACAAAACTGGGCTGTGATTGATGGGAGGGTGTGAGAGGCTCAGAGGACGCTATGGTTTAGTCCATTTATTTTAAACTGAAGAAATTTCAAAGATTGAAATACAACAGGGGGAGGGTATAGCTCAAATGGCAGAGTGCATGATGCACGAGGTCCTGGGTTCAATCCCCAGTACCTCCTCTAAAAATAAAGAAATAAATAAACTTAATTACCCCCCCAAAAAAGAAATAGAACAAATCATAAAGAGTATTCTTCCATGAATTTCTTTTGAAGTATATAATGTGTCTGCTTTTGTACCTAAATATCAAAGTTCATTAAAGATTCATACCATAGCAAAAAAAAAAAAAAAAAAAAAAGATTCATACCATAGTATTTGACCCTTTCATCTTCATATTAAAAATTTAAGGCAAATTGATCTTGAAATTATTTCTTATTTATTCACTAACAGTGCAAGGAAATTAAACACCCTCTTACTTGTTATTCTCATTTGATTTCATTTTACACCAACTTCTCCCTACAGGTTTTCACATTGACAAAGATTTCCTGTATTATTGTTCTCCTTCAGGCTCCTGTGAAATTAGTCTTAGAAGACTTTTCTGAAATATTTTCCCATAGCTCAGAAAACAAAAATGTATGAACAGGATCAGATTCTATCAGAATTTGGTTAGTTTTTACACCAGAAAGAGATTGGGTCTTACATTCACTTTTCTAACAATACCAACTCTCTGACTCTCAATATTTATCTAAGTCCTAATTTACCCCAGAGATTTGTCCACAGTTGTCATGGCCTTTGGCCTACAGTTCCCTGGAGCTGAATTCTGTGTCAGAGGAGCTATTATTAAGGAGGGAGAATTCTCAGCTATCCAGGGCAGAAGGACAGGGAGAAGTAGGGGTACCACAGATGAAGCCTATGCCAAGTCCTCAAATCTAATTTTGGCCAATTGTGCAGACTTGCCTTGCTGGGTGACTGTTCTCATTGGTGGAAACATGCAGTGCACTGAGAATATTGAAACTTGCCTGGTTTATGCCTGCAATTTGGAGAGGCTATGCTGAAAACAGCCAGGTGTTCATGTCTCATGAACATCTTTTGCACACCTAGCTGAGGTCTCCAAGGTCAGGGAAATAGGAGTTAAGAATGGGATGCTGGAATTCTAGGGACAGAAAGTCCTTCTCTGAGGCCACCTGCCTCTCTCCTCTGTTTCCCAGGCATTTTCAAGGGGCGGGGGGAGGGGGGTGCTGCTTTCTCTCTCTCTTCTCTGTAGAAATGGGCTGGTCATACTGACACTCCTTATCCATGAACTGACCCCCCAGGAGGAAAAGATTGGGTCGTATGTTCACACAGTGCTTTAACAGGATTACACCCTTAAACAAATCCATAAAGTTCTTCCAAGAGGAATAAACCAACAAAACATTCACCCCTCAAACTTTTCCCTTGGGAAATGACATGAAAACACATTTCCCATTGGAGTTGTTTCATAAGAAAAAAACCTTCAGCGTCAGATGTTGGGTGTTCGAACACTGACTTTCCTGGTTTTCACCTACTCCAGAAATAGACAGGTCTATTAATTTAGTTTAAAACATCCAATGAACAGCATTCCAGCTAGTCCTTCCAGACCAGTTTTGCAAATTCTGAGAGGCACTTCCTCAAAGCAGCACCCTTTAAAAGGAGCAGGACAGAGTCTACTGCTGCTGCCACTGGGTACGGCCCAGGTAGGAGGCCTTCATGTTGGCAGCTACCATATGTTCTGGGCAAGAGGCAACAGTCACATCACAGCCCCTCACCTTATGCATCAACCCAGGTAAGAAAAAAAATCCTGAGGTTTCAAGGCTAGGTTAAGAGAGCCAAAATGCTCATTGGTCAACTTCATGCCGAATAACGTCACACCAATTTGTCCTATGATGCTCTGTCTGTCACTTAGCCAAGCTTCCTCCACTCCTGGAATAAAAATTCTTCTGCCTTGCTATTTTTCTTCTTTTTTTTTTTTAATGAATGGCAATTTAAAAGTATAAATCTATGCTGAAGAGTCACTTTTAATATCAGCTAAATGATTATCAAAGAAAATCTGTAAAACAGCATGCTGGGTTTGGCTGTCATTTCACATGTCAAGATGCTGCAGCCTGGCATGAAAGATGCTTAGACAGCAAGCAAAACTACGAGTGCATGGAAAGCTCTGTTGAGCCCCTTTTTGTGTTTCTATTTCTGTTCATCTGTTTTCCCATGGGCAAGGAGACACCTCCTATCACAGAGCCGTCCCCGTCTTGGGTCAGCAGACAATACCGGCGAAATGTGCAAAGGACGGCTACGCTGGCCTGGGTGTGGCCACTGGCAAAGGGAAGCAACGGTCCCCTGGCTGCAGGCCCGAAGACCAGGGGCCGCACCGTGCCCGGTAATCTGCACGCCTGCTTTTTCCCATTTTACCACAATCCGCACCAGCCCTAACTGCTCCCTCTATGAACAGACAGCAGACCTTCGATGTGGGCCCCCTCGTCAGACAAAGCCGGCTACTCAGGGAACCCGCTCAGCACCGAGGCGACCTCCGTAGGTCGCTCCTGACCGTCTTGGTTATTGGTCAACCGAGGGGCGGGAGGCGGCGCCGCTGCCAGAAGGTATTAAAGCCAGGGGCGGCGTCTGTCTGCCGGTCCCACAGTCTGGGGACCTGGGTCTCACACCAGGGAACTAATGGCGGGGCTTGGTGCCCCAACACAAACCCCATGGGACAAGCACGTGCCCTGTGATTTCTCCGAGAGCATTTTCTACAACCATAAAGCTGTACACTTGAGTTCTGGAGGGCCCTAGTTCGCTGTCGGGCGGGTACCAGGGCTGGCTATTGTTCTCCGGATCTCCCCGGCGGAAGGCGTCCCCCATTCCACCTCCCTGGCAGCATCTGCCGCCGGACCAAGAAAGAAAAGGGTGTGCCTGCGGCGCCGCGGATTATCACAAAACCCTAAACGAGTCCCTACGGGCTGGTGTCAAGCCGGGAGACAAAGCTCCTCGCATGGACAGGCATCTCGGTCCCGGATCCGCCATCCTGGGCCTGTCGCCCCGTCCTGGAGCCACGCCCAGACAGCCACAGGACCTCCAGGACCCTCGCTAGAGCAGAGGGTCTTTCGGCTAGAGACCCGCCCCCCAGCTGCCTGCCCCTCCCTTCCCCAGAGACCTCCCTCCCCAGGGAGACCCCTCCCCCTCACCGCGCGGGTCTCCTCCTCCCTGGCGTCTACCCTCCTCAAGCCCGGGCAGTCTCCACCCTCCTGCATCCCTCCTCCCCCCACATTCTCGGTCAGCCCCAGCCTCGTCTCGTGCCACCTGCTCCAAGCTCCTCTCCCTCCTCAGACCCTTCTCTTTCCTCCTCAAACCCTAGTCTCCACTTACCCCTCCTCCCAGACTCAGTCACCTATCCCCACCCTGTTCCCCATCTCCCATCTTTTCCCATCCTTGCTCAAACTGACTGAAGCCTCGCGTCCGCCTCTCCCCATCCCAGCTTCTCTCCAGCTGACTCCTGCCTCCTCCCCAGGCCTGGGGCGTCGACGTCTCTCGCCCGCCAAGATCGATGCAGCGGGGAGGGCTCCCGCGATGGGCTCAAGCGAAGGATCCCGCTTGGCGCCCGCTCTGGGCCGGGCAGCGGCAGGCGGCCTTTGTGGTTCAGACAGGTGCCTCGGAGGCGGCAGGCGAATCGTCCTCAGGCGTCCGCCTCGTTATTGGGACTAGTGGAACGGACCGCCAGGTCAGCCCGGGCTGGGAAAATCCCAACTCTGAGGCGAGAGGGACAGAGGGTGTGTATGGGTGATGGGTAGGGGCAGATGACAGCAACAATCTAGGGACTCGGACAGGACCGGCCCACGGCCAGAAGCCCCCGCCCAGCCTTCCAGCCATTCACTACACCTCGACGAGTGAGGCTGGGCGCCTACTGTGCGCTAGGAGTGAACCCTCTCCAACCAAGCCATCTCCTCATCCCAGTTCTTTACAATCTCCCGAGCACCTATTAAACGCCTACTATGAGCAAGGCACCGCACGGAGCTCTGTGGGCTTACAAAGAGAAACTGATTCGGGCCCCAGTTTAGCCTGGGGTGCCCGGCCTCAATCCCAAACCACACCTCTCGCCGCGTCCCCAGCGGCCGGGCCCAAGGCGCACCCGGACCCCCGCCCTATTGTGCGCCTCCCGGAGAAACAAGAGTGTGTGAGATGGATGTTCCAGCCCGGGGAAAATGAGCCCACCGCCCGCCCCGCCATCACCCACTCCTTCGGGATGCCGCGGCTGCGAGGGTCCGTCGGTGGGTGGGTTCTCCTCCTGTCTCGCGGTGGCGCGGGAGCTGCGGGTGCTCGGGGCGGCGGCGGCGGCTGCACGCGCGCTCGCTCGATCGCCGCCTTGGCGCGCCGGGCGCTGGAGTCTGAAGCCGCGAGCGGGGGAGGGGACTTGGGTGGGGACTGGAGGCAGTCTCGGCCAATCACGGACTCGACGGCTCCTTCCCCCGGCTCCCCACCTCAAGCTAGCAGGTTAGGGGGAGGCGGGGACCCGTGGCGCCCTACATCCTCCGCGCTGCGCGCGGCCGCCGCCTTGGGACTACAACTCCCGATAGGCCTTGCTGCAGGGCCCGGGTCCAAGAGGGGATGGAGGGCACGACCCGAGAACCCGCCGACCCCCTCGCGCCCTTCTCCGCGTTCCTTTGGATTTCCATGGTAACTCAAGACACTTCACAAAGCCCAGGCACTGGGACGAGCTGATGCACGCGTCCCCTGGGAGGGCTAGCGCGTCCCCTCCCCTTGCAGGACCCCACCCGAGGGGCTGAAACAATGCCCCAGTCGCCTCTTCCCGGCTGCTGCCAGGCCTGGCTAAGGTCGCTTGGCTCCCTTCAAGACCCAGTCCGACGCCATCGAAATGGGCGCTCAGCAGGACTGCAGGATGGAGAGGGCGGGGGTGTAGTTATTGGAAAATGTTCTCACGTACAACGTGGATGGCAACTCGGGGCCACCTAAGTGCTCATTTCTTCCCTCTGGGGCCTCGAATCAGGAGTTCATTATCTCAGCAGCGTTGAGCTATGGCTTCTTTCTCCATCCAGAGCTCTCAGGTCCAGCTGCCTGTTCCATTTCTGACATCTCCTTTCAGGGCATGGTGAAGCGTCTGGAAATGTTTTATAACTCAGTTTACATTCGCTTCACCTTTTTTCCCCCCTCACGTTTTGAATAAACATGTCGTTTAACAAAATCAGCAAATCTAAAAAAGGAGAGAATCACCAGGCCTTTTGTACCACCTTCCCGACCCCCTCTGGAGCCTTTACCGTGTATGTTATTTCATGTAGTTGTAATAATAGCTGAGATACGGCTTAGTAATTTGCCTCTTTTCACTTAATGTCACTCCGAAGGTGTTGTTATCGATAAGGTGTTAAAATGCACTGAGGCCTCACTTCAACCTCATACCAGGGTTCCCCGGGGAACCCCAAGAGGCTGTGGCAGAAGCCCCTCCCCTGACAGACTCCCTGGAAGGAGTGAAGGTGAGGGAGTTCCCTTGCTGTAGCCAGCAGATATGTTTCTCTCTGAGGGGTAATTTCAAACAAAATGGTGCTTCACTACTCCAGAGGGTCCCCCCTCCCTGTCTCAGCAAAAATTTCCCCGGGCGCCCGCCCCCACTGCCCGCTGAAGTGAGGTCTCCTTGGGCCGCTTGCTTTGCAGTCCGGCAGGCTTGGCTGGCATTTGGGGCTTCACTTCTGGATTACCTCCATAGAGTCTCTACTTCTGCTGGGAGGAAGGATTATTTCCCTGCCGTCTCCCCCATGGTAAGCATGGTATGCAGAGAGTCCCCAGATGAGCCTAGGGACTACCCCCAAAGCATCCCAACCCAGAGTAGGCCAGGACGTGACTATGAAAACTAAGGGGCAGTGGCTCCTCCTTCCCCCACTGTTTCAGCTTGGGGCACTGCCCTAGGGATTCCCCCAGGCCGACCAACTTCTGCGCTGACCCTGAGATTTCGGTAAAATCGATTGAGTTTGAGGGAGGTGAAGTGGAGCCCAGAGCTGGCTCCCGGCAGCTGAGTCTGCGGGCACGTTCCGGGCTGCACTTTTTGCCTAGGGGGGAGGGAGCCCTCTAGTGGCATAAACGTTTTCTGCATCATTTAGGGGACCTCACGTTTGGACTCAGGCTGCCTCGCTTATTTGAGCCTACCCCCGTGGTCAGAAAAGAGCCGTCTGTTGGCCTGGGAGGTTGCTGAAAGTCTCACCCAAACCTGAGGTGGTAAATGTCCCAGGTAGTTGATTTTATCTGCTTTTATTTATTTTTAATTGAGGCTATCTCTCCTGGGAAGGAGCCCAGGGCTTGGAATCATACATCCTTAAGTTGGAATCCTTGGATTCTTGACCTTGGGAAAGTTACTTAATCCATCTGAGCCTTAGCTTCACACAGACGTGGGAGACCAAAATACATCCTTTTAACCTTTCTGTGATAATTACATGAGGAAATGCATATAAAAGGCATAGCACACACTACCTGACATATAGCATGCACTCAACAAATATAGCTATTTTCATTCATTTATTCAGCAACAGATGGTTATTGAACAGCGTGAGGGGTATAAGAATATGATGTTCCCACTATATCGGCCACAAAAGGCAATATGCTGTGACTTTTATTATAAAGCTACTATGACCAGCTTAGGTGAAGTGGAATGGGAATTCAGACAAGAGAGAAATCCATTATGAACAGCTCATCAGAGAACAGAGGAGCTGGATTTGGATTTCACCTGGATGTTGACATGTTGGGTGCTTCTCAGCCAAGGTCTGAGATTCCAGGATGAAGGAGTAAAACTTTGTGGGGAGGTGGGGGGAGTTTATAGCTCAGTGGTAGAGCTCATGCTTAGCGAGCACAAGGTTCTGGGTTCAACCCTCAGTACTGCCATTAAATAAATAAGTAAGTAAATAAATAAATAAATAAATAAATAAACCTAATTACCTTCCTCCTCCTCCAAAAAAAAAAAAAAAAAGAGTTTGTGGGTAGGAAAGCTGGGGGGTGGGGTGGGTTTGGAAGACAGCTGAGGATCCCACCATGGCTTCAAAGTCAGGTCCATGAATGGGGGTGATGGGAAGAGACGGGAGATGGCAAGGTAAGGTAGGCTGGCTTCAGGACCAGACTTCACAAAGCTCAGGGCTATTGGTTTTTATGAGTAAATGTGTTTGGGGTTCCAAACTGGCTTAATAGCAAGCTTCCAGAATAACAGACCAGTGAAGGGCTACCACAAAAGGAGAGAGAGGAAAGACTAGCAGGTGTTTTCAGAATACATTTGACCCTTACACCTCCACAGGGCAGGTAGCATTGTTCATTTCTTGCAAATGAGGCTCTCAGAGCTTAGCTTGAGTGACTTGCCCAGAGAGTCACGCTGCTCTAAGTAGCAGAACCATGGTCCAAGCCCCATCTGCCTGATGCAGGGCTGAACTCTTCCTGCTCCAACACATCCCCCCCTGCAATCCTCCAGAAGGTGACAGACGATGACCATGAATGACTGCCTCTCCAGGAGAGCCGATGCCAAGTCCTTGGCACCCAGATGTTCCTCCTGCAATTTCACCCTGTTCCTCCTTGGGGTGCCCTCTAAGAAGGGGTGTTCTCCAACAGTCCCGAGGACCCTTGTGTTCAATTTCTTCCTCAGCCTTCTCTTTTCACTTCTTTCTCCCCTCACACTTCTCCATGACAACCCTACTATGGAGAGCACATCAAGAAATCTACTTAGCCATTAAAAAACTGTGAGCCAGCAATCAAACTTCTATATTCAGGCCAGCGCCACAGGGGAGGGGCCAAAAGGGAGTCGTGAAGATGGACAAATGGACCCTGAGAGAGAGAGAAAAACCAGAAGAGGACTGAGAGCATTTCAGACCCCGGAGCTGTGGCCACCGGTCTGAGGCAGAGATACAGGAAGGGGGACCTGGGGAGGCTGAGGGTGGCGGTGCTTGAGCTGAAAACAGAAAAGTCAATTCCACTGGCTTATCCTGACCCTTGAAATGCTGATGAGCTCTTCAAAAATTTAAATCTTTTCTTCTGGCCTAGGAAATTTTTTTTCCTGCTTTGACTTTAAAACTTCAAAGTTTAGTTTTGAAATAAAATTTTGTCTTCTCTTAGAACTAGAATGCCAGTGAACCAACAAGAAGGAATCACTGAATGATTCCAGCTGCCCTGGCCCCACGGTGGAACGCTACCATTTTAAATCTGCATTTATTTCACGTACATAGAGAAATTCTTCAAGCCAAGAGGAACCTAGAAATAGTCTCCCAATGCCAACATTATATATATATAGATAAGGATAAGGAGGATTTGTTTTAAGCCATTTTCTCCCTTAAGAAATAAAATTCATCTGGGTGTTAACAAGAATCATAGGACAAGAAGCACAACTCAGAGATACCTAATCACCTTCAGAGAACAAAAGAGTTACTCTAAGAGCCAGATCTTTAATCATGTTTTTGTTCGCCCCCTGTCACACTCCACGACACAATGCTTTATTGAACCCCTGACCAGGGCTAGGGGGCTGAGAATATTGGAAAGAATTCCCTCACTCCAGCCACTAAGCTGGGTTTTCATTTGTAAAATGAGTCCAAAGAAACAACAGTAAAAAATATATATGTATGTGTATATATATATATATATATATATATATATATATATGTATGTATGTATATAAACTCATCTGTCTTTATCTGATTTTTTGATACTCTTTTATGAAGTCAGCCCTTCTGTTGAGCTAATTTTCCCCCTGTAGTTGCATGAATCAGAAGCTCTCTAAATCAGAATTCAAGCAAATATTTATTGAGCATTTCCTGCATATTTTATGTACCTTATTCATTTAATCCCCACAGCAGACCTGTGAGAAAGATACCATGACACCCAGTTTATGGTGGAGGGAAATAATATTTCAAAGGCAATTAAGTCACCCAAGGTCAAACAGCTCAAAGGGGCAGAGCCTAGATCAAGACCCTGATCTGACCCCAGGATCTGTGTTTGTTCCACCCCTAGAGTGCAGGGATGTAATGCAGCGGGACAAAGGAAGAAGTTCAGGAAGCAGGTGGCCTGGAGGGCAGGAGAGGGGAGCCGCTGAGGGTTGGGGGTAGGGTGGGGAGGATTAACCTTGGGCCAGGCTTATAGTGCAGCACCAGCAAGAGGTACTGTGGCAAATCAGGAGAGGCACCAGCTTTAGAATCAGATTGTTGTGAACCAGATAGTGTGAGCCTCAGTTGCTGCATCTGTAACCTGGGCTAACAGTACCCATCTCCCAAGGTCATCTAAGGGTGGATGGCACAGTGCCTGCATCAGGAGACCCCTCGATGTATGGTGGTTATTATTGAAATTGACAGCGATGCTTGCTGAGCAGCTGCAGCGTAGAGTGAAGGTGAAAGTCCTCCGGTAGGCTCAGGAATATGTGGTGAGAAAAACAGAAGAAACCACTGTCGATAGCCCGGGGGAAGCTTGTCAGGGAGAGGAAGGGTCGGGGCTGGGGTGGCTAGGAGGAGGGGCAGCAGGGTCAGGGGAAGAGTTTTGCAGCTGCAAGGACATGGCCACATGTCCCAGCCCCAAGGACAAGCGAGAATCAGCCACATGAAAGCCTTTGGAAAAGGAGGATTCTTGACCAATGTGCTCAGTCTCTTTGTTTTTACAATTATTTTCTAATCTAAATGCCTGCATAGATGCTGCCATTGTAACAATCTAATTGTTTTTATTCCTTTTTTAAAAAATTGAGGTATAGTTGATTTACAATGTTTCAGTTGTACAGCAAAGTATTTCAGTATATATCTATTCTTTTTCAGATTCTTTTTCATTATAGGTTATTATAACATATTAAATATAGTTCCCTGTTCTATGCAGTAGGACCTTGTTTATCTGTTTTATATGTAGTAGTGGGTATCTGCTAATCCCAAATTCCTAATTTATCCCTCCTCCCACTTTCCCCTTTGGTAACCGTAAGTTTGTTTTCCATGTCTGTGAGTCTATTTCTGTTTTGTAAATAAGTTCATTTGTATCTTTTTTTAGATTCCACATGTAAGTGATATCATATATTGTCTTTCTCTGTCTGATTTACTTCACTTAGTATAACTTCTGGGTCCATACCTGTTGTTGCAAATAGCAATATTTCATTCTTTTTGTGGCTGAGTAGTATTCCATTGTGTATATATACAACTTCTTTAGCCAGTCATCTGTTGATCGACACTTAGGTTGCTTCCATATCTTGGCTATTGTAAATAATGCTGCTATGAATACTGGGGTGCATGTATCTATTTGAATTAGTTTTCTCTGGATATGTGCCCAGAAGTGGGATTGCTGGATCATATGGTAAGTCTATTTTTAGTTTTTAAAGGAACCTCCATACTGTCCTCCATAGTAGCTGCACCAAACTACATTTCCACCAACAGTGTAGGAAGGTTTCCTTTTCTCCACACCCTTCCCAGCATTTATTATTTGTAGACTTTTTGATGGTGGCCATTCCGACTGGTGTGAGGTGACTGGGGGGTTTCTTTCCCTTCAGGTTTCCTCCTGGGCTGTTCTTGCCTCCTTGGAGTTTGGAGGTGAGCCTGAGTGTTGCAAATCTCTCTAATCCTGATTTTAAAAAAAAACTATTAAATATCTTTCTATGAACTTTTTTTCTTTTTCATTGGGAAGATATAATATTACAAAATTTGAAAAAATATTCTATTGAGGGTTTAGAATTACAAAACTAATATTCTTGTTGCAATATATTTGACAACAGAGAGGAAGAGTTAACAGTCACCACTTTCTTTGCCACTCCACCTCAATATTAAGTTCAGGTTGTATCTTCCTACATTTCTCTCTATATCCTTGCAAACATTGACAAACACAAATTTTAAATTATTAAAAAAAATAATATATTCAGAGTTGTGCACCTACAGATGAGAGTTTTATTCCCTCTTTTTTGAAAAAAAAAGTGCTTTACACTATATCCATCATACTTTATAATTTGCTCTTAAAAAGACTTATTATTTCATGAAAACCCTCCAGGTCAATAGATTTATTAATTTTAATAGCTACATAATATAGATATGCCATATTTCATGGTATGGATAAACCACACATTATTTAACCATTCCGGTAGTTTCCAGTTTTTTGCTATAGCTAACAGAATAGAGAGTGTGCAGAAATAGGCATAAGAATTTATGGGAACTTAATATATAATAAAAGAGGCCTTCTAATTCTATAGAGGAAAATTCCAAAGACTGTTTATTTAATAAATGATGCAGGTATAATTTGCTAGTTTTCCAGAAAAAAAAAATAAAATTAGACCTGTATCTTGTACCGTATCTACAAATCATGGTCAACCATCATTCTACTTTTGTCCATGACTTTGACTACTCTGGGTACCTCATATAAATGGGATCATATAGTATCCGTCTTAGTGTGTCTAGCTTATTTTACTTAACATAATGTCCTCAAGGTCCATCCATGTTGCAGCATGTCACAATTTCCTACGTTTTCAAGGCTAAATAACATTCCACTGTATGCACACACCATATTTGGCTTACTTCACTCTTCTGTCAATGGACAGTCATTGCTTCCATGTTTTAGCTACTACGAATAATGCTATAATAAACACAGGTGTACAAATATCCCTTAGAGACTTTGCTTTCAATTCTTTTGAGTGTATCCAGAAGTGGAATTGATGGATCACATAGTAAATCTATTTTTAAATATTTTTAGGAACTGTCACACTGTTTTCCATAGTAGCTGAACCATTCTGTGTTCCCACCAACAGTGCACAAAAGTTATACATTTCTCCACATCCTGCCAACAGTTGTTATTTTCTTCTTGATACTTAATGGATGTCAGGTGGTATCTCATTGTGGTTTTGATTTGCATTTCTGTAATAACTAGTGATGTAGAGTATCCATTCATGGGCTTCTTGGCCATTTGTATATCTCCTTTGGAGATATGTCTATTCAAGTCCTTTATTGATTGATTGACTTTTTATTTTCTTATTGAAGTATAGTCAGTTTACAATGTTGTGTCAACCTCTACTTTTGAATCACTTTTTTTTGTTGGTTTTAATTCTCTATATACTCTCATATTAATCCCATATCAGATATGATTTGCAAGTATTTTCTCTCATTCTGTGATATTTGTCTCATATATATCATTATATATTATATATACATCATTGTTATTATATATCATTGTTATTTGTCTCATTATATGTATCATTGATTACATACACATCATTATGTTATTATACATATCTCACTATATATATGTAACAAATATTTGTATTTCTGCCTTTTCCCTCTGTTGATAGTGTCCTTTGAGGCACAGAAGTTCTTAATTTTCATGAAGTCAAATTTGTCTTTTTTTCTTTTACTGTCTGTGCCTTTAGTGTCATATCCAAGAAATCACTGCCAAACCCAATGTTGTGAAGCATTTGCTCCATGTTTTCTTCTAAGAGTTTTATAATTGTCACTCTTACATTTAGGGTTTTGGTCCATTTTGAGTTGATTTTTCTATACAGTGTTAGGTAAGGTTCCAACTTTACTCTTTTGCATGGGGATATCCAGTTTTCCTCAACCATTTGTTGGATTGTCTTTTCCTCATTGAATAGTCTTGGCACCTGTCTCAAAAAACATCTGACCATACACGCAAGGGTTTGTTTCTAGGCGTTCTATTCTATTCTATTCCACTCCATTCCATTCCATTCCATTGGTCTGTCTATCTTTATGCCAGTGGTCATTTGGACCACTCTCCCACTAAAGACAACTAAAAAAGTTGGACAAATACATATTTTTTCTTAAAAGCATTAAATTGCTAACAAGATAGTGATTACTTATTAGTTATTACTGATCCGAGACCAAAGGGAGAATGGAAATCTAGAGGTGAGCTTAACAGCAAATTAAGCCTAACCCTTTCTCCTGGTGATGTCTGCCAGTCCTAAAAATGTAGCTGAGAAATGAGCTAAGCTTTTGGCAACCTTGTAGGGCTAGGGAAACAAAGGCTGAAGTACAGGCCTGCCAAGGTAAGTGTGATAAGCAGAACTTGGAGGGCTGGTTGTACCTTAGAAATAAAGTGAATGAGAAGCAATTTCAACCTGACACTGCACCTTGGCTTTGAATCATCTGGGTGGCTCAGAAAATCTCAGACCTAAAACTGAATTAAGGTGGTTCTGAATGTCTAGTGCCTCCAGGCACCTGGTAGAAAAAGCCCAACCCTACCTCGAGGAAGATACCATTCTAGGCCTCAAGTTACTTCCTCACATAGATGTGTCAGGCATCACATCAAATGTAATCAACACCAAAGAGAAAAACACGTGAGTGCGATTCAACAGAAACCACAAATAGAAACAGATCCACAGGGAGTCTAAACATAAGCATTAACAGACACAGTCTGTAAGCAACTACGCTCACTGTTAAAGGATAGAAAAGCTAAGTCTGACATTTTCAGCAGGGAACTAGAAACTATAAAAAATTTTCAAAAGAATCAAATAAAAATTCTAGAACTAAAAATACAACCACCAAAGTTAAGAAAATAGTCTGGTTTAAAAGTAGATTAGACATAGCTGAAAGAAAGTCAATGGATCAGAGGGTAGGACATGAGAATCAAGGACGTATGCAGCACTGACAGAATAAGGATGGAAAATAGAGGAGGGAAAGAAACATCAAGGATACAGTGAGAAGGCCCAGCAGACAGATAACTGGCATCCCAGAACGAGGGGAGAAAGAATGAGAAGAGGCAGCATCTGAAGAAAGGATGGCCGAGAATTTTCCAAAATTGATGAAAGACATCAGTCCACATCCAATAAACCCAATGAATGCCAAGGAAGATGAATGCCACTTAGACACAGCAGGATGACACTGCAGAATACCAAAACCAAAGAAAAATCTTTTAAGAAGAGACAGTCAGAGAAACAGCATTAGCTTCAAAGGAGCACCCGTTGGACTGACTGCTGACCTCTCAACTGCAAAAACAGAACCAGAGAAAGGTGGAATCAGCTTTCTTACGTGAAGAAGAAAGTAACTGCCAATCTACACAGTAAGAAACTCAACATAAATTCACAAGGATGAGGAGGACAGGAGAGGAAAAAAACAATGATAAAAATCCTGGAAGTTAAGAAGGCATATGGACAAGTAGGAACTGACTTCCAAGAGAGTGGAATCCTAAACTAGTGGTGAGGAAAGCTGAGCAGCGTGACAAGGTACTGGCAAAATCTTTCTAAGGCCCAGGAACAAAGAGTACCAAGTACTTCCGCAGCTGGGTGTGAGTGGGGTTGGCTAACATAAAGAGGATTGGTTGAAGGCTGTTTAGGAAAGAAGTCCCCAAATGTTCCTCTCCTACCACTCAATCACTGGGTGACTCTCTTCCTCCCATCCCAGCAAAGCCTGGAGGCTGATTCTCAAGAGAAGAGAAAATCGAGTCTCTGGGCTTGGGGAGGCCAAAGCCAGGGAGATTAAGGAAGCTTATGCACCGTGAGCTTTGAATGTGGATATCCTCAGAGCTCCTCCACTCAGCTCCCAGACCCAGCTAGGCCTCTGCTGTCCAACCTCCTGCTTGGACTTGGCTGGGGACTTGGCTGGCCTAAGAGAGCAGGGGCTCCCCCAGAAAAGACCCACCTGACAATTCTACAGTAAAGCTCCAACAGGCCCCATCAACGTGCTCAGAACTACCCATTAGCCTTTCTCTCCCACTCTTAAACAAGAATTGTTAAACATGAAAGGAAAACCTCCTAAGTGAAAGGGAGACTTGAGCACGAAAAACAAAAACAACTTAGAGGAAACAGGATAAAGCAGCAGAAAGAAGACAAAAACTGTAATAAAAATAAAAATAAAAATAAATATCCTTAAAATGGTATTGCATCCATGAAACAAGAGTGGGATGTGATAGATCACATTTTTCAGCTGTCTGAGCTCCACTCTCACCCTTGCAGGGTCACCTCCATGACACAGGGAGGTTAGAAGGCGACCAGCTGGGCTCCCAGACTCCCTTGCAGGTGCTTCTGACCAGGTGCTGCAAACGGAACAAGCGGCGGGGCCTGGAAGGTGGGACACAAAGGAGAAATTTTTCTTTGGTTTTGGTAGCGCCTTTGGCAGCAGAAGCAGCAACGGAAGATGGGTGCTTCCTCCCTGTCAGCGGTGGTTGCGGCAGCACAGGCCGGAGCGGGGGCGTGATTCCTGCTCAGTAGCAATGGTGTGGTTCTAACGCAGTGGCAGCAGGGCCGTGCTTCCAGCCCAGCAGCAGTGAGTATGTGTGGGCTTCTGGCACTGGAAGCTTCTGATCTTGGGGGGGGCATCTTCTCTTCCTTTTTGCTCTTCCAGACCTCTTGACATCATTTAATTGATCCCTTCCATCAAACTCCACTTTGCTTGAAATACGCAAATTGGTTTCTGGTTTTTTTTTCTTTTTTTTGAGTAAACACTGACTGACTGGGATGCTATAAATAAAGAACCATTCAAAAAAAAAAAAAGAGAATTCTTGGGTATTAAAAATGTGAAAGCAGAAATAAAAAATTCAACAGATATATATATATATATATACATATAACTGAATGATTTTGCTGTACACTTGAAATATTGTAAATCAACTGTACTTCAGTTTAAAAAAAGATAAACAAGAGAAATATTAATCTTGAAAAAAAAATTCAATAGAAAGGTTAGAAGATAATGTTGGTGAAATCACCCAGAAAGCAGAAAGAAATGAAAATAAAACTCCAATAACATCAGCAAGGGTAAGTGCTCAAAGTTGGCAGTAAATTGTAATAATATCATATAACACTATCATGTATAAATTCTCGATGATGCTGAGAGCACACATCCCGCATTAGAATGTGACATGGCTACATGTGTAGTCGGGTCCTGGTGAACACAAGTTTAGGAGAGCAGAGAAGTATCAATTTAAAGAAAACTAGAGGAAGGGTATAATCTTCTAATGAATAACACTCTGACAAGAATTTTAAGTATATGCATAGATAGAGAAGCTTTATTTGAATGTCTATGTAAATATGAGCTGATGTCAAATAGGAAAAGGTTTTTCCAAAGGGTTAAAATTTATCAAATTTTAGTTTGGTTCTTCCCTTTAGTTTGCCTCTGAATTCAGCTGGCTGACACTTCATTATTATTAGTATCCGCCCTCACTAATCATTTTCAACGCATACAAAACCTAGAAATCTTTGGGTGACACTTCTCATTTCTCTGGAAATCTCTTAAACTGCTTTCAGTTACAACAGAAGGGCAAAGTTTTTATCCACTCATACTCTGCTCCACTGGAGGCAAAAACACATCCCTCAATCCTCTTGTTTAAATTGTGGCTTTTAGCAACGTGTCCAAATGACGAACTTGACGCTAACACATAAAGAACACAGTATGATCTCTGTGCAACAGTACCTTCAATTTTTCTCATTAAAGAATTATTTTTATTTTTATTATTTCTCCACAAAGAAGTTATAAAAATACCTATAAAAACATTGAAAAGGCACTTTAGAAGCCTGGAATATAAAGTATAAATTATGATACATCTTCTATGGTTTGCAAATAAGAATAAAATAAATTCTACAAGCTAGAATTTCTGAATGATTTTGATAGGAATCTACTCGAAGGAACCAGAACAACACATCACCTT